>NW_026851452.1:1200000-1798794 GCF_030913505.1 Colletotrichum phormii
TGACATCAAGTCGCTAATCCCGGCAGAACACCAAGTGAACAGGACGCAGAGGTCCTCGGGGTCGAGATGATGTCGCAACACGACTCAGTTCCTCTTCGCGGTTTTCAAGAAGCGATTCAAACTACTCTACTTGAGAAGTTCGACCGGCATCCCTAGGGCATACGAAATCACGAGTTGCTTCATAGTACATCGCAAAGCGGCAGCGTTTGCGACTGGGGCTTTTGGTACAGTTACATGCTGCCCTGGAACGAGCTACAAGTCCAGATATCCCAAGTCGCTATCTGACCTCCTGTATGCCTGAGCTGGCATGGAACACGTGCTTTATCCGTCGAAAACATCGCATCGTTATCGACAAGGCGAATGAGATAGTCCAAACAGCCAGCGATGAACAGTGCAGAACGTAACCAGCCTGCAAAACAGACTTAAAACGACTCAAAGTATGAAGACAGAGGGATACCTCGCTGAGAACGAGAAATTAGCTGAGCCAACTCTATAGCACACTCGACTCATATCCCTCTTCTCGATACCATGCCCCAATATTACGATCAAATTCACAAAGAGAAAGCCCCCGGATTCCCAGGCACGTTAACTAGGTCGCCTAAGACAAGAACGACGTCACGGCCACTTTGTTCGTGTCCTACACGTAGGCGCAGGACATGATTCGAGTCACACAGCACGTACACAAGGAGGCACGAAAGGCATCCCAGGTATGGAACGTCCGAGTCACACATTGAATCTCACCAAGGCTCTGCCAGCCTTCGAGAGCAAGAAGTGGTCACGCACCACAAAGACAACAGCCATCAAGGCTATCACGGCAACCATTATCCAATGTATTTCTGATTGAGTGATACCTTGGACATGACCTACCGGGCACGAAACCTCTCCTTTCCCAAGACTACACAGTCACCGCGAGCCAACCCAACATCTTGGGATCCGATCAGCCCCTTAACTGTACAGCCCTGCATACCATCCTCAGCCCACCTGAACTCACAATATCGAGATACGAGAAAATAAAAAACCAGCCGCAGCCTCCGGCCGGACCTCAGAAAACGGGATGGGTCTCTTCTTCGTCAAGTCCCCGGGCCCGGAAAACATGTGGCAATACACGCCACGCACAACGCCATGGGACTATCTACCAAACATGACGACGGCCCCAACGAACGCCTCCAATCGCGAAACCTCGCCGCGTTGTCGTCGCGACGCGTTCGACTAAACTGCGGCACCCGGCCTCCCATGCTATCCACGCCTGACGGATAGATACCCCGAAAAAAAAACTAACACCATCTCGGGATAGTCACCCTCACGCTGGCCCCCCCCCCCCCCCCCCCCCGATGATCACCAACCCAACGACAAACTTCTCAGTTATCACGCTCAGGAACGCGGCTTCCACACACACCCACGACACCCTCAAAGAAGAGCGAGATACCCCACAAGCCGCCTGAAACCACGCGGCGCCCTTCTTGGGAGTGAGTAAGGTAGTAAGCCGGAAGAGCCAAACATGCCCGAGCCGCCGTAGTCCCCCGCTGGCCGTGGCCCCCTCAACGGCTTCTTTGTCCTCCGGTGCGCCGGCGCCCTTTAAGCCCAAGGGAGGGGGGAAACTCTCCGCCCGCCTAGCAGAGTGAGAAAAAGGAGGGATCTGGTGGTGTGTAGAAATGGCCCGCCCCGAGCCTCTTGTGTGAGACAAGAGGAGCAAGAAAAAAAGGTGAGGCGGCCTAAAACCTAGTTCATCCTCCCCCGAGCGTTAGTCCGGTGAGTTTAGACTCTTAGAAATAGGGCGACACAGAAACGATGAAGACGTCTCTCACTCTGTGTTCCATCGTTGGGGTTGTAAGGGTCTCGGAGCTACGAGTCAGCCCATTCAACAAACGCCACCGCCGATAGAGAGAGAGAGAGAGAGAGAGAGAGAGAGAGAGAGAGAGAGAGAGAGAGGAGCAAAACACGCCTCCCCCCGGGAGTCTCTCTCCGCGAATCCGCTCCTCGCCGCCGTTCCGGTGCTCAGACGGACTAGAGCGACCCAACCCAAGGTGTGCCAGGCTGGATCTGGACGGGCCTCGACACACCAGCCAGGACGCATCGTCGGCCAGTCACTTGACAAGCGCCGCCTCTCCGGGGAAACGCACTCACGCATCCCCTCATGGACGCGGAACCGCGGAGCAAAGCGGCCTACGATATCTCACATCCCCTAGATCTGACCGGACTCATCCTCCTTCTTCTGTTTTCGCCTGCACGTCGCTGCCGCCGGCAGCAATATAGCGTAGGTTGTCAGCATCAGGGCCCGAGCCACAAAGCCAACAGAACCTGACGGACGAAAAAACGTCAAGAATCCAATCCTCTTAGACCGGCGAACAGACACAGTGGCAGCTCTCTCGATCCGCCTGTCTTCCCCTCCATCCCACCCGCGACCCTCCCTCCCTCCTTCCCTCCCCCCTCGAGGATCCCCTGGCTTGTCAGTGTCGTCCCAAGAGCTTTCGGCATGTGACACGGACGCTTCATCGAGCCAAGCAGCGGCAGCGGCAGCGTCGCTGGCGTGGACCGCGCGGATCCCCCAGCGCTCCGCCTGCCAGAATTTGCCTGCCGCCGTTCGGTTCCTGATAGAGAGCTAGAGAGAGAGGGAGAGGTCAAAGCATCTGCGAGACATTTCTTAGCGAGAAAAGCAACGACGATGGATAACAAAAAACCGAAAAAAAAATTCTCTTACACGTAGGTACTCCGTATAGGCCGTACAAACTTCCTACCGCTCGCCTGAACGCGACAGAGGGCAAACCGGCCGGAATGTGCGGGGTTCCGTCGACTCAGCGGGCGGGGGGGAGACGCAGGAAGAGCAGCCGGCCGCTGTCTGCGACCTTTTGGCGGCAGAGGGCCCGACAGAAGAAATGCTTGCTGCATTTTGCTGCATTTTGCTGCACCTAGGCCAGTGCCGACAGCAATAGTGGGATGCTGATGGCCTAGTTTTCAACTTCTCATACTACTACGTAACCATAGTGCTTGCTTTCCAAGTGTCCAAGGTGACTTTCGCACGTTCTTGCTGTGATCTACGTCTCATCCAAGCACGTACGTTTCTGCGTCGTCGGTAGAAGGGAAGACATTCCCCAGGCACAAAAAGTGAGGATCGACGGAATTATTCGGCAGACGTGACGGCTCCCGAATTTCGATATTCAGCGGTGAGCACCGGTTCGAGCATAGGGTCGTCACCGATGATGTTCTCGTCTCTTTCTCTCTCTGTCCCAGTGTCCCTCTCTTTCCTCTATCCTACGAGCCGGGGGGAGGGCTTTCTGGTAGTGTTGCAACGCAAGGTCCTCTTCCGCATGAAGATGGCGGCCCCCGCTCGAAAGTTGACAAGAGCCCCATTCGGATCTTCAACTAAAGACTGAAGATCGCAATCTTGACCCAGGAAGATGCCATCACAGGCAAAGCCACTAGCAGCCCAATTACCCTGATCTTTAAGTCGGGCACACAAAAAAGCCATCAACGTGGTCAGGTTTAGGGTCCATTGGAAGTCCAGAGGACGGTCTCTCAAGATAGAATCTCGGGGAATAAGTCATGAAGTTCAGAGTGAGTGTGCTTCCATCATCGCCGAGTCTCGAGCGCAGACTGGTAGATGCGATTTTCACGCAGCCGCGACCCCCCCCCCCCCCCCCCCGAGGTATTAGTGTAGACCCAGTAATGGAGAATTCTAGTGTCGCACAAGTCTCGATGCCTTTGTCGAGAGTACCTGGCCCTGCTTCGCGACATCATCCCTCCCAAGGCCCTGGTCATCATGAACTTGTGGCGACGACACGCATCGTGTGGAGAGAGACCCAGAGAGAAAGAGAGTGTGTGTCAAGCGTTGGGTTGCGTCGATATCGCCCTTCACGCGATGTCTTATTGACCACCTGTGGCCAACAACTGAGCACTCTGAGGTAGTAAAATCGGGATAAGAAATTGAATGCGGCCTTGTGCGCCGTGTGCCTGAGCGAGCCCTTTGCCTGCATCAAGCTACAAATGCAACCCACCATTCGGCCCAAGCCCGCTCTAAAATCCCCGGGGCAGAAGACACCGGTGTGCCCGGAGGCCCGGAGAGACAGCCGGTTTGCTGGAAAGCAATGGGTTTCTTGGAGGCAGACGGTGCCCACTCACCCACCCCTCCATCACGTCTCTGCTTCAGGAACACGCCGTTCGTTTTCCCAGGTGCAAAGTTGCAGCATAACGTAGTTTGAGAGAGGGTTGCCATATGCATGCCCGCCTTAGTGTGCACTCGCTCCCAGATAGGTATTCAAACACCTGCATTTGCGACCATGCGGACGTCTTTTTCCACGCGAAAAAGTCTGTCTGCTCACCACACATCGATGCAATGCAGGTTTGAGAATGGTTGTGACCAACGCACTCCTTCGCCGTTCATCACTCGGCATGATGCAGGCGAAGTTTCCCACCAAGTTTGCCTCTTCCCGAAGCTACCATCTAGACAGTGTGTTTCAGGGCTGCCAAAAGACCTCGAAAGTTGGGCGCTGCATACTCGCAAGAGTACCGACAAGTTTCCGAGTCCGAGGTGAACGGGTTGGATGCCAAAATTCTCGTGTCTGTTGCCTCTAGTCGTCCTGGTGGTGGGGTTGTAGCTTGTGTTTTGTGCTCCGTGAGCTGCCTTACCTTACCTTACCTAGCTTTCATCGTATCCGATGTGCCAAAGTCTGGCGAAAACCCTCAGTACCAACATTGTTCGCGCATGATCTGTCGGAAACGGCAGTTTGCCCCCAATCACCCACCGGGTAAACATTGATATCTTGGAAGCGTCTCGGCACCTTACTGGCTACCAACATTGTAGAGTTCCAAGTTCCTGGTGCAGCAAATTACACTGACCGCTCACCTGAGGCTGCAAACTGCAACTGTCTCTCGCCACGTGAAAGTTGTTGCATTGCGAGCTGGCTCCCGTGGACTTTGATGAAGTCACCACCCGCATGTCGCTCTCTCATTCAGGTGGATGCATCATTCAATACAGATTGCCTGTCGTCTTTTCGCGCCCATTTACCGACTCGTGTCACAGTGCTGCTTATCCTGGCGGTACGAGGTTGTCGGTCTATTGACCATGGAGCTGTCACTAGTTTAGTTAGGTATCCCGAAATGCTAGCCGTTGGCCGAGGCTACTTTTGTCTTCTCGTTGTCTTGATAGATGCATCGGCTTCCTGTCCGTTTCTAGTTTTTCGATGGCTGTGCGGTGTGCGGTACTTCGTACGGATACTGAGAGACCGCATCGATGACAAAAGCTGAGGTTGGAATCCGGGACGCTCAATCTCCCATTCCCCACGCTAATCACTTCTAGAAGGTTGAAGAACGTCGGTAGTTAGAGACAAGGAAATGAGTTTATCTCCCGTTCGTGGACCCCACGGAAGGTGGACGCCTTTCTGGCGCAGATATCGGAGCCTATCGCGCTTGGCTGTGAATCACTGACGAACCATCGGCGGGACGAGCGGGAGGCCTGCTAAGACCCTGGCCTGGTCGTCTTCCACATTGCTATCTTGGAAATCGTGAATGGGTCGTGCCGATGGCGAGCTCCGGGCTTGTTAGATTCGTAGGCACCCAAAGATTCATTCGAGCAACGTGACACCGGGGACTCCACCGTACCGAGCTGCGATGAGTTAATAATGTATCATTCAACCGGGCAAAGGCGGATGGCTTCTTGAAAAACCTCTGCCGAGGTTGAAATGCTGTTTTGAATACGGTTCGATCGACACAGTTATGAATGGGAGAGGGCCGATTAATGACGGACGTTTCTGTATAGAGAGATGCCTCGTGGATTTCGTTAATTGATGTTCGAAACGACTCTCAAGTTCCAACGACTGGCGTCGAGAGACCGCGGCCAGACTGCCTTATTCTGTCGATAACCAATATAGCCCGACCGGATGATATGACCAGTGTCATCACCTCGGGCAGTCTGATACGTGGTGACGAAGCTTTGCCTTCTAGAACAATGGAAGGATGCAACATGAGAAACGGCTCCATCGTGACCTAGGGCCTCTGCTTCATGCTGGCACCCCTTCCATCTGCCTTCCGTTTCCCATTGTTTCCAATGGCACAAGGCGATGCGTCATGATAACCATGGTGCCCTAAACAGGCAAGTCCCTCATACCCAAGGCTGTGCGGGATGCTTCGTGATGGGGACTCAGGCGCCGGAGTGTGTGGGCCCTGAAACCTTCTCGAAGGTCTTGGAGCCTGGAGGCCTATGTATGGGGCTAACGACCACGGGAATGCCCATTGGTCACTGCGGAGGAACCCCTTGTATTGACCGGTGTGACGGGGTACCCCTGACGAGACGAGTTGGAGTGCCCCATCGAGAAGCCTCAGGATGACAGCTCCCATTATTAACCGAATTCTCAGAACTATGTGGGTTTCGTTCAGCCGGGAGAGAGGACATCGAGTCCGGTCTGTAACGCCATGTATCCACGTGTGCCATGGCAGAAGAGAAGAGAGTGTCCGTCATAAGGGAAGACTTGTCGGCTATCCAGCGCTCCGGCTGCTCTGGCCAAGTCAGTTTGTTTTTGATTCAGCTGGATGAATGATTCGACGACTCGACCTTCCCTGTCGAGATCAAATATTAAGTAAGTTCATAACAATTGTAAGACCATACGAACAATAGTGAGGCACCCCACGGACTTGACTTGGCCGAGAACGTTACTGATTGTCAATGGTTGCTTATTGCCGTTAGCTGGCAGACTGATAAGTAAGTGCCTTGCCTGACACTGACACTAGGGATTCACTCGATCCCGGAGGATCTTCCACGCCAAGTGAAGCCCCTGCCCCGTCTGTGACCGGACCGCTAGCCTCAGCAGTTATCTCTGGGCAGTTCGGATGCTGGTTGGCAATAGCGATAGCGGTGAATATGCTCATCGACTTCTTGGGGTGGTCGGTCCAGGACCGTCAGGCTAAACGGCGGCCCCAGGCTCCAAAGCACCTCGGGCCCGTTGGAGGTCCCTTTGGCGATCTTCCAGGCTCATGCCCGGTTGCGGCGAGGACCCTTGTGGCCGAGCAAGAGACAGATGGACATATGGTGTGGCCCGCCGCTTGGCTTAAATTTGAAGCAGGCCTTTGCTAGATTTGCCAGAAATCCGGGGCAACTAGACCGGAACAAGGTCCGTTTTTGGGCCTGGTCGCCGTTGGGGGTCTCGGTGCCACTGGCTGGGCCGGGACCCCACGGCTTCCTACCCGGGCCGCCCAAAGTACCATGTCCACCAGCCAGGCTCCCAAGTCGTCGTGGGTGAATTGGAGTGTTGGAAAAGGGAACTTCCCAGAGAGAAAAGAAGGGCCCGCGGGTACAATTGGAAACTTCATGAGCATCAAACGACAGATCGCCGGGGTCTCCTCGATCAACCAGCGAATAGATCTGCTCAACTTCCGTCCTTGGACGTTGATATTGCGCCATCCGTGGCTTTTAATGGCTCTTGGTGGAGAGCTTTAAGGAAGCGGCGGTCGGAGGTTTCCAGCGGATGACAATGGTCGGCTGCTGATCTACCATGGACCGTTAGCTGATATTATAGTGTGGGTTGAAATTCCGTACGGTTAGATTTTTGAAGTACGAACATGCCTGGCTCATACCACACCACACAACGCAAGAGAGCAGATGTTGACCAACACGTCCACCGTGTTGGGGCATCTTCGTAAAACGGGGTCGATGGAGGAAAATTTTGCAGTCGGAAGTATATTCCTACATGGTGAACCCACACATCAGGTCGGGGTCGTTGGAAGACCCGGGCTGTTTTGGGCTTAAGGTGTTCCGGTGTATTGGATCGTGTCAAGTGTTTGCTCATGTCTGATCCAGCAGCCAGGAACGGCCCAACCACCCCGACGGTGGCGAGAGGATTCTGAGCCAGGCACTTGGCTCCTCCCCGTGGCCTCCGCTAAGATAACACCTGGTCGGCCATCCTGGAGCCCCGGCCACTTGACAAGCCCAGGCTGCTTTGCTGGCCTGATCCAGAAAAGGTCGACAAGCATGCGGTTGAGCCCTGATCCCATCAACTTCAGTAGAAGCCGAGTCCAAAAAGGTTATTAGCGGGCAATCGTTCTCCATGCCATCCCATGTCGGTTGCAGAGGCCGGGCTCCTATTCGACTGATAAATCCATAATTCGAATGCCACTTTTCTTCGTAGGGCTTTAGAACGGTCCCAAGCGTTATGCTGCCGGTTCCGCGTAGTCTAGGATGCTGCAGCCAGACCCCACTACCATCCATGGTTCGACCGAGAATACCTTGTTCTCGAAGTTATTACGAGGGATTTCGGGCCTTCGATGCTGGCCTTCGAGACCTTCTTTTTTCAAGCCAGCTAGCTCTAAGGAATATCGTAGTGTGTGGGATAACCGTCGGAAACTGCTCGTAAGCATATTAATGATATGCTGGTGTTCTCGAACCGTTCGAACCCTCCTATCATCGTCATTCTCCATTTCGGAGTCCGGAATCATGGTCCAAGGATTGACAAGATCTAACCTGGTTTGCCTGCAGCCCGAGTACGGATACTGGGATAAGTTGCTTTGGTGAGGAGAAGCTTGGAAAGTTGTGGGATGCCGCGATGCCCAGGCACAGCGTACCTGCATGCGATGGTGCAACGGTTCGTCTGTTCCTGCATATGTATAGAAAGAGAACAGTACCTTGGCACCTTGGGCACACTGCCTGCAGCATCTCGAAGCTTGCGATACATATGCAAGGTACGGACGGATACGCTGAGCTGTGAGGACTGAGTACTTCGTACGGGGTACTTGGTACCGTTTCTTCCGAAGTACCGTCCGGCGAATCATGGGTGCGCGCAGCGAGGCCGGGGCCGATAGACACCATGGATGGAAGCCCTGACGTGGTTGCGTGGTCGCATGAACGGAGGCAAATTGGTGATTGGATAATCGCCAGGGTTTCGACCGAGCATGGAACCCTGGCACAAACTCACCGGAACTTTCCCAGCTGTGAGAACCACGCGAGCGACGGTCAAATACTTATTGCAGATGATCTGCGTGCGAGAGACCGATCATGA
Organism: Colletotrichum phormii; assembly: GCF_030913505.1. Classification (NCBI taxonomy): domain Eukaryota; kingdom Fungi; phylum Ascomycota; class Sordariomycetes; order Glomerellales; family Glomerellaceae; genus Colletotrichum; species Colletotrichum phormii. Next base: position 1,208,982 of record NW_026851452.1, read on the forward strand.
TAAGATGCCCAAATAGGGACACAGCGCCGGTGGTGCATACGAGTTATGCAACATAATGCCTAGCATAGCCCGCTTCGACACCGACGTGCACCGGAAGATGTGCTGATAATGTATGCAGTCTCCGCTGCGAGAGAGACCTGGGCCCTATGCATGGTTGCATGGGCAAAGACCTGGACCACACAGAGCGATGATAAGGCCAGAATCAAGTCGAGTCGGTCGTCAATGGTGCAAGCCACGGGATCGAGCCGGTTTGTGCCCGCTTTGTGCTGCGGCGGCGCAGCTGTTTGACCCATTGTGCGTGCATCATCCACCCATCGGCCAGTGGCAGCAGGATGGATCATGGAGCAAACAACAGAACCACAGAACTAATGCACCATTGGTGCCGGAGGTCCTCTGGTGCAATTTTATGCAGAGAGCTAACGTCTCAGCTAGAAGACTAGTGGAAAGAAGGCCGTTCCGTAGTCGAGACTTTGGAGTTGCCTGAAGCTGAAAAGGCAATGGCGATAACGATGAATAGGTATTCCTGAAAGTCTTCGCTTCTCAAGGCTGAATCGTCTGTAGTTGGAACCTGACTCTGCGGGTCTAGCCGACAGCAGTATGGAAACCGGACTCTCGTTACGCGACTTTTGAGCTGCCGGCTGAACTTTGGCGTCAGCCAACTCAGCTTGCTTCCAACCTGGTCGCCCCATTCGGAAAGGTAAAAAGCAACGGAGAGGACAGTCCAAGCCGTTAGAACGTGCGGGATTGGCGGACGAACAAAGAGATGCGGATACCTTTGAGACAGACGGTTGGGTGGTGGATGGAGACACGTGAAAGAAAACAGTCGGCTTGGCTGAGTTGGTTGGGCCGTTGCAAACAACGCTCTGTTCCACATTGTAGCCAGGACTTGGAGCGGCGCAGCGCCCCGAGTGACCGGTCACTTCTCAAGGAGCCAGAAGGCTTGATCGAAGAGGCAGGTGTTGGGGAGCAACACAGTAGACGAAGCAAAATCTGTTTGCTCGCTGTTGGAGGCTATATCCGTAAGCCAATGGCTATTGGCCGAATAGACCTTTGATATGCTTTGGTGCGGTTGGTGCTAGTTGCTGTTGGTCCGCAAAGTCGAAAACTACCCAGCATGCCGTCACTGCACAACCCAGCTTTCGCGTAGGCTGGATTGTACCGATACAGACTGCGTTCCCGTCGGTTGCCTCTGACATACCAGATTGCGAGGTCCGGGCGGATGGATCTGTGATCTGGACGAGACGAGACGGCCGTGGAGTTGACGTATGCACCTTGTCCACCATAAGTGTAGGATAGAGTGTGGCATATCCGCCGTATGGCAGCGTTCAGGGATCGAGCCACTGACAGGAATGCCTGGAGCTGGTGCGCCGCAGACTTCCACGAGCCTGGCTGAGCCCAAGTCTCTCGGAACGCTGTCCCTGCGAGCATCAAGTTCAACAGGCTGAACCTGGTGTCCCGGCATAAAGGCGACGTTTGTACGGAGCATCGTGGCGGCGTCTTTTCCAGGCTTGCAAGTGAGATGGACGTCAAGGATAGTAGTATCAATCGATAAGGCAAGAACTGGTGCGACATGGATCCGAACAGTGACGGGTTGCGGGGGATTTCTTAGTCATTGGCTTAGGGTGTCACGGTGTGTACCGTCCGACCATCTACCCGTACCCGAGTATCGTGAGGGTGTGGTGAGGATGAAGCGGGGTGGTGCAAGGGAGGATGAGGACGAATGAGGGGTAAAAGTGCTGGTCGTGCCTCATGTACGCAGACTCGCTGCATCTTGCGGTGTTCCTTGCATCTGCGTTTCCTGTAAGGTACAGCAACCATTTTTCTTCTCTGAGAGAAAACTTTTTTCATGTCAAATTTTTGGTGGTGGAGGTGGTCAGAGTCGGGGCACGGCGCACACGTACCATGGATCAGTATGGAGGTTCAAGCAGGCGGCAAGGTATACACCAAAGAAACATAGTAGAATGCCTTATTCAGAAACGAGTGCGTACGTAAGGCGGGCTCCATGCGTCTAATGCGAGACGAGTTCGTTCGATGTCATGGTGGACGGTGGACGATGGGCGGCGGAGAGTGGACCTGGGTAAAGTAAGTTGTAAGTAAGGTGGCCATCTGAATCTAGACGTTGCTGCGTTTCTTGTCGAGGGCCTATCGCATGCATCAAGCTGCAAGATGACCGCTGAGGTAAGGTCTTGCCTGGCTGATGGTATCATCACCCGCATCGACTGCGGATACGGGAGTCTCGGCCCATGAAAATGAAGGAAATGTCCTTGCGCACAGTTAGACGCAGCTCTCAGAAGAGGAATCGAGACTGTGTTAGTCATGACACGGCTGACACCTATGTACAACCACAGGTCTGTAGGTAGGATCAGACGGGAAAAGGACGAGAGCCATTTCCAAGGTACTTTACGCAGTACCTACCTTCCTAGGTCCTGGAAGAAGAGCTTGCTGCATGAGGTAAGGTAGGTAGGTGGGAGAACGGGGACTCGGGAGCGCCTTCTCACAGCCGAATGTTTGCTTTTTCCCGCATCATGGATCCAATGGAGACGGGACTGACCAACGGGGCTCCCGTTCCCAAAATCCCAACGGCAGCAGCTTTCCTTGACCCCCCTGCCGCCTTACCTAAGAACACTCGATGGAAACTTGGGAAAAGAAGGCAAGTGGGCAGGAAGGAACTTGGTACCTGGGTTTTGAGAATTTTCGGGTTGGCAATGGAAGAAGTTGGATCCATCTCAACTATGCCTTCTCTAGGTTGGCCGCAGTTGGCAACTGCATCTGCATCTGCACCTGCACCTGCAGACACATCCTTGGCCTGGTGCCTTCCTTTTCCAACCATGCGGCGTGCGAGGCCTTCAAGGTTGCCTGTCACCTGTGACATTCAGGTTGGTGTTTGAGGCTTGAGCGGTCGGTGACATCGAGTCCTCCTTCCCGTCCCAGACTCCCCATCCCATCAGATCAAGTCGTCACGTGGCGTGTTGCTTGAGTCTGAGCATCCGTACCTGCCTCGAGTTGACAACTTGGTGTTAGGTGTACTAAAGTACTTTACCTTAATCAGGTATCTAATGGTCTGCCGAAAGATGGAAAGAGAAAGCAACACCGTTCTTTCCACTTCATCCGAACAGGCGATTCCGTCCGCCCTGTGCCTTAGCCCGCAGTCATTATTCTCATGGATTTAAACATTGCCCTACCGAACCCCATCTCAGCTCCGGATGCTGCGTACGCAGTACATACATACATGCCCGTGGTTCCGTGGTGCCTCAATAGTCCATGCCTTACACACCTTACTTGACGACATGCACGCCGAGCACTGCCTCAACTAGACTGCTTGCTGCATGGGCCTCCTCGCCGCGACGTGGTGGCGACAATCTTTTCGCTCTTTTCAATCTAACTTTCCATCCTCCCAGGGTCCGATTGCCAACTCGGACCTGAAAAGATCGGATGTCACTTTGTCGCCCACCGTCCGTGCCAAAGTCGACAGCATCATGAATCCACTGGCTTCGTTGGTTTGCTTCACCATCAATATCGGGCTCCCTGCCCTGTCCCGTCATGATCATCAGCCGCGGGCCGCGGGCCACTCATGAGGCTTGCTTAGTCCCAGCCATCGCAACCTTGGACGGCCTGTCTGTACTGTCCACTCTTCACGATTCGAGCATGTCGAGGCACCCGAGACTCCCAAGACTCGAGAGGCTCCCGCCAATCCGCCGACAATGCCAGGGGTGTCAGGGTTGATACTTAGCCGTCACCAAGCTGCTGGACCAACCGGGACGGCCAGTCCAGAATTGGCATGCTAGATCTGTCGAGACGACTCAACTCGGCTTTGGCGGGGTCGTGGTCAAGTGACGCAGTCAGCAATCCAACGCCCCCCGCGCCGGCTCGACTCAGCAGACAGACGCGTGAAAGAATGGAGAACAAGTCGAAACCAGAAACAACGCCCGTCAACATATCCGCCAAACCAAGACTCACGAGGTGATATGGATCCGTGAGAGTCCAGGCGCGCGAGAAACTCTTGCTAGTGGCGGCTGCGTCATCGCTAGCCAACGCGATGCCGTAAAGCCACAACCAAAAACTTCAAAGCGCGACGCGGGGTCGTTGACTGGCGATAGCAAACGTGTGACGGACGCTCAAATCGACCACTGATATGCCAAGCGGCACTGAACAGACGCCTAGTGGTGGATGGCACCTCACGGCAGATGTTATCGTTAGACTCGTTACCCTAGAGGTCTGGCAGGGGGTCGCCAAAGGTGCGCCTGTTCAGCGTTCTGAATGGCCCGGCCTCGTCTCCATCACACATCCTTTGTGCGTTTCGTGTTCCTGCACAACTACGGTACCCACCAGACGAGAGGCTTGCATAGCTGGCCCGAGAGGGCTTACTGGCGCGTTGGCGAGCTGAATACGACGCCCGTATGCATCGACATTATTCGAGCACACTCACATGTTCGCCGCTTCCAAGAAATCAAGTTGTGCTACGAACGGGGGGCCACCAACCAGTGGCCCCCTCGCATGCCGTTGGCTTTGGTTCCCACTTGAGGAATCCAAGGGCTTATCCGTACAAAACTTCAGAAGAAGACGGTGGCCTCCGAAAGAGGAGACGCGGCGCACAACGAGGATAAGTGGGTGTGCGGCCTCCGCCAGGGCCAATTTCACAATCAAATCAATACTTGGACGAATTAACATTCTGATAGCTGTGGGCTTTTATTCTTAGAAAGCCGGGACCTCGAATATACTCCAATAACGCAGCAATTATGTGCCTGACGACATCGAATGGACGAGCCACACACGGCTTTCCCAGAGCTGCGCTTGCAATACTACCTACCCGCTCAAGCCCACTGTCTTCCCAGCTCAATGACAATTGACAGGCTCCGTTCATCTCTGCGGCTCTGGCATGAATGATGAACGGTGACCCGCTGGCTACCCTAGCTGTCAAAGTCAATGCTGCTCGGGCAGCCCAGCAATTGCCGCGATGCTCCGCGTTTCGAGCACTTCGGAGCAGTCATAGTCGCCTGTCGGGGGAGTTCAGACATGCACAGCTTTGCTCAGCCGCTCTGAAGCATGAAAATGGATTACGAATGCTCCCACGAACCGCGAAACTTACTGGGGCATCAAAAGAGCCACCGTGATCCAGGAGACGAACGGCAGTTGACGTTTGGCTTGCAAAGGAAACAAGCTGACATTTTCCATGGTTGCCGTTCGCGCTGGTTTCTATCAGCATCGCCATTGCCGCTGCTACAACGACGGCTACTAGACGCAACCTCTCAAGTGATCAACAGCAGGCGGCGCAACGCCCTCCAGTGTTCGCTGGTCTGGTACCTTGCATGCGCGTTTCGGCCATGGTTTGCTGCGGGTGTGCTAGCACAACGAGCGATACGACTGGCGTGCAGCATGAGTGTGTCTGCATGTGTGACTGTCGACAGAGGGTTCATCCAGCGAATGATGGTGCCTGAGAGTGTGGTCGGACGCGCGCCAGACTGGGCTGAGATGGCGAGTGCCAATCGAGGAAGCCAATTGTGCTAGTTGTGTGGACGGCGATGTGTCTATCGACAGGCGCTATCCACTTGTGCCTCGATTTGCCGTCCTATCAACGAGTACATGGTCCTCGGGTTTATGCAGCTCTGCTGAGTTACCTCGACGCATTCTTTGCTCACTCATCACTGAAGTATCTCGAACCTGTCTCATCTTGCATACTCTGTTGGTGGAAGCCCGATTAAAACTACCCTCAGCATATTCTTTCCCCGGTTGTATCACTTGGTGCCTGACTACAACGATTGAGAAGCCGCTGTGGCTAGTTGGCTGTACTTCGGCCTGGTCGGTACTACGACCAAGTACCTATCTGCCTTTCCGTATTCAGGGCATAACGGACTATGGGCTGGGCATCTAATCACGAACAAACGGCTGATGGCACTCTCATGTACGGCGGCATACAATAGTCGTGTATAGTGCTGCTCTGTGCTCAGGTTCAGGTGCTCCCGCGACGCCCGTTCATGGCCGCCGTCAACGCCATCTGCCAGCGTTGGCTTGGTTGCCGTAGTTGTCTGAGAGCAACATGACGGCTGGTCAGGGCTCTCTCTATCTCTCTGCGCTTCAAGTGAGGATTGCTCGAGGGAAACGTCAGCCGCAGTTCCGGCCAAGAGCCTGAATGAGTTTGGTTTGATGTTTCCTGCAGAAAGTATGGTTTATTTCATCTGAAAGGCAGAAAATGCAAAAGCCCTGACGGCATCGAGGCCGGCGTGTTCCTGCAAGATGTCGTATGTGTGCGTCTGTTGGCACCCAGTAAACTAGGTACCTACAGTACGGATACGCAGCCAGTCAGCCAGAGGATTCTCGTCCTCGGGTACTTCAAACAGACCAGCTCCAGCAGCAAAGAGGAGCAAAAAGGATACCCTAGCACACACAAGAACAGGCAGGCTGTCAAGTATCCTTCAGATTGCGGCACATCCGAGCGAGGCTTGATAGTCCATCTCGTCTCGTCTCGTCCGTTTCGTCGCTTTCTGGGCACAAGATGCCCTGACAAGCCTGGGCGAGGAACAGAGAACGGAGAACGGAGCTCTTGGGTTGTCTGGACGGTGTGTCCATACGAATATCCGTTCTCCTCACTGCGTACCGTACCTGCGTTTTGCCCATCCAGAATTAGAATTGACCTGGTGGCTGCGCCATCCTCTCGTCCCAGCCCACCCACACACAGCATGCCACCCACAAAACGACACAACTCATCATCCGGTGCGGTAGGGCCAAAGCACCAAAACCCACCAGCACCACTGCACCATCCATCTGATGTTTCCGCTTGGCCCCAGAGCCAGACATGCAGAGGGCATACAGACAGGACCCACTCATGACACCGTCTCGTTCGCCTGGTGTTCCTGTTCCTGGTCCGTCGCCGCCGTCGCTCATCCATCCACCCATATTCTCAAATCCACCCACTATCCAACGAGGGTGGCGGTCCACCCACACTTCTATCCCCCTTCCGAGTCCATGCGCTAGGAGACAGAGGTGGGATCCCGGTACGTATCCCGACACACCCTAGCCGGGTCGTCTACGTACTTCGGATCCACAAGATACGTACTCGTCTACCCCTGGCCCCGGTCGACTTGTGTGGGTGAGACATGCCTGCGTGGAGAGTGAAGACGAGTGAGAGAGAGAGAGGAGACGAGGGGACGGGGGTTCGAGGACGGGGGTTCGAGGACGAGGGTCCGTCTACTCGAAGGTGCGCTAGGGTCTGGGATGGTCTGGTCGGGTCTGCCACTTGGCTTGGTACTCAGTGTCCTGTACCATCGGCCTATCGACGACTTTTATCTTGCGCCAGTCGGTTGATCTTGGTCTCTTTTCTACTTATCCCCCTTCACCACCCACGTTCATTTCACTCTCGCTATTTCATGATCGACACTCCGTTGGGCTACTTTGCGCTGTGATCTTTTCTTCTTATGACCTCTCGGTTCTTCCTTCTTTTGAGACTCGACATTTGGGAAACACTTCGACCTGCTCGAACCATCCCGTCCTTCCTTTAAACAACACCAACAACTCAGTATCCATCAACCGTCTTGGAGCACATAATACACCAAGCCAGTTCAACTCTATCATACCTTTTCGATCTTCCAACGACAACTTCCGAGAATAGAGAAGAGACAGAGAAACACTCCAGACGAGTTCCATGTACAACTAAGACAAACCCACACTTTCACTCATCGAGTCACCAAACGCTCTGACGGTCATTGTCCACCAACGACCCGTCGTCCTATCCTTCACACAGAAGAAACCGAAATCCACCGTCATTAGGCCAACTGCCCATCACTCAGTTCGAAAGAACCTGAAAGTATACAACATCGACTACACTACACTACACTACACTACACCACGCATTATACGACTAATCAGTAAAGACGGCCTCGAACAACCCGCCGACCAACACACACAGCTCAACACGACAAACTTTGTCTGGTGCGTCCCGAATGAGCAATAAGAGAACAAAATACGGAAGAGGCTAGGAACTGATCATCGAATAGACGCATCACAATGGACGCCACCATGATGACGGCACAGACAATGGGACAAGCTCCCTTCCTCTACTACCGCCCCGAACAGAAGCTCGACACCTCAAGGCACCGTGGTCACTTCTCGCAGCAGCCCACCATGTCCCAGCACATGCCCATGTACCCCATGGTCCCAACTCTGCCTTCAACGCCCATCTACTCGCGCCCCAACTCGTCCTGCTCGCAGCCCATGGGTCCCACGCTGTACAGCAATGGACCCGCGAACATGACGCCGATGGCATCTCCCCAACCCATGAGCCACAAGCCCGCTATCATGCTCGAGACGGAGATTTGCGACGATGGCCTCTACTTCCCGTCAACGCCGCCGCTGTCGACCTGCGGCAGCGCCATCAGCAGCCCTAACGCCAGCTACGATCTCCTCCAGACACCGATGAACCCCATGTTCTCCGGTTTGGAGGGCATCGACGGCATGGAGGGTTTCAAGGAGACGCTGGAAGTGCCTGAGAACCACACCGTGGACTGGAGCAGCTGCGGGTCACCCCCGATGACACCTGGTAAGTTGCAATCATAACGCGGGCAATTCCATCCCGTTCCGTCCCGATTTGCGCTGCTTTTCTTGCTTTCGCATTGCAATCAATACACTTTTGCGCTGCATGGGCCTCGGCGGGTTTTTGAGCCCATTCCCAACGGCCTGGGTGGTGGTTGCCGGAAGCAAGTTTGGCGGGGCACTTCGTGGGATTTCCTGAGGGACGTTTTTCGGAGGCTAACTTAATTTGGCAGTCTACCTCCAAAACCAAGCAGCCCAGGTCCCCTCGCTTAACACCAACACTAGCGACCTCCTGTCCACCGCATCTTGCCCTTCACTTTCTCCCTCTCCCTCACCGTACGCCAGGTCTGTCACCTCCGAACAGGATCTCGACTTTTGCGATCCTCGCAATCTCACTGTCGCTGCCGCACCCAACACCTCCAACCCGACTTTGGCCCCCGAGTTCCCTGCATACACCCTCGGTGAGGAGCTCAGGAGTGAAGTTTCTGCCAAGACCCCTACCTCAGCCCCCTCTCAACCGACTTTTGACTTCCACCCTGCCTTCCAGCACGGCCTTCCCGCATTTGAGGACCTGAGTGATTTGGAGTCAGAGGACGACTTTGTCAACGGTCTCGTCAACCTCGGCGACGCCCACTCTGCTGAGGTCCGTCGCCCTCGCGCCTGCACCGGCTCCAGCGTCGTCTCCCTCGGCCACGCCAGCTTCATCGGCGAGGAGTTCAACTTTGACGAGGCTGATTTCTCTGCACCTGCCTGCCTTCCCAGCCCTTCCTCGTCCTGCTCCGACAACGACTGCCACCAGGTCAAGCGTCGCAAGGTTGTCAAGAAGGAGGCCAACGAGTCTGCGCCCAGCATGAACACCGCTTCTGGAGCTTCCCAGGCTGCCAGCAGCGAGCAGCGTTCCAACAGCCAGGCCCCCGCTTCCGAGGCCAACAGCTCTTCTGACTCCGAGTCCAACTCGGCGCCTCTCCCGGCTCCCGTCAACCGCCGCGGCCGCAAGCAGTCCCTCACCGAGGACCCCTCCAAGACTTTCGTCTGCGAGCTCTGCAACCGCCGCTTCCGCCGCCAGGAGCACCTGAAGCGTCACTACCGCTCCCTTCACACCGGCGAGAAGCCTTTCGAGTGCCATGAGTGCGGCAAGAAGTTCTCCCGCAGTGACAACCTGTCCCAGCACGCCAGAACCCACGGCAGCGGCGCCATCGTCATGGAGCTCGACGACTCAGGCGTTCACTCCTTTGACCACGGCATGATGGGCCACCCTGAAGACTATCACACTCTTGGCAAGGTTCTCTTCCAGGTTGCCTCTGAGATTCCTGGAAGCGCCAGCGAGCTCTCCTCGGAAGATGAGAACAGCAAGAAGAAGCGCAAGCGCTCTGACTAAACCGTCATGAGTGACTTGTTTTTTTCGCATTCAATTTCAGCATCGACAGCGATCAATAGTTGCTCTCGATGATGCCCGACACGACGTTGATGACGACAACTTCTTTTTTGATTTTTTTTCCTTCTCAGGCCAGCCCCGCTATGTTTTACGCGGATAAGGTCACTAGGGTCACACAGGGCGCCCTTCCACAGGAGGACCATCATGAACCACCAGAAGATGGTCCGCCTCGGGAAGGGCCACACGCGAAAAGTGCAAGCGGGTTTGGGCATTTTCTCACCAACGCATTGTCTTCCACTGTATCAGTATTTGCGACGCCAGACTCGCCGACTCCCTCCAGGTCTCGGAAAATGGTCAGCGTCGGAGGGATGCGTTGTTTCAAGGGCAGCATTGATGATCACCACCAAAAGTTCAAGAACGCAATGGCAAAGGCAAGAGCTATCCGGAACCAGGACAACGGCGTGTAACGGCGGACTTTGTTTCAAACAGACACACAGCAGCAGCATGATTGTTTATTCGTTTGGTTTTGTTTTTTTTTTCCTCCCCGGAGACAGAGCAAAGGGAAGACACAGAGACACAGCCCAAGACTCAACATCCAATTTTTTGGCAGCGGCCAAAGCGTACTTTTCTCTACGCTCGTTGTAATCTCTCCAGCATGTTCGGAGGCCGGCAGCCAGCATCGCATTTGGGAACATGGGAACATTTCTTCTTCTTGTGCGCGGCAACCCGACGCTCGGGCACCTCTCTTGGGAGGTTTCCTGTCTTCGGGTTCGTCGCCTTCATGTGTTTACTTTTTTCACCATCGAGTTGGGATTCTTCTCGTTTGAGCTCTTATCTTGTTGGTTGCGGATCCAAACCAGTGTGAGAGAGGCGAGGCGGAGGAGGAGGAGGAGGAGGGGGGGGATGCTTGGAGTGCAGGTCACACATCATCGGACAAACAGAAGATGGATCTTTTTCTTTTCGCCGCAAAAAAACAACTTTGTAAACCTGTACACACACAAACACATTTCTGAACACACCACAAAAAAAAGATAACACTTTTACGCGCTGCCAAAAAAACATTTGTTGCTCAATCTTCTTGCGATCATGTCTCCCTAAGTGCTTGCCTTCGCTCTTGTGTGTCATCTGACTCGGGCTGAACAATGTTCTTAGTTCATCGATCGATGGGGGCTTGACGGCAACATTCCCAGACATGGGTTCAACTTTTTTCAAGACATGAACCGGGTTCCAGCCCGGATGCCGTCATGCATTGTTTTTCCATCGGGAAGTCCAATCGGATGTTTTTTTTTGTTTCTTTTTCTTGACAAGTCTTCCCCGATCCCATTCCTTCCGTCTTTCTTTCCTTTTATCTAGTCTTTTCTTAGGCATTTTGTCTTGTCTCGCGAGCTGCAGGTCTTAACCGACGGGTCGACTTACACCTAGGTAGGCCTGTGTTAGCGCTGCAGCCTTAACCGATCGTAAGAAAAAAAGTCCACCTGGCAGTACCCGAAACGATCCAATGCGCCGCCCCGTGAAGCCCCCCTTCAACGGCGGACGGCATTTGAAGTGACGTTTTTTTTTTTCTTTGCTTCTTTGTTGGGTCACGGGTGTTGGTCTCACTATTTTCTCTTGGGAACCTGCCTAGGCTCTGACTATCCAGAAGAAGGATCGCGGCACGTCGCGGGTGTGTGAGTGAGTGAGTGACTGACTGACTGACTGACTGACTGACTGACTGACTAAAGGCGTGGGTTTGAGTCATCACACTGTCAGCCTGCCGCGGACTACAGTACCTCAGGAATTGAGGGGCAAAGCAAAAAAAGCGGTTTTTGGTGAGGTGGTTCGCGTCTTTGGGCTCCATTCTCTCTCTCTCTCGGTCGCGGACTGAGGTCCGGCTGTAACGGTCTCGTTTTCCCCATTTCTACACTCTCTCAAGAGTCAAGACTCTTTCTTAGGGTGACATTTGACATGGGCGGTTTCCCGGCGGGTTCGGTAAGCCCGTCCGGATGTCGTTTGCCTAGTCAGGACTATGAAGAATTCGGGGAAAACCGATGCAGTGCTAGGTATTACTACCCGATTCTGAGAGGGAAAAACGACGGATTGGAGGGAACGGATGCATTTGCCTGATGATGAGGAAGTCACAGTACTGGTGTGACAACACAGATGTACAAGGTAAAGGTATGTAGCAAAAGCGGAAGCCTAACTATACCTACCTCACCGCAATCATGCCATCGACGGCCAATATATTTCGGATTACGAAGTTTACTCTAATTCGCATCTCTGTCACATCCATTTTACTTTCTTCTTTGCATGGCGGGGTGATGTGATGTGATGTCGGACGGTAAGGTGGGTTGATCTTTTTTTTTTGCCTTCAGAAAACAAGGCAATTAATTGTATATGACGGGGAGGAGTCGAAACTTCTTCTCTATTCTGGTTCGATGGTACGGCACGGGGTGCTAAAATGGCAAACACACCCAAGAAAAGCTCTTGACGGTTCTTGTAAGTTGTAATTAATAGAGGCCGCGAGTCGTAGGAGAAACGTACGTCAGCCTGTTTTGTCAGCAATGATGCATTGCATGGTCGTATACTCCGTACAGAAGAGTAGCGAGCTGCCAAAGACGCTGGCTGCGCCGATACGAGAAAAGCCTGGGATATTGAGCTTTTCGTTCGGGTTGGTTCGATGCGGATATTGCCAACATCGAGTCAAACCCTTGACTACCACCGTCCGTTACACAATACAGCTTCTACCACAAGCTTTACCGGCTGGGCCTGCCTATCTGCGGACAACAATCTACGGATACCTGCTCCGTACCTGCTTGATGGCTTGCCTGCCCGGTCGGTGCCCGGCTCTTTGGAAGAGTCAAGTTCACCGTTGGTTCAGTTAACTTTCCAGTATTAACATCCGTATCGAAGCGATCATCTTTTTGGGGGCCATGCAACGTGGCTCGTGTACCTGACTAACGACGCGGGAAAGCAGAAAGTCAATCTTGCGCTTTTACCGTAGCCAAGCCACCCACTAGCTCCGTTACTTTCGTACCACGCGCTGCATCCTTCAGGAAGTTCAGGCCTGGCCTTGTTTTCCAAATCGATTAATTCGATATTGGCACGTTGGATCTCTTTTTACTTCCTTGCTAATGCTTGGTTTCTTGCACGGAGCAGTTCGAGCAAGCTGTACCTCGTACGTAGTCAGTCACATAGCGTATGTTACATGGATGATGGGGGGGGGGGGGGGGGGGCACGGATGTGTGAAATAGCAAACCCGTGTTGGTGGTGACTATTGGCTCTTGTTCATCTTACTGGTCCCCCCGCGCGATGGAACAGTAAATTAAAAAAGGATGGCAAAGCGACGGTTTAGTTTGGAACGAGATGTGACGAGAGTTGTACGAATAGACTGGTGATTTGATCTCTCTCACCGCTTCATGAGGATGGTCTGAGCTCGAGCAAATCCCAGATGGGCTTGTCTGGGTCTCCTCACCTCATTCCGCATCTTCGACTCTGGCCGGCCTGGATCGATAATGAGTGAAAATTCTGATACCTCGATATCCATTTCCTGCTGGTCAAGGCTCCAAGCTCTGCCAGGTTTTCCTTATGAATGGCGGGGGGCGGTGGATTTGATCAGGCTTGCACATTGAGATTTGATGGACTGGGCCTTTGGACTAGGCTTCATCAACAGGGTCTAACGGATAGTCGTAGCGTCTCGGACCTTTTTTTTCTTCTTTCTTGCCACGAGAGTTTGACGGGTAGGTTTTGCTTGATGGGGGATGGTGCTTGAACCGTGATCGTACTCCGTATACGGAGTAGTATTACCACGGAATTCGGATAGCTCTTTGCTGATGTGATATCCGTAGTGAGTAGCGGGCTTGGGGATGGACACTCGATGGACATGACGGCGATGATCAAGGACTTTTGGTGGAATTAGACGGTGGACAGGTGACTTGACAATGAAGTCCTAACTCGTCTTTGACAGTTTCCCCGGGTGGATGATACCTCACGAAATGATAGCGGCCCATCACCATCATCCATGGGCTGGACTCTTTGGCGCAACTTGATAGTCATGTAATTCACGCTGCCCTAGAGCGAGGCGGGCATCCCGGGTATTCAACGTCCTTGTGCCGGCGCCCCAGTTTCGATGTACATGTTCCATTGAAACCCGCAAGCCGTCCATTGCCTCTTTCTCCCCCCCCTCTCCCGATTGCCCTCTCAGGCTCTCACTTTGTCTTAAGCGAGTCGCTCGCGAGTCGAGCTTTTCTAGAATTCCACATGGAAGTCATGGACGAGGGGCTGGCGGTGTAAGGTTGACTGGAGGGGCCTTGGAGGGGGGCAAGCCGCACATCAGCCCATGAGGCATGAAGCGAACTCCAGCAACAACTCCAGCGCAATCTTGGGGCGGCCCGCCCGAACGAGGGTTATCTTTTCAGAGGGGGACTCGACTCGACTCGAGGTGGAGGGGGACTCGGGAGACTGGAGACTGAGTGGGAGCACTGGGAGGAGAGGAACTCTGAAAAGAGGTTGAAGGGAATTCTTCAGGCACAGGCATACAACGGCAGTCCCGCTAATCTACAGGCCCGTCGCCGCCCGCGACCCCAAGGAGCCCCTTCAAGGCTTCAAGAAATTCAACGCCAGAATTAGGTCCCCTAGGACCTAACAGGACTGGCGGAGTTTGACAAGCTGAAGGGATTCCCTCATCCTGGGAACCGAGGCGTTCGAGACGGCCGGGCCCCCGGGATGCGGACCAGGTTTTGGAATGTCCTTCAAGGCCCCCCCGAAAAGAACCCCACCCGTTGTCCACCAGTCCCGAGTCCCCAGCGGCGCGGAACTAACTGACCGGGGCCCCCGACTACCAAATATCAAATTACCACCTTTTTTTTTTTCGCCAACCCCCGCCCATGAGCCGAGCGTAACCCAGACAGACAGCCCAGGACTAGCCAAGGAGTATCTGTAGGTATGAGAATGGATATTCCCCAGTCGTCGTCGTAACGGCATTCTATCATGCAACAGTCGTGTTTGTAATGTGGTACTGTACTCCGTACCGTATGTTCCCCCCCCCCCCCTTCCCCCAGGGGTCCCTGGGAAAACATCCACTGATGGGCAAAGAAGGAGTTGAGGCCGGCCAGTCGGATATCGATGGAAGGAAATCGCTGCAAGGAACGACTGGAGGGCAGAGTCTCCATAGCTTCTATTGCATCCAGCTGCCGTGCTGTTTTGGCGGGTACCTCACCTCACTTCACCTTGTCTTGCTTGTGTCTCCGTATGCGTACGGATACCTACCGTACCAGGGAATGATTCGATAAGAGGTTGGGAGCATCTTGACGGTTGACCACTACCCACACCGCGAACCCATGCAATGGAAGGAATTGCTACTTCCATTCCTCACGTAGAATGGGGCATTCTATCGGCGGAGAAGGTGCAAATGCTGTGAAGTTGTGAATGATGCAGGTACCGTATATTATGCTTGACTTTTTCATCGCCAGTTGAACCGTTTTCTCTTGATTTCCGTATTGGGCACCATTTCGAACCTACGGCCAGTGGGCCTGGTTTTTTTTTTTGGGGGGGGGGGGGGTTTCCTTTTTTTCCTTTCCTTCTGAGAGCGTTCCCCTCCTTCCCCCTCCACGGTCAGAAATCAAAACGTCGTACCGGGTTCCTCACTGACTCGGTCTTGTGCCACCTCAAAGAATCAAACCACTTCATCACTCATCGCCCTCTATCCGCAGTCCCGGCCTCGCGACGTCCCGAAGACGGAGCTCCTAGTCATTCAAGGGTCCCCTTGAGGTCTAGACGAATCTGTCAGTCCCCATCCCGCCATACCTCCGTGGTGCGCAAGACCCAGACCGGGCCCGTCAATTCCGGACCATTGACTCTGTGCACAAAGGCTTCCCACGCTTTATGACCGGACGCATACGCCATCGCGAGGGCCTGCACAGAAAATTACACGCTGCACAGCACGGATCACGGGCACAAGGCACACATATATCCGTAGAGACACACGGACAGACGTACTCGCCCGAGCCCCCCCAAACCCCAGTCCCCAGTCCTACCGTCCGCCTGCATAACGTTGGACGCCAGGCTGAAGTCTGCCTGCCATGTCATCCGAACAGCTCAATGTCATTGCCCTGGTCTCGGGCGGTAAGGACAGTTTCTTCTCCGCCTTGCACTGCCAGAGGAACGGGCACCGACTCGTGGCACTCGCTAATCTCTTCCCCTCCGCCTCCGTCAGCGCCGGCTCCGACGCCACGCGCTCGGCCCCAGCAACCGTCATTTACAAGCCCACGGGGGATCACGTGAAGGATGTTCAGCTATCAGATCAGTCTACGGGAGAGGAAGAGAGGCCCGAGGAGACGGTGGAGGAGGCTGGTAAAGGGGCCGACGACGAGGCCGACTTGAATAGTTTCATGTACCAGACCGTCGGCCACCAGGCCATACCCCTTTACGCGGACGCCACCGGCTTGCCACTCTACCGCCAGCCCATCTACGGCGGTGCCAAGTACGAGGGCAGAGACTACGACTCTCATGCCGTACCGTCGGGTAATGGTGACGGTGACGGTGACGGAGACGCGGATGAGACGGAAAGCATGGTGCCGCTCCTCCGCACCGTCATGACGAACCACCCAGAGGCCAACGCTCTCTGTGCGGGAGCCATCCTGTCCACGTACCAGCGGACGCGCGTGGAATCCGTCGCGCTACGCCTGGGCCTCACGCCGCTGGCGTACCTGTGGAAGTATCCCGTGCTGCCCCCGGTGGTTCCGGGCGCCGTCGAAGACGCCCAGCTGCTCCACGACATGGCGGCCGCCGGCCTCGACGCGAGGATCATCAAGGTCGCGAGCGCGGGGCTTGATGACGACTTCTTGTGGGAGAAGGTGAGCAGCATCGCGGGCGCGTCGCGCGTGAAGCGTGCTCTCAGACGGTTTGGCGCCGCCGAGGGTGCCGTTATTGGCGAGGGGGGCGAGTTCGAGACGCTCGTGTTGGATGGCCCGCCCGGCCTGTTCAAAAGGGCCATTGAGGTGCCGGAGTCCGGCAGGCGGACCATAAGGGAGGGCGGCGGGACGTCGTGGTTGAGCTTTCAGGGGGCGAGTGTCCGAGAAAAGCGAGTCCCTGACGCGGGCACGGGAGAAGGCTGCTCCCCGCCCCGGGTGCCTGATGCCTTGGATCCCCGGTTTCAGTCTATTCTGGAGTCACTGCCCACGGCTCGGGGTGGCCAGTTGTCAGTATCGGACTCATCATCATCCGTCAATGGCTTCACCCAGCATGATGACAAGACACCGGTGCTGCCGAGATCTCGATCGGACGATATCCACTGGTCCTTTGGTGCTCAAGCGGGATCGGGCCAGGGCTCGTCTGTCGAGCAGCAGACGGAGGGGATAGTACAGCACATCCAGAAGCGTCTTGCTGAACACTCTCCGCCGCTGCCCACTACGGCCATCACCAATACCATCATCGTCTTGCAGTCCATGTCGGATTTCCCAGCCATCAACAAGATCTACAGTAAACTGTTCCAGCACCCCAATCCTCCGTCCAGAGTAACCATTTCTTGTGGCGAACTACAGGCCGGAGGTGCCATCAACATTCACCTGACAATAAAACCGGCGTTGGAGACTCGTGAACGGAATGGACTCCACGTGCAGTCGAGATCGTACTGGGCGCCTGCCAACATTGGCCCCTACAGCCAGGCCATCGATGTACCCCTGAGGGGCGGCGGTCAAGATACGGTACACGCCGGTATCAGAGGAGTGACAATCGCAGGCCAGATCCCGCTCGTCCCGGCGAGCATGATCTTACCCACGGAGCAGGAGGGTAAGCTGGAGATGCAAATTACACTGTCGCTTCAGCACCTCTGGCGCATCGCCACCGAGATGAAGGTGCAGCTCTGGACCAGCGCGGTGGCATACTTCCCGCGCACGCCAGAGGAGGCAGATGCGAGACGGCAAAACCAACTCGCCGCGGCCGCGTGGAAAGCAGTTCACCAGCGCGACGAAGACGAGGACGGAGACAACGACGCAAGCGGGCCCGATTTGTGGGATCGCAAGTTTAACCCGGCGTACATGTCTCTCGGCGAGGACGCGGCGGCGGCGCAGAAGCTCCCGGATTGGTCGTCCGTCGTGACGGCCGACGGAGGCGGGGACGACGGAGAGGCCGAGGGTCCCGTTCCGCCCTTCTTCTCCGTTGAGGTCGAGGAGCTGCCCCGCCAGGCTGGGGTCGAGTGGCATGCTCACCTCGGTCTTGCAAAGGTGCCTTCGTCGTCTGTCGAGTACCGGTCCTCGGACCTGGCGCCTTCGGTTGATGCTCCTTTTTATAGACGGGTTGGCCATGTTCTGGTGTCGGGGACGCTGGTGCACTCTACCATCTCCTGGCTCGCTGTCTCTGGCCCCGCGACGCGTGCGCCGACGTCCTTTGCGGAGGTGGAGGGTTGGATGAGGAGGGCGTATCGGGAGTCTGTTGGCGGGGAGGCCGAGGGCCATGGGCAGAGTGCGGGCGACGGGCCGTATTTGATGTACCTCAACGTCCCGAAGTGTGCGGTGGCTGCTGCGGCTCCGGCTGGGTCTGCCGGGGAGGAAGGGGGGGATAGGATGACGGCGTATGTGAAGGCCAGGTCGATTCGGGGAGCTGGCGGGGAGGAGGTCCTCGTTGCTGGGCTGTGGAAGTAGAGGCGATGAGAAACCAAGCAAAAAGTGAAATTTGGCAAAGTGGTTGGCGGCATGGACACACCCTTGATACAAAACCATGTTTGGCCCATGACGATGATTACAAAGGTCTCTCGGCCTCGCGACTGCTCTGTCCGACTACTGGAAGAAAGCAGTTCCATCTGCCAAAGCGTTTCGAATCAAGTTCAATGCTAAGGAGCATTCCTGTATCAGGACCCCCTAAAGTTATATAAGTAGCAAAGAGCAGACTACTTACTTACCGTATGCACGACGTTCATTCAACAGGCAGTGGTTTCTCAGACATCCCAGAGTTATCAAAATCCCAAACTTCTTATCAAAGATACCATGATTCCATTTAGTCCGTTTAGTCCTATGCCTTATCGAAAACCTCAACATACGGTCCTAGCAAAACATACACAGGACTAAAGGACCAGCTGTTCGCTCAATCTGCTTTTGATCTTCCCTCGAATGGTCCAGGTTGACAACCAACCTGAAAGCTCTCTCAAAAACAATCTCAAAAACAATCTAGCATGGCTTCAATGTGTATCTATAGTGAAATCTAAGGTGGTCGACGGTGTTTAGTGGTACGTAGGCTTGAATACTGATAAAATACAAGCTACGGCTGGAGTGTGTGTGAATGTGGACCGCCACTGATCATCCGTTTTGATGCTTTATTTATAGCAACTCGGGTTCACAGTTTGCGACTTGAAATGGATTACCAACTGAAAAACGTCAAAGACCAAATGAAGTCAACCCAATGTTCATCAGAGAGTGCGAACGCTACCATCGTGCGTCAGCTTTGAGGTTCGACGTTGACGTTTGGCGTGGGCATGTAGGATCGTTGGAGGTGGGGGCGATCACCGTCCGCCCTACATCAACGCTGTTTTGGGCGGAAGGATCAACAAGGTAACTTGGCCGAGCGGTCTAAGGCGCCAGACTCAAGCTTACTAAGCTTCATCCGTCCAACGGATGAGTATTCTGGTCTCGCAAGAGGCGTGAGTTCGAATCTCACAGTTATCATTTTGCATTTTTAAGCAGTGTCATCCATGTCTTCTAGCAAATCTCATCCTTTTTTTTTTCTTTCGGTTTTATGTAACATAGAGCCATGAATGTGGCGGGGAGCATGTGCCCGTGGAATGCTTGTACTCGTCGCCTTTCAAGCCGTGCACGATGAAGAAGGTGCGCTCATGTTCGTTTTATTCCCTCATACATACGTAGTTGTCAGCAGCGCCTTTCCGGGAGTCTGACTTCGCCGTGTTGACGACATGCATCGGAATAGATGCAAACGGAGCTTACGTCATTTCTTGGGTGACACCAAGCCAGCCAATATCCGAGACGCCTGCACATAATTCCCGGCACGAGGAGCGAGATCTTGGCCGAATTGTCTCACTTCCACGCGTGACTTTCGATCCTATCCGCAATGCGTCCTCACGAACGACCTCATTGACGTCGGATTCGTCCCAGAGGCCGACGATCTTGGCGGAAACCGCTAGCCTTGCCCGGCTGGTCTTGTTCAGATCGGGTATCGAGAGGACAGAGTTGGAGACTTGGAAACGAGCAACGATGGCGGCACGATGAATCGCTGCACTGCCCTTTCGGCCTGGTTTAAGTTGTGGTGTCGGCCCGGTCATGTTCATATGGCTTGCCGATACTTAGTTTCCCACTCCCTCTCTCTCTCTCTCTCTCTCTCTCTCTCTCTCTCCTGTCGATCCAAAAGGACAATCATCCCGCGGCAGCTTCAATTTCTTGGCAGGACCGAGGACAACGTAGGCCATGTCTGGAGATATCGAGAGTGATGCTATGGCATCACAGGCCGACTGCCACTTGAGACACATGCCAAACGCATATGACGATGAGGGGATCGACCCATTGGACCTCGACACCCCGAGCAAGGAAGCCTATGAAGCAGAGGAGGAGATCCCGCTGGTGGATCACGACGACGACTTCAATACCGTTGTTCCTCGGACACATGTTCGAGCGCGGCAGTTGCCTGTGTGGTTACGATATCCCAGAAATGTCTTCCACGCCTTGATACCAAGCTTCCTCAAGGCCTCGGATCCGAACGCTGTCCAGAAACCACTTCATCCCACAGCATGGCTCGGTAAGTTTCTGCCCCAAATCGTCTTCCGGTGTCATGAAAGCAAATACTGACAAGAAACTCCCCCAATGACAGACGGTCTCCGCGGCGTAGCCGCCTTCTTCGTCGTCTGCCACCACTGGTCCCTCGTCACAGCCAACATGAACATCCACCGCGGCTTCATGAGCGACGACAACCCCATGTTCATCCAGCTGCCCATCATCCGCCTCGTCATCTCCGGGTTCTGGTCCGTCTGCGTCTTCTTCGTCATCTCCGGCTTTGCGCTGAGCTACAAGCCCCTGAAGCTCCTCGGCCAGCACAAGACGGCCGAGTTCGCCACCGCGGCCGCATCGTCGGCTTTTAGGCGGCACATTCGCCTGTTCCTCCCGCCCGCGGTGACGACGTTTGTGATTGCGTGGATTTCGTATTTCGGCTGGTTCGAGATCCCGACGTCGGGCGTGGCCGTGCCGGCGCTGCGGCCACCAAAGTTCGATCGCATCTATGATCAGCTCTGGGACTGGGCGATGAACCTCATCGGGCTGTCGGATCCGTTCGGGAGGAACTTGCAGAGGGGCGAGGGATATCCGTACGAGCCTACGCTCTGGACGATACCGATCGAGTTTGACTGCTCCCTGGTCATCTTCCTCGCGCACGTCGCCTTTTCGAGGTTGCGAACGCGGGTCAGGCTCCTCATGAACGTCTTCCTCGTGGCGTACACCCTCTACTTCAACTACTGGCAGTACTTCCTCTTCCTCGCCGGGCTCCTCCTCGCGAACCTGCACTTCTACTGGCTGCCCGCCCTGGGGGACACCCTACCGTACACGGCAGCAGCAGTCCCTGGACCACAGGGCCGCTTCGCCAGGTTAAGCTTCTCCCTCACATCATCTCCAACCTACAGCCTATCCAAAAAGCTCCTCGGCACCCTCTCCTTCCTTGGCGCGCTCTGGCTCCTCTCGTACCCAAAGGGCACCGGTACGGCGGGCCTCTCGCCGGGGTACAAGACGCTCGTTGACATCACGCCGGAGCGCTACGGCGAGGGCGAGTACCTCTGGATTCCGCTCGCGTCCGCTTGGCTCGTCTTCTCTGTCGACCGGGCCCCGTTCCTGCAGCCGCTCTTCACGAACCGGGTGATTCAGTATCTGGGCCGCATCTCGTACGCGCTGTACCTCGTCCACGGCTCGCTGCTGTGGCTGTACGGGTGGCACCTCGTGCGGTTCTTCACGGGGTTGTCGGGGGCGGAGACGAGCGGGCAGTTTACGTTTGGGGTGCTGTTGGCGACGTGTTTCTTCGTGCCTGGCGTGGTGTGCGTGGCGGACTTTACGCAGAGGTATTTGGATGCCAACGCGGTCAAGTTTGCGGCTTGGTTTGAGGGGAAGTTGATTGATAAGGGGAGATAGAGATGTGTGTTTGACCACCTACGTTGGAGTGATGTTGCACTTCCATCGTTGGGCCTGGGGGGCCTGTGACGAGGATGGGACATGGTAATAGGAGTTGTTGTAGTTGTGAGTGGGTCATGCTGCGAAGTAGCGTTGCATTCTGAGATATAACTAATAATTTAATATAAGAAATCCGAGCTCTGAGAGTTAGGTTCACTCTTCATAGAAACGTAAAGTCACATCATCATCCCCGTCGAAGAGGAATGGGAATCCTACCTTTATCATCAACCACCCGCTCGTGAACGAAGAAACAGCAGAAAGATCGAAATGGACTCAACAGGTCCTCCATCATGAAGCCAAGCCGGATCACGTACCTACCCGTTTCTTCAATCCCTCAACTCGCGGCCGCGCTTTGCTCCCCCCACAATGCAAGAGCCTAGGTAGCGGGGACGTTTAACATTACAGCCCCCCCTGTTCGATCAGATAACTTTTTTTTATTTTTTACATCTGATAATACCGCCAGTTTGTCGGCCATTCCGCGCGGGTCTATCCTCCCACACTCGTATCCCGGGTTCTCTGATTCAAGGTTATTCGCCTTCCTCTCCTATCCTCTGGGGGCAAAGGTGCCTCTGATGCCATGAACGATGAAACTAGGACCGACTCGGCCGAGTCTACAGACTAGTTAATAGTTATCAGACGTTATCCACACCTTTTCAGCTGCGAGGGTTTTTTTGGAACCTGCATCTCGCACTGCAGACAATTCGTTGCCGCGCCGCCAACAGAACCCACGAGTCCGGGCAGAGATGCTCCATTGGGCCAGGGATCCGATGCAGTACGAAGTAGATCCGTTTCTTTGACGTCTTGGCGATACTGGAGTCTCTCTCTCTCAAAAAAAAAAAAAAAAAAACGTTCCCCGAGTGGGAAGGAAAACCAATTGACCCTCTTCCACGTAATGGAGTCAATAAAAAAAGAGACACCCTGGGCAAAAACCGCAAAGGGTCCAATGCGGTGATGGGGATTTATAAAGGAACATCCGGTACAAATCTCGCGCGTGCGACGTGGGTTTACTTCCTGGGATGCCTGCCATCGTTCTCTCGTTTTTTTTATTAATTAACTTTCCTTCTCCTTTGATCAAAACGCTCGTTTCGAGGTAACACTTGGAACCTGCCCCGACAATGAGAGGCGGTGGACTTGTCGTTCCCGTCATCGGCGGCATCGCCGCGCTGTCGCATGGCGTGGGAGCCGCGTACGTCTGGCCTTCAAAGTACGACGAGATTGAAGACATCCTCTCGTTGCAGACGGGATACCGCAGCAGGGGCTTCGTCGAAGGTTCGTGATATACGCCAAGGCCCCCTCTTGTTCCCCCCGTAATACACTCTCTACTCTATCTAACACAAACACACACTCTCCAGGCGTGACCCCATGCTCCTTTGGCGGCAACATAGCCGGCCGCCAGTTCGCCGCCGAGTGGATCCGCACCGCCTTCCACGACGTCGCCACCACCGACGCCGCCGCGGGAACGGGCGGCCTAGACGGCTCCATCTGGTTCGAGGTCGGCCGCGCCGAGAACGGCGGCGCGGCCTTCAACAACACCTTCAACTTCTTCAGCAACCTCTACTCGATCCGCGCCTCCGCGGCCGATTTGCTCGCCATGAGCGTCGTCGTCGCCAACGCGGGCTGCGGCGGTGCGAGGATGCCCTTCCGCGCGGGCCGGGTGGACGCTACGGTGGCGGGCCCCGCGGGCGTGCCGGAGCCGCAGACGCCGATTAACACGACGCTGGCGACGTTTGCGAAAGCCGGGTTCAGCCAGGGAGAGATGATTTCGCTCGTGGCGTGCGGACATACTCTCGGCGGCGTGCATAGCCGGAATAACCCGCACATTACGGGTCTCGATCCGAGCCCGGACACGGTGACCAAGTTTGATAGTACGTTTGACGACTTTGATAACCGGATCGCGACCGAGTACGTCCGGGGGAATACGTCAAACCCGTTGGTGGTCGGGCGGAACGAGACGCTCAACTCGGACAAGCACATCTTCTCGTCGGACGGGAACAAGACGATCAGGGACCTGGGGTGTACCAAGAACGGGTTCAGGACGGCGTGCGCCGACGTCTTTACGCGCATGATTGACACCGTGCCGTCGGCGGTGCAGTTGACGGAGCCCGTCGAGCCCGTCGATATAAAGCCCTACGTCACGCTGGCCCTGAGCGGCAATGGGAGCCTTGCGTTCAGCGGCTGGGTGCGCGTGAGAACGACGGAGGGGGCGGGGCGGGACACGGGCGATTTGGCCGTCCATCTGAGCTTTGCAGACCGAGGAGGCGAGGGTTCCGCCGTCGTCCCCGCGACGCTCGACGATGGGGGCGCCACGTACGGCCTCTGGGGCGAGACGTTCGCATGGTACCAGTTCGAGACGGCCATCAGCGCAGCGAGCGGTATAAGCAGCTTCCTTGTCCACCTGACGACGCCCTCGAGCAACGCTACATCCGTGTACAAGAACAACGGCAGCGGGTTCCCGCTAGACGACTCGCTGGTCTACCAAGAAGCCTCCTCGTGCGTCAACCGGACGAGCGTGAATAACGAGCGCACCTTCACCGTGACTGCTGCGGTGCTCAAGGAGCGCGCGGCGGACCCCGTGACAATGGACGTTGTGCGTCTCGTGCGGCGTTCCGAGGCGATTCACAGGAGGCTCGACGTCGAGAGCGTCGAGCTCGTGGCGACGGGCGACGAGGAGAGTGGATACGCGCTCTTCCAGGCGCAGGTGCAGCTTGCGACGAGCGGCTGGAGCACGAGCTTTGATCTTGCTTTGGGAGGGGAGAAGGAGGTCCGGGTTGACTTTTTGAAGACGCAAGCTTGTCCGCGTGTATGATGTTTAGCTGACCCCTGTTTATGTAATTCCATATGTATGATTGCTCTGAAAGACCACGCCGCAGCTCATAGTGATGAAAGACTCATTCCCTGGTGATACCTCAGTTGATGATCGAGGTAGACGCTGTTTGAACTTCTCGCGTTCGTTGCCGCAAGTTTGAACTCGAAAACAGCCCGGCAGCTTGTCTGAAGGCTTCTGACCAAGCTGTATCATCCCGGATCACTAACGTCTGCTTCTAAGGCCGTGTGTCGTCCTCGAAGGAGCCACATGGTCGGAATAGGGATACAAAGGCAAGTGAATCGCGAGACTGAGGCTACTGAGCATATGGTACCATGATGTGACGAGAATTTGTGCGGCGTCTTGGTACTGCTCAGGTGCGGCATTCCATCAATAGTAGCAGAGGGGACGCTTTGTAAAAGCTGTCGCGAACAGGAAAGAGAGAAAGTGAGTAGTGTCTGAGCATTGCGATGAGAGGTACTGTCTCTCCAAAGCATAGCCGTGTAATCAGCATCATCATATCCGTATTATGCGATCATTCACGAGCACTCTTGCTACTACTTCTCTTAGAATCAGAGCAAAGGCTGCTCTGTTTGTCGTTGCTCAAGCGAAGGCCACTTGTCTAGCTTGGATATTTTTGTCAAGTCGCACGATATGCTTGTGTTTGATACTCGCATTTCTCAGAAGTCCCTCGCCGCGGAGAGAGTGTGAGCTGTGACGCAGGGGAAGACTCCCTGGTGCCTTTTGCCGATTGTCCATGAGCAAACCGCATGATGAGACGGCAAAACTTGCCGTTCTCACAGCCAACCAGGATGATCACACCGAGAAGTAGGGGACGCTGTTATCAATCGAGCCATTGCATTGGGATAGCTGCATCGATAGGCGAGCTGTTTCTCCTGTTTGATCCGGATGTTTTGGAAGCAGACGCACTCAATCCGTGACCAGGGGTCAAGCAGTCGACGGTCGGCTCCGGTCTGCAGGCAGGCCCTTTGCGCGGGGCCTCGCCGATCAGAACGAGGAGAGCCAGGGTAAGGCAGGGTAAGGAGCCAATGGGCCAGCCAGTCTAGTCAAAAAGCCCTCAACGTGCCGTCTTGGTCCTGAGGGAAAAAAGAAGATGCTGCTAGTGACTAACACTTTCCAGAAAGAAACCTGGGGACGACCAGGTTGGCGGTACCCTCGGGGTCTGCTGTTCATGGCATTAGTAAGTGGGGTCAGATCGGAAAATCTGGAGAGCAGCCGCGTGGTGTTGTATTAAGGCCGACTGGGTTGGTCGATAGTTGGGCGAGAAAAAGCCATCAGGATGAGGCACATTGAAAGTGGCAGTTGGAAGAGCAAATGTCATAGGCCCAAGCCACGCCATAACATGCCATTGCCATACGAGGGCGTAGCTGTGCCGCACATGTTATGCGAAGGAAAGATATCGTAGGCATGACGTCGCGCAGGATTCTGCCATGGTGTGGTGTAGACAGACGCAGCGGTGTGGGAACTGAGCCTCCGGGGTTCTGCTTAGAAGTTGTTGGAAGGAATTTGAAAAGTAGGGGGCCTCTGGAAGTTGTGGAAAGCCGGTGTCAGAAGTTGAAAAAAAGAAACGAATAAGGCTCCGTCAGGGACAGTGACAGTGACATGTCAGATGCTGCGTTGCTACCTACACTATCCATAGACTGAGGTGGGTGAATCCGTTTGGACCTCGCTATGTCAGAGATGAGCATTGGCGTAACATGGGGAAGGGGCCGACGGGAGTAGACAATGCCATGCCCGGCATCGGGGGTTCCCACGTTTCCAACCTCCGTTACTTTGTACCCGCCGGCGGAGCTAACCCCGGAGTAGGATGGTTCAAGGTTGGAACGTTTCCCAGCGTCGAGAGTAGGTATGACAGATGCCGCCATGTCAGGTCTGGCAATGATGTGTGCGCAATCTGTAGTAACATGCTCGTGATGGTGTCGTTCATGTACTGCTTAGCTTAAGGTATTCAGAGGTTGCAACTCTATCGAAAGAACCCACTTGGGCGCCGAGGGATCAAGCTGCCAAGGTGCATTAGTACGGAGTACATAGGCGGACCTCAGCGGAGGGGTTAAGCAAGACTGAAGACTCCATCGGAAAGAGAGGGGACGATACTCCGTAGGCCGGATGAGGTTGAATGATTTGTGAGCAGCGATATACCTATCCATAGGTATCCGTACCTAGGAGTAGACTGAGGCAGAAAGAGAGGGTCGAGGTTGGATTGAGAGGCTGGATTGGAAAGAGAGGTTCAAGTGAGGATGCTAATTCCTGGATAGGTAGTAGGGGATGCTAAAAACACCGGGCGGGTGTTGCTGGAAACGAGGCTAAAGTTAAAAAGTGGCCTCATAAACGGTCGTGGCTTCCTCCCCTGGTGTGAACGCAGTCATCCGTCGAACGCACCTGCCACGTTCTGGAGCACACTGAAACGGGACTAGCGCCCAATCAGCTGGACCCTGCTGTCCCTTTCGGAGGGGGTCAACCAATGGGAAGAGGCTGAAAGTATGGCAGGTATGGGTAAATAATCCGTGGTGGTCTGATTCTCACTCGATTCCTGCCGCTCTCCAAAAGCTCATCATGCCACTTTCTGAAATCGTTTGAAGCATCTGCGAAGCAATCTCCAATTCTGTCGAACCACCCAGCTATCAGATTGCAGGGCCCCCCTCTTTTTTTGCACACTCTCTCGGCTTTGTAGGATTCGTCGGTGTCGGTTTTTTTTTTTCCCTCTCTCTCTTTCTTCCTTTCTTTCCCTTCTCTGGTCTTCTCACCATCTTGTCTGCCCTCTCTGAGCCTACGCTCTCTCCATTCCCCCCAGTCTGTGCTTGTTCTGTCTGCTGCTGCAGCCCTGGTCCAGCAACATCCGTCATTGGTCTTGCTGCTAGTTCGCTGCAACTTGCAACCCACCTCACCACACACCCACTATTCTGGTTCTTGGTCTCTGATCCGCCCTGGTCTGGCTGCATACCCAGCGACCCTGCCGTATCTCATATTATTATTATTATATCTCGAATACCACGTCCGGGGACCCAACAATTTTTCCAACGTCGCACACAAGACAAAGACCCCTCGGTCCACGAGACACCACACTACACCTTTTGACGGCTGGAGCCCGTACGAATACATCCCGTTTCCCTCCTCGCTTCGCTTCGAGCTCCACGCCTACTTCAGTCTGTGCCTTTGTGCGCCAGTGTGGTGTATCTCAAGCCCGCGCATTACATCCTTGACCCCACGTCCGAAAGTCTTCAACCGCAAGCCGTGCGAGCGCGGCCAGTCCAAAACCTACCTCCCCAACAGCCACCGTTCGATCCCTTTGGCAATTGGTCTTCTCTACCATAGCTAGCTAGTCACTTGCTTTGCAAATCACCCAGCATCACGTACCGACGACGAATTACCTCGATCCGGTTGTCCTGTGACACTGTGACATCACAATACGCCCTCGATCATGGCACCTGGTGTACTTAACTCGGACGGCTCAATGGACGACCAAAACGGACAGACTGCTGCCCCCCCGAACGGGCTGGCCGGCACCGCTGCTGGTCGTCTTCATGCTATCGATCCCACCGTAGACACCCTCACCCTCCTGCGCAGCTTGCCTGAGCCTCCCATAGAGGCCCAGGTGTGCGTAGTTGGTGCTGGCCCCGCCGGTCTGATGCTGGCTGCCAACCTTGGGCGTTTTGGAATCAAGGTTGAGCTCATTGATGATAGAGCTGACCAGACGCCTGTTGGAAGGTAAACGATCCGTATACACCTGCCTTTATTGCCTTTGTAAGCTAATACCCGAAACAGAGCAGACGGACTGCAGCCCAAGACGATTGAGACCTTCCGTCAAATGCGCCTCGCCGACCCTCTGCTCCTCCGCGGTGTTCGTGTTTACGATATTTCCTTCTGGCGAAGCACTGCCGACGAGCCGCTGCATAGATTGGGTCGCGAGGTTCACTACCCTCCCGTCATTGACGTTCTCGACCCCTACATTTTGCTCGTTCACCAGGGTATGGTTGAAGGACTCTTCATCGATGACTTGAAGAAGCGCGGGGTCGAGGTACGGAGGAATACGGCATTCGAGTCCTACAGCGTTCCGGAGAACAAGGCGGGGCCCCTACAAGTCAATTGTCGCACAAACGTGACCCAAGACCGGCGGACAATTCTTACACAGTACTTGGTTGGATGTGAGTGAACTACATCAAAGCGCTGCGCTGTGGAAGGCATATACTAACCGGGAGAAGGTGACGGTGCCCACTCCAAAGTACGAAAAAGCATTCCTGATGCGCGGGCTATTGGTCTTTCGCAACCAGCAATCTGGGGTGTTCTCGATGGAGAACTCATTACCGATTTCCCCGATATTTGGTCCAAGACGCTAGTGTATTCCCAGGAATACGGCTCTATTCTGATTATCCCGAGAGAGAGGAATATGACCCGTTTCTACATTGAGCTCAAGGCGAACCCCAAGGCAGATAAGCGAGAGCTTGGCCAGGAGTTCGTCATGGCTCGAGCGAAGAAGATCATGGCGCCTTTCGAGGTCGACTGGAAGTACATTGAGTGGTTCGGACGTTACCAGATTGGTCAGAGAGTGGCCAGTCGGTTCACCGACCCCCATCTGAGGGCGTTCCTCGCTGGAGACGCCAGTCACACGCACTCCCCAAAGTCTGCTCAGGGCATGAACACCTCTATGCACGACTCGTGGAACATTGCGTGGAAGCTCAACTTGACCATTCGAGGACTCGCGAAGCAATGCCTGCTCGAGAGCTACGAAGAAGAGCGAAGAAAAATCGCTGTTGACCTGGTCAACTTCGACTACGAGCACGCCAATCAGATTGCTGGAGGTGACGCGGTAGCACTGTCAGAAAACTTCAAGACGAACGTTCGTTTCATTTCTGGTATTGGTGCCGAGTACTCTGAGAGCCCCTTGAACAGGCCCGACCCTCAAGGCCTTATTATGGGAGATGCCCGACCTGGCTGCTTGCTTCCTCCGGCCAAGGTCACCAGATACATCGACTCAAATCCTGTTGACATTCAGCTCGATATCCCCATGCTCGGACAGTTCCGCATCTACCTCTTGATGTGGGACATCCAGGCGTCGAGCCCTTTCCTGGAGACTTTCTGCCAATCCATCGCCTCGGCCAACTCTTTCATCAGCAAGCTCTCGGCCTCAGCTAGTGCTTCTTACGCTGCGCAGCCCAGACTGCCATCGTCTGAAGACATCTACTACCGGCCCGAGAGATACACGGCCGTCAGCCATCTGTTCACATTTGCCTTGATTAGTGAGTATCAATCGCCCGAAGTTCTACGCAATCACTAACACTAGCCCTAGCTACGATGCCCAAGGATGATGTGGAGATTTCGGACCTGCCGGCCCTGCTACAGGACAGCCGCTGGACGTTCTACCTGGACGACATTCCAGAACAGGACACGCGTGGCCAGCTCTGTACCAACAAGTGGCTTGGTAGCCTCGGCCCCGGCGAGGTTTCCATTGTTAACGTAAGACCTGACGGCTATGTTGGTTCCGTCGGCCGATGGGATTCGAGCATGGATGACGCCGGCGAGGAGGCTGCCCGCTGGCTAGACGAATACTACGGCGGTTTCCTCCAACTGCCCGGCGGCGCATCGCCTTCCGCTACCCTCACCCCAATGGCAGTTTAGACGCAGATTCTCTTAATTTTGAGTCCGACTCAGGAACATTCACTCGGGCGTATTTGTACCATACAAATCCCACTTCACACGACAAACGCGAACACATAATCCACAACCTGAAAGACATCAGGCATGCAAGCAAAGACGCAGACATGAAATCATCACTTTCTCTCTTCCAACTTATCCGGCAGGTGTTGGGGAGTGTGGCGGCGGTACGGTTGTTATCACGGCATTTTCAGGAGCTAAAGGGGACGGTCAGTAAGTACACTCTGTTGCAAAGCAGGGGTACTTGGATCTCAAATTTTATTTTTTTTCACCATAGCTGAGCTTTTTTGAGATGAGATTTACCACATGAGGCAGACACATGTCAATAGATGGGATTTTCATTGCAGATCTCCTGCTTTGGGTCACTCCCCTAGTCAAATTAAGCTCCACGAGCCCACGCGTGTGGGTGGGCTAGGAGCAATGATCATGCGAGCTGTCATCTCCCATTTCCTCATGCACCCACACCTATCAGCTCTCTGTCGTCTCTTGCCAACCCTCAGCGCCCCAAGGATCTTGCTCCTCCGAAGGAACCGGCCGGTCTGCCGCTGCCCTGCCCGTGGTCTGTATGCTCCATTGATGATTGCACTTTTATCGATTCTGTAGGCTGGAGGCCGGGCGTATGGGAAGCCTTGTAACCCCATCACATCAGTCGATAACCTCACGCCAGCCCTATCAGAATCGAATCATGCTCACGTATGGAAACCCCGCAGTATCCATTCCTTATGGATTGACCAACGGCCATGCTATGTTGGATGCTGGTCGGTGAACGGTGACGGTTCCCCCCTCCTACAGCCTGCGCCGTACGGATGCAAATTGCTCTTCACGGGCGTCTTGCAGTTGTTCCACGTGTTGTCGTCCGGCTGGGCCTCGGCTTGGCTTTGGACTTCCCCGCTGCCTGGATGCCTGCTTCTACGGTTATGTTTACATCTTGCGGTTTGACTTTTGGTTACTCGGTTCTGAGGCCGCGGGCTTGGAAGGAGTAGGGAATTTTGACGTATGAGGATGGGAGGTTTGGTGCGTGATGGGAGTGACGGGGGAACAGCGTGCTTGTTCGGGACAGTGAAACCGTCTGTGCCGACGACTGTGGTCCGGCTGACTCCACTGTCGGCGTGTCGGCTCCGGTGGGATGGTGACCAGATTCCGTTGTGCCGGTTTACGGATGGTGTCGGCCGCTGGAGGAGTCTCGGGGGTTAGGGGTCGGCAGGGTTCGGGTTTTCGACGTCACCTGTTGCGTGGTTTGTGCACGATGTGCTTTTGCCCTTTGACGTGAAGGTCTCGGATGGCATGTAGCTTGTTTGGCCTGCGACAAGTCCAAAGTTTCTGCCTTGAGGATCGACTGGAAGTCGTGATGGAGCAGTAGGGGGATCCGGCACCTCAATTCGTTAATTTTCCTAAAACACTGGCAAGATGCCCTGATTGGGTACTCGACGAAGACTCTGTCTTGCACATAAAGCATGGCTAATTGCTCCCTGGAAGACGTACGACTGGCTAGTCCGGGGACAGGCGTAGCCAGACGTATGTATACTCGAGACGAAAGGAAAGGAGAAGCCAGCCAGTTAGTTGTACGGGAAATTTTGGTACGGCTAATGGTTCTCTACACCGTCTTGGCAGATCGCCCTAGGGCCCGTGTAAGATGGATCAGCTTTGGTGACGCCGTTCACAGCGGGAACTATTCGCCTTATGGGAGACTTACCACCGGGGGTTCCGAAGCTTCTCGAGCACACAAATTCTACAAGATAATGTAAATGCGAAAGTGGAAGAACTTTTGAGGGGATAATCGTGGTCCGGAAGAGGGTGATTCTTCTACCTGGCGCAGAGGCAAGCTACTGAGGAGGTTGAGCCGCAATGTTGCCTGGTTACTTTGACTTAACTACATTATACTTTGTCGATAGTCCCAAGAAAGTAATAGCCAAAGGAATGAGACGATTCACAGTTTTGAAAGATCAATTGGTGTCCCAAACTCACCTTGGCCAATTGGCCGTTTAGCTGTACGAATTTGAGGGAAAACCAACCAGTACATGAGGAGAGCTCTTGGCAAGGACGCAATGGAATGATATTGCCATGGTTGTAGATTTATATGAATACGGCGGGCAATTTAATTGGGCTCAACTCAAAACCCAACTTAAAGGCGTAGGCATCGTTACGGGAAGCTGCTCCTTTTGCGTACCAATCTTACCTAGACCAACCACACGACGGTCGAGAAGATCATGTATAAATTGGGCCATATTTGTAGTACTCCGTACACGAACTACCCTACTCTAGCTCCATCTACCAACTCATTCTTCGCCTCAAGATTACTCAATTCTCTCACCTTGACTCTGCCCCTCGTAACCACACAAAGCAAACTGATTTACAACTCAACTGCACACCTCATCGCCCGCCATGCACTTCCCAGCCTTCACTGTCCCCCCCCCCCCCTCCTCTCTTCCGCCGCAGCGGCAGCCCTAGACACCGCAGAGGTCCGGCAAGCCCGTTCTCTCGACAATCTTCGCCAAACAATGCCGGCGGTGGTCTATTGCCGAGAAGAGTCGAGTGTGACTGCTGTCGAGCGCTGGGGCCGGGGTATTGCTGGTATGAGAAGGCGAATGGGGATAAATATGTGAGTTTTCGTGGTTCTTTTACGATTATACCAATTTTTTTTTTGCTGGTGATGAATATCGCTGATTATTGGGGGTTGGTAGTGCTCTGCTTGTATTGTTGATGTTTGTCAGAAGAGGTGTATGTGAGAGGTTCTGTGAATGATGCGGGTCTATGAAGGCAGAGGGCGTGTCGTGAGGATGGCGTTGGGGACATTGAAATATCGAACCAGTAGCCATGACGACATCTACTAAAGAATCGAAAAAGGAAAAGGAAAAAAAGAGTTCGCCCCACCCGGTGCTGAAATGGGGGCTACATCTCTTGGTGCTCATGCTGGGGTTCGAACTCGGAACTCGTGAGCCCGTCGTCGAGTAGGCTGTGGACGTAATTTGATTATTGACCGTAAACTACTCCACTACCTAGCCAGTTTGACCCGACCCGTCGACCTAGACGGGCGCCTGCTGGCTAGTGACGTGAATGGTCTTGAGGGGGGGTATATAGGCTTCATCTCGGGCGTATTCTGTGTATTCGGGTGGTGGATAAGGTATCGGATGAAGGTTTGGTTAGGTAGGCACGGTCGGCACTATCAGAGTCTTTCCGCCTGAGCAGAGCATATTGAGAAGAATGATACTCCAGGAAGCGGACCGAGTGTCATCACGGCGTTGGTACAATAAGAGCATGCTAGTACGATCTAGTCATTGATACATGTCTACTCTTATACAATTCTAGTCTCGTGCGGTGCGGACTTTCTTACATCTATAATACAATGTCTAGCACACATTCCTCACGCATGGTCATCCTTGATGCCCCAGCTACCCACTAAAGCCATGGCCTTGTCGTCACCCTTGGCAAGACGGTCGTCCTGGAGGGTATCCGCCAGACACTGCCACGGGTCCCGGCTGCCTCCCCACTTCAAGAGGTTCTCCTTGAGCCGCTCGCCGTTCTCCCGGCTGAGCGCCTTGCCGTCGGCGCCGGCGGAGAAAACCACGCGCCAGACCCGCTCGGCGAGAACGCGGTCAAAGACGTAACTGTAGTAGGTGCTGCCGTACCCGTGCAGGTGGCCAAAGAAGCCCTGCCAGCAGGTGCCGGCGGGATCGGCGCCGCCCTGGGAGAACTGCTTCTGCAGGCCGTGGTAGACTTGTGTGGAGTTGAAGGACGGGTCGGCGACCTCGGGGGCGTGGTAGGACTGGTCGAGCAGGGAGAGGAGGATCTGGTTTTCCGTGTCGATGCCCTCGAAGCGCTTCGCTAGGCGGATCCGCTCGGCGACCATTTGATACGGTAGGGGCTCGTCCGTCTTCCAGTGGCGCGCGAAGAGGCCCAGTACGGATGGGTCTGCGGCGAAGTGCTCCATCAGTGTGGACGGGAGCTCGGCGAAGTCGGTGGCACATCTCGTGCCGGATACGTTCTGGAGCTTGGTGCGAGCGAGGATGGAGTGGATGGCGTGGCCCATTTCGTGGAACAAGGTCTCGACCTGGTAGTATGACAGGAGCGCCGGGGCGGAGCTGCTCGCATCGTGCTTGGGGAAATCGCAGACCAAGGCGATTGTTGGCAGCTGCATCAGGACGCCGTCCTGTTGCAAGCTCTCCATGCCGTCGTTCGCGGCTTGCTCGGGTCTCTCAAACTTGGGCATGTCGGATGTGGCGTTGTGGAGGTCCTCCGCAGCCTCCTGGACCTCATACGGAGCGATGGCTCGAGAACAGCGCACTGTGAAGTGAGCAGGGTTGGGTGACTTGTCCTCTCTGTAGAATAAGTCGCAGTACAGGACGGCAATCAGATCGCCCGTGTCCGTCACGACATCCAACCGCCGCACATCCTCATGCCAAGTCTCGCCGGGCTGTGACTCCTTCGGCCTGAACTGGATGCCGTAGAGACGAGTGAACAGTCTCGACATGCCCTGCATGACGGTACCGATGGAGAAGAAAGAGGGGAGATGATCGGGATGACGGACTGGTAGCCTCATCTCGGACCGCACGCCGTCCATTAGGAAATCCTTGTCCCACGGTTGGACTTGGGTAGCGGTGCTGTCTAGTCGGGTCTGCTTCAACTTCAGGAGGTCCGACATTTCCTCCCGAACAATAGGGGTATTGTACTTTTGCAACGCGTGAAGGAACTGCATCACGGCGCCGGGAGACTTTGCCATCATTCTGTCTTTCAGGGAAAGGTGAGCGTAGCTCGAGAACCCCGCCAGATTCGCCAGCTCAGAGCGGAGCTTGAGCATCGTCTCGAGCAGACCGACTGTCTGCTTCGACGCGGTGCGCATGGCGGTATACACCTCCTTCCGCGTCCCCTCGTCCTTGACGCTCCGGAGCGCGGCCTGAGCTTCAGGGCCGGTGGTGGGCAGGCGCAACTTGCCCCTCATCGTGAGCGCTCGCGCGATCCCGGGGTATAAGCCGTAAAAGCTCGATGAAGGAAGCACAACTTCACGCTTCGCAGGCTGCATGTCTGAGACGAACATGGATCCGACCTCACTTATCTGCTGCGAGAGGTCGACGAAGCGGTCCCGCTCCTGCTGCGGCAAGTCGACGGCCGACTTGGTGAAGTCCAGCTTGAGAATCTCTGCGACTGTCCTCTCTTCCTCTGACCATGCCGCGACCACTTCTGGCTGCTCCATCGCCTTGACTAATTGGTCACTCAGTCCGGTCATGGTGTTCAACTGGTTCATATACTGATAGACCAGCGACCAAGCTCCGGCTGCTGCTTGTTGGAATCTGGGGTCTGGATGTGTCATTCTGACAAAGTCGGAGAGATCGAGGACTCGGCAGAGAAGGTCGCTAAGGCGGTCAAGGTCCTTGACAACGGCCTGGTATTCGGACACGCTCGACGCATGAAGGACTCGATGGACAATCTTCTGCGCCTTGTCCAAGCTCTTGCGGGCAAATACGTAGAAGCCATTCGGGCTGGTGAGATATCGGTTCTTGAAGAGGCCTACACTGGGGCCGGCCGCCTTGAAGGCCTTGGACACTCGGTCGGGGGAGTCGAAAAGCTCGCGTAGGATCGCATCGTCGGTGTTCCTTCCCGGAAGTGAGTGGTCGGCCGTGATGCTCGAGGGAGCGGTGCCGGACACTGCGGCTATCCACCGGCGCTGCTGGCCTCGGGAAGCTTGCCGAACGCATTGGGTGCAGACCCAGAGGCCGCGGCTTGAAGATTTGATCATTATGAAAATTTGTCGACGGTGCGACCAAAACTACAAGTCGGGACGAAAATTCTAGTAAAACATGTAACAAGAAAAAAGGAGGGTGGTTGTAAGTGCGACCAAGGGCCGCGACCATGGGAAATGCGTA
Organism: Colletotrichum phormii; assembly: GCF_030913505.1. Taxonomy (NCBI): domain Eukaryota; kingdom Fungi; phylum Ascomycota; class Sordariomycetes; order Glomerellales; family Glomerellaceae; genus Colletotrichum; species Colletotrichum phormii. Next base: position 1,245,336 of record NW_026851452.1, read on the forward strand.
GAGAGAATTAATGGGACTGAGATACGGAGTAAAGCAGTTACCAATCGATAGGCCGTAGCCGGGATGGCATCCGGACTGATGGCGGTAGTATTTTTTTGTGCAAGGGTGTGCAGTGCTGCCAGTCATTGCCAGGCCAGTGCATAATCGAATTCCCGAGCTCCGGAAATAGCCGCACCAGCGTCCAGTGGGCCTGGCGTTAGGTGCTTGCAAGCACAAGCATCATTCCGTGACATCCAAATAATTCTCGCGAGACCAAGACCCAATTCCCTCAATCGACCAATTGAGCGGACCATGGCTGCTAGAGTGTTGCTACAACGGGTAATTCTCTCTTGCCAATCCACTACCAATCGAAGCAACAACTAATATGAGATCCATAGCGCGCCGCGCCGTTAGCAGCGACGGTTATGCTGGGAGGATTCGCCCTGGCACCCCGAACTGCCTACGCTGAAGCTCCCGAGAGCAGCTACGTACGTCCGCAGTCGACTCGCGGCACCGAGAATGTAGCGTAGCTGATGATTCTGCAGTCCAAGAAGCCCATCTACGACGACCTGGAGCTCCCCGCGACGAGCGGCACTCTCCCTCCTCCGATCCCCCGGGCCGAGCAGCCTCCCCAGGCCGAAGAACCCAAGTCGCGAGGACCTACCCCTACCGACCGTCTCGCCGTCCAGATCGGCAAGGCGCGCCTCGCCCTGTACCAGTACGCTGTCGGTGCCGAGGACGCCGTCAACCGGACGATGGACAAGGCCTTCAACCTCGAGCAGTCCTTCACGGGCACGATCGCATCCCTCGCCCCGCCCCGCGAGAGCGGCGAGAAGCTGATGCCCGGCGCCATATACGTCCTCGTCGCCGCCATGGCCGGAAGCATCGTCACCCGCAACCGTAGCATTGTCCTGCGCGCCACGGCGCCCCTGGCCTTCGGTATCACCGCCGGCTGGACCGTCCTGCCCATCACCATGGGCAACGTCTCCAACCTCACCTGGAAGTACGAGCAGCGGTTCCCCGTTATTGCGCAGGGCCACCTCAAGCTTCGCGAGAGCATCGAGAACAGCTTGAGGATGGCGAGGCTCCACAGTGAGATTGGTGTAAGATATGTTGACGAGAAGGTCACGGATGCCCGGGAAACCGTCGAGGACTGGGTGAAGAAGGGCAAATAAAGGAAGCGCGGAACTGTAAAATAGAAGCGACCAGAGTCGCTACCATCGGTTCCTTTTGTAATTGACACATTTCATCAGCTTGACGCATGTCTTATGAGCCAAACAAATCATGGTGAATGAGCATTCGTTTTTATGTGTATAAAAGTCGTATTTGGGTTCTATATCCCTCAATCCCATTATTCTGTCCTATCCCTAAAGGACCCAGGGTGTCGCTATGCTTTTTTTTTAACAAGTGTACCCAAACTCCTATCTATGCAAATCAACCCGCTTTGGAAGCCCTGTGTGTTGTGTCTCAAGTTTGCAAGGCAGCAGGAGACGGTTGCGTTGGCTGTGTTTCCTTGGGCGCGCCGACACCCCTTTGAGATTTGTTTCGAAGAGCCTGCGTAGCCCTGCTCTCGCCCATCTTGCCACCAGCCGCCATGGCGGTTGGATTGGGCTTCTTTCCGCCCTTCCCAGGCCCCTTTTCCGGGTCGACGCCCTTGTTGAGGTCAGTCTGCTGGGCAAGCTCAATAAGATCCTCGAGCCCGAGCGCGCGGCAGATCTGAGTGTAGCTCTTGCACTGATTCATCTTCTGGTATGTCGCGCTCTTGCCGGGGACAATCTGACAAAGCAGGTACTTTGTGTTGCCGTACTTGTTGTCGACCTCGAGCGCGTACTTGACGTACGTAGCCGCAACCTCCTCCCAGGACGCAATACCTCCGTCTGCTTCTGTCCTGAAGCAGCTCGAGTTCGCCTCAGCCGCAGTGGCAATCATCGCGCCGTCGACTCCAAACTCCTTGATCAGGTCGATCGCTTGGTCTCGGCTCTCGACGTCGCCGTTCATGATGCAGGCGACGCCCGCTTCATGGCATACTTCCGCGACCATGCGAAGCTGCTCACGGATGGCACGCTCTCTGGGACGCATCGGCGTTGTCCGGCAGTGAATAGTGAGGCCAGTTACACCAGTGGCGCAAAGCTTGCGCACTAGGGCCTCGGTCTGTTCAGGTGTGTCCAGGAGGCGGATCTTGACGCTGATGCCAATCTCGAATTCTGGCATAATGTTCGCCACCAGAGCCTCCAGGATCGCGCACAGCTTTTCCGGAGTCTTCAAAAGAGCCGCGCCCATCCCGCCGCTGAGGCTGAACGGCTTTGGGCAACCTGCGTTCACGTCGATGCCGGCGACATCACCTGCCACGAGCCTAGCCGCCTGCACTGCCAAGTCCGGGTCTGCCGTTCCGATCTGGAAGATGAGCTTCCCCGCCTCCTTCTCTGGATGTGTGCTGAAAATCATCGCCTCGGGCATGTGCTTTGGAGGGTTCTTGTGACCGAACGAGGGGATCTTGGTCCAGTCGATAGTGTTTGTAACGGGGTTCACTCTGCGCGTCGTGCCGATCATGGCTTTGTCGACGGTCTCGGGGCCTGTTGGACTTGTCAGTAAGAATCCTTCAGCGCTCCATGATTTTGCGACTTACCCCAGACCAGGTCTGCGCCATAGTGCAAGGCCAGGAGGCGAGAGGGAAGTTCGCCAGAGCGGACCATCGGCGCAAGAACGAGCTTGCCCCTATAGTCCACACCCCGACGGGGGATCGGGACTTTCTTGATTTCTGAACCCATTGTCTTGAGCAGCGTGCGAAGGGACATGGCCAGAGGGAAAAGTCAAGCTACATGGCCTTTGACAAAAGAAATGGGAATGGTCGGCGCAATCCGATGGTTGACTCCTTCGGCGATGCCCTGACGGGCTAGAGTGCATAACGGAGAAAAGTGTCGCGGCTACTTATCGATAAGCCTCTATCGGGGATGTGGCTTGAGCAAATACCGGTAGCAGTCACACCGAGGAACCTACAAACTTCAAAGTATCAGATGCCACGATTTTTTTTCCTATGGAGAACCTGTCATCAGATGTTTACTTTCTGACCCGGTCAAGAATCGCTGGGTGTTTTGAGTGCTTCGTTTGCGTTGCTTGAGCACTTCGCTGGTTGCTGGCTGTTAATTTGACTCTTTAACTTGGGCGTCGTTTATTGGCCGAATTGTGCCGTTTGGGCACTGCTTTTTTTTTTTTTTTTTTTTTTTCGCGTCAATGGTCACGAACAACTTGAGACCCTTCAATCCCGCGAATCACTTTGATGACGCGATAGTTGAATACTGAATGAGTGAGGTCATTTGCTTCGAAGTTTCTGAATAGTAGTTCAGAAGTGTTCTATCAAATTGTTCAATAATAATTTGTTGTTGGTCTTTTCGACTATCTCACTCCGAGGCGGCGAACTTCCCACTCAAGCACGGCCAAATTTACACATTTAAGCTGAAAATGTTGTAAGATGTCTCCGAGAAAGAACTTCAACGAGTGTCAACTATCCGTACATTGGGACCGGTTGCGACGCTGGTACGGAGACACTTGAATCAGCACGAGGATGAATAGCGCCTACAGAAGACATATCCTGGGAAGTTGACATCACAACCAACCCAAAAAGTCACTCTTTGGAAACCTTGACCATGTCATGTACCTGACGCATTCATGCCATCTTCCTGGGTTGAGACTTGAGAGACATCTGATAGACCTTGACACTATGGAGGGGTAACTGAGGGGCAAAGTTGCAGGGGTGCATCGGCAAGCTCCAGCCACGGTGAGGCTAGTGAAGAAATTTCTGAAGGTAGCGCTGTCGGCAGGTTGCTGTCGCGACAAAAACAGACTCAACGATTCTCCCGGTTTCTTCCTTGCCCCGTCTTAGCTAGCAGCAATTGTCTATACCTTGCCTCTGCTGCCCCGATAGCCGCGAGTACCCCAAACATCGGAGTTCAGAAAGACCCATCCATCCTGTTCGAATAGCTGCAATCCAGCCACGGCTACAACTCCTTAGCGTCTTGCGCAACACTCACCCTCTTTTTGCCATTGAACCTCGGATGAGTCCGAAATAGTCTTACCGCAATTGCTGAAGAGTCCTCTGTTGTGTGATATAACTCTAAACGCCACACGCCGAATTCCCCTTTGATCCCCCTTTTCTTCTACTCTCCTTTAACCGATTTCCCTCCGGCCCGGCCCCAAGGTCACTTTTGCATACTATACACATGCCGCTGCTACGAGGCATTAAGCTGCAGCTCCCGTTCCTCCGCAAGACAACTGTCAGCTCATTCACCCCGGTATCCGTACTGCCTCTGCCTCTACGTCTGCCTTCCGCCGCCTGTACTGCTACTGCTACTGGCCGCCGCGCACTCAGTTTTCGCGTGCCTTCCGCCCGACCCAGCCCCGTTTCCACACTCACTCGTCGTCCCCCGATTCAGGCCCCGTCCCGGGCCAATCACTCTGCAACCCTGGCGGCACACACCAAGCTAACGTCCGGGTCTCCTACCCCTCCCCCTCCATCCCTCCTTGCATCATCCGCCAACGGCACCCCTCCTCGCCCGTCACAAACTGCTGGTGCCCCCGATATTAAATCCAAAATTCCCTCCCAACGCACCGCGCAGATTGCCCGTCACTTCTCTACCATCTCAAAGGACTCTGACCCAAGTTTCCATCATCAATCGCCCGCAATGGCTTCCCCTTACTCCCTCCGCAAGGTTGGTGCTGCCAACACTCTCGAGCACCGTGTCTACATCGAGAAGGATGGCGTCCCCGTCTCCCCCTTCCACGACATTCCTCTGTACGCCAACCAGGAGCAGACCATCCTGAACATGGTTGTTGAGATCCCCCGCTGGACCAACGCGAAGCTCGAGGTAAGCATTCGTGTCCTCCCTTCTGCTGTGCTGTGATCATAATTGTTGTTCTGGCATGAACATGAACGAGCATGAACAAAACGGACATGTGGCGCTGACCGACAATTCAACCCGCAGATCTCCAAGGAGGAGCTCCTCAACCCCATCAAGCAGGACATCAAGAAGGGCAAGCTTCGCTACGTCCGCAACTGCTTCCCCCACAAGGGTTACCTCTGGAACTACGGTGCCTTCCCCCAGGTACGAAAACAAATCCTTCCCGAAGAGAGATTAGCATACTGGTCAAGAAAACAACATCTAACTAACGCTTTGCTCCAGACCTGGGAGGACCCCAACGCCATCCACCCCGAGACCAAGGCTAAGGGTGACAACGACCCGCTCGATGTCTGCGAGATTGGTGAGCTTGTCGGCTACACCGGCCAGGTCAAGCAGGTCAAGGTCCTCGGTGTCATGGCCCTGCTCGACGAGGAGGAGACCGACTGGAAGGTCATCGTTATCGACGTGAACGACCCGCTCGCTCCCAAGCTCAACGACGTCGAGGACGTCGAGCGCCACCTGCCCGGCCTTCTCCGTGCCACCAACGAGTGGTTCCGCATCTACAAGATCCCCGACGGAAAGCCCGAGAACCAGTTCGCCTTCACCGGCGAGTGCAAGAACAAGAGGTTGGTGATCTCACTCAGCCCGTGAGAGTATTTGTCCCATTCGAGCTAACAAAATGCTCCAGCTACGCCATGGACGTCGTCCGCGAGTGCGCCGAGGCTTGGGAGAGACTCATCACCGGCAAGACCCAGGCAGGCAGCGTCTCCACGTAAGTTTCTCATCACGCAATACCTTGGCGCAGCAAGCCACCCTTTTCCTTGAACACTTTTTTTGCTAACAATCATTGTCTCTTAGCGGCAACACCACCGTCCAGCAGTCCCCCGCTCTCATCAGCGCCGGCCAGCTTCCCCCTCTGCCCGCTCACGAGGAGCTCCCCGCCGGAAAGATCGACGCCTCCATCGACAAGTGGTTCTTCATCAGCGGTGCCTCCGCATAAGGGATTCCTCCTCTTGCGTGTGTTTCTTGAATTGGTAATACCGGCGGATTGCTTTAGCCAAACGACAGCTCAGACTATACTTTTGTGTCGCTTTGTGAGTAGATGTAGTCGAAAACGGAGTCGAAGCTCGAGGGGCCCGAAAGGCGTCAACTAGAATACCAAAAAAGTTAAAGTACCGTAAATCATTGTGCCATTGGAGTCGGTGATTATGAGCGAAGTTCGTAAGCTTCTCGTGATGTCCATGTTTTCGATTGTAGGAGTTGATTTTGTTCTCAAAATTCGTTGTATACAAGAGTTTGACAGCGTCTGCATCACTCGTCTGGCCTTTCTCCTACACATGCTATGCACTGAGCCGCCTAACATACCCCCTCGGGGATATTTGTTGTTCCATATCCCAAATAAACGCCGGGTAACCGTAAAAAAGGAATGCCATAATAGTACAACAATGCTTCCCTCTCCCTTCTTTTCCTTTCTCCTTTCGTTCGATTAATCGGTCAAGTCGGCAGCCTTCTGCAGACCGCGAGAGTGTCTGTCAACCTCCTCAATCATGTTCTTGACGCCCATCTTTTCGCAGTCGATCGTAATCTCCTTGCCGTCCTCTGAACACACAATACGTTAGCTATAAATCACGCTTCACTACGCTTTCCCCAATTGGAATGATGTAGGAACAGGAGGGGGGTACGGAAGTAAGACGTACTGAACTTGACATAAAGCGACGCAGGCTCCGTCGACGTCCGGGGCAACAGAACAGTCTTGATCAGGGTTCCCGACGAACGCGCCGTGGGCGGGATGTTGGACAGAAAGAGGCGCGCGGATTTGGCTGCCGGCGAGAAGGGGTTGAACTTTGTCGTGATCTCGGTCATGAATTTGGTAATCATCTTGGGCGGGCTTCAATTGGGCTCTTCGTAGAGAGGGCTCTTTGGTAGGTTTCGGTGGAGTTGGACGATATCGTCGACGTCGAACTCGGAGTTGTTGAGAGTACCTTAGGTGAGGTGATTTGGTCGAGTGGGAGGTGGTTCAACTTCGATTAAGGTACTTCACAATGCGCTTCGAAGCTGTCGCCAAAAATTTGGGTCGCGTGGCTCGTGTCGGGACTCGGGAGGACGGGGGGAGCTTGGACGCCGCCGCATGTGGCTTTCTTTGCGCCGGGCCGGGAAGCCATGTGGCGCAGAGAAGATGCATATCGGTATAACGGGGTCTCGATCTCTCATTGCCACACATTTCGTCACCGCGAAAGGCCAGCTTTACGCCCCTACTCTACCTCATCGCATCTCGACTTACAACCCCCCTTTCCGAGCAAACTCCTGCGGTTTCCGCTCAAAGAACACGTGGTCCGCTGAATCCCACCCACAACAAACCAAACGAGCCAGACACGCAAAATCGTAGTGGAGAAAAGAGAAAAACGAAAAGCCATGTCCTTCGAAGGTCTGCAGGAGCGCCTAACGGCCCTGCAAGAGACCACGGCCCAGCTCAAGGAGCTCATCGACCGGCTCCAGAACCTCAAATTCCAACCGGGATCGGTCCCGCTCGGAGGCACGGATGAAGAGAACAGTGTCAGCGCGGAGTTGAGTTCGGAAATCAGCCAGATCCTCCGGGAAGAGGAGGACGAGCTGGAGCTTCTCGGGGAGGAGGTTGAGGATCTCAGGGACGGCAGGCCGGGGAGCGAGGTGGAGCACACAAAGACCCGGCTCAAGGATGGCGTGGAGAGGTTGAAGCAGGAGATCAAAAGGTGAGAGATTCCCCTAGCTCTGCCCTCAACTCACGGAGCATTCCAGGAAATTTGGGCGGGAAATCAAAGTCACTAACACGCAATGCCACACACAGTTCACGAATTACCTTCCGCAAGGCGCAACTCACAGCTCGGCACAACCTCTCCCGGGCCCAGCGCCTGGAACGCGAACTACTCATCCAGTCCTACTCGCAGCCCGTCTCCGAAGCGTCCTCCCCGTCCCTCAGCGCGCAACAGAAGCCCGACATCGTCCGCCACCGACAGGTTCACCAGACGAACAACAACACGAGCTCCCTTACAGAAGAGGACAAACAGACGGTCGGCGCCAGCGGCAACGTCACCAGCGCGCTGCGGCGCACGCACGACCTCATCGCGGCGGAGCTGGCCCGCAGTGAGTTTGCGCACCAGACGCTGACCGAGTCCTCGGCGGCCTTGGCGCAGCTCGACGACTCGTACGGTTCGCTCGACACGATGCTGGCGAGTTCCAAGGACCTGCTGGGCACGCTGCTCCGCTCGAACAAGAGCGACACGTGGTACCTCCAGACGGCTCTTTACATGCTTATGGCGACGGGCGCGTGGCTGCTGTTCCGGAGGTTGCTGTACGGACCGATGTGGTGGCTGGTTTGGCTGCCGTTGCGTCTGGTATATAACCTCACCGTTGGTGGCGGCAGAGCGGTGGTCAAGTACGCCGGGTCCGGAAGCCCGTCAGAGGCCGTCGTGGTCAACGAGGGCAAAATTGACGTCGAGGGTTTGCCGGACGAGTCGTTGCCTACCATTGAAGTCGGACGGGAGCCGCAGCGATCGGCGGTCGGTGGAGATCCCGAGTCGCTGGTTGAGAAGGTGGGTAAGATTGTGGAGGAGATGCCGGCAGAGATCGGCGAGGAGACGATGGTAGACGAAGGCGAGCCGCTAGAGGGTGAGGCTATCGTTGACCAGGTGCCTGGCGACGAGCTGAAGCAAGGGGGGCAAGAGGAGATTAGGCAGCGAGACGAGCTCTGACTAAAGTCGTTAGACGACCAAATGTCGGGGGGCTGTTCTTGCGAAACGCCTTAGCGGTCTCGGTGAAAGAAGAAATATCATCAAATGCACAATGATCTTGATGTCCGGCACTCGTACGTTTGAGCCAGGATGCGACATGTTAGTAGCTGTAATGTTGAGAAGCCTAAACCTAGCGGTACCCCCGTTGCAAGCCTGGAGAGGCGGCATTTCTTTGTTTGTCAGGTATGGGGCATTCCAATCTAACGGCCATGCCGCGATGAGGAATCTGGTAATCATTATTTACGCATACTGGCTGGCGCATCTCGAAGCCTTACCCCAGCTCTAAAAGTTCGTCCCAATAAGCACCCTTTAGAGCTTATTTCGAGAAGCGCCGTTCTAGAAAGGAGGTTTGACATGGAAAGCCAGGTGTAAGTAGCCAATGACATGCTACGGTCAAGGAGCAGGGATGCGCCTTTCCTCTGCCACGTTCTCCAGTGCATTGAACTTGGGCGCCAGGGAGGAGCACAGAAAGGGCCGGAACGGTCTAGTGTTCGAACGGGGGAGGACGGCATGACGTTGTGAAATTTCCGTTCTCTGGGATTGAGCAACAGGGAGCAAAGTCGGACATGCCGTGGTTTTCGGTTTGGTGAGACTGATTTCCAAGTTACCAACAGATGTTGCCCTCGAGACTCGAGTATCTGTAGGCCGATGTTGTGATAAATATTCAAGGGTCCGGATATAATACGAGACAACCCGTAACAGAGTGCACACGACGACAAAAGGTGTATGGATAGCGTTGTCTCATTCGCTGCCAATTTCTCCGTAGGATGTAGATCAAAGATCGTTTAGTGAGTGATGTGGTTGCTGGGCATCTCGTATTCATGCAGAATGCGCTTCATACGAAATCCAACGAGGCGAAATGTATTTCTGGACTTGTTGGTTTCGTCCTCAATCTCACTGCAGCAGCTAGCAACGGCATTCGGTTTCTGGTAGTGAACGGTGTGTGTATCCATCCGCCTCAGCCCTCGAATGCCCGTATAAGTGGTTGACCTGACGGGTAACGGCATACGACGATGATCGGCTGTCGGTCGGGAATAGAGTAGACACAAATGAAGCCGGATGAACATGAGCTCGTTTGAACGGATATCCATCCCATCCTGTAAAGAGCCGTCACTAGGAGGTGCTTCGAAACGAACCTAGGTCACAGGGGGGAGGTTTCTCAGTGGACTGATGGATCTTCATGACCCGTCGCCGGTGTCGCTCCTTGACTACCTTGGGTTTTCAGTAGGTATTCACCATAGTTGGCCGTCCCACCGCCGAGAAGAAAACTCGGCGGCAGGTTGAGATTCGCTCAGGTTCCGATGTTCCGTTTCATCTAGTGTTCGTCTTAGAGGATTGGAATGGCCGTTCAGGTGCTAGCCGGCAGCGCATCTCAACCTTCCCAAGTACCCGATGGAGCGCTTGCGCAGTGGTATAGAGTGTGGCGCTCCAGCGCTTTGTCCGGTCGACAGGTCGACAGCGCTGGTCGTATGGCCCCTGAGACAAGGGCATGTGCCCTCGGCCAATGCCACGGTGCCATTTGCAAGGAATCCTGCATTACTCGAGGAGACGCGCCCAGGTCGTGTCACGCTGGTCGTTGAGGGTTCGTCCGTGAAAGTCGTCTGTTGTTTTATTTTCTTTTGCTGATGTTTCCCCTAGCCGCTTGGCTGTCAACACCGTCTGAACGTTTTTCTGCCTTTCTTGACTTCATAGGCACAAGCAAGCCTCTGCATCCATATTGCCGTGGTTGCATCGATAGCGTGCTGTATGGGTACAGGGCTCAAATTGAGGCGTCAATGCCTCGAATACTAAACACAATGTGTCAAATGGGGCCTTGTATCCGCGTGGTAGTGGTGGATTGGTGGTGGACGGAGGCTAAAGCCGTGGCGAGGTTCGATCGAGGGCCTCGACGAAATGCAGAGGGGAATACGAACAGACCACCAGACCAACGGCCCTCCACACTGATGTAATACCTCGCTGGCCTTGGACCCGGCACGTACTCTGGATGGAGACATTGCAAGGGACGAGACAGCTGACAATTGGCTCCCGTTACAAACAATGAGAGGAGATTCGAAGAGGCCCTGGCAATGCTGGCAGAGGGAGAGAGCAAAAAGTCAAAGTGCAATTTTAAAATTGGGATTAAACAGTTGGCCCGGGCCCACTTTGGCAGGCATGGCCTGCACCTCGTTCCTGGCCCGGGAGTATTTTCTCGCTCTTGCTTTCGCTTTCGAAGCGGACGGGAGGGAAGAAGGAACCTACCTGCCTAGGAAGTGGGCTCTCTCCCTCCTCCTTCCTAGAGGCTGCTGTACTCTGTACCTTAGGTTCCTGCCTTACCTCGAAAAGGCTACAAGTGCCTAACCTTGAGGCTATATGCGGTACGTACCTGCCTTAGGTCACGTCCTGACTTCAGTCCATGGCGCAAGTCCCAATCTTTCCCCAGACACGGCGCGATCCAATTCGATCGTCGACCTCCATCCAACCTTGCTTTGGGCTCCCCTTTTCGCTTGTGTTTGGCTTTTAAGTCCTTCCGCCCACATCAACAACAAGGGACGGGGGCAACCGGCTATGAGTCGAGTCACAAGTCACAAGCTCAACCCGAGAGGAGAATCAGGTCTTTTTGGCCGGCTTGGCTTCTGGTACATGGTGCTTCTCCGTATGTACTAGACCTGACAGATGTACTCTGCTCTCTCTTGGTTGTCGTCTCTTGCTAATACCTACGCAGCAAAACTTTCCAGGTCCTCGTTGAGCCCACACCCTGTCTACCCACCCCAGAATCCGCCCTTGCAAGTTGCGTGCAGACACAAGCGTGTTCCCGGCCCATCGACACACGAAGAAGATCAATGGGCCACACAACTTTGCAGCTGAAGAGGTGAAGGGGGTGGGTGGGCAGCGCAGGGAAGAGTCCACACTACCAAGGCTAATCATAGCATGGCACCTGGGGGCGCGCCTTGGCTTGTTACCCCGAGCGGGAAAAGGTCGACATTGGATCCAGAGATGGATTTTCGCGAGGAACACCACACACTATTAAACCCACCTCCAGTCCATCCACTCTGTTCCTGGTCTCCCTTCCTTTCCTCTCTCCCTCTCCAGCCTCTGCCATACACTCGTTGCTCGATCACTTGTTTCAAAACGCCTACATTCGCTGTTTGTGCCCGAATATCAACAACCTACACTATTCTTAATACACCCGTGTAACACCACAGACCAATCACCAGTCAAGATGCGTTTCACCTCCATCATCGTCACCGGCGCTTTCGCCGTCCTGGCCGCCGCCCAGTCTACCACCAGCACCGCCGCTTCCGCTGCCTCCTCCGCCCAGGCTGTCATCGAGAAGTGCTTGTCTGGCTGCCCCGCCACCGACGTCAGCTGCCAGGCCAAGTGTATCTCTGTACGTTTAGGAACCCAAAGACAGTGTCCGCCTGAAGAATTTGCAAGAAAGGACTAACACATCGTGCCCACAGGTCCCCAACCCCAACGAGGACCAGGTCAACAAGACCACAGCCTGCGTCGCCAAGTGTCCCCAGGGTGACGGGTCAGCAGACGAAACGGCAGCCTACGCGAAATGCACACAACAGTGCATTACTGATAACTACTTCAGCAGCGGCGCTACTCCCGCTGCCACCGCGGGCTCTGGATCCGGCTCCGGCTCGAGCGGCAGCGCGACTGCTGCCACCGCTACGGGTTCCGCCGCCACTGGCTCCGCCTCGGGCACTGCTACCCGCGCTTCCGGTTCATCTGCTGCCTCCGGCACCGAGGCTGCCTCCAGCTCATCATCTACCGCCAACGCTGCTCCCGCTCTTGCTGGCTCTGCTTCCTTCGGTATTGTCGGTCTCATCGGCGCTGCTCTCCTTATCTAAATACATTGGCTATTTGGATGATGAACATAAAAAAGGGGGATGAGAGGATGGGTTGAATGAATGTATGGATTCACGGAGAGGGGTATATACCATTTGGGAGATGATTGCTATATAATGTGGTCAATGATTTAATAGGCAGATTACAAGAATATGTGTTGATGTACTAGCGGACACCAACGTCTGCCAATTTTCAATATCACAATATCTTCCTCATACTTCGTGGGCCCTTCAACCTTGTGTTCTTTCTGTATAACATGCGGGTGCATGGATCGGGTTCAACGTAGGCTTAGTATGCCGGTGGCAGTAAATGCGCTGATTTTAATAGCAACATCTGTTTCATTGTGCAATGCGATTTGCTTTTTCACGGGTCGGGGTTGGTTTCGCACACGAGTGAGTTACCCCTATTACTTTGTTCCACATAGGGACATCACAAGACCCTTCCAATTGGGCGACACAATGGATTGCCGCCCAACACGAAGTATCTAGCTCTATTTCTATCCTTCCTATCGTTAACCCACCCATTATTATCATTATCACTTTCTATCTTTGCAATATTCTACATAGAATACATCTCAGGAAGTATGATATAGATATAATGATAATAATAGGAATGATAGGAATAGCAGTGGTAACAGGAATAGTAGAAAGAGTGATGGGAGGGTATTGAGCGGCATCCCATTTTGTCACCCACTTGCCTTCGTCATAAGATCCGATTTCTTCGGCTAATCTTCTTTTCAGGACCTGGTAGGAACAGTCACTGGAATGTCGCTGATCCAGGGAACGCCCAACTGTTTCATCTCAACGGCCAATTGGAAAAGATAGTCCAAGCTGCGCAACGTCCTCGTTAGCATATCTCCACGCTTTTCTCTGTGAGACAACAGGTAGGTATGAGGGAAAATCAGGAACAAGGGATGGGAGGGGGGAGGGGGGGAAGAGGAATGTTTTCCAAGATGGAGAGAGCGGGTAGGGGTATTTCCCGCCGCCTTTCTTCTGCAACGAGAAGAGAGATATCATAATCTCTCTCGCGGAGAGACTCAAACTCGAACTCACCTCTCACACTGCGTCTTGGCCTTGTGGACGTTATCCCCCCAAACGTAGACGCCGTGCCTCCGCACCAGCACGGCGTAGGTATCGGGATACTTATCCATGGCCTCCTCCAAAAACTCGGTCAGGTCCTCCTCGTGAGCCGTGTTCTCGATGACGGGAATCCGGAGGGTGTCGTGGTACCCGAGGTTCCCTTGCTTCTGGAACCCCTTTCCGAAGCCCTTGATCTGTTCGATATTGTTGATCTCGAACAGCTTATTGTTGTTGCCGGGACCACGGCTCTCGAGAATCAGGGTGACGAGGACGGCCCAGTGGGAGTGCGTGTGGATGCAGCAGCCGGCGCCGCGGCGGGTGAAGGCGGCGAGGAAGAGAGGGGTGCACTGGGAGGGCTTGTAGGCGGGCGGGGAGCGGAGGTAGACGCGGTTCTTGAGGGATGCTTCTTGGGCGGCGAGGGAGAGGACGTAGATGTCCTGAGGCTTCATGAGTTCTTTTTGGACGCCTGAGGGGGCGAGGTAGACGAGGTCGCTGGGAGGGTGTAAGTGAGAGTCATGGTTTTCTTTCTGTGATTTTTGTTCACAGCGTGTGAGAGGTGAAGTTTGTGAGTCGAGGGGGAAAAGAGGATGTTTGCCTTCTTCGTATGAGAAAAAAGGAAGCAAATGGTGGTTATTCAAATGAGGTGCTCTGTAGCTTTTGCTTTTGGGCAAACACAGCTCATTTTTAGAAATACAATTATGAGATGTAGAGACTTACTCATCCCGGATGGAGCAGCCACCGCCGGTGCCGGTGACCCAGCCTAGTGTCCAGAACTTTGCGCATAGGGAGGGAATGAGATTCGCAGGGTGGTTTGGGTCGTTTGAGGTGACGAGCTGGTCGGGGTTCTCAATCTCAGTTGTGGACGCCATGGTGGGCTGGCTTCTGAGATGAGTTTCGCGGGGTAAAGATGGGTAGTGAACGGGGGTTTGTCGAAGTCCGAGACTGTTTTATTCTTGATTTGGCTCCCGCTAGAACATGTAGACGGTAGTGAAGAACACGAGAGTTCGTAGTTTAGAAAAACAGGAATACGTCTCGAGTATCCAGGAATTTTTGAGCTCACGAAGCGATAGGTTCACTCAGTAAAACCAAGTTTCTCAGTCACAGGAGTCGGGAAATTTTCTCACCAGCCACACGAGCATGAGGCTGAGGTTAGAGCTGAGCCAGTGGCAGCTGTTGGATTCTCCACATGGCAAGCACGCAAAGGCATGGAACGCTCCTCCACACCAAAGACTCGAGTTACCCTTACGGATACAAGACAGTGACAAGAGGCTCTTGCGATTGGTCAATCCGCGCCATCTCGCAGCTGGGCTCTCTCAACTCGGGTCCATCGGCAGCCCCAAACAGATGGGCGCTTCTCGAGCTCCAGGTCATAGCTGGTAAATGCGACGGCGGCAGTTTGCTACCAAGCCACATAGTTACGGACACGGGTACACAGATTGGCCAAAAAGAAAAAGGAGACGGATACCAGCAGGTGGTGCTAGAAGAGATGATGAGACAAACTGGTGAAGAATTGGGAGCTAGTCCGGTCACTGGTTGAGGCTGATTAGGCGTCCTGCAGGTGATGCGAGGGAAAAAAGAGGACACCTAGCCTTTTTTGAAGACGGTCGAACGCCCAAGTTTCTATTTATCCCGTTGAGTGGGGAGCCTTACTCAGGAGGAAGGAGAAGCTTTCGTGAGATATTAGGACAAATTACAAGCCTGACTCCTGTCATATTAAATCAGCAAACCCGCCTACCCGAAACGGACGTCTTTTGATCAATGGAGCCAGTGAAACTCAGCCGAGATCGCTTTGTACCAGTGTCAATCAGACGGTTGGCTTGGACCGAGGTATATCTGTGCATTTCGCAGTCTTGTCTGCTCAATGCGCACCCAATGAGTGGTATTGCTGTCCTGGTCTACCTACGGAGTACTGTACATAGTATCAGTAGAGCAATGAATGGCAAGGGCAACTCCAACGGCGTGGCACTGATGCAGTCAATCTCAAGACATTTTGGGATCAGCCGCCAACCTCAGATGCTAGCCTCGATTGAATCGCAATACAGTAGAGTGCATGTTTCCTGAGAGCAATAACCCAACGCTGTTTTTCTTCCACCACCTCGCGCCAGACAGCAACCCAGTTAAGGGCGGAAGTGCTCAGTCCATCAACCGGGATCAGCAATTGAGACTTTGGAAGCTCGTCGAAGCAGCATGAATATCCCCCCCCTCCTTCCCTTCACTGTTAGAACCGGTGGATACCGTTCCCTCGCCAAGGGCCCCCGCACTTTCCTAGCCACAGTCCGCAGCCCGCATGTCATTGTCAGCAAAAGGAAGCCCACTGAAAAAGGTACCGCAGCGGCTTTGCATTGGCTACACCGGGCTGCGGTGGGCAGCGGCGTGCTACCCCGACGACCCCTGAAGCTAGGTAGCGGACGCATGCTACGGCAACTGCTCTCGCTGCTGGTCCCCCCGAAAATTCTCCAATTTTCTGTCAATCTGATTGGCTCAGAGTCTCTGCCTTGCCGAACCTTACCCCGACGGGCCACAACTTAGTGAGCTCTCCCCTACCTGGCCTTTTTTTGGCTGCTGCTTTTGGTCGCTGAGGTTTTGCTGGGGACCTTTACCGCAAAAAAAGGACACGTTGAGCACAACCCGCTTGCGCGTCTGCCTCACGGACTGATAAATCCGTCGTCTTCCTCTCCCCATTCCTCCTTCCGAAACTCTTTTCCCTCTCCTTGGGAAACTCCTCCTCGAAAATACCAATCCTCTCCATCCATCGTGTCGGGAGCCCTTTCTACCCCTTTGTCATTCAATTGACAATCCTTCTCTTACAACCCAACAGCTTTAACGCTACTTACCCCCCCCCTCATACACCTGAATCCGATTGAAGCCGAGACACCGACACCACACTCTCGCCCATCATGAAGTTCAACGCTGCTGCGTTGTCCGCCGCGGCCTTGTTCGCTGGCGCCTACGCCGACGATGCTCAGAAGGTCCTCAGTGAGGATAAGACCTCCACTGCCGCTGAGTCCTCTACCTCGGTCACTCCCCAGCTGTCCACCTTCAAGGTAAGCTCTCCTCTTCTCCTTGCCAATGGCTTTCTTTGTTGCTCCGAGTGAAGCACCCCCTCACTGTTCATTCGCTGCAATCTCAAGCCTAACGCATGAGCTCAATGCGCAATGGGAACGAGCTGGGTCACTCTTTGGAGCTTCTCCGCACCTGCTCTGTCGGCCATAAAATAAGCAATTATCTGACAACGGGGTTTTTTATTCTGCAGCCCACCACCCTGAAGGCTCCTTTCTTGGAGCAGTTCACCGACGACTGGGAGACCCGCTGGAGCCCTTCTCACGCCAAGAAGGACTCCAAGGATGACGAGGAATGGGCCTACGTTGGCGAGTGGTCTGTCGAGGAGCCTACCGTCTACAAGGGCATGGAGGGCGACAAGGGTCTTGTTGTCAAGAACCCCGCCGCTCACCACGCCATCTCGGCCAAGTTCCCTAAGAAGATTGACAACAAGGGCAAGACCCTCGTTGTTCAGTATGAAGTCAAGCTTCAGAGTAAGTTTCCAGTCCCTGCGCTCATACCACAGCCTCATGACAGAATGCTGACAATCGTTCCTTCTCAGACGGTCTTGAGTGCGGTGGCGCCTACCTCAAGCTTCTCCGTGAGAACAAGGCTCTTCACTCCGAGGAGTTCTCGAACGCCACTCCCTATGTGATCATGTTCGGTCCCGATAAGTGCGGCCACACCAACAAGGTTCACTTCATCTTCAACCACAAGAACCCCAAGACTGGTGACTACGAGGAGAAGCACCTTACCTCTCCCCCCACCGCTCGCATTGTCAAGACTACCGAGCTCTACACTCTCATTGTTCACCCCAACAACACCTTCATCATCCAGCAGAACGGCGAGCAGGTCAAGACCGGCTCCCTTCTCGAGGACTTCTCCCCCGCCGTCAACCCTGAGAAGGAGATTGACGATGCCAAGGACTCCAAGCCTGAGGACTGGGTTGATGAGGCCCGTATCGCCGACCCCGAGGCCAAGAAGCCTGAGGACTGGGATGAGGACGCCCCTTACGAGATTGTCGACGAGGAGGCCACCAAGCCCGAGGACTGGCTCGAGGATGAGGCTCAGACCATCCCTGACCCCGAGGCCCAGAAGCCTGAGGACTGGGACGATGAGGAGGATGGTGACTGGGTCGCCCCTACCGTTCCCAACCCCAAGTGCACCGAGGCTTCTGGCTGTGGCCCCTGGACCAAGCCCTTGAAGAAGAACCCTGACTACAAGGGCAAGTGGACCGCTCCCTACATCGACAACCCCGCCTACAAGGGCGTCTGGGCTCCCCGCAAGATCAAGAACCCCGACTACTTCGAGGACAAGACCCCCGCCAACTTCGAGCCCATGGGCGCTGTAAGTATTCCCGATAATGTACGCGTGTCTCTTCTACTGCTAACGAATGAATCAACAGATTGGCTTCGAGATCTGGACCATGCAGAGCGACATCCTCTTCGACAACATCTACATTGGCCACTCCGTTGAGGATGCCGCCAAGCTTGCTGAGGAGTCCTTCAAGGAGAAGCACCCCATTGAGCAGCTCGCTGAGCTTGCCGACAAGCCCAAGGAAGCCGAGAAGCCCAAGTCCCCCAACGACCTCAAGTTCCTTGACGACCCCGTTCACTTCATCAAGGAGAAGCTTGATCTCTTCATCACCATTGCCCAGAAGGACCCCATCCAGGCCGTCAAGTTCGTCCCCGAGGTTGCTGGCGGTATCGGTGCCCTTCTCGTCACTCTCATTGCCATCATTGTCGGCATTGCCAGCTCCGGTGGTGCTCCTCCCGCTGCCCAGAAGGCTGCGGCTGATGCCAAGGACAAGGCGAAGGAGGTCAAGGACAAGGCCGCCAAGGCTGTTGCCTCTGGCGCCGACGTCGCGAAGGACGCTACCAAGCGCAACACCCGCAGCTCGTCTTAGATGGGAATGGTTCTTGCGATGGAATTGTGAATTAGTTTGCTTTCTCTTTGATATCGTCGCCGGGAGAAGGCCAGCGGCCTAAAAGTATCGTGCTTTTAAGATGGCACAAGGGGTGATATCAGGAACCGAAGAGAAACATGGATGCTGCTTTTTTCAGTTTAACTCCCTCATTCTATGCCTGTTTTTGGTCATCGAGGGACAGACAAAGAGCATGGCGTAGGTGTATTCTAGCTACCAAAAAAAAAACAAGGGATTTGATCAACACGCGATGTCGGAGTCTGAATGTGATGCGATGCAAACTTAGACGTCAAAATGAAATGTCATCGTGTCCGGGTCCATCCCATCATCTTGAGATAAGGTAATCAGCTCCGCGGTCAAATGTGGCCCCCCCGGTGTTCCGCTATGAAGGTCTCAGATCCACCAGCCGCTTCTCCGCCGCATAGGATGATACGCTGTTTACGCCGTTTACGCCGGCGGAGAGCGCCCACCAGACGCTTGTCGCACCAAAAGCACGGCTCCCTCTCGGCATAAGGCGGCATTGGGGCCGGCTTCGGCTGGAGGAGCCAACTGGGAGCTTTGGGGGAAAGTGGGCAGGGATTCAGTGGCAGCCACGGCAGCGTTATCTTACCCCACCCCAACCTTTCCCCACACTCTGGGAGCTCGCCGAGTTCCCTGGGACTTTATAAGGGACTACGATGTCGCTCGACTCCGGTTCCCGCGTCTCCTGTGAAAGAAGTGGCTGGCAATTGGCTTGAGACGAACGATCCAAGACGACGGAACGGACAGTTTGTTGTTCTTGCAGTGTGTAGCACTATCTGTTTCTAGTTTACCCAATCGTTGCCTCTCGTCAGAGACCTCTCTCCCATACCCTTCGTCCTCCTCTTCTCCCCTCTTCTCCCTTTTCCCTCTTCTTTCACAATGCGTCGAGCATTTACTCGAAGCATTACTACCGGTGCTGGCCGAACCTCTAGAGCATCCCTCACCCGCTCACCACTTCTCTTCTCAAAGCCTACCATCATGGCCTCCTCCGGCTCGCCCACCTCCGCCGTTGCGGCGAGGAGGATACACGCCACGGCGAAGCACCTCAATGCCGCCCTGGACTCGACGGCCGAGTCCTACCCCAACACCCACGAGAAGATTGCCAAGCCAGAGGATACCCCCTTCTTCCTGGACAACAAGTTCATGACCTCGGCCGCGACCGACTTCATCGACCTCCACGACCCGGCCACCAACAACCTCGTCACCCGCGTGCCGCAGATGACCACCGAGGAGCTGCAGGCCGCTGTTGACTCTGCTGAGAAGGCCTTCCCCAAGTGGCGCGCCATGAGCGTGCTCGCCCGCCAGCAGATCATGTTCAAGTTCGTCGCCCTCATCCGCGAGAACTGGGACCGTCTGGCGGCGAGCATCACCCTCGAGCAGGGCAAGACGTTTGCCGACGCCAGGGGTGATGTCCTCCGTGGTCTGCAGGTTGCCGAGGCAGCCTGCGGCGCACCTGAGCTCTTGAAGGGCGAGGTGTTGGAGGTGGCCAAGGATATGGAGACGAGAAGCTACCGCGAGCCATTGGGCGTCGTGTCTGCCATCTGCCCCTTTAGTAAGTGAACCCGATATGATTTTCTTTGTTGGAAAGACGAAGGAGAAAGAATTGAAGCTAACAAGGGTCTAGACTTCCCCGCCATGATTCCCCTTTGGTGCATCCCCATCGCGACCGTCACTGGCAACACCCTCATCCTGAAGCCCTCGGAGCGTGACCCCGGCGCGGCCATGATCCTCGCCGAGCTCGTCCAAAAGGCCGGCTTCCCCGAGGGCGTCGTCAACGTCGTCCACGGCGCCCACAAGACGGTCGACTTCATCCTCGAGGACCCCGTCATCAAGGCCGTCAGCTTCGTCGGTGGCAACAAGGCCGGCGAGTACATCTTTAACAAGGGCTCCGCCCACGGCAAGCGCGTCCAGGCCAACCTCGGCGCAAAGAACCACGCCGCCGTTCTGCCGGACTGCAACAAGAACCACTTCCTCAACAGCGTCGTCGGTGCGGCCTTTGGCGCCGCCGGTCAGCGCTGCATGGCCCTCAGCACCCTCGTCCTCGTCGGCGAGACAAAGGAGTGGCTCCCCGAGCTGGCCGAGCTGGCCAAGAAGCTCAAGGTCGACGGCGGCTTCGAGGCCGGCGCCGACCTCGGCCCCGTCATCTCCCCGCAGAGCAAGCAGCGCATCGAGAGCCTGATCCAGAGCGCCGAGGACGAGGGCGCGACCATCCTCCTCGACGGCCGCGGGTACAAGCCCGCCAAATACCCCAACGGCAACTGGGTCGCGCCCACCATCATCACCAACGTGACGCCCGAGATGAAGTGCTACACGGAGGAGATTTTCGGTCCCGTCCTGGTGTGCCTCAACGTCGCGACGCTCGACGACGCCGTCGCGCTGATCAACAAGAACGAGTACGGCAACGGCACGGCCATCTTCACCCGCTCCGGCGCCACGGCCGAGGCCTTCCGCCGCAACATTGAGGCCGGCCAGGTCGGTATCAACGTGCCCATCCCCGTTCCTCTGCCCATGTTCTCCTTCACTGGCAACAAGAAGAGTGTTGCCGCGGGCGGTGCCAACACGTTTTACGGACGTCCCGGCATCTCCTTTTTGACGCAGCAGAAGACGGTCACGTCCTTCTGGGCGTCTGCCGATGCGATTTCGCAAAAGGCTGATGTGTCGATGCCTACCCAGTCATGATTCTGTGTGTTAAGGTGAGGAGGGAGTGGCGGGGGCTGTGCGTATAAGCTCTGGAGCTAGGCAACGTAAAATGGGTTGCGAAGGATGATGTTATTGAGCACGTACCGGGATGAGTACTATGATTTCATGAGGAAGCAGTGGCTAGTTGAAAACATGGCATGGCAAAAAATGACAAGAATGCAGAGGAAGTCGAGTGGAAAAGCCACATACAAAAAAAAAACCAAAAAAACA
This sequence comes from Colletotrichum phormii, assembly GCF_030913505.1. Classification (NCBI taxonomy): domain Eukaryota; kingdom Fungi; phylum Ascomycota; class Sordariomycetes; order Glomerellales; family Glomerellaceae; genus Colletotrichum; species Colletotrichum phormii. Next base: position 1,266,784 of record NW_026851452.1, read on the forward strand.
ATTAAACGAATTTTCAAACAGATACCACCATGGTTCGCACTCATATATGTATGACATGATCCTTGATGAGACTAGAACATGCTTGGGCCGCTCTCTCAACTCTTCCCTGCCTAGGGTCCATTGCTGCCCACCATTGTGCTCACCTCGTCACAGCACACTTACACGGCTTCGGGGTCGGATCATGGAAGCGACTACCTACACAGACATATCTCAACGTAACTCTGCTGACTCCAAGTCACGGTGATATCTCTCGGAGCCTCCCTTTCTTAATCGTAGTAGGTATGATTTAGGAAACGCCTCGTCCGTTATTCTCCCTATCTAAGCTCTCATCCAGAATGGGCACCCTGTCAGCGTCCACGTCCGGTTGCTTCTCAGTGACTCCATTTCCGTTCATTGGTACATATTAGCTCCCAAAGTAAAGCTATGGATGAATATACTGTCAACGAGTGGTTTTCTTTCCCCCCGAGGTTTTCCAAGGACATTGACGAGGAAGCTCCTTTTACGATTTCGTAGTAGGTGCTTGGTGGTGTCACAAGAATAAATCGATTGATAAGGTAAGCTGGATGAACCGGAAAGGAGTAGGGCGGTTTTTTTTTTTTTTTTTTTTTTTTTTGAATATCTCTCAAGCAAGCACCTAGATAGCTTCACAAGTGAGTAGATTCAGAAGAACAAGGAGTGATTTTCATTTTCATAAACCGAGATCCTTGAGCTTACTCACCAAAAGGGTAAGTCGGCTCCTATTTCAGCCCCCCTACTTTTTTTTTTCCATTTTGCAACTCAACTTTCTCAAAATAGCTATCAAAAAAAAGTAACTTAGGTATCATGGTAATCCCTCCCAGAGTAGTGTATATTGAAAATTTTCCAAAGGAGTGTCTTTTCGTTCCATTTCGTTTCCGTACGTGATGTCTCTTTTTGATAGGGGTTTTTTTTCCCTTTTTTCAGTTTTCATGAGAGAAATGAGAGAGAGTAAGAGAGAAAGATAAATTATGTTCAGTAAAGAACCTTCAAGAAGTTTCCATAACAAAAAAATCCCCGGTTTCCTATCCTTTCCCTCCCCCCCCTGTTGTAATAAGAAAAGAAAAAAAAAGGGAGGAAAGTCATATACCCGGCGTCAGGTAAAGGGGGGAGGGAGAATCTGATTTCAAGGATGTAACAAATGCCGCTATCCAGATGACTTATGCAAGAGAAAAAAGAGACGAGAGAGAGAGAGAGAGAGAGAGAGAGAGAGAGAGAGACGGTCAAGGTTCTCGGAGTACCCGAAGAAGAGCTCGACCTTCTCAAAGAAATTCGGAAAAAGAGGCAAAGAGTGTACCAATGACGATCCTTTCATAAGAAAATCATAAGAAAAAAGAGTCCCCGAGGCAATGTTGCTCGCTTGCTCGCTTGAAGTGAAGATGAAAGCAGAAAAAAGCAGACTCGAAATAAACGCAAGTCATTATTGGATGTTGGGTGCTTTTCTTCCCTTCTTCTTTTGTTTTGGCTTTTTGAGAGCGGTATTCATGACGGGGGCGAGGCTAGATCATGTTACCATTAACACTGACCTCGAACCCGTCCCCCTTCTGCTTCAGCGCCTTGGCAAGCATCAGCTCGCGCATCCAATCGATCCGGTCATCGCGGTTCTTGACAGCAAAATGATGCGTCTTGCCCGTGCCGTTCGCGCCCTCGGCGGGGATCGACCCAGAACTCGAAGAGTGCCCGTGCCCGAAACCATGCAGCGCGCTCCCGCGCTTCCTCAGCTTCGCGCCCGCGGACTCCTTGTCTTTATCCTGGGGGATGAGCTGGAAGCTAAACGCCGCGACGGGGTCGCTCTTGTCGCGGCTGTGCGACGACGAGAACTGCACGGCCTTGAAGGCGGCGGTGAGCTTGCTCTGCGACGCGAGGCTGGAGCACGCGATGGCGTAGTCGTCGACGTCGACGTACTCGAGCGTGCGGTCGACTGTTTTGGCGTCCTTGTGGACGGCGAGGCGGGTGCCTTTGAGGGTGCAAAAGGTGTCGTTCCACTCGTGGCGGAGCATCTTGGTCTTGCGCTTCTTCATGGGGCCTTGGAAGGTTACGCCGTCCTGCTGGGCTGCCGAGGCGGCCTGTTTGACGGGGAGGGCGGCGGCGAGGTGGGAGATTGGGGGGATGGCTTGTTCAAAGGGGGTTGTGCGCTCGGTGGGGGACCAAGGGTAGTTTACGCGGGGCGGGGCTTGGAGAGGTTGTTGTTGTTGTTGTGTCTGGAGGGGTTGAGGGCGGACGGAGGTGCGTGGGGAGGTGTGTCTGGGGGATGTGCGGGCGATGGGGGTCGCGGAGTTCTCGTTGAGGGCTGGAAGGACGGGGAACGAGGGGCGGCGGGCGGAGGAGCGGGATTGGGTGCGGGAAAGGGGCGGCTGCTGCTGCTGCTGCTGCTTGGTGATGCCGGCGCGGTAGTTCATCTCGGGTGGGACGGACTGGGAGACATCGCGGGCGATGCGGTCCATCGGCACGGCGGTGACGGGGACGTCCATCTCGGAGAAGGGGGTGCCGAAGCGGTAGGGGTTGTTGACGGGGCTCTGCAGGTCCGGGGACATGGCCTCGGCCCGGTCCATGTGGTAGGGGACGAAGCCTTGCGGCTGCTGTTGCTGGTAGGGAGGTGTCGGGAGAGGCTCCGGGTGGGAGGAAGGGGGAGGGACCGTGGAGGCGCGGAGGGGGCTTGCGCGAGGAGCTTGCGCGCCGGGGATGGAGAGCTTCGGGAGGTGACGGAGGCGTTCGGGCTGGGCCTTCATGGAGGGGAAGCCCATCTCGAAGGGGGGTGTCGGGGGCACCGTGGTATCCTCATGCTTCTGGAAGTCGAGGAACTGGCGCACATTATCCTGGGGATCTCTCGCAACGACGTTGCGGAGAGCAGCCTCCTGGAGATACTGCAGCGGCGTGGCGTTGCCGGGTCCCAGCACATCGGAGGAAGCCACCACGGACGGGACGGCGTCCGAGACGGGCCTGAGGATCTGCGTGGGGTCGAGGGCCCTGGCCGTGTGCGGGTTGCCTGGGTTCCCGGTGATGACGACCTGTTCCGTCTCGAGGTCGACAAAAGGGTGCTCCTTCTTGAAGGCCTCGATGAGGCGCTGCTGTTTCCTCCACTTTGAGCAGTTCTCGCCCTTGGGGCACTGATGCGGCTTGGGGACGACCTGCTCGATGCCGACGATGGACACGGACTCCATGGGGGTGATGATGTCGTCGTGCGACGGCTTCTTGGGCCGCCTCCTGCTGCTCTTGCTCCTCTTCATCCCGCAGTCGTCCGCCTGCTGCCTGTCCGCCGCCCGGACCTCGCGGGTCTCCTTCTTGACTTCGCGGCTCGGCTCGTCCTGGATCGGCGTCGGGGCGCGGGGCGAGCTGGGTCTGCTGTCGCGCAAGACCTGAATCTGGTTCCACACGCGCGTCCTCATGCCGAATGAGGGAATGTCCAACTCCTTCAGGTCCTCAAACTTCAACGTGATTAGGATGGGTCCGTTGATGTCGTTCTCCACGAAACGGCCGGCGACCGAGAGCTCAATGCCAGCATTGAGCATCGACTGCGCAACCATCTCTGGCGTCCACGAGACGAGCTCTCTTGACTCCAACTCTTCGTACGTGAACTGGAAGGGGCCGCTCTGGTGTCTGGATGCGGGCATCGGCGGCTGCTGCGGTCTGATGTGTCTAAAGGGCTCGTCAAAGGGCCGCGCCGTCTTGGGTGTCACCGGGGACAGCGTCAGGATGGCCTCGTCAAAGTAGCTGGCGGTGGAAGTGCGGAACAGGTGCGGGCCAGAAGGACCCTCAGTGTTCTTGTTTGGTGATTCCATCATTTCCGTCGCATACATCATCCGCCCTTGACTCGACCTTGGCGTCTGCACCTCATCGTAGGATGAGAGTGTTGTGATACTTGGCTGGCCGCCAGACTTTTTTGCGCCCACATACGTTAGCTATAGCCGTTCTCGCCAGGCCACTGCGTTTCCAATAGATAACTTACCGAGTTGACACTGATCCGTGGAGAATTGTCTTCAAACTCGCTGAGCACGTCGTCGTCCCATTCCATGTCCATGAACTCGGTCGCCACCGAGGTTGGCCTCTGCGGCTCGGCCTTGATGCCAAAGAATGTGTCGCGCATGGGAACCTTTTCGCGCATCTCATGGCGCAGGCGACGCTCGCCCCTTTCATATTCTTGTGTGTAGTTCTAGCGGCGCAAAGTCAGCCTCAACAGCCACACACAGCGTCGCGAGCCTCATTTTGATTATCATTCTCAACTCACCATTTTGTATATGTGTGTAAGTGGTTATTCCCAGATACGGAAAGTGCGTTGGAGGAATGTTCAAGAGGGCGTGGACTGGCTATTATCTGACTTGCAGTCTACAGCACAGGACAGCCTCCTCCGTGGGGGGGATTTGATACCCTTTTCTCTTTGCTTTTTTTTCTTTTCTTCTTTTCCTGTAAAGCTGGAAATCGAGGGGCGGGGGGAGAAGCCGTTGCCGGCAGCACTCTGTTCTATGAAGCCTGTGAATACTTTGGGGGATAGCGGCACGCAGTGCAAGCTATGAGGGGTTTGAATACGCCTCGGGGCTAGGAAACAAGACCAGCGAAAAGGAGATGCCTAAAGGAAAAATAAGGGGATATGAGGTCCAGCAGAGCCGAATATGCTCGTTTGGTATGTAACGGGTCGCAAAAGAGAAGAAGGAGGGGATCCGGTACAAGGCGGGCGCCTACCGCGAGTTATGTATGTCTAGTGTGTCCATGCACGGCGGAGCAGTGTAGGGATGCGAAAGACTAGGGGGGTGGTTGAGGAGGAGGAGGGAAGCATGGTGGTTGAGAAAGTCGGATCACAGCACATACGCAGCAGCAGCAGAAGCACGCACAGCTATCCCATCACCCATGCCATGTTCTCGTCCCCAATATGCATGCTGGTTCTGGTGTGATTCGACCCGTGGCACTTGCACACGGCGCCGATGGTGGCACTGTGAACAGACCAGTCGAGTTGTATAATAATAGCCCGGGTGGTGTGTGGGCAGGTTTAGGTATCTAGGTTCTGGGTTCTGGGTTCTGGGTTGGAGAGACGGCAGAGGTAGTAGAGTGCGCTTGCGTGTACGTATGTGTGTGTGTGTGTGTGTGTGTGTGTGTGTGTGTGTGGCCGAGCGGGCAAAGGCCCAGCCCATGGACCATTCATTGAACCCTGAACAATGGGGTCCTAGTCGACGATACCGGCGTCGACAGTTGTTAGGGTGAAGATGGGAGAGAGAGGCATAGGTAGGTACTCCGTACGGAGAGAGAAGGGAACGCTTCGAAAGGCTGGTGGTTCCCCGGCCAAAGGGGGTGTGTAGCCGGGCAGCCATCCATGTGGATAGCGGTGCACAACCGGCAGCAAGCACTTTGCACTTGCAGCGAAGCACCACGCAGGACAGGACGCGGCATGTAGGTACTCCGTCCGTTCCCCCTCCCCAGCACAGGCAACTGGCCAGGCACAGGGCAGCACAGCAGCAAGAGCAGCAGCAGCAGCGGGCGGAAGCTGTACTTGTACGGCGGTTAAGGTAGTCAAAAGTCGAACCGGCGTGGGGAAAGCGTAGTAGTCAGTACCTACTCAGCAACGAACCTCGTCTGTGAGGATGTGTGAAGTGGGTGGAATGAGGGTCTAGACGGCGCAAAGGTCGGGAAAAATCTATTCCTGATTGGCCGGGGACGGGAAAAGAAGCTCGTGCATAGCAGCGCCAGCCGACGGCTAACGAAAGCAAAGACGGCGCTGGAGTTTCCCATTGGCCATAAATCACAAGAAACAAAATGTCGTGGGACGTTATTTTAGGGAACGCTAATACGCCATTGGCCAGAAAGTCGGGATAACAGGATACATGATACTTACGATACCCCCCGGTTTGCCGCTACGGCGGCGTTTAAGCGCCCGTCTTTTGTCAACCTGGCGGGCCACTCGTTGTTCGCTTGTCGTCTGAATAAGTGGGTACCTATCAACGACCCCCCCCCGGGCCGCCGGCCGTCAACGGCGTGGAAGCAAAAAAGGGAAAGGCAGGAGACTAAGGTAAACGGAAAGAGGGGAACCGGGGTGTGTGCTGCCAGTACTGCGTATGTGTGGCAGTGGCACACATCCGCCGGGATGAGACCTCGCCATCCTCTCTCTCTCTCTCTCTGTCTCTGTCTCTGTCTCTGTACCCGTACAGATACGTCTCTCACCTCACCTCACCTCAATGTCTCCTTTCACACCTTTTTTATTATTTTAAAGAGTCGTCTACACACTCCACAGACAGTCCACACACCCGATTGCGCATCCACGTTCAATCCTCGTTCGGTCCACCGCCCGCAACATGGCTCTTGGGTTCCCTCGAGCTCGACTCTTCTGGCCCATGGCCCCCACCCATTCGAGCTAAAAAATCCCACCATGCCCTGTCCATCACCTGCAAGGATACACTGACAAGGACCAGGGGCAGAATGAGCAGCTTCCGGCACACATACCTCTCCCCGTCTGAGGTCAGGTCTCTCTTTTTCCTGATGACCTCGCACCGCAAGCCGCATACCAAAAGCAACGAAAAAAAGCTGCACTGCACGCTGTACGCTGCACGCTCTTCTCAACCCGCCCGCCCGTCCGCTCGTGGCTCGCTAGTGTGCCAGCTTACATAGGTACTGTCATGGACACAACCAGCCCACGACTTAGCTATCCATTGCCATGCCATGGTAGTCTCCCACACTGCTTCGCACCCTCTTTGCACCATTCGCGGCCTTGCAGAACCCCCCCCCAAATACGCCGCCGCCCACCGCCTGCTGTTCGCGGCCTTTGTCTTTGCCACCACCATCACTTATCGTACCTGTCATCACATTCCAATCTTATCAAGTCTCTTTTTCTTTCCCCAGAATCAACCTAAGCCCAGCACCACACACAGACAAGTGAGGCATGTGGATCAAGACAAGAACAAGCCATGTGAGCGGCCCTGCCCAATCCCGCAATGGCCATCCTCTCAACGGCCACCCGAATCCTTCTGGCTGGGAAACTTTCCCAAGAATGCAATGCCCCGTATAATTCCTGCATCATGCGGCTTTTCTTGCATAGCGGGAGCAATCATGGACACACCGGTGACCGGCCAACTACTTGACCGTTCATCAATGAGAGAGAAAGAGAGGCCCAAAAAGAAAAGAAGGGTGAAAATACAGCCATTTACACCCCCCTCTCCCCCCGTTTCTGCCTCTTCAACGTTGCACCCTCGGCTACCTACAGCCCACCGCACACCTCCGATCCCGACGAGTCTCGAATGCCCATGGCCAAGGGCCAGGACCCCACCCCTCACGATCAACTGACTTCCCCTCACTGGCCTTCTCAGCCACTCACTTTGCCCGTCGGGCCTCCATCGGAGAAATCCCCATCAAACCGAGACTACCATTCCGTCCGGGGGTGTTCAACGAGGCCAATGGCCTTGCGAGAAGCCTCTTTTACGAAAAGGTCCCCAGTATGAGGCGAGATTTTTCATCTTCCTCTTAGAATTGGCCCTCTTTGGTCACTGTAACTGACATGGGATGGTTCGGGTCTCAATGGCACGAATGGGTCCTGTCATGACCCAAGACGAGCTTCCTTCGCCCTTGTTGGCCCGTTGCGCTTTCTCATCCTCCACCTGCCGTGTCACTGTCGGCGCAGTCCGTGGATCGCTTATCATTAGTCTCGCCTTGCCCTCAGCTCGCAAAACCAAACACTCCTCTGGATACTTGCTTACCGCCCAATCGCTCCGTTGCGATAGCGGACAACGTGACCAGGCAAAGGCTGTAGCTGTGGCACATGACCTGCGCAACTGGCTCACCGTTGCTGCCAGGCAAATTTGATAGAGGCAAAGAAATCTCTCAACAGTCAATGAATCCCCAGTCACTTATCCACGTATGACTTCATACTCACAAGCCCTGCAGATGGCGGTCAAAAGTGTGACGAGAGGACATGGTTGATGCAGCAGCAGCAGCAGGTCTCTTGGGCTTTCGCATTCGTATGTATGCACCTGTCGCTAGCCTCCATAGCTCGATGCCGTGGAATGAGAATTCTTGGCCTTGTTTGCTGGATGAGAATCCAGTGAGCGATACCTATCCCGAAGGGGAGGAGAGAGAGGGGGCTGGCGGGAAGTGCTCTTGATAGGTAGACGACGGTGGACGGTCTGAAGATGGTGGTACGACAAGACATCGGTAGCCAGCTTTGTTACCCCGCAGAGCCGTTGAGACAAATATGCGATATATGCCATGTCCAAAATATGGGTGCTGCCACACTTTTGTAGGTTGACGGATTGGGATGCGGTGATATCTGATAGAGCTGCAGTATCGGACCTTGCAGGATTTGGGAAGCTGACACCATCTCTCTGGTCTCTACGGATACTGGATCTGAGTTTACGAATCGGATTGACCCAAAAGCACATCTGCTTCGAGCGCAGATGTTGACATCGGAACAGTGAGAAAAAAAATCCGCGAGTTGCCATTGCCATCATGGCGGCAGCCGATTCTGGTCCCAGAGAATCCAGCCCCCCTTCCCGGCTAGCAATCATACAGTCGCGCAACATTCACTTCTGTGTATCGGTGTCGGTGAAGCATCGCACATCTCCACATGTAAGGGAGCAAGAATGCGCTTCGAGAAACTGCGAAAGGCCAGCGCAGAGAATCCCCGCTGACTCATAAGACAGCCTAAAGGTGCTGTGAAGGTCGACCCCGTCCTTGCGTTAGCAGTGTGACGCTCTGCAGGGAAGCATAAAGCACGCTCCCGCTACTGCATCCCCATCTTCCATGTTCATTCCAGGTGGTGTTCGATGCGTCTCCGAGACATGAGAAAGCCGTGGCGGGACCCGACGGGACAAGAGTTTGTGAATCATATGCAGTCTTGCCTTCTTCACCGACTCTTCACGTCGTTTGGTATGCTCCTGGATGACCTCATCCGATCATTTCCGCGAGACAGGGAGAACATGTGTTCAACAATGCCACGGTGTCTCGGCCAGATCAAGAATCTTTCCTTGCGCTGCTGTCTCAGTCCCTTCAACGGCAATCCATAGAAAGCTTGTCCGACCGGAGCCGGGTTGCACAGAGAAACACCTGGCGGTGATGGAGGCTGGACAACGACCAGTAAGAGGCCGAAGTGCGAATGGCGGAAGGAAATCCCGGCAATGGAGAATTTGACTGTCGATAAGTATGCTCCGCGGCCGACTCTACCCGATGGCTATTCGAGATTCTGTGTAAGACCAGGCCATGTTCCAAGGCAATTGGGCAGGGCGTCCGCATTCAATTTCTGATCCTGGAGGAGGATCATCGAATATGGCTAACCCTAACGTGGGCTGCGGGCACAGTGCACCATGTTCACACCCCCTCAGCCCGCAATTGAGCCCAGCAGGGGTTGAATGGCTGTAGTGTACGGAGTAGTGAACGATGGGGTGGTTTTGGAGAGGCCATCCTCGAATGAATTGGCGTGTTCTTGAGGGTGTTTTCACCTCGTGTGTGTTCGTGAGAGACGACGTTCTCCAGACATGTCTCCAGTGCGCGACTTCTGCCCTCCAATGAGTTGGCCAGAACACGTTTTCACGCGCTCTCACATGATGGCGGACTAATGCGAGCCTCGCACTACTGTTGTGGATGGATGACTCTCCCGCTCATGTCAACCAGTGGATCGCGATGCTGGAAATGGGTTTGTGATGGTGTTGACGAGTCTCAGAACCAGAACTCGTTGTATTGTGACCGTTTGCAGGACCCTAGAAATCTCTTTGTCAGATCGCATGGCGATGCGGCGCGGATGGCCTGAGCGAGACGGATGCAGGTCATCGTGATTTCGGTCCGTCAACTGGCGCTCCACTAGTGGCATGTCGAAAATGGCTGCCATTTCGTAGTTGACAGGGCGAGGCGAGCCGATACTGAGGGCGTGGCTTATCATTTGCAATGTGCTTGGCAACCATCTGCCACGAGTCGTATCGCATGCAGTCGATTTTACAATGGGAGGCATTGTCCGCAGGATGGCTCTTCAGGGGTTTCTTTGTCATTCGTATTCTGAATGCAACCTCGAATTCGTAATTCATTGTTGGGTGAAATACGTCCGATGTTGGGACCTAGAATGCTAAATCTTCAGTGTTATTTGAGTTGTCGATTGTTGAAGAGAACGGTTGTCAGCTGCATGTCATCCCGTAATGTCTAGACATGCGACGTTGAAAATCATGCAAACTTTCCTACTGTGCCTTTGGGGTCCGAAGTCTGACCTCACGGGGGCCATGTTCTTCCAAATTGCAATGCAGTTTGCGCTGTATCTGTGATTCTGTGCCGCAATACAACACAGTATTTGAGTGAATTGCGGCGTCGGGGGTTGAACCTGGAAGCTTGGATCCACAGATTCGGCGGGAGGGCGGGAGAGCATGGATCTGGTACAGTGCTCCCGTACGGTACGGAGCTCAGAGCTGAGAATGTCGGCCAGGGGCTTCCTGGCCTTGTGAGATTTGCAAGTCGATCACAATGGTTTGTCTGCCGCTTTGAATGATGCCGCGATCTTTCTTAGTTCGCCCGTCTTCTTCTCCATGATTACGGACGTGATTCTCTCGCCAAAGGCAAACAACGTGCCTAGAGACAGACTAGAGTCTCTAGTTTCCGACTAGGATCTGTGTCGATGTGCCGCACGTGGCTGGGGTCTCGAAGCAACGCGATGTTGCGCCGTTCGCGAGCTGTTAGCGGAAGAGCGGGAAGACTGGGATGCCCAGGCGTGGTGGTCTTGTTCTCCGCAAAATCTAGCGGCCGCATTCCCTGCAATCCGATATCTCGACCCTCAAGGTTCAAAGATGCTGTTCACATCACATCACATTAACCTAGCCACAACAGGACAGTGATTGGGGATGATGGGCACACCTCGACGCCTCAAAGTCCGTCCGCCAATCAAAGACGCGGGGTTTTGCTCGCTGCCATTGACGACTCCAGAAAATGAAAGCCGACATAGGCAGCGGAGGGAAACAATATGTGTGATCTGGAGGAAAAGGAGATTGCACCGTGACAGGGGCGTTCATCTGTCGCCTCTTTCTGGCTGAAAGCAGGTACGAAACGAGGCTGTTCACCATGCAACCGGAGTCGACGATCGCCTCAACTCAATCGAATGGTTCAATGCCACCATATCCGCAGTGTAGTATCCGTAGTGTACTCCGTACAAGGGGAAATGAGGGCCCAAGAGTGAAGCACAAAAACAGCGTCTTGGCCACGCCGATCGCTGAATCATGCAGTATTTGGATGCGAGAGATTTCATATTGATGTCGGATAATAATGTTATATGTGCCGCACGAGCTGACAATGCAAAGGTTCAGATGTAGATGATCGTAACGTCGAGTATCAATCAGTCGGGCACTGACAGTCTGACAGAACGGCAGCCCGACCCGCGAGGCAGATGTGGCGTCTGACCGGATAAACTTGCGTCTTCCGCGGAACGGACGCTAACGAACGGCGGGCTCTACTGCGGCGTCGGGTAGGCGGTAGTAGATTGCGGGACGGGCAGATAATTGTTGCGCACTCCGCAAGCCACGGTGCCCCTGAGAGATTGGCGATGATTGCGATTGTCAGCGGGCAGCAAGGCAGGCATCATGTTGCGAGAAAAAGCGAAAGACCCTGGGCTGTTGGCTGATTGCATCCGCAAAATGCTAAGGTACGGCACGGATGCTGTGCAGGCCGGGTGCTGCCTCGAGCAGCGGGCTGTTGGTTCGAGCCGCCGATGCAAGACCGTTACTGACGGCAAGTGTGCAAGATCCGGAATAATGGCAAACCAACGCTCCGTCAAGCGCATCCGCGTAACCTCAACTCGATGGACTTCGGAAGAAATGGTGGTGGGTCGCGTCGTTGGAGCTAATTAGGTCCTTTGGACGATGTTGGAAGAGAAGCTGTAACCATAATTAGCCCACATGATCCAGAAGTTGGCAGACTATCGATATGAGGTGATATCGTGACCTGGCGGGTTAAACTCCCGGCTACGAGGGATAATTCTCTCAGATCGGGGCTAAATAAAAATAGAAGCGGGCGACGGATGTTAGCTGACGTGACTGAATTCTGCGGGTGACAGTAAACAGCTGCAGCGGCTAGACGGTGTGACGAGCTGGATGACGCATGGAGAGGTGTGCTCAAATTAGCCCACATGTCAGAGTTGCAAAAGGGCAAATAGTGTGACGCAAAGAGGGTTAATTCGATCACGCACCATGGACTGGGCGGCTAATTAGGCCGCCAGAAATAGGCCATGACCTCGAGGATGGGATCATGGATGAGGTTTGTTCCGAGGGAAGCAGGCACTGGATGGGTGGCCAGACGGTCAGACGAACGGTACCTACCTATTCGTACTGCGTACTCCGTACAGGGAGGTGAGGATGATCCGAGTATCCCGTCTCGGAAGGTGGTGAGAGTGGTACTCCGATGCCGTAGGGCAACGTAGCTCGTCAGGCAAGAGCGTCCTGTTGGCGGGAGATCATCATCATCGGCGGACCTTGCCCGACGTGCCTCCTCCAGACAGCAAACTCGCCGTGCGGCGGGCGGCGGGCGGCGTGCCTGCCAGATGCATTGTTCGTTCGGCAGCACTTGCACGGCACGGAAGGAAGCGGAGAGCAGGAGGAGGAGGGGGGAAGAGATGAAGATACTGCACTATGATTGGTAGACACTCGGTAAGAAAGCCAGATTTTGGCTGGCAGATGGTGGACAAGCATCTTGAGGAACGTGCCTTCCGCTGCAGCGCTCTTTCTTCCTTGCGAGGGCAAGCCGCAAGAGCCAAGAGGGGCAGGAAACATGGAGCTAAGGCGCCCTAGCCTTGCTTAGCATGCGAACCCCGCGAGAAGGTGCCCTGTCACTTGCCGCGCTCCCGCCGTGCATTGGCCAAAGCTCTGCCCCCACCCGGTGGAGTAGCTGGGGGGTCCCTGACCAATATTCCTGCACGATCTTCTCGCTTGCAGCAAACAATGGCCAATCCGGGGCCGTAGCGGACCTCTCGCAAGAGCTTAAAACCCTGCGACATCACAAGCGCTAATAAACGGTTGGTCCCGAAGCCCTGCACGAGACGACAAGTCGTCACACCTCGCCATCGAATCAACGTGGGAGAAGGCGCTTTGGACAAAGGAACCTCGACTCAACGGACAATAACGCTAACGACGTACGACCGAGCAAAGAGGTGGCAGGTGCTGGAGACTGGAGAGGGAAAAAGAAACGCAGAGCAAATACCATCGGGAGGATGAGTAGCCAGCCGCAACCTTGTCCTTGTGCCTTTCTGCAGCCGTTATTCGCAACGACTAGCAGGCAAGCCGCAAGAAGGAAAGAAACCCTTACGGCTCTGGCGGAGCGGAGCACCTTGCACGACATCTCCCGCGGTGCCATGATACCCCCTTGCTTGCTGCACCTGCCACCACATTCGGCTGTAGTTGGGTATCGGTGCCCAAATACCGGCCTCGACATCTTCCACTCTCCACCAAAACCCACTCGCCCAATCTTTGGAGATGGATACTCGCCGAGCTCGCCTGCTCTCCTCACGATTCGAGGTATTTTCACTCTCTTGATTATCTGCGGAGTAGTCCAACTACACCAAGCACAAATCCATTGCTGACAGGCTACGAGCTACAGCAATGTACCCCTGAACTTCTCGCCATGCACGACAGAAAGTCCCAGTTCCACCGTATCAAGTCCGGCAGCCACATTCGACCAACTTTGAGTGGCCGGATGGACCATCCAATCCGGGAGCTGACCGCCTTTCTCGGCCTTCTCATTTGTGGATTCTCTTGAGAGGACCTTGTTTTGGTCCGTCTAGTTGAAGTCTTGAAGAAGACCGTGAGGCAAGATGAGGTCTAACATCGGTCTCGCCAAAGTCGGAAACCCATCGCCAAAGTAGCAAACACTACGAGACCTAATTCGACAGGGTTTGAACTTTGACCCGGCATGGGTCTTTGGAGAACCAACAGCAATGAAGATCATTCCCAGAAAATGATCAGGCTGATTGCCATATTTGATGCCATTCAACGGGGGCTCCAGCGGTTGACTAGTCATGTCCCGCTCATGATTATCCATCATGCAACCATGAAGCGAGGCTCCTCTCATGGGATGATCGGATGAATCCACCGCGTTTGTCAGACACAGGGCTAACCTCACCCAAAAAGGTTGACAGGCCCCCATACCCATGCCAACCCGTAGGTTCTTGCCCGGCTTTCGCTTCTGCCTCTACGAATACCTACGGTAGTATTTCGCTGGGCTCCTCAGCGAACTGTGTTGGTGGTTGGCAAGCTTATGCAAGTACATGCGATCCTAGGACAGAGCTTGTTAGTGGGAGAAGTGATCCACGACCAAATATCTTTTGCAAGGGGGAGCCCGGCCAACTGTAGCTCTGCTCAGTGCTTGGTCATCTGTCGGCCCCCGAAATCCTCTACTCAAATCGTGCCATCGAAGGCCAGCTTGGCGGCCTATGGGAACCAGCTATCGATAGTACTTGATGCCGGACCCGGTGCAACGTATACAAGATAGGTCAGGGCCATACAGATACTCCGTACAGATACTATTCTGTGTTTCTGCAGCTCCGGCTGCGCAACGGACTCCCGCGGGGTGAACTCACATCCGGGCGAACTGGTACTGGCAGCACCAAGTTTCCCCTTCCAGACGATATTGAAGATCAGCATCTGCACCGGTCAGGGCCCGGACGACAGAGTGGACGCGGTATCGACGGCGGACAGCCGGAGAGGCATACGGCCAGATGTGGCACAACTCGATAGCAGGTTGGCAAGTCGGGTTGGGCAAACAAGAGGCGGGCCCCATGTGGTTCTGCATGTCTCTGCGTAGCGTGGTGACCAGGTGGTTGAAGGTGTGCTTGGCAGCTTGGTCCCCATGGCCTACCATCCAGAGCCAGCCATGGCAAGCCACGATATGCATGCGTTGCCCGTTCAATCGCTCGACAGCTGCTTGCACCCATGTCGTCCATCTCGAAGCTGCCCCCCCTCTCGACGCGGAAGTGTCCATTCCTATTCTATTCTCGGGTGGGGTCCAACAGTGAGTGCGACCGCCTTTGGCGGCCCATTCTCATTGGAGCCTGTAAGCGCAGGTCAAAGTCTCACGCACTTGATGTGAAGGCGGCCGGCCGGCCTGCCTTGTGCCCTAGCCTACGTTAGTCTGGAATGCAGAGCAGACACACACACACTCACTCGCTCACTCACGGCTCGGGGATGATGGAGACACACACACACACACACACACATAGAGGTGATCCAAATTTAGAACAATATTGATGTTGGCTACGTAGCGAACACCAGGCAGGCCACTCAAAGGCCCGTTGGTTGGCGCAACAAGAGGACGGTCATGATGGAGGCGGCCACAATATAAGACTTTGGACCATCCATCACGAACAGTTGGATTCTGGCCTACTCTCCTTGTTGATCTGTAGAAGTCAAGCAGAAGAAGAAGGAGAGTGATCCAAGTGTTGTTCAAGGTTTTTTTCTCTCTCATTCATCCAATTGTTTTTTGATACCCTCCGTCCACAATCTTCGGAAAACCCAACCACTCGAAATCCACCCGATAATCCAGTTCAAGGCAAGCCGGACTTGCTACAACCAGTCACTCATTCGACACCACCGAAAAAAACACGGTCGACCACTCTCGACATATTTGCAATTTCACAATTTGCAGCGCGCCCATTGCTTACAGTCAGTTCACGAAACGAGATCGAATTTGCTGTTGCATTTGAACGACAAGGAAGAAAGAAATAATTCAATAATCTGATACGATTTGGAACCTTGGGTTTCTGGGAAACTCAACATACCATTCGACAAACAACCCGGTCTACCATCTCAAATTACGTTGACAGAGGGCGAGCGAACAGACGTTTCCTGACCACCGAGTCCCTCGTCGAGTTCCCCTCTCCAATATCGATCCCAGGTTGTCCCCGCCTTTTTTCTTCACTCTTGGCTACCAGGAAAGAAAGAGAAGCGAGAGAGCACAGAGGAACGAAGACTGCTTCACCCAGCACACACGCACACGCACGCACACAAATCAGAAGAAAAGAGGAGAAGCACACAACGCGCGCGCACACGGGCACTCGCACCCCCCCCCCCTGGACCCCTGGTCGTTCTTTTCCCCGGTCCAGAGCACAGTGTCGGTCGCTTCCGTCTCTACACAGTGTAACGGTTCCTGCCACGCCCCTCCACCTATTCTGACCCTGGTCCTTGATCAACTCCCCGGTCTACTACACATTCACACCCCTCCACCCCTCCTCTCTCTCTCCTCCGCCCCAGCCAGCCAGCTCTAGCTCTGTCTTCGCTGCTCGGCTTGTCATTCACACGCAGGTACCTCCATCGCGAACAGAAGAAGGGTACAAATGGCATCTCTACCCCCCAACCACATTCGAGACGGCTTCATGAGATCAACAGCTGCAGTCAACATGGCCGTCGCATCTTCTGCGAAGGCCAAGTCGGCCTGCAAAGCCAACACCAACAACAACAACAACAACAACAACAACAACAACAACAATAACAACAACAACAATGCCAGCTCCAAGGCAAAGTCACAAATGCACCGTCGTTCAAGGACAGGTACGTTCATCTCAAGAATCCGCTTGGCTCTCGGCCATCTTTTCCCCAAAATCCCATTCCGTCTACCATGGTATTAATCGTGCTTGACTTACACCCACATCTCAATCCCACTTACACGGGAGCGACTTTACCTTATCCACCCCAAAACATGCCTCCCTCGATGGTCAAACCTCATCTGAGCACTCGAAACTAATTGGATTTTCTACAGGATGCTACACTTGCAGATTGCGCCGCAAGAAGTGCGACGAGGGCTCGCCAATGTGCTCCGCTTGCAAACATCTTGGTTTGACATGCGAATACAAGCGCCCAATGTGGTGGAGCAACAACGATGCCCGCCGCAAGCACAAGGACGACATCAAGATGATTATCAAGCGCAAGAAGCTCTCGGAAAAGGCGTCGCACACAATTCAGACTTCCGTCGGCTCTCCTCCCGGCCTGTCGCACTCTCTGCCGACCTCTGCTACCTTCTCCGATCCTCTGGACCGCACTCGCTCCGCTTCCATCGACTCCCACTTCTCCCAGGCCTTCAACTTCAACAGCCCGCAAAACGTCGGTGCCGAGTATGCTGCCTACAACCCCCAGATGCACCCCGACTTCATGTTCAGTGGCTTCCCCTCGCCTTACGAGATTGATGTCAAGACTGAACGCCAGGTTTACATGAACGATGTGCCCACTCTCAGGGAGTCGACTATTTCCACATTCAGCACCTATCACACTCCCCCACCCCCAGGAACCATCTTGCCTTCCTCCGTGCCCCTCGACGGCGAGTGGACCGAGCAGATCTACTCTGAGCGCAAGGAGTCCCTCAGCGAGGAGGCTCTCAACGTCAACTTCTTCGACTTCTCCCATGGCCCGGCCATGTCCAACCGCCAGGTTGCAGTTGAGCTTGACGAGAACGACCAGCGCCTCCTGGACCACTTCATCCAGTTCGTCCTGCCCACCATCTTCCCCATCCTCGACTCCAACCAGCATGGCTCAGTCGGCTCCGACTTGATCTTGCCGGCTCTGCAGAGCAACAAGGGCTACCTGCACTGCTGCCTTAGCATCGCCGCCCAGCACTACAAGGCGACAATGAACGTTCCTGGAGAGGAGATTGACCAAGACATCATGCGCCATCGGTACGCCACCATCTCGTCTCTTTGCGACGCTTTGAACAAGGACGAGAACCACCAAGAGATCCTCGAGGCTGCTTTGGGTCTCATCTTCTTCCAGTGTGTCGTCGGTCGCTTCGACGACGCACTGCCCGACATTCCCTGGCACCAGCACTTCCAAGCTGCCATCAGCTTGGTCCAGAAGCTTGACCTCCCTCGCCTGGTGTCGGACCCCAATGAGCAGATGACCCAAACTCCCTTCAACATGACCTTGACCTCCTGGATTGATATTCTCGGCGCCACCATGCAGGGACAGGCACCCACCTTTGCCCACACCTACCGCGAGAAGCACCTGTCAAACAACCCCAGCCTGGGTCTTCGCGAGCTCATGGGATGCGATGACCGTGTCATGTACCTCATTTCCGAGATTGCCTGCCTCGAGGCTCTCAAGGGAAGCGGCATGGACGACATTACTCTATGCCAACACGTCCACGCACTTGGCGACCAGATCAACCTCACCGAGATTGGCGAGCCTGGTCCCAAGATGCCTTACAACAACAATGGAAGCCTTTCCCCTAAGCAGCTTTCCAAGAACATGACGGCCGCGTTTCGGCTCGCTGCACGCATCTACCTTTGCAGCTTGGTGCCCGGCTTCAACCCCGCGCAGGCCTCCTGTGTCGGCCTGGTTGAGAAGCTTGCCAACGTTCTCCAGCTGATCCCTTCGGGACCTGGAGGCTTTGACCGCAGTCTCGTCTGGGTCTACCTCGTTGGCGGCTCTGTCAGCTTGCCTGGCAGCTCGTTCCGCGCCCTCTTCGAGGACCGCGTTGCCCAGCTTGGCGATGTCTCTGACTGCGGCTCTTTTGGCCGCGTCGCCTCGCTCCTGAACGAAGTCTGGATGCAGACGTCCAACATCAAGAGCAGTGACAGCTGCGCCGGCAGCCCTGGTTCCACGCAAGGAACTGAGGCGGTAGCATACATCCACTGGAGGGATGTCATGCAGATGAAGGGCTGGGACTTCTTGCTCATCTAGTACCCTGGCTGGTTCCGGGTTGTATAGATGTGTGCAGAAGCCCCGCCTTGCGTCTGCATGATATGTATACCGCCTCCGCAAAGGTGATGCAGGCAATCGCTTATTCCCTTTCGCGCAACCAGGGCTGCTTGCCAGCCTGCCTTGCACTGCTGGACACTTTAGAACTTTCTCTTCTGAACTTCCCCATTTTGATACCACATTTTTCTACATTTACACCAACCTTTTCAAAGGTTGTTTTGGGTCTACTAGAAGGACACGCCGCAAGGCACACGGAGCGGACATGAACGATGAGAGCGAAGACACTTGGATCACACTTTTACTTTTCTTCTGACTGGACACTTTCACGGGTGAGGGTGCACGGGGCAGCTGGGCCTGGCTGCCAGGATGATGGATGATGACGATGGATGATGATGGATGATGGGAAAGGGACCGCCTGGATGAGGCCCTGGAACATGCAATGGAAACATGAGATGCGACGAACGACCGTTCTTCTTTTTATTCAGATGGAACATGCTTTCGTCCGATCTCTTCGTTTTTCTTTCCTCTCTTGGGTATACCATAGCATGAGCACGGGAAACGGGCTTCATCGGAGTTTATGTTTGGGACTTTGGGACTAGCATTTCGGTGCATCTGGACTGGATCGGATGGATCAAAGAGAAGGGCTCTGGGAGCTGCGATGGGCTAGCTTCCCAGTTGACTTCTTCACATGGTACTCATTCGGTTGGCCTTTAACTCTCTACGGAGCAGTGGCAGAATCGAGCAGGATGATAGGAATCATGTAATACCAAAACATCATACCCAACAATTTCATAAGCAATATTTCACACATTACGACTTTCTCCTGCGCTTCGAGTGATCTTTTCCTGTGGTGACGGCAAGAATTCCCTCACGGATGGTGCCCACCGGCCGAGTCCGAAGTTGTCTGGGCCGGTCTATGCTAGGGGGTGGGGGGAGAGTACACACACAGTAAGGTGGGAAAGTTCTCCGGCTTACTTGCACGGGCGTGGCGATCACCACCACCTTCCCCCTTGGAAGTACTTGGGCCGAAGCTTACGCGCAAATGGCACGATGGGGGGTTGTCAAACGGAGCAACGGATGAGAGAGCGAGAGGTGCTGGGCGAATTGAGTGCGAAAAGAAAGACGGCGGGGAAAACAGTGATGGGAGGTTTTCCTTTGGTTCCCTTTGGAACTCGGAAGCAGAGGATGGGGGGGGGGGGGGGGGGAGTGAAAGATGCAAGTTGCCGATCGAGGGTAGTACAAAGGGACTGTAACGTTGTTCTGCCCAAGGTGAGGAGGTAGGTACCTTACAGTACAGTGCCTTTTTGCACCATTTCCTGGTTGCCAATTGAAGCATGGGCGGGATGGGAGCATGAGGATGTTTGGTCAAGATGGACATGGGGTAAGGAAGGTAATTAATTGGCTCTGTGGGTTGGTCATGAGGTTTCGAGATTTTCATCAATTGAGACGGACACAGAGAGAGCTTGTTCTTCCTCATGGTGGCTATAATACTTTTTCAACGCGCTATAGCACACTTGACTCGCTTGAGGTACCGACGCAATAGCGCCGTCTGGGGGGGGGGGGTTCCCGGCCTTTTGTTCTTCGTCAATGGAGGTTGTTTTCTTGCGATGCCGGAGGGGTTATGGTGGGAGGTTTGGAGGGGTAAGAGGTCGCGCAGTCGCACAAGCCAGTGTATGTGGGTATGTGTTTGTATGGTGCCCTGAGGTGTGCTTTGTGTATCCCATGTCCCCTTTCAAGTCTATGGTGTCGGTGTTGTGGAGGTTAAAGTGTGAGTGTTTTCCCGGTAAGGTAGCGGTGAAGGTTGGCTTGGGCTCGGTGAGCTTTGGCCCGGTGTGCGGCGGGGGGTGTGCGCGTGGTAATTAAGGTGAGGGAAGGGAAGGTGTGTGGTAGAAGGTAGAGCTCACCTGACGTCCATCCTCGGTCTGTGTGGCTTTGTCTTTGGCCGGGATCACGAATTGGGTAATCCCGTTTCACCCCACCGAGGTAGGTACTTGGGTTCGGGTTGATCACGAAAGAAGAGGGGGGGGGGGAGGAGGGTGAGGCAGAGGAAGATGCGAGATCTCTAGGTGTATGTACATGTTCATGGATTGGGGGGGTTCGACGTCAGTGGGGTGAACAGGGTCGTTTGTTCAGAGTGCTGATGATGGGTAATTGGCTTGATTAAAGGTCTACCGTGCATGGGGGCTGGGGCATTTGGGAATGTGGAAACCGAGCTTTTGCTGGTTCTGCAGAAAACCCATCGCCATGGGAGAGGATAGAGTCACCTGGGGGCTCATGGCATCATTCCTGTGTGTGTTCTTTCTTACCTTAATGGGGGGTGTGCCTTTGGTAAAACAAAAACAGTTGGCTGGGGGTGTTTTGAGGACCACAGTATCGAGTTAACTGTGGTCTCGAGATGTCTGTTCATACGGGGGGCCTTTGATATCAAGTCTGAATTGTTCAGATTCAAGTACACACCCCTCTGTCATCTATCCATCTACCTTAGGTATTGACGAAAGGGAGGGAGCTTTTTTGGGGTTGTGTGGGGACATACATCTGGGCATGGAAGGATAAAGAGACCAGGGGAAGAGAGAGAGATGGTCTCAGATGACAGAAAGCGAGATTCACCAAGCTTAAGCGCCACCGCTTTGCATATCCCCGTACGGATTACCCGTTCCCCATGATTTTTCAAGCACCGGTTCACCGCCGTTTTTGAGTCACAGAACACAGAACACACAACACGCATATTCGTATATGTGTGTGAATCACCGTGAATTGGCGAAAATGGAGTCCCTTTGGGGGGGTGGTTAATTCTCGGCGCCGATATCGTTCTTGGGTGGAAGCAAGCCTACCTTAGGAGGGGGAGGGGGTGTACAAGATTTGGTGTATTAGCGTAGTACGAAAACAGGGAAAACTCAACCAAGTATCCACGTGACAACGGTGTCTATGGTTTACGATTTGCTCTTCTCCCCTTGCATGGGGCTTAAAACTGGAAGCTTGGAAAAAAAGCCGTTCCCTCATTCCTCTCTCTCTCTCTCACTTTTCTATTTGCCGGGGCCCCTGCAGCGGATGAGACCACGGGATCGGACGTGCGTCTCTTCGGGGGGAGGAATAGGTACTTCGAGACGTGAGAGGTCTTGGGCGAATACCAATCCGTCACGTGGATTGGGGGGTGTGTACTGTACGGAGTAGAAGTGCGAGGTTGGCCAACGACGTTGGCATCTTTTAGTCCCGCTCGAGGGGGCGATGGATGGCGGGAAGAGGACGAGCATGGGCAGAAAACATGGCAATCATGGCAAGGCATTTTCTTTTGCTGCTCGTAGATCATTTGATTGGAGTGGATGAGGGGGCATCGGGTCGGGATGGGGACCGCCGTTTTGGGTGGATCGTGGACTTTGGAGACCCTTGGGCCTGTAGTCTTTGGGGCCGACTTACACGCTTCACCGACGGCGACGGCGAAAATTGACGGGGGGGGGGGGGGCTGACGATGGTATCATGTATGGAGGTTCAGAACGTCAATCGTCAACAGTTACACCCCTCCCCCCTTGGTGAGCTGAAGAGAGAAGGACGACGACAACGACGATGGTGATGCTACCTGCGACTTCCTACAGTAGTGTAGGCCAAGGCCGATTTTGGCCCGTGGACGTGGTAATGGTCCCCGGTTTCCTCCATTGCGAGATGGGACTCATGAGAGGGACGGCTCTTGACTGGAGGATTGTCGTCTGCCGGCTGCCGATCGGTCAAAAGGTGAGGCTTTCGCGAGGCGGTCCTGTGACCCGTTTGAGGGACGTGAGGGAGCCGATGCATGGCCAGCAGAGCGGCGGGCGTATAAGGTAAGAGGTACCGGGAATAGCGGCTTCGTGGCTTCAGTGGCTGCAGTGGCTGGAACGGATGGCGTACGTCACGTGTGGCTTGGACGGGCCAAGTGGCGGACCATTGAAGGTTGTTGTTGGGGTTTTGAGACTACTTCCTCGGTCAATGTCCATGTCTTGAACCCTTGTTTCTTTAGTCGAGGCCAAGGGTTGAGTACTAATCCCTACTACCACGAGCTGCGCTTGGTGTTGGTTCTTGAACAATGCCATGGATGGGATAAAGCGGTTAAAGACGGGCGCCCAAAAGAGTACCTGGGTCTTTGCTGAAAAGAGAATGGAACCTTGAAGGGAAGGACGGACGCTAACAAGGACGGGAGAACCGCACCGACAATGGAGCGGCGGACCCCGTCTGTCTCCACTTTTCGGTATCCGCCACACCCCGGCGCCTTTGACGCAGGGGCCACCCCTAAAGTCGGGGCCGCAAATCGTCAGGAACGAATCATAGGCGCGCGTTTGGGCTGCGCGGCTACATTCTGGCACTTTGGATGACTCCTTTGGGAAATTCTATTCTTTGACTGGGCGACTCGCCAACCGCTCACAACCTCTCATTCTCCTTCAACCACCAAAGGAGGAAATCTCCACCACCAAAGACACACTCCAACGACAGCCTCTCGTTGTCGCCGGCCCAGCGACTACCCAGACCAGCACTGCCTCACGGTGAGACTCTCTGCCGCCCAACGTTGCCGTCTGTCTGCTGTTGTCGCTACCCATTTGCTAATTATTGATATCCGCCAATGGTTTTCAAGGTTTTTGGGGGCAGGGGGGGGGGCCGTGAGGTCTGCATTCTGGCCGCTGATGCCCTATCAACCTCTCTCGTGATGGTAAAAGCTCGGGGGCTTGTCGTCTCTCCAAGTCGACGTGGTGATACTGGAGACGTCCAGAGTTCGCAACACCATCGCTCCACCAGTTCTGACACTCGCTGCGATCCAGTCGCGCTTGCAGAGCCTAAGATAATCTTTGCACAGCAGGAGCCCCCCCCCCCCCCCTCGTAAACCATCGTAAGTCGCCGCGATCCCACTCGGGGGCTACTTGGTTGGCCACCGACCAGCCGGCCTTCTTAGGCGAGGGTCGATCGGGTGGCATTGTTTCTTTGGGCACAAGCGAAGGCTCGTTCGTTTCGGAGCCGCGTAACAAGTTCAGTAGTTGAACTTGAGAGAGCCTTTACTTTTTTTTCCCTTTTCTTACGCACTCGCTTTGGGAGTCCTCCGCCGAATGGCAGTCGTAGGGGTCCGAAGAAGTGGCCCCCATGCCACCCTGCCGCGATATCGAGCCAGACCAAAAAAGATTGGGCTTGATTGACTTTTGGCTCAATATCGGGTGGGAACGACATCGTCATCATCTTTCGGCCCATCGCTCGATTCTTCTCTTTGCTCTCTTTTCCGTTCTCGTCATTGTTTTCCATCTCTTTTCCCGAGGTCATTTTTGCTCGATCGAACTGCTTCTTGGGTCCTTTTGTGAGGCCTCTTGCCACCTAACAAACAACTCAGTAGCCATTCCTTGTCTTATACCCTTTCATCTGTGAATAGCGACAATTCCATTGTATGTGCTTGGCCGTACCAACTCGAAACATCTCCAACCCACGACTTACTTCGACGCCTTTGTGTCCTGTTTCTCACCCCGGGAAGGGTCTCGGGGCCTCGTTTCTCTCCTTTTGTGGTCATGAACCATTGACACAAACCGCCACCTGACTCCCGACTTACACACATCCTTCCATACGCGCGACTGACTCTGCGGTAAGAGCTCAGTGTTCACCGCCGGCCCTGCAACACCATCAAGCAACGCCCCGGCTGAAAGAAGCCCATCCATAACACCACCACCACCACTACCACACATACCCCCAGGACACGATCATGTCGAGATTACGAAAATGCACCCGAGCTACGGTGCTCTCCATCCTCCTCGCCTGCGCCCATACCGCCTCTATCCCCTCCGTCTTCGAGCGACAAAACACATGCGCCGCCGAGGGCTTCACCTCCTGCGGCAACGGCCTCCCGGGAAACTTCTGCTGTGGGACAGGCAAGAAATGTATCACTCTGGCCGGGAACACCACCGTCCTCTGCTGTCCCGAGGGAGAGAGCTGCGACAGAATCTCGCCCATCACATGTAACATCAACCTCCAAGATCCCGTGGCACACCCCGATGCATCCATCAAGACCACGGTGCTCAAGGGCACGCTCGCCACCTGCGGCGACAGCTGCTGTCCCTTTGGATACAGCTGCAACAGCCTGCTACAGTGCACGATGGACTCGGATCAGACCAAAGCACCAGAGGAAGCGTCTACCCCAGTCCCAAAGCCGTCGTCAACGGCCACCGCCGCTCCGAGCGTTATACCGACAACCATCGCCGCCAGCACGACGCCCGCCGAGACCAACAATAACAACGACAGCGACACCGATAACAAGAACGGTACCTTCCCCACCGCCATCGTCATCGGCTCCCTCTGCGGCCTCCTCGTAGGCGTAGGCCTCGGCGTCGCCGCCCTCCTCTTCTGCGCCCGCCGTCGTCGCCGCGGCCCGCCTCCACTCAACGAGAAGAAACGCGGCGGCGGCGGCGGCGGCCCTCGCCCGTCGACCTCCACCTCGTCCTTTGGCAACTTCATCTCGGAACCCATCCCCATCACGGACAACGCCACCGGGCGGACGGATTTTATCCTAAAGACCCCATCCACAACACACTCCCGCTCGCGAAGCGGCTCCGGCTCCGTCACCTCGCCGGCGGGGTATACCCCCAACAAAGGCCACAACCGCCTCTCCTCGACGGCGACGACGCTGGCGCACCACCCCATCGGTCTCGCGCGCAGCGACTCCGCTCCTCGGACGCCACCTGGGAGGGGAGGAGGAGGAGGAGGAGGAGTCGGGGGAGCAGGCGCCGGAGCTGTGCCTCCCATTAGGGGTATGCGTCCCAACTCCGGGTCTAGACGCTTACAGCCACCCAATATGCCGAACCCGCTTGCGCCGCCGAAGCCGGGGTACATCATCAACAACAACAGCAACCAATCCCACCTCCAGCGCGAGCCGAGCAGCGAGAGCATCAGCGTGTTTGCGGACCCGCGGACGGTGGGCGGACGGCCTGGGGTGAAGAGGAATACGACGTTTACGGATATGATGGAGGAGGCGGAGCTCGGTGACGTGCGGAGGGGGAAGCCGTATGTGCCGTATACGCCGCAGATGCCGTCACAGGTTGGTCGATGATTCTTGCTCACTTTTTTGTCCTTTGGATAGGGGTGGGTGAGATGGATGGATGGATGTTGAGTGTGTGTCTCTTGATGATATTGAGTTTTTTGTAATGTCGGCATATTTGCTCCTTCGCTTCTTCTTCTTCTTCTTCTTCTTCCCTTGGTTCTCTTTCTTTCTTTTCTTCTTCTCATATTCCTTAGAGAAACGTATAACATGCTGGACATGGAGACGGAGATTTGGGAGGAAGAGTGTGGGTCTGGTAGATATTCGCTTAGAAGACTTGGGACAGATTGTATACCTCGCGGCAGTGACAAAAGGGGCGTTTCGTGTCTTTTTTTTTCTTCCCTTTCTTTTTTTTTTCTCGTCAGGATTATATACCCACGGTCGCTTTACTTATCTTTTGGTTGTTTTGGTGTAGGTTGAATTATATAGTCTGGTTACTTGAGGCTTAGGTGACGCTTGAGTAGGGAGTTGATATATACGCAATATATTTTGCTTGCATGAGATCTGTTGTTGTTGCCATCTGCCCGTGAGAGAGTTCTCGAAGGGTTTCCCACGAGAATAGAAATAAGACAAAGCGATATGGTCCATCTTGAAGTATGCGGACAAGGTGTAAAGGTCTCTGGCAATGGTCTTGAAAGCGTAATGACCATCCCGCGATGACGAAACACCATAAGCCGTCTTCGAGCTCTGATGCCAAAGTGATGCGAAGGTCCCGTGGAATCAATACCTTACCATGATCCAATGTAAGGTAAGTGAGGTATCCATATACAGCTTCTACATCCACCAAAAAGCCCACGCACCTCCTTCCCTCAAATCGATTTCCAAACCACGACCCAAAACACCACCACCAACACCCAATATACATACATGTCTTAAAATACTTCACCAACTTCAATTCAAGTCGCCAAAATAATCAAAATCAATTTCAACCCCCCCAAAAAATTAAACACCCAGTAGAAAAAACCGCCTAAAAGTTCGGATACAGTTGACCATCGAAATGTCGACACCCGGGGTTGAACCCGCGACGCCGGCAATCGATGGACTGACCGTATCGTATGAAAACCCCACCCGAGGGGGATGTTTTATTATCGTGTTCAACCACTCGACCAGTGGCCCAGGGCGTCCCCTGGGATTCGAGAGGAGTTTGGGAACTGGGAGTGATAAAGAGTAGTGAGGGTGGAGTGTGGGCGGTGAAAGGTGAAGGTGTGGCGTGGGCGTGTGACCCGGGGGGGGGGAAGAGATGGGATGAAAGGGTTTGGTGAATGTGAGGCTTGAAGGGGTTCGTTGTCCTGAGGCTACCGTGAGAATCAGGAAAGGAGGTGTCATGGGAGGAGATCAGTCATAAAGGTGAATAAACGGCCAAACCCGTGAAACTGTGTTTCCACGGCCTCGCATTATGGGAGTCCAACACAGCCATAAGAGACGATACCAAGACAATACAACAGTTGGAGGATTTTCTGCACCTTTCCCTTCACGTAGCTAGTTATTTCACTAAAAAGAAAATCCAAGGAACCGGGTCATGTTGATATATCTGCCATGCCATGCATGTGCTGGCGTGCTTCCTTCTCATTCACGCGGAAGATGGATTACAAGCCCACTCCTTTCAAAACCCTGTTCAGAGTGTCTTGGTAAGAAACCCCATGGCCTGAACCATGAGAAGTCATTTCCATACTTGTCTTTTGTAACGTAATTATAGAAACACTTCAGTCTTGCCAATCTAGACAGGAGAGTCAAGCGAGGCAAGACGAAGGGCCGGACGAATAGAAAGTCTTTTTGCTGAGTGAGAAGATCCAGTTGCGGTCACGGCATTTTCTCTACAGATAGCTCTTTCTTGAGTCCAAGGCTAAGTTCTGAGGAACGGCGAAGAGGGTTGTGACCCGACATCTTGTTGTGTCTCTACCCCCTTTTCACCGGGGGGTAATCGGGGCCCCTTTTGAAACTTTGAAATAGAAAACGAGCTCAACCGTACCTTGCTCGCATTTCGCCCCGGCGTGAGATAACAACGTCTGCATGAAGCGTGTCTACCACCTTACTTTTTGGAATCCCAAACCAACAAAGGGGTGAGCTTTTTTGTAGCTCACTTTAGAGATAGGTGCAGTCAGCTAGGGGGCACTCTCTGGAAGGTAGGGCGATGAAGCCGAGATACCTAGGTCCTCCCTCTTTCTCCTTTTCCTGTTACTTGGCAAATTATGTCAACTTGGGGAATATACCAGAAAGTCACATGGAGAGACGGTCGCAGGGTGACTGGGTGATACTCCATGAGCCATACCTAATTATTATTCATCCAATATTCAATTCGAATTTATTCAATTCTTTCATGTCAGCTTTCTTTCCTTTTACATTCGACTCAAGTACTTTGCAGAGTAGTGACGCGATCATTGTTTGTCGGGGGTAAAGACAAGAAGTCTTAAAGTAGTACAGGAATGGTACATGTTATTTCTGCAACACAAACCCCCCATCTTCTGTATATGCAGCGGTTTTTTCTATTCTTACAGCTTCCTGTTTCCTTTTTGATAATTCCTACATGTAACCCGCCAAACCGCCCAAGCTACTATCCACACACAGAGGTTTTGCTGGGGTCAGAAGGAGAGACCCTCTCCTGCTGGTGATGGACGGGGGTCTCTCAACCGCTTCTTGCTCCCCAGCAGGTATTTTGGTTCAGGCTCTGCTGTGGGGAAAGACTGTCACTCGCGTAGCAACCGTTTCCCCCCTTAACCAGGCCTTACTTCACCAAACCTCTCAGGACTATCCCCCTCCCACGAAGTCATCATTTGCCGCCCCCCTTTCTTGTCTTCGTTTACCGCATGAACTGTGGCCGGGAAGGAATGTCCGCCGCAGTGTTGACAGCCTCCCAGTCAATAACCTCCCACCACGCCTCAGCAAACGCCTTCTTGCCACCGCGACCGCCGACACCAAGCCCGTAATCGCGGATCCACGTGTGCTCCCACGTGTTCAGGCACAAAAGCGGCACGGCATCAAGCGCGCCGGGCGGCTTCGTACCAGGTCTCTGCGCCGCTGCGCTGCGCTGGAAGTAGTTCTTGGCGGAGCCTCCCAGACCGACGGTGTTCATGTCGGTGCTCTGGAGGCGCCAGTGGGCGCCCGGGTAGGGAGAGCCCGCGAGGTAGGTCGTCAGGACGCGGTAGTCTTGGTGGCCTGCCTTGACGAGCCAGACGAAGCCGGGGCCGAACATGGAGGAGGCGGTAAGGATCATTTCGCGGCGGAGGGTGTCGATGGAGGAGAAGGAGTGGGAGAGCTCTGCGGCGAGGGACTCTGGCATGGGTTTCGGGTTCGGGGTGATGTTTTTGAAGAAGAAGTGGGTGTTGTGCGCCATGGAGGCGTTGTTGAAGACGGGGGCTTGGGAGGGGTCTTGGGCGGAGGCGAGGAGGATTTGTTTGACGTCGCGTTGTTCGAGGTCGGTGCCTGTTTGTTGGTTGTGAGTTTAGTATTGGCTGTCTCTCTGGTATAGTGTATGCGAGTTGTACGGTTCGAGATTGTCATGCGACGGTAGAGAAGGGCAGGTCAGGAGAGGGGGGGGGAGGGTGACCGGTATAGACTGACCTGCAATCAAGGCATTGAGCTTGTCAAGGATAAGCGTCATGTACTGGTTCCACGCCATATCGTAGCCATCGGCCGACAGCAGGCCCGGGACGCCGTCCTTGAAGTCGTGGGAGAGCTGGGGCACGTAGTGTATCGAGCGCTGTTGGAGAGGTCTGGCGGGTGCTGCTCTGACGGCGGCGGCGATGCCCGCGCCGATGCGCGGTAACCTTAATCGTGAGAACATTGTTGTGGTATATGTGTGTGTTGGATTCCTCAATTCGCCGGTGGATCTAGAGGAGGAGGTCGTTAGGGTGGACGTGGTAGGGAGGTTTCGCCGACGAAGGGGGAAAGCAAGCTGTAGAATTGGAGCTTCGACGATGGTGAACTTTTTTTGGGACGGCTGTTCCCGCGTGTCCAATTGGCGCGTTTAGTTGTGGCCTTATGATTGAGGCGCGGAGACGTTCCGAAGCTTTTGTGGGGTCATTTTCGGGGTGGGTCAATCGGTACGGGTCGCGGGCAGTTGGTGATGGCTTCAACTACAAGATGCAACTTCCAACTTGCACGGCATAACGACTGATGAGGACCATCTTCTGAGGAATTCAAAACAGAAGACAACCCTGTGATGAATTTTTCTTGTGACTGACCGGATTGGGAGATTCGGCGATCAGTCCCAGCCCAGGCTCCTCGCGGATGGTTCGGTTCGAAGCCGTGAATCCACCAACATCAACTAAAACCCAATCTTCAACCAACATCGCCACTCGTCATCCCGCCCTATCCTTTCAACCTTGGAGTGTCATTCTCTCCCAACCAACATTCGAACAAACCGAGCCGCCGACCTCAGCGCGTACGGCATAGACCCGGTTCCCGCCCATGGCGACTGCATAACCGCCCGCGCGCCCGCTCGTCTTACACACACCATACCCCCAAAACCGGCTGGGCGCTTACACAAGTAATGAGAATCCAGAAACCCCGACGAGCCAAATAAGACTTTGGGTCTTGACCTTGACCTTGACCTTAACCTTGACCCTGCTTCTGCTGCTGCGTTCTGCATGAAAGGGGGCGCTGCGCTTCACACAATGTTCTCCCCGTTCACGATTACCGGCAAACAGCTGTCGATTCATCGAGGATGAGTGCTCCTAGTTGACTAGAACCAAAAACCCAGCTATTCATCTCATCTACTACCGGCGAGGAGAGAAACATCCATGTCAAAGATCCTCATCAAGAGTGTACGATGAATTAGGTACTGCCCACACCAGAGTCTCCCCATTTGTTCGTTCTATCGTCCGTCGCGAGGAATGTGAAAGATCAGACGATCTGGACTAGACAGGCGGGCGATATGGTTGGACAGCCGTCGGCTCATTTCAACCCCCCCCTCCCCATCTCAGACCGAGGCATGTTGGAAGGTTCACAACAGTTGGGGACCCCCCAGATAGACGACTACCTCGACGCAAACACTTTCAAATCTTCGTCTTGTGGAAAAACGCCCTTACAACAATTGACTCAGTGGCATATATAAATGTACCATACAACCTCCGTCTCCTCGTGGTCTTTACTCGGTCGCCAAACCCAAGGTTGGCCCTTCGCTGGACGACGTCATGTTTCCCGACTTGTACTTGACTATCAGCAGCCCCGGGGTTCGCCCATCACACTACGGGAATTGTTGAGCATTCCTTTGCTATATGCTCTCCTGTTCCCCGATGTTGGTTACTTTTCCATCACAACTGCGCGTCTTGCATTCTCTTGGTACCGTTTCTTCAATTCGTATGAATTCAATTCTCAATAGTCAAAGGTATGGCCATGGATAAACGCCCCGGTACATGCAACCCAACCCTATGCCAAATAACAGCCTGATCCCGCGGAAATCCCCACGGAGCACCACCGAGGAGGAGAAACTTCATATACACGAAAAGGCCGCCTGCCTCGGGATTCAAACCTCGTCATCTTCAATCATGCCGAGGACGTCCAGCTCCGTCTTCACTAAACGCTCAAACTCTTCTCTGTCGATACCGGACGAGCGAGCCAGCAGGAAGAGGCTGCGAATGCTCCTCGACACATGCTGCTTCACGCCGAACTCATTCTGGTCCTGCTTGCCCACGCTCTCCTCGAGTTTCTCGACCAAACGGCTGCCGTTGCTGCTAGCGCTCGAAGCCGGACGCGGATGAAGGAGCACAGCAGCCCTGTCTTCGTCAATCTGGCTGTGAATCGAGGGCGACCGCGGGGGTTCAGCCATTGTCCAGGATCCGTTTGTCTCGTTAAGACCCCGGTCCGAGTCATTTTGGCTGACAACAGCGCCGAGTCCCAGAGGAGGGGCAGTTTCGAAGCCCTCGACCTCCTCGTCGGGATCGTGGCCGTCCATTGCCGGTTGCACTGAATCATATTGCGCATAGTACGCATCCTCCGCCGAGTCGGTTCGGAACTGGCCCAGCTGCGACGGCTGTGGTACGTGCGGCGCGGGGGAACGCTTGACTGCGGGGGACTCATTTGCTGGTGTGCGAGCAGGAGTTGCGTCGTATCTGTCCCAGTATCCATCATCCTCGTCGTCATCCGCCTCGGGGGCGTCGTTGTACGCTGAGCTGGCTGGTGCTCTCGACGTCGTCGCCGCCTTTGACTTTTCGTCTGCATAGGCCTTTTCGGCCTCGGCGATGGTCGAATAGCCGCCAAAAGTCCCAAAGGGTGCCGCCTTGTCGGTGACGCTAACCTCGCCGATCCTCCAGCCGTCGCCGCCGCCATCCTTGTCGCCGACGCAGTAGACTAGTTGGAAGGTCAACTCGAGCTCCTCGAGGGCAACAAAGGCCTGTAAGGTCTCGAGATCGAGCCGCCTGTACCTCGTCTTTGCGTCGTATTCCCAGTCTACCTCGACCTCGCCAGATACGGGATGCGGCTCTAGCCTGCCGCTCTGGACAATCTCTGCCAGGCGGGCTGCCTTGTCGGTGTCATATGCGAGGAGACGGAGCCATGGCTCGGTGCTGGCCTCTGCAAGAAGTTGAACTCGTTGCCTCAAGATGGGGCTGAGAAGCGGCAAGACGCCGATGGCGGGCTGTTTGGAGATGCTTGCCGGCACGAGAGCGGGCAGTAACGGAGCCAACAGGCCGCCGATGTTGGGCATTGGTGTGGTGGTTGAAGTCATGGTTGTGGTTGTGATACAGGTAAGGGTATGATTTGTAGAGATATCGCTCCCTCGCGGCCTCTCCTTGCCGGGCGGGGATGTATGATATTTGAAGAAGCAAGATGCCACTGGCCTACTTGGAGCGACTGTGGTGGTTGATAGTGTGTATGTGTTGGCGGCACTCGTGACAGTAGGTATCACATGCAGCAGCGCTACTGGGTGTCTTGGTGTTCAGTTCAGCCTAACTCGGAAATCTCTGCCTGTGAAATTGGGTCTGGACAGAGTGGTAAGTAAGTGTTATAAGACGTGAGGCAAATGTTGTGTGTGGTGAGGATACACAGTAGAGAAAGAGAGGGGATCGTAGAAAGGAAAGGAGGGAAAGTCGCGACTATTATGAGAAGCAAGTGTGAGAGGCGAGAGAGAGAGAGAGAGAGAGAGAGAGAGACGACAAAGTCTATGGCCTCCTCCGTCGAGTTACGCAGAGTCGGCGGCCCCACGCTCAATGGCTCCGTGGCTGCTCCCCCCCCCCCCCCCCCTCTCCCGTCCCAGATCCCAAGGAGCCAAAAGTCTAGATCCACCTGGAAAAGGCTGGTGTCGACCTTCCCGGGTGACGGATAGTGAGTTCGGTCGGGGGGCTGACCCCACAGTTGAGGGGAGGCAAGGGCGGGCAGGTCGCCAAGGCAGGCGGTTCTGGCCAATGCGGAGGCACATTGGAGCAGGTCAAAGGCTGCTGCGACTCCGCCCAGGGCAGTCGTTTCGGACGGAGGGAAGTCGACCACTGACGCTTCTCCCAATGCTACATGACTACTTCCCTGTACTTTCTGCCGTACTTGTCCAGGTGTCCTTGACAAAAGGCGAACTGGCCAATGACACGCTGCTGAGGTCTCTTGCACGTGTCAAGACTCCAGGTCTCTCTTGGTATCCCTATCCGTACCTACCTTTATTAGTACCTAAGGTACTGTATGGAAAGGCAATGGGATTTCCGGCTCCAACTTCCGTGTGTCCTTGCCTTCTCATCCACGTCTCGTCTCATTTCGGCGTGGCTTGTTTGGGGCTGCTAGTCTCACGGTCGTTTTTTTCTTTTGTTCCGTCTCTCGTTGCCGGCCCTGTCTCTGTTTCTCTCTCCTCCTAAAATACCTACCAAGTTGAAAATACCCGGTATCGGTACCTGATTTCTCATTCTTGCGGCTTTCCCGGCGCCTCGAAACAGGAGCTGCCGAGCATAGACGAGACAAAGACATTTGTCAGGACTGCTTCCCACATGGCATTTACTTAGTCACCACATTGCCATACCGGTGTCTGTTCCAGACTTCTTTCTCGTTTGTCTCTGTCATCAACATCACTGAGGCGTACAATAGTGGCTCGTGCAGCAGTCCCTGATTGAGGCGCTCTTCCTGTAATTTCTTCTTCTTCTGCTCTACCTTACAGTGTTCTCTGTAATCGTCAAAGTGTTACCTTATCAGTGCAAGTCACGGGGGCTCATCTACCGTCGTCACAAGACGGCAAGTCTGAGAACTCAAGATATATCACTGCATTCCTTCTCCCGCAGGCAAGTCTCGCAGCGAGTCCCGTGAGATAGCCAAGCCCCTCTCGTCTCTTCTTTCTTCTTCACTTGTTCGATCCTAGGTATGTCATGTTGAAATTGACCTCGCATTTGCATATTGCATCTGTCCGTGGGTTTTCCATCGCCGCTCGCTCTCTAAGACTCTCGCCCGCTCTGTTCCGTCCGCACGGGTGAAGGGGACCAGACCCTGCGTGGCTATGCTGGCACGGCTGGCTAAGCTGCTTTTGGTGACTTGTTCATCCATCTAACAAAGACTCAATGCGAGGAAGGTCTCCCTGCTGCAGCTTGCAGCTTGCAGTCACGCCCACAGTGGGGCCAGGCCGCAGTAAACATCCCCCGAGCTGCAGTGGGAGATCCGAGAAGGTCCCGTCCTTGACAGCCCGCTATCGTCGAAGTTGCGTCACACTGCTTGGGGTTTCCTAGCAATTCGGGGTCGGTTCCATCCAGTCAAGGTTCCATAGCTGGGGGGTGTTTGCGCGCGATAAGGCCAAGCAAACTTACCTACCCGGACCTTAACTTACACTAGTGAGGTACTTGGAGCTACCTATCTTACGTACTAACAAAAAATTCCGCACGCGACCAACCTAAACATCTACGGAAATTTCAGAATAACAGCGACCGTCAGCGAACAGACGTTAGAAGATTTGTTCAGTTTCCTCACGATCCCGGAAGAAAATCACCGATTCTCAAACACGCTCTCCATCAATTGAGACCCCTCAGCCTCATTGCGGAAGCCTCAATTCCTGCTGTTTTAGCTTCCCGTCATCGCCACACAGAGAAACGAATCACGACGGACGCCTCGCCGTGCCATCTCGGATCGCGCCGCTTGGACGGGCACCCACAGACGATCCCAACCATCTGACCTTGAAAAACCTCGCACACCCGGGCCCGAAGCCCACTCGTCCATCACCGAAAGCAAGAGGCAAGCGAGCAGCCGTCTGTCCGCTTTGCTTGTCTCTCTCTGTCATCCATTCCTACTGCGTCTTAGAGTTTCTGCGCCAGGTCCCACGAGGACAATACCGGATGCATGTCGCCCAGCGGCGAACGCCTCAAGGATGAGGTAAGGCTAGACCTAGACCTTCCTATGCCTGACGTGACGGCCTCTCCGACCTGTCAACAACCCAAAGTCACGTCACGATGCTGACACACTGTTCGCGCCCAGGGCTCCCGCCTGCAGGTTGTAACGGCCGGCGCCACCGCCGGCCTGTTTGCTCGGTAAGCCAAACCCAACGGTTGAGGCTTAGTGATTCAGGCTGACCATTGCCGCTTCTTCGCGACGGCGCAAACAGCTTTGTCATTGCCCCCCTCGATGTCGTCAAGATCCGCCTGCAGCTGCAGACGCACTCGCTCTCCGACCCTCTGTCGATCCGATCAGCCAGGGGCGGGCCCGTGTACAAGGGCACCCTGAACACCATGAGGCACGTCATCGCCAACGAGGGCATCACCGGCCTGTGGAAGGGTAACGTCCCCGCCGAGATGATGTACGTGTGCTACTCGGCCGTCCAATTCACGACGTATCGCACGACGGCGCAGTTCCTCAAAACAGCTTTTGACAACCGCCTACCAAACGCCGCCGAGTCCTTCCTCGCCGGAGCCGCTGCCGGCGCCGCCGCCACGACAGCCACATACCCCCTCGACCTCCTACGGACCCGATTCGCGGCGCAGGGTAACGACCGGGTGTATACGAGCCTCCGGCGCGCGGTGGCGGATATCTACCGGGACGAGGGCCCGCGCGGCTTCTTCCGCGGCCTCGGACCCGGCGTGGCGCAGATCGTGCCGTACATGGGCATCTTCTTTGCTCTATACGAGGGCCTGCGGCTGCCGCTGGGCGATCTGCATCTGCCGTGGGGTGGCGGCGACGCCACGGCCGGCGTCGTGGCCAGCGTGCTGTCCAAGACGGCCGTCTTCCCGCTCGATCTGGTGCGGAAGCGCATTCAGGTCCAGGGGCCGACGAGGTCGCGGTACGTGCACAAGAATATCCCCGAGTACCCCGGCGCGGTGCGCGGTTTACGCATCATTTTTGCGAAAGAGGGAATTCGCGGGTTGTATCGGGGCCTCATGGTGAGTCTTATCAAGGCTGCGCCTGGCAGCGCGATCACGGTGTGGACGTATGAGAGAGTTTTGAGGATGTTGCAGAGGCTTGACGGTTCTGATGACCAGCGATTTTGAGTCACTTTGGACGGGTGAGAAAAAGAGAGACAGCAAAATTTGGGCGTGAGCTAGAAAAATGATACCCCTTTTTAGAGAACGGGAATGGGATAAAGTTCCCTTGTACAACACTCTGAAGGTTATTGATACATCCTTCACATATAGATAAGACGTAATACATGAAGGCGCATTGGCCGAATCGCCAGACAACTTAAGTCATCAGAGTTGGAGCAATGCATGTTTGTGATAATCGCGCACCTGGCTGCGGGACTGAGATCTAGATCTAGCAGAATTCGCAGCGGTGCCGAACCTTCCATCTGCTTTGCTGCCTGTAGATTACTATTTAAACACGGCAATCACTTGAGAGTATATGTCCACAGCCTACGCTGGCATTGGCGGTTGCGAGGGAGATCCGTGTACACGCTTGACACAGACTGATCTCAGCTACTTGGTGATATTCTTTCGTTGGTCGACCCGGTGTTTAAAGCTCCTGATGGCTCGGCGTTGTCTTTCGGAACTAACTCGCCTTTGTGTAGCTTAATGGAGTCTTCTGCCGCTAGTTGCCGGTTCTCAACATGGTGTAACGGAATACTCCCCCAGTCTCCGACGGGAGACGGAGAGACGTCGGAGTTATGGAACTTGGAGTAGGTGGTGAGATGAGATTGGTGAATGAAGGTCATCGACCTTTGCTCATTCCTTTGCCTTGAGAAGAATTTATCTGGAGACGGTTGCACAACAAATGGATGAAGGCCTTGTGTGGGTGGGTGTGGTCGATGTGTTCACATTCCACAGAACTAAGGACCTTAAATACTCAGGTTAATCAGACGACGGAAGGATCAGTCTCTTCTTACAGACACGAATATTCTGTCACCGTCTCTGCCTAGATGGTGCTGCCAGATGTTGGAGCTGTCTCATCGTCCAAGGTTTCCTGCTATTAAATCGCTACTTTTGGTCCGGAAGTTGACACGTAGGCGACCTTGGTTGGTAAAGCATGGTCGCATGACGGCTGGAGTAAGATGACGGTCCTTATGAAGGGTTTCCAGTTTCATTTTCCAATCGTGGGACAAACATTGATTGATTGCCCTTGACTTTTTGTTGTTTCGTATGTTAAGGAGGTAGGGGATTGTGCTAGATGGTAGGTAGCCAGCCGACTTTATTTACTAAGTTGCTGGGAGAGTCGACGATTCTAATAAATCCCACGAACCGCTCGTCAACCTAGGGCTCTCATTCAGGGGATGGAGTGTTTTCCTTAAAGATATCGCCATTCACTTACTTCACTATAACGCCTCTCCAGACTCGTAGGCTCTTTGAAAGAAAAGAAGTCTACGAGGGGACTCGAACTCAAGACCTTCAAACAGAAGAAGCCACCGGGGGTCGAGCTGCTGGCGCGGAGGTCGGGAGTGAGCAGTCCCAACTGTTACGCCAACAGGTCTCCTCATCCGATGGTGACAATTTGAGCAAGAAACCAACCTATTGACCATAGCAGGTGACTGACTGCATGAATACTCACTTCTATTGATACCCAAAAAAAATGTATATTCAACCCACCAAGCAGGAGCATCCACACAACCCCATTTTCCCTCGAACATCCTCGTTCCCTACCTACTTCACTTCTCCAACGTCCCACCCTCCTTCAACCCACCCACGTCACCCGCATTAACCCGATCCGCCCTCTCCGTACACTCCTCAATCACCCTCCAGAACATGGGGATATCCAGCCCGCGCGGTACCCTCACGCCCTCGCTCCCCGGCGGCAGGGCTTTCGCAATCGTCCGCCCCAGCTGCGACTTGCCCGTCTTGGCTTCTTCGAGGTCGCCCTCCGTGACGACGGTGAGCTCGAAGCGCTCGTGGTACTTTACGCAGTTGCCCTTTTTGGCGTCGTAGTCGTGAAAAGGGATCTCGTGCCGCGTGCCCGTCAGCACAGCGGCTACGGCGAGGGGGTCGTGAAGGGGGGGTCCGGTCGTGATGCCGAAAACGTCGCTTTTGTCCATCTGCGTTAGTAACTCTTGGGACATTCAAGAGGGTGTAAGTGAAGTGAAGTGTGCGTGTCACATACCTATACGTCTTGGCGAAGAACATGAGCAACTCAACCAACATCTGCCTCAACGTCGTCTTCCCCTTGCCCGTCTTCTCCCCGCCGTGCGTCCCGTACAGCAACGCATCCCGTACCTCCTCGGTAGCAAGAACCTGATGCGACAGATCCAACGGCACAAGCGTCGTCTTGGCCGCGAGCGCCTTGTTATGAAACACGGCAGCCGCGGCCTCGGGGTCGATGATGATATTGAACTCGGCCCACGGCGTCCAGTTGCCCACGCGCGGCACGCCGTCCACGACACCCAGGACAATGTCGGTGAAGCCGTCGCCGATGGCGCCGCCCATGATGCTTAGCCCCTTGAGGTGGGAGACCAGGTCCGGGTACTTTGCGAAAAGC
Source organism: Colletotrichum phormii (assembly GCF_030913505.1). Taxonomy (NCBI): domain Eukaryota; kingdom Fungi; phylum Ascomycota; class Sordariomycetes; order Glomerellales; family Glomerellaceae; genus Colletotrichum; species Colletotrichum phormii. The sequence continues at coordinate 1,305,229 of NW_026851452.1, forward strand.
TCGGCGACGTTGGTGAGGGAGCCCGTGGCGACGAGCCAGGCTGTTCCGGCGGGTTGGGCGGAGAGGGCGGCGGCCATGGCGTCGATGGCCGGGACGGAGCGGTTTGCGTCCTTGGCGGGTTGGGGGAGGAGGTCGGTGCCGTCTAGGCCGGATTCGCCGTGGATGTCGGTGGCGGCTTGCATTGGCGGGCGGGACATTGGCTTTGCGGCGCCGACGTGGACGGGGATGTCATTGTGTTTGCCGATTGCTGTGAGGATTGAGGTGGCGTTGTTTGTGGTTTTTCTGGGAGTGTTTGGTTAGTACTATTTATTTCGTGATTATGAGATGTGTAAGAGAGAATGCGGGTTGAAAGTTCACTCACTCGAGGGGGGCGTTTCCGAAGACGGTTGAGAGGCCTAGCAGCTTTATTGTTGGGTGATAGGCTGCTAGGAGGATGGCAAAGGTGTCCTGTGAGATTGATCAGTACTGGCTTGAAGGTATTTGGTGATCGCTCGCTGGTTTATGTGCTATATTTCACCAATATCTGAGTGAGGTAGCGCAACGTCACATGGACTGGATGAGACACATCACGAGCTCAGGACAATAACTCACATCATGGCCAGGATCACAATCCAGCCAGACCGGCACCGGTGTTTCGGGCAAATCGAGGTCAACCATTGTGGCTCAGGCAAATGAATTGTTGGTGATGAAAGATATACGTGATTTGTGGCTTATCAGGATAGGTAATGAAACCGCACAAAATAATGATAAAAATGATATTCTGTACGGATGCGTTGAGTTTGGTGTTCCCTCGGCAAGGTGAGCAGACCACGGACGTTGTCGCCGGTGCCGTGGGGTTGCGCTTTTAGTTTACAAGCCCGTGTGTGGTGCCCACTTTCGGTGGATAAGACCAAACCAAACGAGCACGGGGTGGTGGAATGGAGTATAACAGTGTACGGAGCAAGGCAAGGTAAGGTATTCATTCTGGGGCTCCAAGGATGGGGGCGGGGGAGCCGGCCGGTCTGCAGCGGGTTTGCGGACTGCGGAATTGTTTGGTGACGAGTTGACAGGCACAGAGAGGAAACAAGAGGTCAATTTTAGGTAATGGCATGGACTCTTCCACACAATGTTGGGCCAATCCCGTCAAGGCTATGATGTCTGCTCTGTTTCGGTTTCCTCACCTTGGCCATTGATCTCGCTGGTCAGGAGTCATGGGGGACAAGGAAAGCTTTCGGGCAACCTAACTTCTTGGATGAATCCTGCACAGCATACACTCCACCAGGCTTTCTTACCTCACAGGCTCACAGGTCCAAATAACCCTTGGGGGCGGAGTCGGGCGGTCTCTGATAAGTGAGGCGGTGCCCTCCGAGCGCCGCTGCAACGACTGGACCTGCGCCCGTTTCGGAAGGTCCAGCAGATACACACGGCATCCACACCTGAACGAACAACTTCCCGTGCTTGCCGGGTCGCTGGGAAGCAAGAGCCCAGCTGAGTCATCGTGAATCCTGACTCTGTCTCGACGTCATGTTTTGATTTGTTTTGAGGACGAGGTGTTTATAGGATGATTTGCCGTTGAAAACACGCCAAACATGGTCCAATCTAGCGCCAGCCGTCTGCTGACAATTCAAGATCAAACAATGTCGTACAGGAACTAAATGTTGTCACCATGTAAAACGGTGAACTTGACAATTTGAACGTAGACGCGCTTTAGTTTGGGCGCGTGAAGGGTATCATTTCGATTCTTGTAAAGACGATGGCTGTATACGTTTGTCCAGGATGCTCCAGGAAACAAAGCGGCAGACTGTAACTCTGCAAAGTAACAGCTCCAAGACAAGCCGTTTGAAGACAATCATGGCTGGCTTATTTGCCGGCAGCCTTTCGCTGCTCCATCACTCTCAGCACATCAGCCGCATTGTTGGCGTCGCCCTTCCTCTTTTTAGGGCCTCTCTTCCTCTTGCTCTTGCCGCCTTGACCGTCATCATCGTCTGCTTCGTTGCCCCATTCCGAAAGCTTGACCGGCGCATCATCAAAGTCTGCCTCGTCTTCGAACCTGCTGGTGCCGAAGCCCATATCCATGTCCTCGGCATCTCGGTCGACGCTCTGCAGCATCCTCTTGTGGCGCTCCCGTCGAGCCTTGGCTTCCTCGTCGTCGTCGTCCGCTTCTCCCTCTGGATCTGTGTTCGCCGCCTTGAGTTGAGCGGCCCTCTTGAAAGCAGCCTGTATCGCCGGATCAGACATGGAGGGTCCTTGTAGAGTCTGCGAAGATATAAGGTCTGTCTTGGAGTCCTTGAAGTAATTGCGTGCTCTTGCTGGCCGCGGCGGTGGTGGCATCGCGATTGTGTCGGCGCTGCGCTCGTTCTTGGCCTCCTTTTCGTCCTTGACCTCGCCCTCGCTTTCCTCATCAGAACTGTCGTCCATTCCAGCTAGCGGGTCATAGTCGTCTCCTGCATCGGCAAAGATGTCGTCGTCGTCGTCTTCTTCAACTTCTTGCTGTTGCTTTTGGTAAAATTCGGGCACTTCCATGCCCAACGGCTTGGCATCTTTGTCCGGGATGAACTCTTTGCGCATCTCCTCTTCGGCCCCTGGCTGCAATTTGCGGACCTTTCTCTTCTCGTGGCCGTCTTCGTCTATGATGATCAAGACTTCACGGCCCTTGCTATCCCGTTCGATGCGGCTTCCAGCCTGTTGCTTGGCGCCGATCTTCTTGAACTTGCTGTTCAGGGCGGCCTCTTGTTGGGCCTTGGCAGCCTCTCTCGCAGCCTTCATCTCGGCCAGGATCTGGTCGCGGGTTCTCTTCTTTCCAGGTGCAAGGGTCACAGGCGCAAGTTGGCCCTTCTTCTTCACTTTTTCCTTTTCGACAGCCTGCACCTCTGTTGACTCCAGCTCATCGAACGCATTGTCGACTTCCTCTTCCGGGGGTGCTTCCTCTTCTTCTGCGCCATCCTTCTTGTCTCCATAAACGTCTTCGCCATGTCGTATTCTTTTCAGAAGCTTGAAGTCCAATCCCTTGATCAGATGCGTGCTCGAAAGGTCACCTCCGGCGATTTCGCTGCTGAGCTTCTCGAACGTCGCTTGGTCAATCTCCTCGTTCTTCAGGGCTTCCTCAAGCGCCTTTATCCTTTTTGCGCGGTCATCTTCTTCGTCGTCGGTTCGGTCTCGTGCTCGGTCGACATAGCCTTCTGCGAGTCTTGAACCTTTCGGGGCTGATGTGCGAAATTTCTTCTGGGGCTGTCCTGCTTGATTCCTCTCCGCAAGTTGGCGCGCAAACTCGTTCCGGGAATGACCAACTCCAACGGAACGTCTAATACACACAAAGTCAGTCAGTGATCTATAGACAGTTGAGACGGCAACATACGGAGTCATGGGGATGCTGGATCGCTGTCGGGATCCCAACGCGCTGCCGCCTGGTGTTGCGCTGCCTTTGGTTGAGGCATTGCTCGGCGACGCGGCCTTGCCGGAGTCAGCACCCAAAAGCTTTCGGAACTGTTGATTGTTCATGCTCGCTATTTCTCGCAAGATTGGAAGCAGAAAACCTAGAGTCAACGGCCGCAACTGGGCTCAGGTAAGGTATCTAGAGAGACGTCGTCGGCGGAAGCTGTCAGTGCTCCCTGAGCAATTGAAGAACTTTGATTAGTCATGCAGATCCTGGGACGTGCAGACTACCTACAGAACGCGACGGACCCACCCACTTAACGCGCTTGCAGGCATCCACCTCGGCCGGGGCTCCGTCACTTCACCAACTGTCACCACGCCCTTCTGTCGATTTACCTTACCTTACACCAAGAGCAACGACTGAACGCCGTGTTCACAACTTCCAAAAATGATCGATTCCAGTCGGCCGGCTATATGTACGGGTTGATCTGCAAGAAAATCTTCAAGACGCCAGTCAAAAGACCGCCCCCACCGCTCACAGCACTCATACAGCCGTGAGTTTGCGCATCATCCGAGACAACCGACAGAATGGGCAGTCGCCTTGAGAAGAACTCCTCGCAGGTAAGGAAGAGGATTGAGGGCCATGAGTTCACCGACGAGACTGGCGAAGAGTATGAGCAGAGCGCTTTCGGCGGCTTTGGAGACTACTTTCGTCGGAAGAAGATCAAGTTGCAAAACTTGGACGCCGACATGCGCGCCGCCTCAAGCGAGAAGCCTCAAATATTCAAAGGGGTCGTTGCGCATGTTATGGGCTATACGCAACCGCCACTTCACATGTGGGTTACTGTCAGTGACTCTGACACGTATAAAAAGTCGCTAACCAACATGTCAGCTTACACCGCGAGCTTGTTCAACATGGCGCTGGCTTTTTGCAGTATCTGGATTCAAAGACCATGGCAACGCACATCATAGCGTCTTCTGTTCCGCCTAAGAAGTCCATGGATTACAGCAGGTATAGACTGGTCAAGCCAGCCTGGGTCACGGACTCAATTGCGGCTGGGAGACTACTTTCCTGGTCGGATTATCGAATAAATAACCATGATGGACCGCGTCAGAAGGTATTCAAAATCGACGAGTCCAACAAGCTCAGTCAATCGACACCACAAGTAAAAAGAGGTTACAGAGATCAAACCGATGCCAGTTTTTACACTAGCCAGTTCAAGGGGTCTACAACAAGTCCCGCGACGCCATCTTTGAGTCATTTCGCTGAACGATCCGAGTCCCCGCTCGCTCAACGCCATGGTCGCAGTTCGCACAGCCCATCTGTGTCGGAGACTATGAAGAAGCCGCCACTGAAGCCAAAGGACGATGTCGAAGAGTTTGATGACATGGAAATTGACGAGCTTATGGTCGGCATAGTCCCAGAGGAGGACAAAGCAGTCAAAGTAGAAAAGGTTGAAGCAAATACCGCACCACCAAAAGCTGAAGAAGAGCCCATGCGAGGAATCGAGGAACCTAAACAGGAAAGCAAGTCGTCAGAGGATATGACGTCCGAGGAACACAACGCCATACTCCTCTCGGATCCTAAGATCTGGAAATCATCAACGGCGAATCCCGATTTTTTGAAGCAGTTTTACTCGGAAAGTCGTCTTCATCACCTTTCGACCTGGAAAGCCGAGTTGAAGTCGAAAATGCAGAATCTTGCCAAGGCAAAGGGGCCATCTCTCAAGTCGGTACGGAGGAGGCCAGGGTCGCGACGTTACATTATCCACGTCGATTTTGACAGCTTCTTCTGCGCTGTTTCCCTCAAGAAGAATCCACAATACGTCGACAAACCAACTGTAGTAGCTCACAGCAGCGGCACCGCTTCAGAGATTGCAAGCTGTAACTACGCTGCGCGCAAATTCGGTGTCAAGAATGGCATGTGGATGAAACGAGCACTCGAGCTGTGTCCGGATATCAAAGTCTTGCCGTACGATTTCCCCGCGTACGAGGAAGCCAGTCGTCTGTTCTACGAATCGATTCTCGATCTCGGAGGGGTTGTTCAGAGTGTCAGCATCGACGAGGCCCTCGTTGACATCACGTCAATTATTCTGTCCTCCACAGGATCCGATGGCACCAGGGTTGACGAAGGTAGTGTCTGGAGAGAGCAGGAGAAGGCCGAGGAGATTGCTCTCACCCTGCGCAATAAGATCAAAGACGCGACTGGCTGCGCGGTATCAGTCGGAATTGGGGCCAATATCTTGTTAGCCAAGGTCGCGCTACGGAGAGCGAAACCTGCCGGACAATCTCAAATCAAGCCGGAGCAGGTGCTAGAAGTCATCGGCGAACTCGAGGTGAAAGACCTACCTGGGGTCGCATACAGTCTCAGTGGAAAGCTTGAGGAGATTGGTGTCAAGTTCGTCAAAGATATCAGACAGGTTTCCAAGGAGCGGCTTTCCTCTTCGCTCGGGCCAAAGACAGGAGAGAAGCTCTGGGAATATGCGCGCGGCATTGACAAAACCGAAGTGGGTGAACAAACACCCCGAAAGTCCGTCTCGGCTGAGGTCAACTGGGGCATTCGCTTCATCAACCAGCAGGAAGCCGAGGAGTTCATCCTAAACCTCTGCAAAGAGTTGGAGAGACGCCTGCTCAGCGAAGAGGTCAAGGGCAAGCAGTTCACCATGAAGATTATGCGCCGAGCTCAAGACGCGCCCCGAGATCCACCAAAGCACCTGGGGCATGGGAAGTGCGATTCGTTCAGCAAGAGCATTTTGTTTGGGGTTGCAACTCACAATGCCGAAACCATCGCTAAGGAGGCTGTCTCGATTCTTCGTTCATACAAGTTTACCCCGGGTGACCTTCGAGGTCTTGGTGTCCAGTTGACGAAACTGGAACCTCTCAAATCTAGCACCACTGGGCTAGAGAGCAGCCAACGACGGTTGGCGTTCCCAAATTTTGGTGGCCAACCGTCAGCAAAGAAACCTCAAACGGATCCGATCGAAGACTCAAAGAGTCCTCAGAAGACAAGGAATCCCCAAACCCGTGGTGACGTTTCCCTGGATCCCATTGCGGATGACCCCTTAACACCCAGAAAGCCCAAGGTGCATCCTGCTTTGGCTCTAGCACGGGCCGGTGAAAGGGATGAGAAGGCCCATACTCCCCTCAACATTATGGGCACTCAATTCATCCTACCGTCCCAAGTTGATCCTGCAGTCTTAGCTGAGCTGCCAGGTGATATCCGGGCTAAGCTTCAACGGGGCCAAAGACCAAAGCCAGAGCCCAGGCAGGCATCTCCCCAGGTGAAGTCGCGGAGTAATAGCCCAGCGATTCAGGATGAGATGATCCCTTCTCAGGTCGACCCGGAGGTCTTCAACGCTTTGCCTGAAGACATGAAGGCCGAGGTCCTGGCGCAGTATGGACGCAAACCGGTGCAACAAACCCGTTTGCCGCAATCACCACGCAAGGACCGGCTGATTCAGGGAAGAAAGCCAATAACGCCGACAAAGCGAGGTGGTAGGACCTTGTTCAACGCCAGGGAGAGACAGCAAGATGCAGCTGCCAACCGCCAGCAGACAAACTTCTTGGCGAGCAAAGGCCCCGCGAACGCCGCTCAGGAAGAAGAGCCAGATGAGCTGGACCAAGCTTTCCTCGCAGAGCTGCCAGAGGACGTCCGGAAAGAGATCATTGAGGACCACCGCAAGAAACGGCTGGCCAAACGATCTGGTCTCCTATTCAACGCTCCCAGAAGGCAACAAAACGGCGAGTCGAGCGACGCCGCGCCCGCGGGACAGACCAAACTGCAGTTCCCTGCGCCGCCGCCCAAGATGAACTTTATGGGTTCCGCCGTGAAGTCGATCCAGGAGATCAAGGACATGCTCGAGGCCTGGCACGACGGGACGCGGTACGATGGGCCGCATCAAGACGATGTCAAGGTCTTTGAAAAGTATCTCGCCAGGGTCGTCTCGGAGGAGCGAGATATGGAAAAGGCTTCGAGGCTGGTGCGGTGGCTCGACTGGCTTGTGGAGGACGACGGCAGCGAGGGACGGGGCAAGCAGGGATGGAGGAAGACTGTCGCGGATATCAAAGCGGGGGTGCAGAGGGCTGTTGAGCAGAGGGGCCTGGGTCCTGTGAGATTATAAGATTATTGTTGTTGTTGTTGTTGTTGTTGTTGTTGTTGTATACCAGTCACGAAGATTATGATAGGATACCATTGGTTGGGTTTGTGGTTTGGCATCGGTTTACCTCATGCAGCGTTTCCGAAGCGAGCACGGAGTGGGAAAAAAGAAAGCATCGTGATGTCTGACTCTGGGACCTCACATGTGAGATGTGCGTTGAGATGTCCTCTGCGAGAGTGAGACACAAATCATCAATTCAGAGACTTTCTATAGGTCCGAGAAACACTCAAAAACAGGGGGGGGGTATCCTCCAAGAAACAATAAAACGCTGCTGTCGTGTAACCATTCTTTTCGCCATTCGAAAAAAAGACTCCCAATACCAACCAACCATGACACCTCATCACCAGGTTCATTGATCCACGAATTACAGCAACACGTACGTCGCCAAGCCGCCCACGACAACCGCGGCCCACGACGCGGCCGCGGGCGGGGACCAGGACCGCAGGCCGGCGCTGACCATGTACACGCTCAACTTGAGCGCGCCGCCGCAGACCATGCCCTGGTTGCCGTCGCAGGGGAGGTTGCACTGGCTGTCGTCGAGCTTGACCGCGAGGCCCGAGATTCTCTGGGCGCACCAGCATTCGCTACAATTGAATCGTTAGTTTTTGTTCCTCATCTACGATGCCGTAGCAGGGCCCCCTGTCTGAAAGCTTCGAAGCTCCAGGCAGGGGAAGAAGCAGATGAGGAGGGGGGAGAAGAGAACAAGAGGAACGTACCGAGAATACTCGACGCCGGCGTAGGTGTACTGCTTATCGGCGCCGCTGTTGCAGAAGCTGAGGCACAGGGGCACCGTCATGTTGCCCTCCATGACTTTGGATGCGCCGCCCGAGAGGGCGCGGTCGTGGGCCGTGTTGGGGAGGTCGTTTGTCTCGTTGAAGCAGCCTTGGTACTTGTACTTATCGGAGGCCGTGTAGATTGAGAGCTGGGCTGCCGCGAGGGGCGCGAGGACGGCGAGGAGGAGGAGGAGGAGGAGACGGGAGAGGAGGGTGTTGCGGGCCATTGTTGTCGGGTTTGGGGGCGGTTGAAGCTGGAGATGGATGAATCGTAAATAGGACCTCGTTTCTGTCCTTCTCTTGCTCCTAAGGTGCCTATTGAGCTTTCCTGGTGAAAGCTGTAGGGAGTTCGGCAGTGGCGTGATCGTCGATTATTGTTTCTTGCGCGCGAAGACGGTTATCGAGAGCTTATCTAGAACCAAACAATGGCAACCGAATATCATAAATCGTCAGGGGAAATTGGGATACGTGTATGGCGCATTCTCATACTGAGGTCATATCTTCGTTCTGCTTCAAGCTGCTTTGACCTGAACCCCCGAAACGAGTGAATGAGCGAGGCAAAAGAGCGTGTAGGCAAGATCAAAGAGAGAGAGGAAAGAAAAAAGAAGAAAAAAAAGATCGGCAGGCTAAATCGCTCTTATTCCGTCCGGGCGGCGCGAAACCCCTTCAAGGAGATTTGCACACCATCACTGCGCGCGATGAGGCTGGAAACCATTGGTGGTTTGGGTTTAGTGCCCAGACGCTACCTCCCATCGACACAAACGGGAAATCTCACATCAGGTCCCCCCCTCAGGAACATCCAATGGGTTTTTTTTAGCGTCCGGGAGCCCGTTAGTGTAGAGGTCTCGCGTGGTTTAGGCTCAAATACTGCACATCTCAGGGGAGGGGCCCTTGTTCGCACCTTTCGGGAGAATAGTGAGTCTGTCTCCACTACAGCTGAAGTTTGGGGCGTGTTCTACGGAGTAGACCGCATTGAGATGGGTGAGATTCGATGAGAAGTTGGGGTGTGGTCCGTGGGCGAGCTGGCGCCAGGGTTTGAGGGCGTGAGGTCGAAGATTTCCAGCTGTTTGCACTACCCAGGATGTAAAGCAAACATCTTGTTTGATGCGAATCTGGCGTCTATTTCCAGATGGTCACTTCATTAACTCAGAGTTCACACCATTTTTGTTGTATATTATTATCATTATGAACGTTTCGCTTTGCAGCCTCTCTTCTCATGTTCGCATCCATGAGATGGATCACCACGGGCCATGGTTTGCTCTAATTAGACCGAGGGGCGTACCGGGCAACATATGTCTTCCAACGACAAAGTATCAGTTACTGCCAATCTGCGTATCCCTCTCTCTCTCTCTCTCTTCGTTCGTCCTTTTCCCATGCACACGGTCATCGACGGTCCTTCAGCCGCTGGACGTCGCCTCCGATTTCATCACGGCAATGATTAGCTCCAGGTCCCCCTTCAGGATAGCTGAGCGTCTGGCCGCGACAGATATCCGCTGGTATGCGGTCCCGGCGAGACCATCTTCGATGATGTAAAGCCTCTTCTTTCTAGAGGAGACAAGCAGCTAGCTGCTTTGGATTCGACCTCTGCTCTCCGCGCTGGCGTACCAGGTACGATGGTAGAACACTGCTCTGAGAGTTTTGGAACTCACAGCGCCGGTCCGGATATCTTGGAGCGTTGTTTGCTATCCGACAGGGGCTCACCCGGTTCAGTGATGCAGGTCACCGCGAGTTCTGTGTGCATTCCCTCGCAAGCGGCCAAATACCTTCGTGCGTTGCTTCGTCTTTAATCATTCGCTATCATCACTTCAACCCATCAAAGTCATAATCATAATGCGTCACTAGTACAGCGTCAGCAAAGATGTACGTCCAACTCCCAACCGAGAGAGATCCCCAAGGAGCAAACTTACAAAGCGCTAATCTCCAAGTCGCCAAATATCCTCGCCTTGAGAGTTACCTCGATATCAAGGTTCAACCCCAAATGTACCGAAAACCCCCGGCTCTCGGACCCGGCATGCCTGTGCTTTTGCTGCCTCCCCGGTCTCATCTTCCGGGATCTCCCCCGCCGTCCCCGGCCGAGATTTTGACTAGTCTGCCGCAGGGGAAACTCTCGTTCGGATTCGGTTTCCGAAGGAGACATGTCCGTCGCCGGCCCCGCTAACACGGCCGCGGGCGGCGGAGCGGGAAGGTCGTAGTCTATTATCGGTTGGTCATTGTCGGGATGTTGTTGTGCGGGCTCGTTGTTGTTACTGTCGTTCTCATCGTCGCCGCCCATATCGATGAATGATGTCTGCTCAACTGGCAGTGAATTGTCAAAGGGCATCGGGCACCAGATGAATCTGTCGTCGGCAAAGGGCTCGACGGAGCCGTACATTTCTTTCGGGAGCCATACTGTCAGGCTGTCGCGTTTTGCCATCTCGTCTGATCTTCTCTCTCTCTGTTCCTGTCTATAGCGAGTGTAGTATAAGCGAGCGAAGTATAAGTAAATAACCAAAACAGCGAGAGTAGAAGAAACGAGGGACAGTCAGAGAAAAACTTGACAAAAATTGACGGGGTGTATTTCCTCCAACTCAAGAGCCGGAAAATGGGAAGAAAGTCATCTAAGTACGGCCAGTCCAGTCACCTCTTTCATCATATCCCCCAATATCAACCACCACCACCAACAACCATCCAAAAAAAAAATCTTGGCACACTGCACCGAGCAGGATTCAAAGAGCCTGGCCGGCCTCTTACCAGTCCCCACGGGGGGAGCCAGGTACCACTGCACAGCCCAATGAAATCATGTATGGGCCTGGGTTGTATTCGCTTCCCAGGGTGTGTCGTGAGCCACGGGTGCGCCCCCCCGGAGCTCTGGCCAAGAATCGACCGAGATCTGCAAGAGCCGATCGCTAGAAGGTGTGGAACCAGCCCAACGGTGCAAAGAGAAAAAAAAACCCGGATTTTTGGCATCTAATTTTTTGAAGGGGTCCCGTCCCGTCCTCTGCTTGCCTGGCGCACCACAAGCAAATAAGCACGCCGCTGATGACATCCTACCACCACATCGTTGTCGATTCGACCCCGTTTATTTTATTTTTCCCCATCGGCTTGGGTACCACTGCCGGGAAGGGGGAGTGCACTACGGATATAAACCTGTCGGATGCTAATTTTGGAAAACGGCTCAGGGATCTTTTTGTCGTCGCTCAGATCAGAGGCTGAACTACTAAAGTACTCTGTTGATCAACAATACTCTTCGCCCCGATGCGAACCCTTCTGCTAGGTTGATCAGAGACCTTTCTTCTTTCCGATTATTGAAAATCAGCCTCAGGACCATAAGAGTCAAATCCTATTTTTACGTCCCTTTTCTTGTGCGTACACTAAGGCACTCTATGGATGTGAGACGAGTTGTAGTCTGTATAAGGGTGCGGAATTCGCTTGAACTCTCGTAGTGATTCTGAGAAGAAGCGAGCACTGGGGATGGTACTGATTCGGTAGGTAATGGGTAGAAACCGTTACCTTGAACTTGGTATAAGAAGGAGACGGGAGAACGACATTCCATCCGTCATGGACCGTCCTGGTCGGGTGAACCCGTCGTTAGACTGTCAATATTTGATGGTTATGTATAAAAGACACCATTCTGCTCAACGTTTCTAGTTTTCAACCATGGTTCGTTCCCAAGCTTCCCATGAACCACTTCAGGCGGCGAATCTCAACTCAGACACATTGCTCTTCTCCAGCGTTCAAGTCGTTCGGCTCATTTGCTGACGAATACGAGCGGAACGCGGAACAACCGAGGACAAGAGGTGGGGTTAGGGGGTTGTTTTGAGAGTAGGGTGAAAGATGCATTGTCGGCTTGAGAGCAAGGAGCAACAAAAAGAGTAACTGCGCGTTCACGCTTCCCCGACCAGCTACCTGCCGGGAACGGGGCTTCCGGTGCTTGAGCGTGCGTTGAATTTCAAGGCAAGGTCACTCACTACTTGGACTTTTATAGAGCTTCCGTAGACTGAGCACAAGGGATTAGTTTGGATCAAAGTCCGTTGGGGGTTGTTTTTGACAACGGGGTTAATGATGCATTGTCGCCTTATTAAGGACATGATGAGCATCTGAATGATCGTCATCAACGTAGACGGACACGTAGAAAGCAATGGTACAGAAAAGGTTTAATAGAACCTCAGAGACTTAAATATGTACGGAATATATTTCTTAGTGTGCGTAAAGAAATTGGTATCATAGATCGACGCACCAACCTCACATCGATCTCAAGCGAGTGAGTAGCTACAACTATCCTGTCTTTCTTAGTAGCAGAGGCAAGAATACCAATTCATGCCATGGCAACCATAGCAATACCACTTTTCCTTTCTTCCATATCTGAATCGTCATTGCAATGGTTATACCCAGTGACCTTCGATCTATCTTTCAAACGTGTTCTTTCATACCCCAACTCCGGTGCTATAGTTCCAAACATGAAGTTTCAAACGTACAAAAAGCCTTGAAGCAATTGCCGGCACGTCGTAGTGCCTCTCTAACGAGCCAATGTTCAAAGGTATCCTCACATCACAACACACTTCTTATCCTTCTCTGGTTTGCCATGGGCCGCATTCCTGCTAGACGTGGAAACTTCAGTCCACGCAGTAGAGCTGGCGACCTCGTGGTCAACCTGCTTCTTCTTTTTCTTCTTCTTCTGGGAGCCATTCCAGCCGCGTCGTTTGGCGTCCTTGATGTTCTTAGCTGCACTCCGCTCGGCACGACTGGGTCTTCTGTTCACCGAAGAATGCGACTGTCGGCCTACAGACGACGTCGATGGCGCTTGTAACCACGCCGGCATGAGACTTCTGCTACCAGAAGCTTCAGGCCGGTTTGTGGAGTTTGTGCTGTATATCGTTTCGAGGCGTTCCACCGTTGGTCGTACCGGACCTGACTGGGTCGGCCGTGGGTGTAGCGGGATCGGTGCTAATAATGGCATCTCGGTTCTGCGGTTCGATTGCTGACGAGTAGGCGCATCGAATGCGCCAGTGACGCCGCTAGGCGTGCTGATAATCAACGGCTGGTCTTCGTACTGTGGACCAGCAACTTGATTCTGGTCCTGAACTTGTCCCTGAGCCTGAGAAGTAGGCTGCGAGACAGGCTGTGGCACAGACGCCCGGCGAGATCCAGGCCGGCGGCTTCCCACTGGTACACGCTGGACTGAGCTGAAGTTTCCAGAAAAGCGTCTAGATGGAGGCAGCTGTTCATGGCTCCGCAGACTAGCCAGTTGATCGGCCATTGGGAATGGCGGTAAGGAAGATCCCACAATATGGTCAACTCTTGCGTCAGTCGCAGGAGCAGAGTAGGGGTGACTGTTCAAGGGACCGCCATCTGGACGAAGGTAAGATCCATCACCTGGCTGCGCAGATCTAGGCCAGGTTGACGCATTGGAAAGGCGCCTGCCCAACGGCAAATCAGTGGTAGATGCTGATTGTGGCTGTCGCAGCTCCGCAGTGTTTGCGGAGGATGCCGACGGAATTTCCAAACCCAGCGAGGGAGGTGCCTGAACCTGCTGGGCGACCGGGGACACGACCGATTGTTCGGGAGAAACTGCCTCGGAATCTTGGTGTGACCCAGAACTTGATGGTCGAGCCTCCGAAACCTGGCTGACCATCCGCTGGTCTTCAGGAGAGATGGCATGAGTTTCGCTCTGTCTTCTCGCAGCCATCCGTGGGGAATCCGGTGGCGAGACGTCGTAGATATCGTCGTCAAGATCAACATGGGCCGAAGGGCTGGGCGTCGGACGAACTGCCGAGTCTGCAGTGCGTGGCCGGCTCATAAGCGTCGAGTCACTAGCTATACGCAGATGATGGCTAGCATTAGCCGGGGGACTGTTGACCGGCTCTTGATAGCTTAGAGGGCGGCCTGATGATTGAGATAGAGTTGGTCGCGTCGGAGGCGCCCATGCTGATGCGCCAATGGCAGGCGCGGCTGTCTGGGTTCTCGCTGGCTGACTTGGTATCTGCACACCGCCAGGTGTGATGATGGCGTTCCGTAGGAAAGAGGGCAAGTCAACGGGATCGTCCTTCTGGTAGGGAGGCGGCGGCGGAACCCAGTTGTCGGCGTCGCTCTCGTGGGGATGCTCCCGTCGGCCATCAGCTCGGCGATACTCTACCGGTCCAGCGGCCGGCGGTTGCGGGTTGCGGCTTCGGTTCATGGCAGCAGCAGTGGCGGCGCGACGGAGAGTATTGGTGGAGCGGGGCCCGTCATGGGAGTATGGGGCTTCGACTGCTTCTTCTGCCTCTTCTTCTCCAATCATCGAGGCAGTCTCGCCTGCCCCAGGTGCCGAAGGTGAGGTCGGCTCCTGAACATTAATACGCGGGGCTGCTCCAATTCGTCTTGGGACGAGGGGGTCATCCTCGCCATCGTCGTTGTTGGCTTCTCGTTCCTCTCTGGGTTGAGGCATGGGCGGCATGGGCGGCATCGACGGCATAGATGGCAAAGGGTTGCTTCGGGCTGCAGCGCTCGTAGCTGCACGCATCAAGGCACCGCGATCTCCCCGTTTCTGAGCCACAGTCCTGCGACGTACAATAGCCACTTCTGTATCGATATCTCTTTGCTCCTCTTCGAGCACCTCAGGCTCTTTAGTGCCCACTTCAATCTCAATCTCTGTTCTAACACCGTCTTCGATGCTGTAGTCGAAGTCCAGGAGGGTAACTCTGCCGCCATCAATGAAGTCGATATCGTCCTCCTCAATGATGGATTTCCCAGGAGAGATGCCCCGGGCCGCGATGACGAGGCGCTCCTGTGCCGATGTCTGACCAAAGCCCGCAACCCATTTCACCGTGCTCACACCGTCGAGTTCGGCAATCTTGGCACCCCAGATGAAAGTGTTCCGGAGCTTATCACACAACATTTGCCATTGAGGAACCCTTGGATTCTCCTGCGCCCGGGACGATGACGAACGCGAGGGTGGTCCACTATTTCTTCTTGCCTGTCCAGCCAAGGCTGATAATCCATCAGTTCCTGAGGAGTTGAACTCGGGCACGGCGTCGAGGTCTTCGGGGACACCATAGAGCCAGATATCCTTTCCTTGGAACCCAGCACTGACAAGATCTCCGTGGAAAGTCGCTGCGGGAAGAGTGCAAGGCGTGAGCTTGGCCTGGGATCCTGGGTCGGGTTTCGGGCCCGTGAAATATGTTGTTCCGTTTCTCAGATCTTCAATGCGTACGGCCCTGAACGTCTCGAAGCTACGATCGTATGTGAAAGTCCAGCTCGCTTCTTCTTGTGCAGAGTCTTGCAATAGTACCGCATGACTGCAGTCACGACTGGTATTGGGGAACAGGATAGACGTAGTCCAAAGTGCGCTGATGCTATCGTCGGCCATTTGGTTGCCAGGGTCATAATACGGAGCTGTGAGGATAACTGTGGTAGGTGGCGATGAGTGAATTGTTGTTCCAAGAATCTGGGTACCGTCGAACGAGAAAGACAAGGAGTCGACTCCGTCGCATTTGACAGCTCGTCTATCTGTAGGTAGCGCGCCAGGGTTGACCAGGGATACTTCGATACCTCCTTCGTACGCAGCAGCCAGGACAGAACCGCAGGGCGAGAGAGCAATAGTGCGCGGGGCATGGTCCAAGATCAGAGATTGGGTGCGGCGCGGCGGTGACTGCTCTAGATCATAGAGGTCGACCTGCATTTCAGAAGACAATACAGCTAGCATGGAGCCATCGTCCTTGATACAGGTCGAGACGGGACGGCGCAATATCTTGAGCTCCCTCTTGACGTCGATATCCTTCCCCCGCACATCGAGCACGTAGATTCGAGATGAGTTGTAGGCTAGGACGTGGTGACCGCGAGGCGACGGGCTGAATTGCATTCCCTCGCCGCCAGGGCATGACGAGGAGCTGATGGAGTTGGAAATCAACTTTATAACGGTTTCGCGGGGTCGCAGGTATGCCTCGAAAAGGTTGCGCTTAACCTCTCTGGCGAATAATCGCCTGAGGCGCGGAAGGTCTTCGTCTTTGACATCGGTATCGCGGAGCTGAGGATGGCTCGAGGCGTAGGATTCGCATTTGAAGAGATGGAGGGCGTAGAGCTGTGCCTGCTGGGCAACTGATCGCCATTTCGAGTTGAGGAGGACGAGAGACGCGAAAGAGTCGGGGTCGGTAAGCTGTAATATCCTACAGCCAATGTCAGTCAAACCGTAGTAGAAGATATAGAGATGGCAGGGACACAGCCATACTGTTGGATAATCTCGTCCGGGAGGCGATCAAAAGCGGGATCCGGGGCCAGGATGGGGGGTTTGTCAATGGACGACCGTGATCCCACTTCCCCATGTCGGCCAGCGTCAGTGCTGCTGTCCATCATGGACCAAAGGCAGCTCGATTGCTTGCTTGCGGCGAAGTTGCTGTCGCTTCGAGGCTAAGAGAGCGAAAGGCGGAAGGAAGTTGACATGATGAATCGTCTGGAGTTTTGGAAAAGGGCCGTTGTTGAGACGAAGGAGGAAGGCAGCGCAGTGCAGTAGCCGGAGAAGCAGAAGCAAAAGCAGAAGCAGAATCAGGAGAAGGCGTTAGAGGCAAACGCAAAGACAACAGGTGCAGGAAGCACAACAGTATGAGCCGAGTGGGGATCACAGACTTTGTCTCTATTGGTCTTTGGTCCTCTAGGCTGGGACTTGTCAACTTGGGGGACTTGGACATGCTGCTGCGCAGTGCGAACGCAAGCAACATGTGGCGGAGCGACGCTACTGGACCACCTGAAGTTAGCCCACCTGAGTATCTTTTTGTATCTTTGCATCAGTGGATGGGTGGTGAATGGTGTAGGGAGTACGGAGTAGGTGCATTTCTTGTCTGCCTGCTTATTCTGCCCCCCATCCCCTCCTGCTCCCCTGTTCCTACCCACTGATTTGGCGCTATCCATCGGCGTTGGCACCTTATCGGAAGGTACCCGACCAACCCGAGCTGACCTTGCCTAGATCTTCCGTTCCATGGGCCCTTGGAGTTTCTTTCCGTAGGCAAACATATTCAAACGGACCAGGGACCCACCCCCCTTTCTATCAACAAGGCGTGACGACCTGCACATTCCAAGTCCTTTTTATTAGGACTTGGGAGTGCGCAAAAGAATTTGGGCCAACGATCAAAGGTCATGAAAGTGGATGTTCCATTCTTCTGAGGTGCTCTGCAATACACTCCAGGCTCACAACACCACCAACAACAACAACACTGCATCAATGGCAACCAACATGCATCCCACTGCAACCATAGCTACACCCTCTTAGCCGCTAGCTCTACCGTTGACATCTCGACTCTGCGCCTCCGTGCCTCTGATAAAGGGGCAAAAAAAAATCAATTTTTTCTTCAAAAACTCTCTTAAAAAACTGTTAAAATTATATATTAGATAATTATATTATTATAATAACTTATCTATTAATTACTATTAAATAAAAATTTTTAAGATAAACTTTAAAATTTCAGGATAATTAAAAAAGCTTTTTATTTTCTTAGATTTATAATCAACTTAACTTTAATAATTTTTAAAAAAAAACTTAGATAAATAATATTTTATATAATATCAAGTATTTAGTTTAAGGAATTATAAATATACTTAAGATTATTAAATCACTTATTTTACTATTTTATATAATATTAAAGTAAATTAACGTGGTTCATCAGTCAGCCGGCCGGACCAGTCAGCCGGACGTTTTTTTCTAAACACACTTATGTCCAAACTACTTAAACCTTTGACGCGTAAAATCTCAACAACCATAATGCCAATCTACACCTAAGAAGACAAAGTCATTCTTGCGATTAAAACGATCCGATCGACACGCGCTACAGGTAGTAACTTGAGCATTTCGCGTACCGCAAAGACCTACGGTATCCCGAAGAGCACCTTAGCCAATAGAATAAACAACTGACCGCGACGCGAACAAACTCAACCCTAATAACATAAACTCGATCCGATCGAAGAGAAAACACTTCTCCAATACGTTATTAAACAGGATTCCAGAGGATTTCCTTTACGCCTTGGCGGTATGGAAGATATGGCTAATCTCCTGCTGCGAGCGCGTAATGCCGAGCCTATTGGCAAGCGATAGGCCAGGCGGTTTGTGGACTCACAGCCTGCTCTAAAAACAAAGTTTAATCGTCCATACGATTATCAAAGGGCTCTTCAAGAAGACCCAGAGGTTATTTCAAAGTGGTTTGTATTGTTACGCAACATGATGACGAAGTATAGAATCCAAGAGGAGGACCTATACAATTTCGACGAGACTAGCTTCATGATGGGCATAATCACCGCGTCAATAGTAGTAACACGCGCCGATCGACGCAACAAAGCAAAGTCTGTCCAGCCGGATAACCGTGAATGGGCTATAGTCATTAAATATATCAATTCGGGCGGGTGGTGCATCCCTCCGTTCGTGATCGTCAAGGGCGCATATCACCTTGCCAGTTGGACCACGGAATCAGGTTTTCCGGGCAACTGGGTCATCAAGCCCACTGCTAATGGATGGACGGATAATCAGACGGGTCTTGACTGGA
Source organism: Colletotrichum phormii (assembly GCF_030913505.1). NCBI lineage: Eukaryota > Fungi > Ascomycota > Sordariomycetes > Glomerellales > Glomerellaceae > Colletotrichum > Colletotrichum phormii. The sequence goes on from NW_026851452.1 coordinate 1,323,991, forward strand.
TTAAACACTTCGACAAACATACTAAGAACCGAGCTAAGGGCGTCTACCGGATGCTCATTATCGACGGCCATGAGAGCCATTTATCGGCCGAATTCGACGATTACTGCAAACAGAACAATATTATAACGGTCAGTATACCTGCACATTCGTCGCATCTATTATAGCTATTGGATATTGCGCTTTATTCGCCTTTAAAACGCGCATACGATGATGAAATCAACCTATTAATCAGAGCCTCCATAAATCACATTACTAAGCCTGAGTTCTTTATTGCCTTCCACCAGGCCCACAATAAGGTTTTTAATGAGGAAAACATCAGGTCTGCTTTCCAAGGCGCTGGAATTTCACCATGGGACCCAGACTATGTCATCAAAAAGCTTAATATGCATTTACGGACGCCTTCACCTCCTATAGCCAACCCTTCAACACCACCACCTTGGCAGTCGCAAACGCTCTCTAACCCACAACAAGCCGTCTCGCAGTCCAACTTTATTAAAAGCCGGATCTCTGCTCATAAAGGAAGCTCACCGACACCAATTATTACTACAGTTAAGCAATTATCAAAGGGTACGCAGGCAATAACACACTTAATCACTATTTTAACTAATCGGCTTCGTACCCTTGAGGATACGGATATAGCACTTGCTAAGCGTCGGAGGGCTAAAAGGTCGCGTATGTAGCTTAGAGGGGCACTTAATATAGAGGAATCTCAAGGTTTACTAGAAGAGAAACAAAAAGGTAAACGTCCAGCACCTCGAGAGGATGAGGAGGGGGGTCCATCAAAGAGAGCCCAGCCAACTCGGAGACGCTATGGTGCGTATGGTAAGACTGGGCATAATATACGAACTTGTTCCAAAGATGTCGAATCATCAGGAGATTCTAATAGCGACAACCAATAATTAATTTAATGCATTGTAGTTGAGAAATACTAGATGTTGTTGTGGACGTGGGAAAAAACGTCCGGCTGACTAGTCCGGCCGGCTGACTGATGAACCACGTTATATTTTATACTAAAATATTCATAATTAAAACAATCAATATATTAATAAATAGTTAATATATATTATTTTTAATAATTTAAAAATACAAAATTGAGTTAGAATACTTTATGTTTTATATTAACCTAAAATTTTATAATAAAGAGGATCTAATAATTATGATAACGGTATTTTATTAAATAAACTTTCTTCTTCTTTTATTTGAAAATATAGTTTTATAAATTATTAAAAAGACCATAATATATTGAATGAAAAATACCAATAATATAATAAGAGGTTTTTTTAATTAAAAAAACCTACATGTTAATATTTTTTTAATTTTTTATTAATAATTAAAATACAAAAAACTATTTTAATAAAATAAAAATAGCTATTTAGAATATTATAATAAATTAAGTATTTATATAATGTGAAGATATCAAATAGATAAGCTCCTATATGCTAAAGTCTTTTATATAAAAAATTATTATATGCCCTATATTCCTTCGTAAAGGACGTTGACATCTCGACAGTAGGAGCACGTCTTGCTAACTAGAGGAAGGTCAGAGATACCTAGAGGCCTTGCCTCAGGGACACAAGGCTTCGACAGGTCAGTTGGAAGCTGACAACATGAGGCTGAGTCTTGAAACAATGTAACAGCAGCAGACTCTCTACCACTTCATTGGGCTTACTCTGTCTAAGCTTATCTTGGCTTCTCCTTGCCTCTTCACTATGTGGCCATCGTGAGTCTTGAGTGTCTACTTCAGACATAACATCAAACTGGTGGCGGCTGGCTATCCGCTAAGAACCAACAGAGAATGGTAGACTCGTTCTCTGACTGGTGCAGCTTTGACGCTGCTGGGGAAGACATTGAAACAGGGATGCGGAACCTGAGTGGCAACCTGCGAATCACGATATGCAGGGAGAGAGCCTACTGTCAACTGTGTCAAGTTGAGCCCCGAAGGCGTTAATCAAGTGTCTTTTGGCAGCCACCAGTCTCATCTCGACATAACTCTACCACGTCCACAGAGTACCAGTGAGGTGGATGCCTCAACCGCGCGACACAACTCTGTTCCAACAGTCCTCCTCTTCCAACACCAAGAAAGCCCAGCGACTCGCCGAAGTTGCAGAATGTCCGAATGCGGATGCGCAATATATATCGTCGTGGTTGCTTCGAACCTTCAAGTTCTTCCCAACGACCAACCACAGCGAGACGCCAAACACCCTCCGGGCGAAGGGTGATGCTATTTTTGGACGCTGTGGTTGAACACCACATGCGGAGTGGGTGCCTCTACGGCAGAACCCGCCACTGGGAGACGTTCGTCAAATAGAGACAGAAGACGCCATGTGTAAGACAGCCTGATGCCATCTTATATTGTTCGAAGCAGTCCCGTCTTACCAGCTGTATCACGAGACAAGTCAGCTGGCTTCGATTCCTCGATTCTTACATTTTTCGAGGTGCAGGCTTACCTAACCCGGACACGACTCGGCACCGAGTCGGAATACGACAAGAATGGGCACCCGAGAGTTGAGAATGTTTCGCCGGCGCTATTTCTGGACCTGTGCTTGCGAAGTTTTCCCATGGCCGCTGGAGACCTTCCCCAGTATTTCCTGCATCATATAAGCAACGGTCCCTAGGAAGATGCCCATATTTACCCCGACTGAATGCAACCGAGAAAGGAGCAGTGACGCCAAAAAGCAGGGAGCGATAAGAGCTCTGTGACAGCGGATAAGGATCAACAAGAATTCCTCGAGTCTTGATCCTTGGCACGGAGGGGAACATGGTCAACAGTTGAGCAAGGATAGAAGCTCGTCGACTGGCTACGAGAACGCTGAAGCCTCATCTATCAGATGAAGCGCCAAGCCGGCAGCACCCTGCGCAGAGGGAGGAACCGTAGTCCCCTACGCGTGCGTGGCGTATTCGTGCCGGGAGCTCTCTGTTACCGGTGCTGTTTGAGCCTGGAAAACTCCATCATTGTCCCCTTTTTTCAGGATGAACCGAGTGGCCGTGAACTGGACAATTTGGCAACTGATGAGAAAGCCTTCAACGGAGTGTTTGCGGCACTTTTGGTCCGAACCGATTTGATAGATGACGATGCCCTTGTCTCTTCCTCGGTGTCCCGCTGCCGTCCTGTTACCGAAAACAGCGAAATCCCGGCTCTTCAGCGGCCTGTTGTTGGACTGTCGCACAACGCTCCAGTGTTTCCAGTGGTCCTCCTGGCGGGGGGTTCGCCGGGTCTCTTTGCAAGGACTTTCTGGCTTCCAGAATGCTCCTGGCCAGCTTTACCTGCGTGCCTTGCGTCAAACCAACCAGCAAAAGACAAAGGCCCTGGGCGACGTCACTGCAGATGGTCTACTTGGCAGTGCGCTGACATAGCCCGTGCCCCCTATCAAGTCTGCAGCGCGCAGCGCGCATTGCGCAGCGAGCATGGGGGGGCCCCGGCGTGGAATCGTGGATGGGAGATGGCAGTTGTACAGATAGTGCGTGAGGTGGGCATCATCACCCCAGAAAACCCGCTTTCCCACCTCCCGTATCCCTTCTTCAGTGAGGTGACACAGAGTCGGGGTTGGCCGTAGCAATTGGGTAGGCCAAGCCAAAGTTAACAAAGACATGCTCGGCGCTGCCAAGGTTTGACGCTCCATATTATCGTTCTCAGCGATATCAAATCGTCAGTCGACTCCGTAGGTGGTAGCACACTCATTTCTCTTTGGATCCGATCAATACATCTACAACCTCTTTTCGTCCGAGGCTGTCCGCAGGTCCATCTGCGATCCCCCTCAAGACTCATCTTCGGCGTCTTACCCACGCCATCTCACTGCTGTAGAGAGTCTGTGAGACTGGCACGGATCCCTCCTCGGAAACGACATGCAGCAACCGCTAGTTTAGCCTCATTCTCGCCTTCAATCACTCGCACTCTCACTGCTCCTCCTCCTGCTTTCCCCCGCTCGGCTTTGGGGCTCTAGTCTCCCGAAGCAAGCAGACGGCTTCCCACGGTGGCTCTCACGTGGGATCGCGCAGCGTCGCCGCAGCCCGCGGGACCATATGACCTCGGACCATGTTCACCCCTCCTTCGACCCGTCATGGAGACGAGGAAGTTCAACTGGCGGAGACACTCTGCGCCAGTTGTCATCGCCAGCATGATCCTCGCGGCCCTCTCCGTTGTCCTCTACTTCAACATTCGTGAATATCTCGCTGTTCGAGATGAGGTCCGATTTGATGTCTCAACTTTCCCCCAAAATTTTCCCTGGCGGTACGTCGCACAAGAAGTACTGACGCTGCGTCACAGGCCAACTTGCCGAGGGTCACCGTCGATCTCGGCTACGCGAGGTATGCTGGGAATTCGCTCCCGAGCGGTGTGAACCAGTTTCTGGGAATGCGGTATGCCGCGTCTCCGATAGGAAATCTGAGATGGCGAGCACCTCAAGATCCCGAACCGAAAGAGGGCACGACAGATGCCATCGATGTAAGGCGCGGGGCTGTGTTGTTGGATCGAGTGCCACCTCGCTGACAGAACCTCAGTTTGGGCCGATTTGTTTGGGGACGGATGTGACTTATCCTACCTCAGGTCAAGACGAGGACTGTTTATACGCCAACGTCTGGTCACCAACAAACGCGACGGCTGACTCAAAGCTTCCTGTATGGTTGTTCATTCAAGGCGGTGGTAAGGTTCCTCCACTCATACAGCACTGCCCCATTTAGAGATGAGAGTCGAGCCGTAGCTCTTCCCTTGTCCGTCGGTCTTGCAGTAAGTTCTTATCTGACACGGCTACAGGTTACACTTCAAATGCCAATCCGAACTGGAACGGCTCTCAAGTTGTAGATGTCTCGGGCAAGAATATCGTTTTTGTGAATTTCAACTACAGGGTCGGACTGTGGGGATTCCTGGCGAGTGAGCGTGTTCGAAAAGACGGCGAGCTGAACGTGGGACTCTTGGACCAGCGATTAATGATGAAATGGGTTCAGACTCATATCTCAAAGGTGAGTTCTTATCCCACTTCACGTTATTTTCAGCCATGCTCACAAGCTCTACAGTTTGGCGGTGACCCAAATCATGTAGTTATCCACGGCCTCTCGGCCGGAGCAGGTTCAGTGGCTCTCCAACTCGCAGCATACGGCGGACGCGACGAAAAGCTCTTCGCAGGCGCAATGTCCGAGTCGGTCTTCTTTCCCGCGCAGCCTCGTGTTCCCGAGCTTGAGTACCAGTTCAACCAGACTCTGGACAAGTTGGGCTGCACAGATGACAAGGACCAAATGGGTTGTTTGCGCGGTAAAGACATCAAAGCGATTCAGGATGCCAACATCGCATCACCGTTTCCGGGGAGGTTGGCAAATCCGCACTTTTACTGGACTCCTTGTATAGATGGCGACATCCTGCAAGATTACCCGTACCGACTCTTCGAAAAGGGTTCTTTCATCAAAGTTCCCGTCCTCTTTGGGACAGGAAGCAACGGTTAGTCCCGCCATCCTATTGCAGCAATGACCAAGGTACTCACACACTCCTTCAGAGGGATCCGTCTTCGCCGCCAACGTCGCAACTCAGGACCAGTTCGTCTCCTTCATGACAGACAACTACCCCAAACTCACGAAGAACGAAACCGACCCGATGCTGCAAAAGTACCCCCTCCTCCCACAGCTCCCCAACCACAACATCTGGTTCCCGTCCACCAGCCAAGCCTACGGCGAGACGACCTTCATCTGCCCCGCTAACACCATCATGAACGCCTACGCGGCCGCGAACCGCTCCGGGACGAGCTGGTCCTACCGCTTCAACGTCCAGGACAACGACAACACGGCCTCCGGCCTCGGCGTCCCGCACGTCTTTGAGGCGCCCGCCGTCTTCGGCATCGACGCGTGCCCGACGCCCGACAGCTTCCGGACGTATAACCGGCCCATTGTCTCGCTGATGATGAAGTACGTCATCTCGTTTGTGCGCGACCTGAATCCCAACACGTTCAAGCTCGCGGGTGCGCCGGACTGGGGCGATTGGGGACGGAACCAGTCGCGGTACGTGTTTGAGCTGAATAATAACCGGATGGAGAACGTCGATGACGGGCAGAGGGATCGGTGTAACTTTTGGGAGGGGATCGTGGAGGTCATGGAGCAGTGAGGAGGGCCTTTTTCTTGGATATAGAGTGCTGCGGGCCACGGATAATGAGGCGTTTGCATCTGGTGGTTGGGTTCTTTGTTTTATCTGTGCATACGAGTAGATGACATATCGGGTTGATACCAGCATTGGATGATACACATAATGTGTCTATTTCAGTTTCTTTCTACCGCATAATTTCAACGTTGCTCCTACACTACATGTCTGTCCCTGCGAAGATGGAAGCTTTTTTTCTTTTTCCTCCCGTGAAATGAGAACTCGCAACAAGAGGGAATATCTGAATATCACCAAAGTACTTTGCCACGACAGACTTATATGCGTTCCAGAGGAAGTGGAGGCAGTAGAAAACCTGCCAGGGAACCACGGCTCCCAAACGGGCAAAGCTAAGAGAAACTGTGCCGCAAATTCGGGCACCCGACGGGGCTAACCTGCATGGCTTACACGAATGCTCTGCGTATCGTCAGTGAACGAAGCCCGAACTGGATAGTTGCGTCACGGCATGGTGCCGCTTCCTCTCCCATGCCCATGTGACTGAAGTTGTCAGCCTCAACCGGTGGCGCGGCGCAAGGCAGCCGCCTCAACATTTGATGAGCCCGTGAATTCTCGTGGTTCATCTCACACCCTCAAATAAGTCTCATGTCGTGAGATGAATGATTTGACTTGAATTGATTCTACACAAGCTCTCCTGTCTCATTTACAGCGACCGCAGAGATCAGTTCAAGTTCACGCCAGAAGACAGGCGTTCGGAACTCAAGATGCCTTCGAAGGACCTCCAAACCGAGGGGCCACAGAAGGATGAGGAAAAGTCAAAGTATGAAGGGACGACCGGCCTCGATGACGCGGACTGGGAACATGTTGGGACGCCTATTGATGAAAAAGGTATGCTGGTCTGTTCATTGTGTACTTTCTTTGGTTGGGAGAGTCTGATGGAGTCTGGATATTGGCCGCGGGGTAGAACCAAATGAAGAAGAGTGTGCGGAAGACAAGGAAACTAGCCTGGAGAGAAAAGCACCCTCCGAGACGACGGAGCACCGATGGCAGCGGCTTCGAAGACAGGAGGATGAGGCGAAAGGAAGTGTTGTTTCTGAGCTTGTGAGTTTCTACGTTTTCGCGTTATGGGAGAGGAGGTGATGCTGACGATGTGTGTTGTCAATGATAGCTTTTCTTTCTAGCTGGATTGTTTTTATGGATTTAGCACCGCTTGAGGGGGTGTCAGAAAGTGAAATATACAACTCTGGGCTCTGAATATTGAACGTTCCGGCCTGTTCCCCTCACTTGTAACATAGCTAGAACATCCTAGTTTGTGACTTGGTATTATGGTTGCCCCTCTTCCCCCGTAAGACACCGTCGCAACATTTCAACTACCACCAACGACACGGAAACGGCAGTCGAAAGGGGGAGTCTTAGTTTCGCCCATGAACGATCCATTAATAGTAATCCTTCCTTCTATCATATGGAAAGACTTCCCCTACATCAGGTTTCCGCCCAATGATACAATATCTACAGAAACAGTCAGTTCGCACATCCAGGCCAACTGGAAGGGGGAGAGGGGGGGCGCAAAGTTCTACTCACGCCGGCATATACGCATGAATATCCCTATCCCTCAAATCATTCCTCACATCCACCAGGAAAACGTTGACAGCCTCGGGCGTCTACTTGAACGCGCGCGTAAACGCCGCCATCGTAAAGGCCTCCATGCCCGTCGTCCCGTTCTCGAGCTGGATCCGGCCGAGCTGCTTGTGCTTCGCGCTCTTGGGCCACTCGTTGAGCGGCCATTTGAAGGTCGTGACCGAGACGTCGACGAAGCCCGCGGCGGCGAGGGCGCGCGGGTCAATGTAGGGCCTGCCGAGCTTCCGGGAGGCGGCGGCGAGGAGGCGGGACCAGTGCGAGGGCGTGGTGGGGGGTCAGGGTACCGTCGTCTGAGGTTACGTGGACGTCTAGTTCTTGGAGTTCTATCCAGCCGCCTGGTTCGAGGTTGCTGGTTTGGTGCCTGGGTTAGTCTCTATTTTGGGGGAGAGCAGAAGATTTTATGTGTTTCTTCTTGAATGGCGAGTGGGCTGGGGCTTCTTACTCGTAACATCTGCGGAGGTGGAGGTCCCAATCGTCGATGGCGCCCGTCATGACGCGGCTGTGGATATAGTTGAATGGTCGTGACCAGGTCCACTCCTCTTCGAGATCGTCAATCTCGAATTTGAGATTAGGCGGTACACTTCACTCCATGGTTAGAGAAACAAATGAGAAGCGAAACTTAAGGAAGTGCTGAAGAGCAGGAGAGCTCTAGTAGCGGGGGCCGTCGAGGAATTGCATACTAGTCGCAGAGTGGCGGCGAGAGATCGATGCCGATGACCTACAACAGAATATCTCATGTCAGACATTGAGTACAGAAGACGATAAGACCCCCTTTCCTGAATGGGGACGGGGGATCTGAGAATTCCTTACCTCCGCCTCTGGATGGTCGTCCGCAAAGCTGACGGCCCAAATACCGCTGCCGGTACCGACGTCGAGCACCCTGCCGCACGCAGTCTGGTTATCCATCCTGCACGGCGGGGCGACGCCGCAGGTGAAGTCAAGGGATATAAGCCATAGCTCGTTTTCTAACTCTGAGGTGGGTGGACAATCTCCCGTGTTAGTTTAGATGAAAAAGACAGCAGGCCAAGACCCGAGTACTTCGAGCAGGGGTGGTAAAATAGAAATGTGAAGAAAGAAAGAGGAAGCTAACCTAATCTTTCCATCTCCCGCTCATCGTTTGGCTTGGTGTATTCTAGTGTCTCATGTTAGGGTCTCGATTCCATGCGAAGGTCATCCGATGTTGGAGTCTTGGTATAGTGGAACTCACTGCCATCTTTATACCGATGATATGTTCTCCCGTTCTCCACGCGGTAGTTGAGTATGGATTCGCGGAGACTTGTACTTGATGAAACGATTTGTATACAAACACATGTGTTGAGTCGAAAGTCGTCTTATAACACCCCCCCCCAAAGACACAAGGTAAAGGCAATGGGAAGGAGTGAGGGTGAGGGAAATGGAAGGGGAAGGTTGAAACGCTCTTACACTTCCGACATCTGACCGATCATCGTCTATTATCCCGTCGACCAACTCTAGCACGCCAGCAGGGTTATTGCTGATCATGTTGTACCTGTGTCCTCAATCCGTAGGGATACTAGAACAAAGGTGGGTGGATGGGGGGACGGTCCCGAGAACCCGGATCTTGTCAAGTTATCTGTACACGGAACCAGCTTTTGGAAACATAAAAAGAAAGGAACAAGGAGAAAGAGACCGGGCCCGAGCTGACGAAGGAAAGTATGGATATGAAGGGGGTAAAATAAGAATAGGGAAACAAAAGAGGGGGGGGGGGAGGTCGTTGGAAGTGGTAGTTGTTGCTACTGTTGTTGGAAGGAAACCGTTGGAAGTCGTCTTTTTCTGGTAACGACGGATCCGGTGACCGGGGGTTTAGACGAACTGTGCCGTCGGGTGGCATGTTCGCCATCGTTGGTTCTCCTTTTTCCTTTTCCCTCCTCAATCGAAATCGCAAGGGCATCGATTTGTGGGAACCTCGAACTGATGATGCCGGATGGGATTGGCAAGTGGTTCGGGAGATAATTTGGCTGTGGACTTACTATGTAGTAGACATGAAGGCGAGTCATCTTGCTTGCTTCGCTTGTTTACCGGTTTCCACTGGAAGACCATGTCGGTCTAGACTTTAGTACTCTGCATTCTACCAGTATGAATAGAGAATAAACGTCTATCCGTACGGATGAGGAGATGCTAAAGTTCACATGTTGCAGGGTGTACGAATATCTTATCACAATTCAACTTTTCCCATCCCCTGGAAAGAGAAGCAAACGCCGAGGAACCCGTGATTCGAGACCAAGGGGAGGCTCGGTAATACCCTGGTTCGGACTCTGCTAATCCTCTTCAACGCAGGCTCGGTGTACTCCGTACTTCGTACGTATGTGAGTGAGTGCCTGGGAATGTACGAATACTCTGTACAGAAATCGAAAGACGGATAGACGCGATGAAGAATGTGAGTTGGATTTTCGCAGGTCAAAGACGGAGGTGGCCTTGGCCGATGATCTTTGAGCGGAGTGCGGATATTGAACAGGCCCGAGATAAGAATAGCGACTCAAGGCCTTGGCATCATTCGCAACTCAGCTGATGGGAGATTTAGACGGCAACGATCGAGCATTGGGGGTTTCGATACTCACCTAATTACTTGAAAACACTGAACCATCATTTGTACACTCTGGTCTAAGTGGGAAGAAGATCTCAAGTCTCAAAAGGCATAGTTGAAATTGTTCACGTAATCGCGTACGCGTAGCGACAGCACTCGACGTTTTGCTGCGGCTCTCAAGGGTGTGCAGGGACAGGGCTCCCAAGATGACCGACCATTGGAAATTAATAAACTCCCTATCCGAGAGTGACTTGACTTCACGTCGTGAAATTTCATACAAGAAACCTCCAGAGCCTTCAACACAACTTGTCACTATGCCCTCTCCATCTTGACTTCATCTTTACTCAATACCCTTCGGCTCAGGAATAGGCTCCGCAACCAAGACAGTGCTCTCCTCCGGCCTCTCCTGCTCAGCCTCCGGCTCCGCCTGCTTCGCCCTCTTCTCGTAGAACCCCTCCACGTCCTTGACCACCTGCCGCCCCGAAAAGTTCCTCATCAGCTTCTGCGACTCGCCCCGGATGCGGTGCTGGTACCAGTGCGGGAACGCCCGCAGCGCCGTCAGCACGTTGCCGTACGCGGGCAAGACGACGTGACCGCTCTCGCCCGTGAGCACCTGCCTGACCACGGCGTCGGCGACGGTCTCGGGCTCCAGCGCCGGGAGGATGAACTCCACGCCCTGCTCGTAGCCGGTGAACAGTGGAGTCTTTGTGAAGCCCTGGTTGACTAGTACCGTGCGCACTCGCGGAGCGTTGTATCGGGTGGTGAGCTCTGCCGTGATACCCTCGTGGAACGCCATGGCGGCGGCTTTGGAGGCGCCGTAGTCGACCTGGAGAGAGTTAGTCATCTTTATTGAATTGGCAAGCCAGATCAGCCCTGAGGGTCCGTCCTACCATGTTGGGAACGCATAGGTAGCTTGCGTACGATGCGACTGTTACAATCATCCCGTGGTTCGTCTTCGCCATGTGGGGGAGGAACTCCTTGGTTGTCCAGTAGTGCGCAAGCGTATTGACATCGAAAGTAAAGCGGATATCCCGCTCCGTCGAATCAAGGACCGTCTTGCCGCGGGCTACGCCGGCATTGTTGATGAGCACCGTCGGGTGGCCGACCTTTGCACGAATGTCATCGGCCACGGCTGCGAGCTTCTCTGTTGACGTGATGTCGCACTTGAAATAGTGCACATTGGAAGCTGTCGGCGAACGTCAGACGATGAAGTACGCGAAAAAAACGGCATCACCAAGGATTACTCCAGCGAAAGGAGAAACTCACCAGCAGTGAAAGTCAAGTCCTGGATATCCAACACAACGACAGTAGCACCCTGCTCAGCCAACAGCCGCGCAACATGCCCACCAATCCCACCAGCACCGCCCGTGACGAGGACAATCTCCTTGCGCCAGTTGTACCGGTCGTCGACCCAGTTGTTCAAGGCGCGCCGCGAGAGCCAGCTGCTCGCCCAGCGCGTGACGGCGCAGTACGCCAGGAACTTGATGCGCGAAAAGGCCGTGGGGTGGAGGATGGCGAGGTCGCCGCCCTTTTTGGTGTAGCGGGCGAGCAGCAGGAGCGGGAGCAGTACGGACGGGTTCAGCGCGGTCCTGGCGATGAGGCGGAAGATGGGGTCGGCGGTGAGGCCCTCGCGTGGGAGGAAGCCCTGGTGTAGAGGCATCGTCGAGGTTGTGTTATTGTTGCGGTTCGCGATGGGGTGTGTTTGTATGCCTTGGCAGGCTTATGATGGACCCTATGAGATCAGGCTTTCGTTTCTCGAATACGTTGATGAAATCAGACGATAGGCCCGGAGGTAATTCTGAGATGGACTTTTCTTTTGCTAATGCCGGTGAGTCGAGTGAGTGTTCGGCAACCAACCTCCTTGGTCTCGATGCAATGAAGCTCGAGTTAGGGCTTAGGTTGTACTAGGTTTCTTCCGAGACAGGAGGGATTGTCAAGAGAAACACAATCTCAACATGGCACCACCGTGCTACTGGCATGCGAACCCCCCATACTTAAAGGGTGTTTCAATGACGAGGGGGGTTTCAACAGTCATGGGAAAGAAAGGTTGGCCAGGGTCGTCCGTCACACACACACACACACACACACACACACACCGGGTGACAGAGGCAGAATAGCTCCCAACCGACTTGATGCTTGGCGTGAGTTGGAAGCTCCGACCATCCAGTCAGTCCCCATCCCATCATGCTTGCCGCAGTCGTACAACCACACAACGTGCTCTCGCCCTTTTCCAGATTGGAGATGCAACGCGCAGCCGAGGTCTAGTGCGGCCAGAAAGTGCGGGGAATCCGGGGGGTCCCGTTGTCTAAACGGCGCGGAAGTCTGGGGGAGGAGGGGTGGGAGGGGGGACTTGTCATGCAAAGCCCGTCTAGTGAGTATTGTGATAGGACAAGGGGCTGGTGAGAAACGTGGATTGCGAGCTTCGATCGACGTTTCCTCGTGCCATAATAATTACCTATGAAGAAGAAAAGAAAAGAAGAAAAAAAAAGCTGAGCCGAGTGGCGCGCGGGTGGTTGGCCACATGCAAGTGGTAAGTAAGTGTAACGGCTTCTCGCCTGGCCTTGACGTGCGTATTGCCTTTTCCAGAAAGCACTTCGTCGCACGTGCGGCATGGGGGCCACCGGATGGCTAGGACGTTCCAGCTTCCGGATGGTCACCGACCCGGTGGGAGTAGAGAATGTGAAAGACCCGGGAATAGGTTTCCTACTGCGTAATAGACCCCGTTCCTTGAGATCGGTTGGTGTTTGCTTAACTGTCTTTTTGAGTTGTACAAGACGAAAAGACTTTTGTGTATCCGTACTTTCGTTGGAGAGAATTGACCTTATCTTCAATTGGCTACCCTCCCCACCTTCGTTCGCCCTCTGCCAACTTCTAGAAGAGATCAAATGTTCGGCCGTTTGAAATATCTGTGCGCAAAGGTAATCAATCAATCACCTTAAGAAATATGTACTAATACAGCTTCCGTGTCTGGGGGTATCATGAATGGGCACAAGTGTTACCAACGTTTCCTCACACATCAGCCAGCTCAGCCACGCGGAACTGGGCTAAAACGGAAACCTCCTTCGATCAGAGCATCAGCGCGGCACCGATGCTTACCAAACATAACCAATACGCCCCATCCCTCCACCTCAAGCTCGCTCCCGCGCCGAGTCCGTCACCGGGCGTCGCCTCGGGCTTCGTCCCACCGAGCCCGTCGTCGCCGCTGCCGTCTCCCGATTTGACTTCAATGGCGGTGGAGTCACCCGGCGCGAAGAGCACGCCGACGCCGTTGGCGGCTGTGGCGTTGAGTTGTTCAGCGGTGAGGAGCGGGTTGTTGAGGGCGTCGCATGAGGGCCGGCCGTCTTTCTGCTCGATGCTGTTCGTGACGGAGATGGGCACGTCGAAGATTGTGTAGTGGTCTTCGCCGTTGAGGCGGAAATTTTGACGGATAGAGATCTAGGGGGAATTGGTGTGTTAGTCCTCGGCCCTCCGTATCGGCTCCAAGTTTGGGGGTGAGTGTGTGTGTGTGAGTGGTCCGACTTACATTGTATGCGCCGCGATCGCTGTCGCTCGAGCTGGGCTGTCCGTTGCCGACGAGACAATCCGGCCATATCCAGTTCACGTGCTTCACCGTGCTGCCGGGCTCCTGGGTCATAATCTCCCCCAGACTGGCGTTGTTGGCCGTCGCCGTGCCGTTGGAGATGGTGAAGTTGCGGCCCGTGCTGTAGCTTGACAAGAACATTGTCACATTAAAGATCTTGGTCGGGCTATCCGAGGCGTACGGCGGCAGCGGCATCTTGCCGTTCGTCGAGACGTCGATCGCAACATGAAGGTTATCTATAGTTGAACCACTGTTAACGATCTGTTGGTCCGATGAAAACCAAATCTCATGTTGTTTGCGAGCCTTTATCTGAAGAGGGGGGGTTTTTTTTTTGGGGGGTTTTTTTTTTTGGAAAAGGGGTCTGGCTGGTACTAACCTCCGCCCAGCGGGGTCCCCGGCTGAGGCGCATCCAAGATGATCAACCCGGGCGTGAAAATCTGGCCGTTGGCAATGGTGAAGTTCTGGGCCGCCCCGGAGGTCGCGAACAGGGCCAGCAACGCGGCCGCTGCATACGAAGCTGAGGAGACCATGGCGATAGGAAGAAATGTAACGCTGCGGATAGGGCAAGCCGGGTCCGTGAGGCCGTAAGAAAAGGGAAAGATGGCAAAAGATCCGGAACGCAGAACCGAGAAAGAAGAGGGACAGAAAAGACTAGCAGCAATACTGCGCCTGCGCGGGGCAGTTGATTAATTATTCAAAGCCCGCGCGCCTGAAGCATCCAAGAGCGGCAGCAGGGTTCCTGGATCTCTAACAAAAGTACGGATAAAGTGGGAACTGCGGCCCTTGAAAATTCGAGAAAAAGATGATTTCGTTCGATGCGGGATGATGGATCGGGGCTCACGGGGAAATGAGCATACGGGCCACACACCTGGAGTAGATTGCCAGGGTATGGTGGGTGAGCAAGAGATGATGTGAAGACAGGCAAGGCAAAAAAAGGGCAAACAGCCAAGATGCCAAGAGGATGGGACGTCAACCATTCTTGAGGTAGAAAAGGATGGGGGGCGGCGAAAAAGTCTTGAAAGCCTCATACTACGGATATAAGCTACGTCGTTATGCAAGCTCGTCTCTAAACGACCTCCTCTCGGTTCGATGACAGCGGCGATCCGACGCAAGAAACGGCAGAGAACCTTGGCCCTTTATGAGCCTTGCAGGTTCTGGGCCACTGTCATTCATGCCGTGTTTGTATCCCTACACAGAAAGGTGTGTGTGTGTGTGTGTGTGCCATCTTCCCGGAGGTCGAGAACCGGGGCCAGGCGTTCCACCGCTTTACAATAACCTTACAACTCTACCACTATTACTACCTGGCACCGTGGCACCATACGATACGCGATCTCCAACCAACCCTTCGGTTGTGGTGTCTGTGCATGACGTGGGTTCGGATTTGCCAGGGGACTGGAACAAAGGAGCAGAGACTCCAGAGGCAGACGGGAGGAGTGAGGTGGTCTAAGGTAGGTAATAACGGCTGAGGATTAAGATGACTCGCCCCCCCCCCCCCCCCTCCCCCGCGGGTGTGACGCCCTCTTGATGCAAGGCAGGTTTCAGATTGACGGACGGGAAGAACTGGCAGAGAGGAACTTGCAAAGAGCGCTATAATTTTGTTAATTTGCGAGCAACCCGTCACCCATCGCATATTGCGCCCAGGGCCGCTCTCTTGTTGATGAAGAAGAAGAAGGGCGGCCCCCAACAGCGAAAGAGAAAGGACCTTGAACTTCCGTCAATTGAGAAATGAGACGGCGAAGACGTACGAGCCAACGCCTGATTAAACTTGCAGCCAAACACCCTGCGCTGGCGCGGTGGGGTTTCTGGCCCTTTCGGTCCCTTCGGCATCGTCTTCCGTCGCCAAGTAGCCTCCTCAGGTCCGTCTGGCATTGGTAAGAGTTTGCTACTCGTCAAGTATCCGTACAGAAAACCTCTCTTCAGCTTCACAGCAAGTGGTTGAGTAGGGATCACAATGTTGAGCAATCATTTGTACAAATTCGACATCCATTAATGACACCATCCTGCGTTGTAGGTAAATCGAGGGCGAATCATCTAACATGAACAAATTTTTTTGAAAGAAAAAAAGAAAAGAAAAAAAAAGCAAACTTGTCTAGTAGTTTTCTTAAAGAATTCTTCTTTTGGTTCTTTTTGGTTCTTCCCAACGCCTCGCTGTCTTTTTGTGAAAACTTACAAGTACCCTCCCCAACCATGAACTCACTTAGGTCCAGAGGATACAGGTGCCGTCGGCGCCGGCACTCACACACCAGGGCTCCGTAGGGTGCCAGTCCACGTCCAGGACACCGAGCTTGTTGACAATCTTGTGGCCCTTGAGCATCTTCACCGGCACAATGGTCGGGTTCTCCATGAGATCGGTCACGACCTTGCCGTGGAAGATCTGCAGGGTGCCGTCGTCACTGGCGTCAGCGAAGAGGGGGAAGCTGCGGTGGTACTTGACGGCGCGGATGGCCTCCGAGTGGAAGCGCATCGTCTTGTACGGGCGGTTGGAGAGGTCGAGATCGTGCCACAGGAGACGTCTGTCGTAAGATCCCACGACGATGTTGTCACCGCCAGAGTGCACGTCAAAGGACGAGATCCAGCGGGCGCCGGGCTGGATGACCTTGACGAGCTCCTGTCTTTGCAGGTCGTAGCAGCGGATCATGCGCTGGGTCGCGACGAAGAAGAGGGGCCTCGAGGGGTGGAACTGCGCCGTCTGGGCGAGACCGGGCAGCTTGCGGAAGGGAATCTGAGTCAGATGCTTCGAGAGGGTGTGGATGGCGACTGCGCTGCGCTGACCGTTGGGGGACACGGTGCTGAGGAAGTCTCCTCGTCTGTGCCAGTTGATCACCTTGATGACTGACCTGACGGTGGCCTTGAGCAGGACACCGGCAGCCTCCAACTTGGAGCCGGGTCTGGCCCACTTGCCCGGGTGCTCCTTGGTAATAGCAGCATTGGGCTGAGGGTTCTGTGTGGCGTAACCGAAACCAGCGTCAAGAATGTCACGGCTGGCCTTGTCGATGCCATCCGCACCGCGAGGAGGAACCGCAAAGAAGATGTCTTCACCAGCAGCGGCAGCCAGGATGAAGGTCTCCTTGTTAGGACGCCAGCGAACAGCGTTCACAGCCTCATCGAGACTGAGCTTGGCCATCCATTCCTGGCGACCGGTACGGAGATGCCACAAGCGCACAGTACCGTCGTCACCACCACTTGCAAGCCACTCGCCGTCAGGGCTGATGGCAGAAGACCGCACGCGACCCTCGTGGCCACGGAAGACAGTCTGGCAGGATGTGGGGAAAGGTCTGAGCTCCTCGGGACGAGGCAGCTTGGGAAGAAGCGACGCAGGGTCGATGTTGAGCCTGTTCTTGCGCACACGGGGAGCGAGGTAAAGATCCAGACAGCGCTCGAAGCGCTCCTTGACGAATTCGCCGTAGGCGGGGACCTTGCGCAACGAATCGAACTTGGCGGGCATGTACTCCTTCTCTCTGTCCTCGGGATCCGCCTTCTCCCACTCTTCCCTCTCGGCTTCTGTCGGGAGGTACTCAGGGGGAGGGTTGTAACTGAGGTCGTAGCCAGGAGGCGGGAGCTTGGGCGCCGGAATGTCCATGACGTGCGGCGGGCGCTCCTCCTCGTTCGCCCAGACGTCGTAGTAGACTTCTTCCTTCTCGGCTTCCTCCTTCTCCTTCTCTTCCGCCGACTTGTACGGCAAGATATGTCCGTCCTTGATGGCCTTGACGAGCTTGGCAATGCGCTTCGCCTCGTGCTTGGAGGGTACGAAGCGGCGTTTCGGTTCGGGCGCCGCGCTAAGGGGCATCTTCTCCTCGTGTGCTGTGAACCAGTGGACCATTTCCTGGGCATCGTTAGTCTTGGAGGCATGTCGCGCGAAGTCTCTAAATACTCACGGGGTAGGGGTCGTATCCTTCTTCGGGAACCTCGTTCATCTGTACGCGGCGCAAAAGCTCGAGCTCATCCTGGCTCAGGTTGAGTGGCTTGCCCGTCTGGGGATCCGTCAAGCCAGTCCAGCCCTTGGGAAGCTCAATGGTCTCGAGCAGGGCATCCAATGCCTCGCCGGCGGCCGGGCGCATGATCTTCTTGCCATTGATGTCGTATCCGATGTGAGGGTAAGAGTCGTAGAAGGAAAGAGGAATGTTGCCGATTGTGTTGACGGGCTCCTGGGCGTCAGTGTCGTCGGAGTCGTAGTCGGCATTGATCTCGTCGTACTCGTAGCGCTCTTCGCCGTCGGCGCCAGTCACGACCCTGTAGTTGGGCTTGTCGTCCTCGCCATCGACGGCGGCAGCGTCCTTGCCGAGGTTTGTTGACTTGAGCTTCGAAGAAATGTCTTCGTCGTCGGAGGGAATTTCGTCGCTCAGAATGTCCTCCTCGTCTTCCTCATCCTCTGACTCCTCGCCGTTCAGACCATTCTCTTCGCCCTCAGACTCGGAAGTTTCTTCGTAGTCGGAATCGTCTTCGCTCCCGGACAAGACACCTTCTAACGTTGCGGCAAATTCGTCGTCAACAGGGGCAGGAACATCCGCCTGCGGCTCCTTCCGCTTGCCTAACGCTTGTCGTGCACCCATTGTGGTGGTGGGAAATTGTCAGCCAAAAGAGGTTGTGAAGGGCTATTTTTGGAGCTTTCAGTTCGCGATGCAAGCGCAGGCGGTTTGGGCGGACGCCTTCTGGAATTTTTTTTTTCTGCCGTCGGTCGGTGTTAGCGTTTCCCAGACCGCCTAGCGGGGTTGACCGAGACGGAAGAGTGGAGGGATCGCTCCGGTTCGTCTCCAACTGCGACTCCAAAATCTGCCCCGAAATCTGCCCTGCAACGACACCACCAATTTCACCTATCGCATATTCCGTTGGAATACAGCAACGCAAGGAGACTGACTCTACTCTCCTACTGGTCATCTAAACGTTTCAAGTCGAACGTCATAGGCCTGAAACAACGTGCAGAGTTTCGAGAAGAATGCGGAGATGCTGAATACCCTGAGAATGGACCGACCATACGCCACAGAGGCTGTCAGCTCATCGCCTGAACGCCTTTACTCAAATGCCTAGCGCCTCTCCGGCTATTACCATGGGCGGGTGGTCCCTATGCAGCGGTGCATAGGTTGCCCTACAGGGCGTCCTCCAGCTGCCGTTCTGCTAACCACACGCAACCTTCCAGCGCTCAAGACACTACAACGTAACATCGGATTCATTGGCAGCGGGTACGAGGTGGTCTCTTGGCACAAATGGACGCTTAATACTGCGCGCTGAAGCAGGCGCAGCGACGCCGAGTGTCTCCCTCACACATGTAGATGGATCGTGGATGCATCCGAGGATACATCGAGAGATCTCACCAAGCCCAACGGGGGGTTGATGTGTGAGTATTCTCAGGTTCCATCGTCAGACCGCCCGACCATGCCAGTGATGGGTCAGACGCTTCGGGCTGCTCCGAAACGGCTTTAAGGGAGAGACTTCTCGTGATGCTGGTGCCCTGTCCGCATCCATGGTACTTGATACTAAGGCACTTACTTCCCTACGCCGATGACTCAAATCTTTACGAATTACACACTCCCACCTCGGCCAATAACAGCGTCGCCAAATGGCACTTCAAGGTAGTTCAGGCCGGGGTGGAATCTCATCCTGCACACACGAGGGAGGCGTTGAAGCCCAATTCTTTCGCATACCAATATGAGGAGAGCATATCTTGTAGTGTCTTCTTGTCAAGTTGAGGAAGATACTCGTTCACCTTCCCAAGTGTCTTGGCGTGAGCAGGATAGGGAACCTTGAGAGGTGGCTCAGCCATTATTTTGCTCGAGAGATAGGTAGTCTCGGTTGTTGCCAGAGAGGTACTACTGATACGACCATAGAGAAGTGAGAACAACTTCAACGGTGAACTAGGCCGTATTTCTAGCAAAAGTACCTGTGGATGAACTTTGGTTTCCGTCATATGCAAGGTTGGCATGGTGCTGACGCCGCCTCGAATCCTTCAAAGAAAGGGACTTTGGAGTGACTGGTGACGAAGGCGGCCAAGCAGTGTGCTGCTGTGTAGTTTTACTGGGTGGATGGATGTACCTTGCCTTACGAATGGATCCCCATACGACTGAGTTGGTCTTAGGGGGGCAGGCTTGAGGTAAGGCGGGTAAGCTGTGCTGCGTGGCTTGCTCCTCACCTACAACAATTACGCCGTGGTCCGGGAGAAGCTTTGCCCTTTTGCTTCCCGACCGCATCTCGTGTGTCTCACACTCCGTCTTTCTCATCCCGATCTCTGGATCGCAGTCACAATACCTTACCAACGTCTGAATTTCTAACGTGGCCGTCGGTGTCACCATCTGCATGCTTCCATCTCGTGCATACCGCAGCCTCGAGCAAGAAAACAACTCCGGGGTTCAGCTGGAGAGCAAGCCACGAGCTAAGGCAGCCAGGGCTTCATCGTCGTGCCCTCCCCGTTGTCGCTACCTTGCCATTCAGAGTCATCGGCCCTATTAGCACATCAACTTTTACGAACTCTCCGTCACCTACATATAACCCTCCCGGAAGCCGCACTCCTAGCAGTCTGGGGAGTTCTGAGTAATCAGAATAGTTCAACAATCGCATATTGTCAGGCAACCACGACAACGCCTCTCTAGTCCCTTATCACGTTTGTCATATCAAATCATGCCCCAGAGTAGTAGCCCGTCCAAGTCGGCGGCCGGTGTCGTGAAGCACCGCGCGTGTGATGAGTGTCGTAAGTGAAAGCCTTAACTTATACTCGGCTAGATGCTAATAACCCAC
The DNA here is from genome assembly GCF_030913505.1 of Colletotrichum phormii. Classification (NCBI taxonomy): domain Eukaryota; kingdom Fungi; phylum Ascomycota; class Sordariomycetes; order Glomerellales; family Glomerellaceae; genus Colletotrichum; species Colletotrichum phormii. The sequence goes on from NW_026851452.1 coordinate 1,344,550, forward strand.
GCAAGGCTCACGGAAGCTGGCTTGTACCAAGGAACCTGAAGGGTGCTCGAGGTGTCGGCGGGAGGGGCTCAGATGTGTCTACTCGGCCCAGAAGCAGATGGGCCGGCCAAGGAAGCGTAGACATGTCGATGATGCCGAAGGACAATCCTCCCCCGACAAGCCCGAGAACCAAGACCAGCAGACGCAAGTGCCACTCATGACGCAACCGACGTTAGACACCGACTTCTCGGCTTTCTTTTCCCAAGACTACTCTAGCATGAACTACCTTGACCTCCTCTCCCCCTTGGAAGGCCTGCCGCCTTCGACACTGCCGCCTGAGCTGTCGAGCTTGACCATGGCATACACCGAGCCGCGCTTCCCTAATGGAGACTTCCAGTTTGGGGTTGCGGGTGTTGACCTGTTAGGTGGCATCAACTTTGACGAAAGTGACTCTGCTGACGAGGATTTACCTCAAGATATCAATAAAAGCCTTACAGAACTGCTCTCGGCGCAAGTGCCCGAGACGGTTCCCAGCCTCTCCCCTCCTACCGCATCGGAGACATCATCACACACAGCCAACGCAAGCACGCCGGAATCGTCCACATCTGGCAACCCCAAGAGTGAGGATGGTTCTGATAAAAACGTGGACGGGGCACCGAAAGCATACAACAACGCCACGTGCTCCTGTCTATCTCAGATTTTCCTCTCCCTGGACGCCCTATCGAGACTACCAAACGATGTCAAAATTGCAATGAACATAGCCAGGTCCGCCGCTCGCGTGGCCCACGACGTCATTCACTGCCCATCCTGCAGTCTCACGGATATCACGAAACCGCCTCCGATGCAGGCATTTCAAAACATGATGATGCTCGGCGCTATCCTCCCGTCAACAGCCAACGCCTACGCCAAGATTCTTGAGCTCATCGACAACGAAGCCTCCCTGGCCAAGAAAGAGAAGAGGAACATCACGTTCCGCTTCGCCGAGTACGGTGGGCTGTGGGGTGAACTGGGCAGACGCGATACCGACTGCGGCGCCGTGGAGACGTTTGAAAATCGAGAGATGGACCCAGATAGCTGGAGGCTATCGGTCAGGGGCCTGTTGAAACTCGACATATACGGACACGATTTCCAGAGGTCAAATGGGGCAGGATCTACGATACCTTACCATCACCTCGGTCTCAGGGACGTCATCAAGCAGATGGAGGATCGGTCGAACAACCGACATGACCAGCTTGACGAGATGGTGGCGGCCGGGCTCCCTCACCCGATGCTGCATACGGACCAGCACTTGATGGTTCCGCAGGGCAAGGATGATAGCAAGGAGAATCGGCACTGCTTGAAGATTATAGAGATTGCGCGCGTTGCTTTGGACAAATTGGTGATAGCTTGAAGGTTGGAGAGCTTTCTTACTTTCTTGCATGGATTGGATTTGTTTTCTTTTCTTTGTTCTGGGTACACTACAGGATGAAGAAAGGGTTCACGATGGCAACGTTTTTGGCTACCGCGAGATATCTGGGCGCATAGGATGCAAAAAGCGAATCTGGAACGGGGGCTTCGCAATATTAGACTCTCGCTTACCGTAATTATACCATGAAAGAAGGACATTGTTTTTGGCAACTAGCGGCCAGAACATGGCCGAAAGGGTCAAAAAATTGAAACATTCCACTCCATGATAACCTCACACTAGTGCCCGTACGTCCCATTCCACCCGAGCTGAAGAATGGAAACCACGGAGACTTACTTTAAAGATGCATTGTTTTGGTGACTTTTGGTCCGCATGCCGTGGTACATCGGAATGTGAACAAGCAGGTGAGATAATCTCGAACCCCCAAAGTCAACGTTCCATGACAGCTTCCATGCAGATGAGGTGCCGTGAGACGGGGCAGTGTTTTTGCCCTGTGCAACCCTGGGCAACCAGTTTCTCGGGACTGGTTGAATGCCTGGGCAAAGCCAAATTTGTGGGCAACAAGAATTGCCCAGCCCCGTCAGCGGCTGTTCATGAGCACAAGACTCTCGAGGTTGTGGCTGAAGAATCTGGTGCAACAGCGGAGTGACTTTTTTTCTCGTCAGTTTTCTTTGACAGGTTGGTTTAGCTGGGGGAGCAACAAGGGATGTTGTTTCTATTGATAGACGGCGATGAGTCGTGCAGCAGTACAAATTGGAGTGAGACCGAATATTAGCGGAATCAAGTAAGTTACACATCAAAGGATTTCGGTATCGGGATGTCAAACCGAGTGTTTCTTGACCTCGTATCGGATTCTCCTTTTTTTTTTTTTCTGCTTTTGGGCTGCGTTTCACGAAATGAAGCAGATTATCCAAGTCCTCCAGGAACGGGTAGTTTGCAATTCCAAGAGAACCAGAGATGGTGCCGTCTTTCGACCCAGTGGCTCCGGCGGGTAAACATCGGTGGTCAGCGCCGAGCGGAGTTCCAATCAAGCTGAGAGACAGGGGAAATGGAGGGGCCACGGGGCTAAAGGCCTGTGAATCTCGTAAATCGGGGTTCTCGGCACCAGGCCGGTTTACTATGTTAGTGCAGGAGTGTCGAGAGTTGCCAGATTCTGTCCTCTTGTGGCTTGCCCAGATCAACGGCTTTTTCAGGCAGGGCAGATGGTTTTGGGGGACGGATATTGGCCGCTTTGCATGATACGATCTGTCGAATGGAACGGAGAGGTAGAAGATAGTGGTAGGAACCTAGTAGGTTAAGGAGGTAGGTACCTAAGGTAGGTCAGGTCGGATGGTGAGGTGGACCTTGAGCGGCGGTGATTTCTCCGGTCCGTCGTCCGCTCGTTGGCCGCGGCCTCCTGAGCCTACCTTATTTCAGCACAATTAGGTACCCAAAGGACGAACCCCCGTGATGTCTTTCGCCCGCGGTGCCGCCCAGACGGCGGTGTCTCTCCGTCCTTTTTAAAATCTCCTAATCTCGCCTCGATCCACCCGAGCCCCCAAGCTCCAAACTGTAAAACCGTGGAAGCCAACAACATTACAACAAGCCTTGGCTAGTGGCCCCCCTCGTGCCTGTCCTGACTCCGTCTATCCGCCCCCCTAGTACGAAGTAATGAGGGTCAAGGAAGTATTGCTCCAGGCGAGTTTACGGCAAGTCTGGGCCGTGGGAAAGTGACTAATGGAGGATCCCCCCAAGGAGGCAAAGCTAGGTGTGTTAAGGTATGCGGGGACGCTAAGCCCAATCAGAAGTAAGCTTGTGTCAGGACCCGGCCCCGAATGATTTCCATGCAATTACTCTCCCAATTGCATCTTTACCAGGTACTCATCAATACGTCTGCTCATCATCATCCTGAGGTGCTCGAACAGACACGATCGAACGCTAGACCGCTCGCTCACTGACCGTGGCTTATGCTTCTTACCAAGGCTCTTGCGTCGTTTCTCTTGTTCCTCCAAGGTGCTACGGTGCCAAGATATCAGCACCAAAGCAGTTGCCTAAGCTCCCAAGTCTGTGCTGCATGTCACTTCCTTACTCCGCCTCGTGACAGCCCGCCTTTTGGCCCATCAATCCCCGACGACGATTACCTTTTTTGCCTGTCCGCTCCTCGCTACACCTTAGTCCGCTCCTCTTCTTTCTATCTCCGTGTTTCTCTTTTTTTTTTCTTTTTTTCCCACTCTTCCCTTTTTAACCATCAACCATCCCTCCTCGCCCAGACCTTTCGGGGGTTTATTACTTGTGTTGCTTCTTCCTTTCGTCGCAGGTTTCTCTTTTTCGGAACTTGTTCCTTTTTCTTAGGGTACCTCCCAAATCCACAACGCGGTTGCATGCGCTTGTCTCGCTTTCGCTCCTAATCCGTCAGCCAAAAACCCGTTGTTCGACCTAAAGCGATCGACCCTCTCTCTCCCACCCCAAGAACGTCATCCACATACCGACGGCCGCTTTGTCGCGCCCCCCCCCCCCCCTTCCGACCAAACATCACCCCGTCATTCGCACGAGACCGCCCTTTTACTCTCTGTCCCTCCCTCTGCTAGTCCCATTTCAACAACCCCCGACCCGGCCAGGCCAATGGCCCCTCCGCCACCCTACCTGATAGCGACCGCCGCCCAAGATGTTCCTTCTACACTCGCCGCCGTCGTAGCAGCTACAGCAACAGCAGCATTCGAGGCAGCAGCAAACGCCGTGATGCCCATCGCGACACCGACAGACGCCCTCGCCGGCGCCATCGCGACCGTCGCGAGCACCGCTGCCGCGGCCACGGCCACGGCCACGCACGCTGTAACACAGGGCGAGGAAGGTGGCAACGGCGAGTGCAGCCTGCTTGGCTCCTTCGCCCTCATCGTCCAGGCCGCCCTGGGTGGCCTTGCCTTGCTGGCGTTGGTCTTCAAGCGATGGAGAGAGCGGCCACAACGTCCAGTCAAGATCTGGTTCTTCGACGTCTCGAAGCAGGTGTTTGGCTCGGTTCTTGTCCACATCGCCAACATCTTCATGTCAATGTTGACGTCAGGGCGCTTTTCTGTGACACTGGACCCCGCAACCACGGCCAACGCGCAGAGGTTGATGAGACGTGGCGAGGACTACACACCAAACCCGTGCTCTTTTTACCTGCTCAATCTCGCTATTGATGTAAGCGAAACCACTCTCTTTTTCGTCCCTGACATTATACTAATTTGTGTTGCAGACCACCATCGGTATCCCCATCCTCATCGTACTTCTCCACGTCCTGACGGGCCTCGTCGCGTACACACCCTTGGGCAAGCCTGAGGAGTCGATCCGGTCCGGCAACTATGGCACACCTCCCAACGCCTGGTGGTGGCTGAAACAGTCCTTCATCTACTTCTGCGGCCTTTTTGGCATGAAGTTCTGCGTCCTCATCATCTTCCTACTCCTGCCGTGGATCTCGCGCGTCGGCGACTGGGCCTTGCGGTGGACCGAGGGCAACGAGCAGTTGCAAATCTTCTTCGTCATGATGTTCTTCCCGCTCGTTATGAACGCCATGCAGTATTACATCATCGACTCTTTCATCAAGCAGCCCCAGCACGAACACGAGCGACTGCCGGAGGAGGATCCCGACTGGAGCTCGAGACACGCAGGCGTTAGTCCGTACGACGATGCCGACTCGGCAAGCGAGGAGGGCGCGAATTCGGACGATGGAGCGAGCTTGAAGCTCAAGAAGGCGAAACATGCGGATGACGCCGAATACGACCCGGACACGGATGGCGACGCACCGACCGTCATTGGTAGCAGTTCGAGCCGGACGAATCACCAGAGAAGGGATAAGGACATTTCGGCGGAGTTGTTCCCAAAGGAGTGATGTAAGTCTTTGTTTTGTTTGGTTTAAGCTAGGAGTTGGAGCTAGATACATGTATAATCGGACCAGGTCTAGATGGATGGCCTGTAAAGAGCTGTAACAATACGGGTTTGGTTTAAGCGCATGCTCTGTTGTTAGTCCTCTTGAATCGTATTCGGATCCTGACTATTTGAATTCTTCGGGTGACCACCAAAGTCATTGTCTGAAATATCGTAAACATGGTGCATTCACCGCCGACAGCTTTTGTACACTTGTTCCAATATTCTGCTTGGGTTAGCACCGAAGAACGTTCACTTGCAACTGTATTCGTATAAACTCCACAAAGCAGGAGGGGGTTTCGTGGCTGGTCAACGAGGATCGGGCCGGAGCCGGGTTCTCACCCCGCGGTTCCGTCTGCAAAATTAGAACCACTTCCCAGGCGGCACGCGAAGGGCGGGTTCCCGTCCTCGAGTTCTCCGGCTCACTTGCCCCGGCTCCTCTGCTTCTCTGAGGAGGTTGATCACGAAGTTGTCATTGCTGCCGACGATGGGGTGTTGTGACCTCGGTAACCTTCTTCGCAGAGTTGAACTGACAACTAGTCTGCAGATTCCGGACAATGGTGGATCGGAGATCGAAGTAGGCTTACCGCTGCTTTCTTTGGTTGTCCAAGATTTTGCTGACGGTCTGGAAGAGTATTGACTCGTCCAACACCAGCGTTTCCAGTTCAATTCTAGACTACCGTTTCGAAAACGGCCGGACATATCATCGGTACAAAGATGGAAGTGAGTTTTGGGCCTTTGTTTCTTCATCTACCTACTAATCCAGTAATGTCACGAGAGGCTGATGGATTCCAAAGAATACAACATCCCTGATGATGAGAGGGAAATGGATAGACTAGGTGAATCATGCTTCAAGACCACCATTTTCACGGGGCACGAGCTAATCTCGTCGTCAGACTTGCAACACCACATCTGCCTCATGACGCTCGGTGGCAGACTCGGCCTGACTCCCCCTTGCCAAGCGGGCGCCGACGTAGGCAGAGTACTCTGCTTCGACAGCTTGACGGGATCGTCTTGAAAATTGTTTCAACATCGTGTGGTGAGAGAAGCACTTCAGGCTGAGTGTACACGATTACAGGGTGGTGGGAAAAGCATCCTTGGATCTTTGAACTCAACGAGGGAGAGACATAAATTGAAGTTGCTGAATCCGGTTTTAGAGGCATTGGTGGTGTTTTACTTCATCAACCGAAGGAAGGAATAGAAGCTCAACCAGGCAGTACTGAATCAATGCAAGCGGAGGTCTTTGTCAACACAGTTGTACACGTATGCAAAACTTGAGGCCAGAGTGCAACTGTGAGTACATGAACCAAGTGACCACGAAACTATGCGAGAGGAGACATTTGTGCCATGCAGGACAGCACCTGCAGCTTGGTCTATCTCCTGCCTTGAGAGCCTCACCCTTCCTTGGCGGTATCTCGCTCCGGGCCCACCTGAAGCGCTGCAAAGAGGTCACTTTGCTGTTGCCCTGCATTGCATGCATGTTTTTCGTGTTGGTTTGCTTCGACTAAAGATTGAGGGGTTGTCAGCGATGGCATGTTGCTCTGCCACCAAACTGTTCGATTTATCTGTTTCCTCTCGAGCACATTGCCAGATCTTTACCTTCGATACTGTGTTGTTGGAATAACGACACAATAGCCGAAGTTGATTACCTCAACGTCACCTCGTCGTTTCATCGGAAGCAATACTTACAGTCATGGCTGAAGTCGACCACGAGGTCAACATCGAACAGGTGCGCTGGTGACCATATGACAGGTGTCACTCTCTCGAGCTGACGGCGGTCGTAGTCTCTAGAGGATAGCCGAGCAGATGTTGAAAGCGTTGCTTCCTCGAGCACCAGCATCAGCGGCTCGATTTTAGACTACCGATTCGAAAATGGCAGGACGTACCATCGTTACAAAGACGGCAGTAAGACCACATCTTGAGTCGCTAATAAGACAACGTTGTGTCTACTCGGTGTTTCCTGCTAACCGGGGCGGGTACCAGAATACGCGATCCCCAACGATGAGCGAGACAACGATAGAATGGGTAGACCTTCTCTACAGGGCCCTTAGCCGAGTCCATTAGTTTGGCATTCCTGACTGACCGTGCTAGATATGCAACATCATATATGCCTCATAACCCTTGGTGGCAGGCTAGGACTAGCACCTCCATGCCAGCCCGAGGTCAAAGTCAAGCGAGTACTAGACGTAGGCACCGGTACAGGCATCTGGGCTATCCAGTTTGCTGGTGATCACCCCGAAGCTGAGGTACATTTAAAGGAATTAATGGACCTAGAATACGCGTTTGATCGTAGGCAGGTTCTCGGCGTTGATCTTTCCGCTACACAACCAGACTTGTAAGTCCCTGTGGCCCAAAAGAAACTGGAGTAGAGGACTGAGAGGTCGGGTCATTTAGCCTGGCTACGAATGTCGAGTTCGAAATCGATGACATCGACGAGGAGTGGACATATACCCTTCCGTTCGATTACATCCACAGTCATTTCATGTCATCCAGCATCGCAGACTGGAAGGTGTACCTTACCAAGTGTTTCAAGTAAGTGTGATTCTACTTCCGCCTTTTCTAGACGGCCATCTACTAATGACGACAAGGCATATCCAACCTGGCGGTTATCTCGAACTACAGGAGCCAGAGATGGAATTCCAGGCCGACGACGGCACATTTCCTTCCGATTGCCCCTTGGCCAAGTACGGCAACCTCCTGAAGGAAGCCGCGGCCATACTTGGGCGTGAGTACGTTGCGGTGTCTTCCTTGAAGACACTGATGGTTGAGGTGGGCTTCCAGCACGTGACACTGAGCCGGTACAAGTGGCCCATCAACACGTGGCCCAAGGATCCCGCGTTCAAGGAACTGGGCGCCTGGGGCTTCAAGAACAGCAATGCTGGTCTTGAGGCTATTTCCATTGCGCCACTGACGCGCGCTCACAAGTGGACTAGAGAGGAAGTGGATGTCTTTTTGGCTGATGTCCGGAAGGACTTGGCTAACAAAAACTACCACACCTATATTCCCATGTAAGTCTCACCATCGTGCTTGGACATTGGCCAACGCCGTTCTCATATTGACTTGTTGGACTCGGGTATTTTGTTGTTGGACGTAAACCGGAATAGAGGCAGTAAAACCAACGCGAATCTTGAAAATGATGGCGCACGAAATGTTTGATTAGGAACGGGATGTAGGTGTTTGGAGATTCGGCAAGTAGTCGTGCCAGCCACACCGTGATCCGCAGCTTTTGGATTTTGTTCACTGTTTCGGTGTCCACCTTTCCAGTAAAGAATATTTTCGGCCACTTCCAACTTGATTAATTGCCCCTACTGGAACCGGATTTATCATCGCGCTTCTCATCGGTAACACAGTCAAAGGCAGTTGTTGCTGAAGCCAGGGTGACTCGGACATTCGCCTCGGCTCCGGTACCCTATGCCAAAGGTCTCGTGTTACATCCAATGGTTTCCAACGGTTCGCTTGTCCCAACACCAGGGGTGTGCGCGATAGTCACCCCGAGTCCCACAATTATCTTCTTCAAAGAGGCAACTTGGCCGTCGGGCTGCGTTATGCAATGCGCATTTGCTCTGTTGGTCGTCTCCGGAGACAGGGGTGGCCAAGAAGAGGGGGCGCGCAATCGAATGTTTTGGTCGCCACAGAAAACAGAACAGCTTGCCATTCTCCCCGCCTTCAAATGGTCTTCGCCTCTCAGCAGATCTCAACCCGTTTTCTCGTTGTCTCAAGGAATTCATTTGCAGAAGAAAAGTCACCGTTGAAGATATCTCACAATGTGTCAAGATACCCCTCCAAATGTGGACCGCGAAGACCAACTGGTCGCCGATGACCCTGTATGCATTGAATCGTCACATCACTACCACATGGCTGTACAATGAATCTAACTGCAGTTGCAGGTCGAAACCGACAGCGAGGCAGACCTCGAGGTAAGTTTGACTTTCCTCATTTCCATGTCCTTCCTTTGCGAGAAGCTCCTATTAATGCTATCCGTGTGGCGCAGAGTCTGCTGTCTGAGACGACGAGTATAAAAACCTCAATGCTTCAGTATCGTCAGGAAAATGGCAGAACCTATCACAAGTATAAAGATGGACGTAAGCAAGCGGCTTCCCGTGCTCAATCATAGCTTTTGTCTAACTAGCGATATCAGAATACTTTGTTCCTAATGACGAGACGGAAATCGACAGACTTGGTAAGTCAAATTCCAATCTTGGACTTGATCCGTCGCTGACCAGCCGCCACCAGATATGCAGCATGAGATCTTTTATCTGACTTGGGACGGCAAACTCGGTGTCACCCCGCCATGTGAGCCCGACGCCAAAGTTGGTCGTGTTCTTGACCTCGGCACCGGCAGTGGACTTTGGGCCATCGAGTTTGGCGATCTGCACCCTGAAGCTGAGGTGAGTAGTACTTGAAAATCACGCAGTCCGATATCTGCATTGCTGGTTGAAAATGGCTACTCACTAACCACCTGTGAAGGTACTGGGTATGGATCTCTCGCCCACTCAACCCTCAGAGTAAGTCTCCTTTCATCCAAGCACCAAGGCTTTTGACGCAGTTACCTGGGACGTGATCGCTGACTTCATTGCTATCGAAGGGTTCCGCCCAATGTCAGGTTTGAGATTGATGATTTCGATGAGGACTGGCTCTACTCGCAGCCATTCGACTACATCCACAGCAGAATCATCAATGGGGGTGTCGGTGACTGGGAGAAGTTGATCAAGAAAGCTTACGAGTAAGTTGCCCTGAAAATACGGCAGGTAGAAGACATTTCTAACAGAAATACCGCAAACAGCAACCTCCAGCCCGGCGGATGGTTCGAGATCCAGGAGTCAGAGTTCTCGCCCGCCGCTGACGACGGTACGCTGCCGCCGGAAAAGGCATTGTCTAGATTCGCCGCACTAGTTCGCGACGCCGTAAAGGCCTTTGGACGGCCCTTTGTCGAGGTCCCTACCCTGAAGGACATCCTCACAGAGGTCGGGTTCGAAGACGTGGCCCTCACCCGCTACAAGTGGCCGACGAATCCCTGGCCCAAGGACCCCAAGCATAAGAGAATCGGCGAGTGGAACTTCCACAACTTTGCCGGCGCCGTCGAGACCATGGCTCTTGCGCCGCTGACCCGCGTGCATGGTTGGACCAAGGAGGAAGTGTTGGTGTTCTCTGCCGAGGTGCGGAAGGATCTTAGGGATCCAAAGGTTCATGCCTACTTCCCAATGTAAGTCGCAACATGTTTTTTTTGCCATCTGGGCTGGAGATCTGACAACGTTAATAGCTACACGGCTGTGGGCAGGAAGCCGTTGAAAGCGGCGACTCCGGCAGTGGCTACCGAGACCGCTCCGGCTGAAGCCTCAGCTTAACCTCAGCGATTCCGATGCCCCCTTCGGCTAGCTAATGGCTCAAGGCAGCTTTGCGATCTTCAGTTGGAACAGATCAAATCATGAAGATCTTTGGAAGGGGCCTGGTATCTTTCATGATGTCTTACACACGGGCGGCATTATTTCTGAGCGTATCGAGTTTCTAATCAAATTGGGTAGAAAGCCCATTCGCGTAGTGTTTTCCAGCCTCTCGTGACTTCATTTTGTCAACTCTGCGGTGATAAGATTTGACTGAGAAACTCAGACTTGAAGAAAGATCCGGGATTCTGTGTGAAGAATGTTTTGGTATTATTACTTGTGCCTATTCCATTGTCACACTTCAGTCGTTCGTTTGGTGCGGCTAGAAGAGAGGAGACACTAGCCTGACGGGTGTTTTGCCCGCGACCGGCGGCGGGGAATGCCTTTCCCATTCCCCTGCCGCATCTCCAATTTTCTCGGTCTGTAAGAAGGCAACGTCGCCGCTCGCCTGCATCATGCGGCCTGCACGTCGATACTGTGGTTGGTGGTTGACGGGCAAGCCGCGGTTGGCAGGACACGAGTTGGTTTGACAAGCAAGAAGGGGTTGATTCGTCTGGCCATCTCCCAAAACTCCGAATCATCACCTCGTGGGTTTCTATAACTGAAAATTGCTTCCCAAACCTTCAGGCATAAAATAGCATAGTCCTGAATTATATCAACAGACACGCTTTCAGGACAGGCTCAAAGTACTGCGATCATGGCCGCCACACACGGCGATCCGGAGGCCCACCTGGTCGCTGAAGACGACGTACGGGTCCGTGCAAGCACCATTATCGAGAGCACCAGTGCTAACGATGATCGCATCAGATTTCCGATAGCGAACAGGATCTTGAGAGTCTTCGGTCAGAGACTACGAGCGTGAAGGACTCTATTCTTGAGTATAGAATTGAGAATGGAAGATCTTATCACAAGTACAAAGATGGCAGTGAGTCTATACTCCTTGTCAGAGATTTGGGTTGCGAACTTTTGCTAATGTACTTCAGAATATGCCTGGCCTAATGACGACATGGAAAAGAACAGACAAGGTGATTTGTGAATCTCGTGGCATTTCCATTAGGTGCTAAGGAATTATTTACTAAAGGAAGTAGATATGCAACACGAAATTTGCCTCCTTACGTTTCACGAGAGGTTAGGGTTCGCTCCTCCTTGCGATGAGAGCGCCAAAGTCGGCCGCGTTCTCGATCTGGGTACTGGAACCGGCCTCTGGGCCATTGACTATGGCGACAACCACCCAGAGACGGAAGTAAGAGCTGATCATGAAAGTTGTGTTTCCAGAGACAGGTGTCTGACAGTGAGATAGGTGCTGGGCGTTGATCTCTCTCCCATTCAGCCACGAGAGTAGGCGATTTTCCCGATTGGAGCGTGATAGGCTACCTTGCTAACGACATCTACTTAGTGTGCCTCCTAACGTTAAGTTTGAGGTTGACGACGTCGAGGAGGAATGGCTCTACTCACGGCCTTTTGACTACATCCACCTTCGATTTATGAATGGCTCAATTTCGGATTGGAAGAAGATCATTCAGAAAGCCTACGAGTATGTCTGGTTTCTTTTGCTCACTGTATTAATTAACTTGATTGACGTTCGCGGTATTTAGGCTTCACTGGAACGAAGCAAATCGCACAGGGCTAATTGGATTCGCGCAATAGTAATCTCGTCCCGGGTGGCTACTTTGAGATCCAGGAGTCAGAGTTCATTATCAGAGCCGATGATGGCACTCTTCCCCCCGAGAAACCTCTGGACCAATTTGTTTCCCTCATTCGGGAAGCTGCGGAAAAGTTTGGGCGTAGATTCGCTCCTGTATCTGAGATAAGGGAGCAGATGGTTGATGTTGGATTCGGAAACGTGGTCCAGCAGAACTTCAAGTGGCCTTCTAACCCATGGCCGAAAGATGACCACCACAAGAGGATTGGCGAATGGAACTTCCACAACTTCGTGGATGCTGCTGAAGCTATGGCTCTCGCACCTTTGACTCGCGTCCACAACTGGACGAAGGAGGAGGTCCAAGTTTTCCTTGTAGGCGTTCGTAAGGATATGAGAGACAAGAGAATCCACTCGTACATGCCCATGTAAGTTGCCTTGACACCTTGTATCGGAGGGTATCCTCTGAGACTGACATAACCTCCCGTAGATCAACTCTTGTGGGTAGGAAACCCTTGAAGGAAGATACTCCGGCTCCACCTCAAGATCAGAGCACGCCAGCAACTGCAGCTTGATCCTGGCGAAGGTTCTTCCACGTCCCTCTAGAATTACTAGCCAGGAAAGCAATAGCTATATAAAGTATTGGGTCAAATTGCACAATTAATTGGCTGAGAAGGGTCCCCCGTTCTGTTCTGGACCATCGTGTGTGTAAGCTCAGCCTGAGTCCAAACACATTAATTGTCCACTATCGTTACTTGATCGAGATTGGGAAGAGTGGCCGAGGCATCAAAATATCGTGGGCATGGGTAAGGGTCTGGCGCACCGCGGACACGGAATGTCTTCCGAAGGTGGGCAGTCCAGATTCTCGTTGGCAGGGGTTTGCCGACTGATGTGGCAAGTGGTAGGATCGCGACATGCAGTTGGAAATCGTTGCCACATGCCCGTGTCTCATCTCTTCTCTCTTCATTCGGCCGAAGTTTTCTCTGCTCCACAATCTTCTGCAATGGGGAGACTGCACCGTTGAGATGCATATGCATGTTTGCTCGTTGGTTCCTACGCCGAGCCCCAGCTCAGAAGAGGGGTGCCGAACTGAGATCGCCTGTTTGAATCACAAAAACAATCAAGACCCCTCAACAGTTTTCTTCATTACCTTTTCCTAGGATCTTTGCTGCTATCACTTCAGTGTGACGTGGCGCAGTGTTCTGATCTCATCAGTATTGAATTAGCAAACAGCAAGATCGGCACAAGACTCGCCAACGCGCTAGTTCCACCCAAGATGGCCCAACCAAGCACTACTATCACTCCCCAAATCGTCGCAGACGATCAGGTAAAGTCGTCGTACCATCTCTCTCTGTGATGGGGTTCTAAATGTGGTAAGCATGACGATGCTCAGTCAGATATTGGAAGCGTAAGTGCAAGCTACACTCCGACTCTTCGACGCATCATGAGTTTTACTTACAAGCTTGTCACAGAGCACCGCTTCTTCGAGCACCAGTCTGCGTGCCTCAATCCTGGACTACCGTGTTGAGAATGGCAGGACTTACCATCGGTACAAAGATGGCAGTGTGTTTCCTCTAATAAATCATGGAAGAACCTTTCTAACATTGACCGAGAATACACGATTCCCAACGACAGTAGGGAATTGGAGAGGCTAGGTAGTGCTCATCAGCTCATGTCGTGTCCGAATACTCACTCACATTGATCACAGACATGCAAGATGAGCTTTGGGCTATTTCACTCGACTTCGCCTCTGGCATGGCTCCGCCCGGCCAGTTGGGTGCTGAAGTTGGCCGAGTCCTTGACGTCGGGACCGGCAGTGGCATCTGGGCAATCAACTATGCAGATGACCATCCCGATGTTGAGGTACCAAGGGTCCCCTTAGGTGAAAAGCAGTTGTTCTCGAACGTGCTTTACTGACTTTGTTCTCCCCCAAGGTTCTTGGTATTGACCTCTCTCCGACCCTCCCTGACTAGTATGCGTCTCCATCTCCCTCGTCTCATGGATTACCCTTACAAGTCATACTTTATGCGAAAAGGTGTTAACAAGGATTTCTTCTAGCGTACCACCAAATGTCAGGTTTGAGGTTGATGACGTTGAAGAAGAATGGACGTACTCAAGGCCTTTTGATTATATCCATAGCCGTGTCATGACAGGCAGCGTTAGCGACTGGGATTTGTATCTTCGTAGGTGCTACGAGTGAGTTTTTTCCTCCCTCTAAGTCCCGGTCTATGTAAGATTGCCACAGGAGCTGATCCAAGTGCCGATAAAGCAACCTCGTTCCTGGTGGCTGGGTTGAATTGCAGGAAATTGCTGTATACTGCGACTCAGATGACGGGACGCTGACACCAGACCACGCGATTTCCAAATGGAGCAAACTGTTACACGAGGCAACGATCAAGCTCGGGCGCCCCTACATTGATCCCGAAGGCCTCCCAGAGAAGGTCCAGGCTGCCGGATTCGTTGACGTTGCTATCACTGCATTCAAATGGCCGCTCAACGACTGGGCCAAAGACCCCAAGTACAGGCAACTTGGCAGACTTCAGCTGGAGAATGGCTTAGCTGGCATTGAGGGGTTCACTATGGCAGCGTTTACCAGAGCCTTTGAGTGGACCGCTGAGGAGGTCAACGTGTTCCTCGTCGATGTGCGAAAGGATGTTAACAACCGGAGAGTTCACGGGTACCTTCCAACGTAAGTCGCAGTGATCCCCACGCCATGAAGCTCACTTGGACACCCAATTTAGTTACTCCATTATTGGACGCAAGCCGGAAAAGGGACAAAAATCAGCTGTCCCGGCTGCCCAGGCTCCTGTTTCCACCAAAACTCCTGCTGCCACTGAGCCTACTGTTTCTACTCCTTCACAGGCCCAAGCCCCGACTTCATCTTGATGATATAGTTCGAAGTCACGGCTGTCGAGTGAGGTTGCGCTCGAGACGGGATCTAGCGGCTCTAGTCGCCTTTAGTGTAAGTCTATCCTGGGGGTTTGCAGGGATATATCAACTTGCAACCCACGAATCATACGAATGCAAACGACAGCGGCACCAAGCCGCAAGTGTCAATCTTCGAGCAAGCATGAGGGCATGCACTAGAGATGGAGGGGCGGCTTTGGTCGTGATCCCGCGTGCCGGCTTCGATGTCTTGCTGGGATGAGAATGACGAAACAACTAGAGGCGATTTAATCAGTTACTTAGACATGAACAGCTTCTGCTCGCCGTAATCTTTCTTCCCAAATGGCTTATAACTTACTTTTTGATCCACTTGCCGAATAGTCTTCTTCAAGACGGGGCTTTCATTGTTAGGGGCCAGGCTCTATTGTTCGTTGAGCTGGCACCTTGGCAACTACACTGTCGGACACCTGCGGCATAGACAAGGGGACGCTAGTTGGGTGATAGTCTCGATGTTTGCCCACAGCCTTTGCAGACAAGGGAGCGGCCGAGGTCAGATGTGACAAGCATCACCATCCATTCAGTGGAAGACACTACTTTCTCCCTTGTCTGAAGTTGGAACTTCCTATTCGGTCGCATCTTCTTCAGTTCCACATTTGTTTGCAACGCGGTGGCAACGCCATCGGCGCGCATATGCATGTTTCCCCGTGGGTTCCTCCTGCGAAGAAGAGGGGTTGGCTGGGGGCATGTTGGCAAGGCCGGTTTTGTGCTTTGCACAAAAGTTATTGTAGAGCCCAGTCCTATTCCCCATCACTGCTACTCTTCAGTCTTTTTTTCTCGCCGACTTTTGTGACATACCTTACTTTTTGACAAAACTTGACCCAGTACTGTGGTTCGGTAAGATTGACTGTAGCACTCGACACGGCCAACATGGCCCATGACAATAACGCGGCGGTCCTTGACGTGGACGATGTAAGTGAAGCTAGTCTTCCATCCTACAATGAACCTTCTCTCAGGAGTATACTTACTGTGGAAATAACAGGAAGATCGTTCAGAGGTGGGAAGCGTAAGCTCAAGCCCGTGTTGCCAGAGGCAGTACACCAGACTGAACGGGAAGGTCAATATCTCACATAACATCTCATCTTTTAGAGCCTAGCTTCATCAAGCACCAGTCTTCGCAATTCCCTTCTTGATTACCGTCTCGAGAATGGCAGGACCTATCACCGATACAAAGATGGCAGTATGTGCATCCGCGCTTTTGTCTTGGTCAAAACTCCGCTCTTACTTAACTTCAGAATACAATCTTCCCAACGACGAGCGAGAATTGGACAGGCTAGGTACGCTATTTCCAATGGTTCTGCTTCATACGACAACACTTTTCTGACATTATATCCAGATCTGCAGCACCATTTGTGGCTTCTTGCGCTCGATGATAGACTTGGAGTTGCCCCGCCTTGCAAGGAAGGTACCAAAGTCGGTCGGGTGCTCGATGTTGGAACTGGATCTGGCATTTGGGCCCTCAACTTTGCTGATGAGCACCCTGAAGCTGAAGTAAGTCTGCGATGTAGGCCCACCTCGTCACGCGGCAAAAGTCGTTCCGTCTCTTGGTGCACTTCTTGACATGAAATGTACATCGTCTGACTTCGGCGGCTCAATAGGTGTACGGCATTGACCTGTCGGCGACCCTTCCTGGCTAGTGAGTTGCCTTCATAAAGGCGTGATTACGAGATACAATTTCCTGACAGATTCCATCGTCACAGCGTGCCCCCAAATTGCAAATTTGAAGTCGACGATGCTGAGGAAGAGTGGACATGGACCCGGCCCTTTTCCTACATCCATAGCCGAGTCATGACTTCCAGTATCGGTGACTGGAAGCTGTATTTGCAACGTTGTTACGAGTGAGTTCTATATCTTGACATATCAGTCACTCTAGTTGGGGAAGAATTGCCTCAAACATGGACATCGCGCTGACTTGGTGGATAAAGCAATCTTGAGCCTGGCGGATGGATTGAGTTACAGGAGTTCGATCTCTATCCGCGATCAGACGACGGAACTCTCACGCATGAGCATTCTCTGATCAAGTGGTGTGATCTACTCCTCGAGGCATCAGAGAAGTTCGGTCGCCCTTATGTTGAAGTTCCGCCATTGAAGGACCTTCTCACAGAGGTAGGCTTCGTGGACGTGTCGTTGGATCTGTACAAGTGGCCTACCAACACTTGGCCGAAAAATGGGAAATACAAAGAAATCGGCTCCTGGCACGGCGAGAATGTCTCTCGCGGTCTCGAGGGCTTTACAATGGCGGCTTTGACGCGTGCCCTGGATTGGACGCGCGATGAAGTCAACGTCTTCCTTATTGATGTACGCAACAACATCAAGGATAGAACCATCCACGCATGGTGGCCAGCGTAAGTACTTCGAGTAGTGAAGAAGTCAGGCCGAGAAACGTGTTGGACTGACATAGTACAGGTACTTCATCATCGGGCGTAAACCAGAGAGGGAGTACAGCCCGGCTCCCCCGGCTCCCCTGTCCCCTGAAGCCGCTGCCTCCCCTCCGGCTCAGACTCCGGCACCGGCTGAGACTTCATCTTCCCCTCCGGCTGAAGCTTCGGCTCCAGCTGAGAATTTAGCTTCCGCTACAAGCCCGACTTCGGTTCCAAGTCTAGCTCCGGCTCAGAGCCAGACTGCGGCTTAGCTATGTAATGTCGAGAGCAACACTGCAAAGCAGACGGCGGAGGAACTAGACTGGCTTCAATGATATCATGTCGAGTTGAACGATGTGACGCCCACCTCAGGAACTAGTGAAAAATTCGCTTTGGTTAGTGGCGGGGGAACGGTCCCTCCCGTGAATAGCTCAAAATTGCCCACAAAACCAAAGTTAAAACCCCCTCAAGTTCACTGCCTTTTGATACCAAAGACAACTTTACTTAAGGCCTCGCATTGGCACTGCATTTCGATGACTTGTTGCATCAAGAAAAACAAGCTTTTCTATTGCCCACCCAAGAGGCAAGGTTAGCAGCAGTAATAATGACTTATCATCGCTGTACCGTTACAGTCTAGGCAGGTTACCATCCCCTGTTGCATTGCCCCCCTAATCACAATCAGCCATACCTAACTTGTAATCACAGTTACAATGACATGAATTTGGGTGGAGGCGCCCATGGATGTTGGTTCGTTGCTTCTGTTGTCTGCATCGCCAAGAAGAGGGGCGGGCTCCGTTGGTAGTGCCGCGGTCAACCACAAAAACAGCTACCGCCCCGGGCCAGTGTTGGTTTTGTTGTCCCTTTCCCCATCATCTCCTGTTGGTACGGCGCCCTTCTTCACGTGTAGCAAGGATTACTGAGACGGTAACCCGACAAATACTCCGAACATGTCGCAAGACAATCAGCACGTTGAGATCGTGGCGGATCAAGAGGTAACAGTGTAGCCGTAAAGCGTTATGCTGCACTGGATAGCTGATTCAAATATTGAACTTAGAGTGACGCCCGATCGGCAGACGGAAGTGTGAGTCTTATGTTGGGAGGAAGGTGTCTCTGGGTCATCGCACCTCGCTTATGTCCCATGCATAGAGCTTTGCTTCTTCAAGTACCAGCCTTCGCGAGTCGATCCTCGAGTACAGAATCGAGAACGGCAGAACGTACCACCAGTACAAAGATGGAGGTAACTTGTTTTCCCAAGATGTAATTCATCATACAGCACTTCTAACATTGAAATAGCTTACCTCTTTCCCAATGATGAAAGGGAGCTAGAGAGACTGGGTACTTATGAGCCTTGAGGTCCTTACCCCTGTTTTCCCTACTAACGATACGACTAGATCTGGTCCATTCTATGTGGCTTCTGGTGACTGATAATCAGCTCGGTATTGCTCCGCCATGTGAAGAAGGTTCCAAGGTCGGTAGAGTGCTCGACATAGGCACGGGTAGTGGAATTTGGGCCCTCGACTTCGGTGATGAGCACCCTGAGGCCGAGGTAAGTGTTCACCCTCATTTGAGCCCAATGCTAAAGCTTTCTATCACTTCCGCTTCTTTCAAATCAGAGTGAAGACTAAATGAAGCATTTTGTAGGTCCTCGCTATCGATCTCTCTCCGACAATGCCTACTTAGTACGTTTCTATTCCACCTGAACACCTAAGACAATCACAGACTAGTCGTGCGAGAGATGGACTGACATTCGAATCGCAGCGTTCCGCCCAACGTCAAGTTCGAGGTCAACGATGCCGAAGACCCTTGGACATACTCACGGCCTTTCCAATACATCCACAGCAGGGTCATTACTCAAGGCATCAGAGACTGGAAGAAGTATCTGAAGAACTGCTACAAGTAGGCGTAACATCCCTGATTATGGCATCTGAAGGCCGGATCGATGAGTAGACAAACTAACGTGAAGCGACTCATAGCAATCTCGAGCCAGGAGGATGGATTGAAGTGCAGGAGATCGACCTGTACCCGACCTCCGACGATGGAACCCTTAAGCCCGATTCTGACCTTCAAAAGTGGGCTGACTTGCTCAAGGAGGGCTCAGAGAAGCTGGGACGCCCCTTCCCCGATATCCCTTCGCTGAAAGGGCTCATGGCTGAGGCTGGCTTCGTCGATGTCCAGATGACTAGGACCAAGTGGCCGATCAATCCATGGCCCAAGGACCCTAAGTGGAAGGAAATTGGCATTTGGAACTGCGAGAACCTGCTTTCGGGTCTCGAGGGCTTCTCTATGGCTGCATTGACCCGTGGTCACGATTGGTCCCGTGATGAGGTTAACGTCTTCCTCATGGGAGTACGAAAGGACATCAAGGATCGAAACGTTCATGGCTACTGGCCGATGTAAGTGCTATTCTTTTCTTTCTGAAGATTCCGTTGTGTACCGGGCCGTCGCTGACAGCGCCTTGTAGATACTTCCTCACTGGGCGCAGACCGGAACAGGAAGACGCCGCGCCTCCAGCACAAGTTCCAGCGGAAGCAGCGACCTCCACAGAAGCATGATTCAACCCTCAGAGTTAAGTCTCGCTACGTATGCTGTAGCATGCGAGTGAAATGGATGAAATTACCCTCATCGACTTCTAGCATTGCCTCAGTGATAGAAACATCCACGTTAGACTGCGTTTTTGGGCACATATCTGAGGAAGCCGAGGTAAAGAAAGGAGCGGGATGTGAGGATGCTACCTATGACTTGTGTTAGGGGGTTTAATCACTCAGAATTGCAACACTGCATGTAGATTTGTGTCTGTGTAATAGCATTGATGAGTCTTTATTCTCTTCAGTATAGCTGTCTCAAGAACCTCCCTTCGTGAATCAATCTCGACTGGCGGGGGTTTATTAGCGGGAGTTGGAGCTGCCTGAGCTTCCCTAGGTTGGCTGTGCCACTTTGAAGGTATCGTATTAGGCAGTCGAGACTTACTCTCTCACGACTTCAACCATCATGTTCACGTATCATGAAAATGTAACTTCAAAATCTGATGGCCACGTAGAATAGGTAGCGAGACGGGGTGTTTGTTGCGTGTTCCCTAGAAATTGATCGTACCTATCTCAACACCGTTACCTAAAGTTACTCCAGACGTCATTGTAGCCCCAGTAGTAGTGGTACGTAAGGTCCCTGGGACACAGACCACCCGACCGATTGATAACGATAAGGTAAGGCGTACAGGACAATTTACCTCCTGAATAGTACGGGACAAACTATCCTCATTTCCAAGTCGACCTCGAGGCTTTGCGACACGTCTTGAGCGACTCAGATTTTAGTTTTTATGAATCTTCTTTGTATTCTCGTTCACTCCTTTGCACTCAAATTTGGCTCCATAGAGTCCGCCTTTCCTTTTCTTTACTCGATGCCTCTTTCCCCCTCCACCAACAAGCATGGACGGTGATCCCAAGGTTGAGTCGCAGCTCGACTCGTTTAGCTTGACCTTTCCCCTACCCTATCGCATAGGGTTCATCATTGTTCTCGGTATGTCGCCATTGCGCGCGGATGGAACCGACTTGCTGACTATGTCATAGCCGTCTGGGGCTGGGGTGTCAACCTCCACTACCTGCACAAAGTCAAGATCGATGTGCCCTCCCTGATTCGATATCCCTCGCGATCCTCTCCGACACAACCGGCGCATCACCTCTCGACGTACCGCCTCGCGACCGTACTTTCGACGGTTTTCTTACTTTCGATATTAACATTCTGGGTCTTCTCCCGTCGAACCCCCGCCCTCGTACTCGAATATGACTGGCTACCGATGACCTACCTGGTCGCCCTTGCGGCCCTCTTCTTCGTCCCGATCCGCAACTTTTCGCAGGGCGGGCGATCACGATTCCTCGCTACGCTGCGACGCGTCAGCATCGGAGGCATAGCAGAAGCCAAGGATGGAAAATTCGGGGACATCCTGCTCGCCGATGTGTTGACAAGCTACTCCAAGATCCTAGGGGATCTCTACGTGGTGCTGTGCATGTTCTTCACGCCGTCCGGGTCTTCGACCGCGCGACCAGACCGGAACTGCGGAGGAACAGTGATCGTGCCGCTCATCATGGCAGTGCCGTTCGCCATACGATTCAGGCAGTGCATCATTGAATATTTCCGAGTCGCAAGAGCGCCTTACAAGGAGTCAGTCGGTTGGGGCGGTCAGCACCTGGCCAACGCCACCAAATACGCCACGGCCTTCCCCGTTATCATCTTCAGCGCACTACAGCGAAGCGTTCCGGCTGATCAGCCAGCACCTGGTTTGAACAGAGCATGGCTGGTGGCAGTGCTGGTGAACTCCCTCTACTCGTGGTACTGGGATGTTGCCAAGGATTGGGACCTGACGCTATTCTCGTCGGCGCGGGAGCGCAACAACCCGGAACATCCCTTCGGACTTCGCCGACGTCTTGTTTTCCAGCAGCCTGTTATCTACTACGGCGTGATTGGGATGGACTTGATGCTGCGGTGTACCTGGTCGCTTAAGCTGAACGCGCACTTGGACAAGTTTACCGACTTTGAGAGCTCCATCTTCTTGTTGCAGTCCCTCGAGGTATTCAGACGCTGGGTATGGATATTCTTCCGGGTTGAAACAGAGTGGCTGCGGAACAACACGTCGGGGCTTGCGGTGGACGATATCTTGCTGGGGGACTACCAAGGCAAGTATGACTCTGATGAAGACTAGGAGCTACGCCAGCGTCCTTGATGAGATAGACCTTGTAATGTACGTGTGCGACTATAGGTGCCTGGAGTTATTGGTCTAGATGGGTGCGGATCTGAATAGGATCCCTTGACCTGGGCTTAGATTTCTGTATCAACGAATCGTTCTTCTATGTACTCTAACAAAACATGGGTATACTTCTGTGTGTCTCTACATGCGCGCGACCATCTTTCCCTTCCAACTCACGTCACAATGTCCAAGAAAACCATGGTCGCTGCGCAGTGTTGGGCTCTTTCAGCTTATTGAGGCAGTACCCATTGTGATTCCTCCTCACTTTGCCGTCGCATTCACATCGGCACCCAATTCCTCCATCAATCGGTGTCGAGTATGACGACGCGTTCCCAAGCGCCTGAGACTCAGGTAACTGCCCGTCGGGTGCATTGGCCGGGCATTGGAAAAGCTCATCGTGCCTGTATCCGAAATCCTCAAAATGATGCACTTTGTCGGCGTCGAGAAGCATGCCGACAGCCAGCGAGTGTACAGCGGCGTCACCCCACTAAATGCAACACAAAATCCCGGTTAGTGATCTGCTTCAGGCTGCCAAGGGTTTGAGCTCAGGGGGAAAGGATATGGTTGGACAAGATGCGACTGGGCAGGTCTTGGAGGAAGGAGCATCGAAGCTGACGGTGGAGAAGGAAGGCAAAAGCTTGGCTTCCTTGTCATTCCAATTCTCCAACGACATCCTTCAACTTCTTCAACTCCCAGACTTCTTACCGAAGTCCAAATCTTTGCCGGCCACAGAATACCAAATGTAAAGACCATCGAGGATTCACTCACCCTTTCGAAATAGAAGCCTCCCACATCATCAAGGGCCTTGAAAAAAGCCTGGTACCGCTTTCCCCGGAAGAAGTCGAGATCTGCTATCTCGAAATTGCTCCAATAATGGCAGCCGCTCCAGGCGTCGCCAGATTGATCGCGGTGTGGCAGCAGGCTCATCAGCGGCCGCAGCGGATATGGAAGCCATGAGGGCTCCATCATGGCTTTCCACAATGCCGACGACGCCAGATCGAACGCCTCTTTGAACTCGGCCGTGTGTCGAAAGAGCGACGGCACCGTGTCCCATTCTTCCCACAAGGAAATTGTGAAGCCGTACACCTTCTTACGCCGGGCCATCTCCACAAACGGATCGTACGTAATCGAGCAGAGGAAATCGACATCGGGTTCTAGTCTCCAGTACCATTTGTACTTTCGCAGGGCTTCGAGATGGTAGAAACTCCTGCAGGTTTCGAAGTTAGTACGCGGCGCTCCAGAAGCTTAATCTGATCGTTAGGAGATTATGACTGACCCCGAATAGAAACGGCACATGTGGTGATAACCTTCCTGGCCTGCATGCATGGTGCCCCGCGCCCCTTGCTCAACGATACTGCTCTTCGCGGCTGTTTGGTTGACCCAGGCGGGGTACGTCCAGTCTTCCTGCGGGATCACTTCAAATGTCGCCCCTCCGCTTGCTGTACTGTTCAACGCCTCGATAAAACGGTCGTCGAATGGCTCGTCGTTGAGGAAGAGGATCGGGTAGTGGAACCAACGATTGAAGTGCTTTTCAAGCGAGGCGACTGTATGGTTGGCTTCCTTGAGCTCGGAGTTCTTCGCCAGCATCACCAGAACTCCATTCTCACGTTTGCCGGTCACATCCGGTTCGCGACAAGATGTGTAGAAGGGCTGATCTTGCTCGTCGGTTGGCCGTGGCGCATTGAAGGTTCTGCAATGAAGTATAGACTCCATCACACCTAACGCGAGTAGGAGCCAAAGCCAGATGGGAAGTCGAAAACGCGACGGCCGTCGCCGCGGACTTACATATCGGCGGATCATCGCACTGGGGGACGGCTACATGAGCCTATCTTCAAACACAAACAACGAGAAAGACAGACAAATATGAGAGGAATGCAGAAAGAAAGTTTTGCGATGGTGTTCAGTAGGTTTTACCCCGGGCGAGTAGTTCAAGCAGCTGGGCTAAAGGAATAAGACATACGACTACGCTATTCACGAAAGCGCGGTGCAACACGGAATGCCAGGCTACAGCTCGCTGCCTTCTCCAACATTGACCTCCAACAACACATACACGTGCTAATTATTACTTATTCGAGCTGGATCTAAAGAAGCCAGCTGCTAGAGCTGACGCGCGCCAGAGACAAGCAAAATCAGGTCCTGAGCTCGATTCTGGGCCGGCGCCTTCTAGACCGCTGGTGCTGTTAAGGGAGAGAGAGCAGCATGGGGGAACAGCCCCTTGACTAGCTCTACGATGGTCTGCACGCCATCGAGACGCAAGATGGGATGGCATTGGCTCCCACTTGCCGGGACGGGCCAGTGCTTGAGTTAACTGCGGAATGTCAGCCCTTCGCACGAACCTGCATGAGGATTAAAGGCTTAGATTGATTTCGAAAAAGGAGGTTGAGCTAGCAGCATTTTGTTGCGATCCTCCTGCCATCCTTCTGGACAGAATGTCACTCCAGGCACCGAAGTCCGGCATCCGACAATCCATCATCTCTTGCCCCATCTGGGCACACGGATTTTCTCTGGTCTAGAAGGATCTCTCTTCTTGCCTAGGTCTTTCGTTTTGGGAAATCTCGACCGACTAGCTAGGGCTGGACCACTGTGGGCTAGGCTTCTGCACCTCGAAGATGTCTCTCCGACTTCGTCTTTGCACCGGTGGGATGAATCTTGCTCACCTTCAACACGTCAATAATTGGGACCGATCTATGGTGAGGAGCTATGGGGTACGGCCCATCGCTTGTCTTGCCCTCTGGTGCATCTTCGAGACTTTGTTACCCGGCCGCGGCCCGTCACGAAGCACGTCCTGTCAGGGAGAATTGATGCGCCACTTCTTCATGGCACCTGCCAAGTGATCACGCTCCGCCTCAAAGACTTCTTCATAAAAGCTTCACTATTTGGGTGTGAGACGGCTCTTGCGTTGTCTCATTGCAGTGTTTGACCGAGAACACGCCTGCACTCCACTGAGGCTCACAGATTGGTCGGTAGCAGCCCGCAGATGGGTTTACTCATGTGATGAAGATCTTCGAGGCACCACATCGGACAGTCATGTTCTCAACGTCGGAAATGGGATAAACTCGTTGAAAAACTGCCAAATATAGAAACCTCTATCTCTCTCCGGTCTACGGGGTTAAGACCGGCACCAGAAATGGATTCCAAAGACAACGTCACACAGGAAAGCAGCGGCCCGCCCATGCTCTGTAGAACGAGGGGTTCGCAACATCTCGTTCCGTTTGCGGTTGAATGACGCGGAAACATCTACCAAATCAGTGGTTTTGTCAGGCCATTTGCAATCTCTTACGCCGGATGCATTCAGGATACAGCCCTTCAAACGGTTCTTCCAAGTTCCAACGGCCGAGCTCTGGAGGTCTTTCAATAACAGTATAAAACAGCATGTGCAGACGAATGTTCAGTTAGGCCCATGGGGCTAAGTGGGAGACGGTGATTCAGTCCCCATGTCTCAGAAGGCCATCGGAAGATCTCCAAGATCGCCTTCGTCCCGGGAAAAGCGGCTCGTCACTAACGAAGCCCCACGGGTTTATCTTGGCAGATTCATCTTCACTTGGTTGCAAAGTTCGGCGAGGTCGGCGGGGGAGGCCGAGATTCCCTTATCCAAATCGTTGACTGACATTATCCAGCTGGAGCCATGGTGATGGTAGAGGGGTTTGAAGAAGGCCCGCGGGCGCAACTTTGCCTACCTTCGTTACCAACGTCGTGGATGCGCATCTGGAAAATTCGATTTCACGGCATAATGCCACTGCGGGATTCCAGGTGAAGAAGACGGACGTTCGGCTTTATGCTGCGATGTATGCCACTCATCGCCATGCACTCACGTCGACCCAAGACAGTACGGCTTGCCAGTTTCCAATGTTGAGGCGCTCCTTCAGAGCGAAGAGTAGCGTGTTTGTCGCACAGCACGCGGCGCAACAGTTTCCTTGGCTTCTTTGTCCGTGTTCATGGCTCACGGTTACTATGACTGAGTGTCTCTCGACGGTTGATGAAGCTAGTACTACCCGAGCCTTGATATACCAGCCAAGCATCCATGGCGGCGGATCCTCCAATAATACGCCAAACTTGCTCACCGAAGAACCCTTGTTCTGCGCCTGTCAAAGTCGATTAGACTCATGATCCTACCGTCCCGCGTCTACTAATATGGGGCAACTGGTTCATCAGGTGGGAAGCCAGGGGTGGCACAGGAAGCAGGATAATCACTGCGTCAGCCCTGCGATCCAACAACTTGCAAGGACAAGACCTGGGGGCAGTTCTTGATGAATAACGACATCCTTTACCATGGGGAAACACGAACAAACAAGCAAACTGATTTTAGAAGGTAACGGGATGGGTGTGGCCACCAATTGAGTTCATTGGATGGCGTAAAGGTGGCTCAATCTGGTTGGCAAACAACGTCCAGCATGGCAATATCCGATTTGGATGGCGGGCGCCTGAGGGGCTTTGTCTGCTTCTAATATGAAAACAGTGATCCGCCCCCCCCCTCCTCGAGAACAATCTTCTTTGAAATTCTGTTTCCCGCCCACATCATGTCATGGGAAGAGCACGTTTCTAAACACTGCGACTTTCTGGACTGGAACCGAAGCGGCCTTACCTGACGGAGGCTGATAGATACCGCTTGGCCTGTACATTGCATATAAATCTTCTTTGTCAACAGAGTCATTGGCTCGAAGCTAGCCATTCCCGATTCAGTCAACAAATCCGACAAAGAACTTCGAGTTCACTTCTAGAAAATCGTCTCGCCGCATCCGATCAAAGTGTCTTGGTCATCAGCTTTGTCATTCGAACCGGTGGCTACCAGTGGCATGGGACATATTGCGCCAGAATCCCGGATTTCGTCCTAGGCGACACTTTTCTGTTTTGTCTTCCTTCTTGCCACACCACATCGACGAAACCCGCCGCTTCTTCGAAATGTCCACCATCATGGAGCCTCGAATCATTCCCAGCCAGCTTCCACCTGGGCTGGAGATTGCTATACCGCCGGGAGGCGAGCTGCCTCCGCAGCAGCCGAGAGGCACTTACGACAAGAAACCTCTCCCGCCGCTGCCTCCTCTTCGCCCAAGATTTTATCGCCAAGTTTCGGCCTTTTCTGTCATGTCGGCCATGTCAGTCACTTCAGCTGTGTCCATCGAAACAAAGTCGACCGAAAGAAATTCTTCGAGGTCGCGAAGTCGTGCTAGGACAACACCGTCACCGTCTCCTTCGAGGTTGGAGCCCATTGAGAGATCCGAGACAATAGAGAGATTGGAGAATGAGATCAGCACAATCTTGATTCAGCACAGTCCGACTCCTTTATCACCTATATCACCA
Source organism: Colletotrichum phormii (assembly GCF_030913505.1). Classification (NCBI taxonomy): domain Eukaryota; kingdom Fungi; phylum Ascomycota; class Sordariomycetes; order Glomerellales; family Glomerellaceae; genus Colletotrichum; species Colletotrichum phormii. The sequence goes on from NW_026851452.1 coordinate 1,372,175, forward strand.
AGATCAGAGCATAGGAGTTGCTCGCCTCAGAGCCGCCGGCCCGAACCTGAAATCAGGAAATTAGTTGTTCGGCGTCTCTCTACACCAATAACAAGCCCTTGTACTCTTCATCGATCATCGGCCAAGATCAAACAAATAACTGGACTGAATGTTGACTTTGATGGCTTCACTCCAACGCCCACCCGCCCACCTCGCTCATCGTTGGTCTCGAAAACACTGATGCCAGCGACACCCGACAAGTCTAGCAGTGTTCACAGCACAGAGAAGCCTAGCTCAGAGAAGCCTAGCTCAGAGAAGCCGGCATCGAGTTCGGAGCCGGCTCGGACTCTTAGCTTAATCGACGACTACGATGACGACTCGGAACCGGATAGCAGTGAATGGGACTTTAGTCCCAGTTCGCGGAGGAATAATCCGTCGTGGATACCCGCGTCTCCGGTACCGCCTCGGGTAGAGATATTGGACTTTGACGAAACGAGCCCGCGTCGTCGGGACTCTGAGATTGGATGCTTGAGATCGCCTGGTATGCACCACTTCGAGACGCTTCCCGCACGGCGAAATAACCATATGGAAGTCAGTTACGTGGGGGCCAAGGACCTCTATCATGCGACGGCGACGTCGATTGCGAACTCGGCGAAGAAGGCTGCGGGATCTTCACGAGATAGCATGGAGTCGGGGCGGAGCTCTATCCGGCCGCCAAAGAACAGGCTGAGCTTCGCGGCCAAGGTGCTTCAATCAGGTAGGAAGCGGCCACCTACGGGTATCAACACGACACCCCAGTCACCGTCATCGTTGGGCCCTGGGACGGGCTCTACCGTGGGTAAGCAGTCTCTGAAGTCGCTTCACCCAGATATGCACGCACACTCAATGGACGACGATCGTCTGCGGGTCAAGTACTCGGACGCACTGTCGCGCGTTTTCAGATGGAGCGGCGAGCACAGGAGGGTGGTTTCGGAGGGCGTGCCCGCGACCGACCTGCCGCCGACGTCGGAAGCTCGCAGCGCCGCAGCTACCCCGGTTCCCGATTCACCTACGCATCCTGGACTGAAGAGGATGAGCAGTCGGCGTTCGATGCAGAGCCTAGCGGCTCAGTTCAAGAGGACAGCGAACTCGATGGTCCTGACGAAGGACGAGCGACGGCGAGAGAATCTTCGGCAGAGCATCCGGGTGATACCGGAGGGTAGCACGCTCGAGTAGCGCAAGCCGGGCACTATGGGACGGCGCCGGCGTGGCGTTTCGGGGCGCGGACTGCCCGCGCTGCTTAGCACGCTGGGGAAGGTACCTTGGGATGCGAACCATCTCGCTCCGCATCAAGGAGGGAACAGCTGGTTTGGACCAGAAGACTTGGAATGGTGTCATGTCTCGGCGTTTGTGTGTTTAGCGTTGTTTGTCTGTCATGGAGGGAGGCGTCTAGACCGTTCACTGGTCTACCTGCCTGTCCGTCCTTTTGAAAAGCGTAGAAGCGATTGTCGTTGTTTTGGAGAGTGTACGTGTTACGTATCTGCCAACCCATGAAACCTGGCAAAAGTCCAGATGACTACCAAGATAGACATTCCTACCAAGAGCAATCTATAGGGAATGAAAAAAGATAATCTCTACTACCTACTACACAGTAAATGCAGATGAATCCGGCCGATGCAAAGCCAAAGTCTGAATGCGCCCAAAGCCGTATGACGTGAACAGCTCCTCCCCCACCTCTGATAAAGTGACTGATAAGTAATAGCGGGAAGGGGTACCGCATTCCCATGTAAGACGTCGCTCTGGGCCAATCACGGAGTACAACTTAGGTTTGGTCTATGGCAAGCTCCGCGGGGCCTCCGTGTTCGCCGGGCCGCGGCCTGCCGAGCTTCAGGTCAGAGACCCGCCGAGACGTACCTGGGAGTTATAAGGTACCCGGTGACATTTGGTTGTATCTTCCTTCCGGTACCTCATCAAATACCTTAGCTTGCCGGCCCAATGAGAGTAATCAACATGGTAGCCTTCAGGCAGAAGTGATATCCTATTAATTCGATCTGGAAAAGATCTCTGGTTTGACTCCAGTTTCTACCTGATGACTGATTTTTTCCATGTCGGGCATTTTCCATACCTACTGCCCCGGCTACTTGGCTTTTCGGGATATCTTAACTAACCCCACCCCCGCAATTCGGCTCGGCGCCTTTTCCAACAACTTCCCCCAAGACATGTTCGCAGCAAGCTGATCGTTCTGGGCCCTCGGTTTTTCTCCTCCTTTCTCCAACCACAATACCTACTTACACAATCCGAAAGACCTTGCCTTGGCTTGGATAAGCAACCAGCAGCACTCCGTCATACACCCTCCTCCAACCACGTCTCACGTCCGTGACCTTCTAGGCAAGAACACGCGCGCCGCCCCCCCCCCTCCTCCTCCATCCTTGAGTCCCCCGCGCACGACCGCTGAACGCTTGAACGCCGCATTCTTCCCTGGACCTCGCTTCCTCGTGTCGGTCATCCTTCGTCCGGACCTCTAACCGGAGCTCCCATCCACACTCACACTCACACGCTTACCCCAATATCCCATATCCCCTTCCTCTCACCTACCTACTCCCCTTTCTATTCTCATCCCATTCGATCCATAGGCGCGCAGATAGAATTACAAACTTGCACCTCTTCTCCCCTTCCCCCACCCCCAGTCAGATAGATAAGACCGAGAAATGAGCCAAGCGGCCGCGACGGACCCCTCGCCGGCCCCAACCTCTCCTCCGTCCTTCTCCGAAGACGCAGCGGGAACAAACGCCAGTAACACTACAACGACAACCACCACCGCGACGGCGTCGCCAGCCCTGCAGCATCAGCAGCAGCTAGACGAGGCCACGCCACCGACGGATCAGGAGGTCCACGAGATCACCACCACGCTCGCAGCAGCCGCTGCCGCCAAGGATCCGGCCGCCGCCGCTAGTATCACTACTACCGCTGCCTCTGCATCTGCGAGTTCGTCGGGTGCCGCGCCCAAAGGTATATCCGCCACCACTACTGCTGCTACTAGCGAGACGAACGACGACAACAACAACAACGACAACGGTAACCCCAACCCAGAGGGTATCCTGATCCTCGACGACGACGAAGAGGTTACGAGCTACTGGGATGCTGGAGCCATGGCTCCCCTCAACTCAGTCTCTGCGGTTAGTTGATTTTCTCGATTCTGTTCGCTCCATCTAGGTGGTCTATGTAGATTGCTGTTGGGGTAGATGCGACCTAGATGCAGCGTTGCAGTCATGCCCGATCTCGCTCTGTATCGTGTGTATCTCAGCCTATCACCATTCATGTATTATGCTCCCCCAAAGTGAAGCTATATTCTCACGCCCTGTCACCCCCCTCCTGTTCTGTGTTATTGCCCATCACCATGTCGCCGCATATCAAGCGCTGTATCACCCCATGAACTCATGACTTGATACCTCTCGGCCCTTCCTCTCCTTTCTTGCGTCTTCTCCCACCCGCCTGTTGTGTATTGTTGCGTTCTGTTTTTCCTTTCCTTTTGTTGTAGTTATCGATCCAGTACATAAGACACCTCAACCGGCCATGTATCTCTGCGCGAATAGGATGCTGATGCGCTCCAAGGCGGCCATCGCGCGCCTCAGACGATATGTACCGCCCGCGTTCCCACTCTGGGACCGACTCCCAGTGAGCCGCCGAGCGGCCGTTTTGATTCTACTCTACGCCGACCGCAGGGGGGACTTGCGCGTCGTCATCACGATGCGCGCAGCCAGCCTGCGTAGCTTCTCCGGGCACGCCGCGTTCCCGGGAGGCAAGGCGGACACGCTGCAAGAAACACCATGTAAGTCATGATTCCCAACGGTCCACCCACGCCATCAAGAAAAAGTGCGAAACTGCATAGCTGACCACCAAACTCTCCTCGCCCGCAACAGACGAAATCGCAAGAAGAGAAGCGTGGGAGGAAATCGGCCTACCCATGGACGACGCCCGCATCCCGAAACCATTCAAGATCGAACCCCTCTGCTACCTCCCCTACAACCTCGCCCGCACAGAACTCGTCGTCCGTCCCTGCGTCGCCTTCCTCCACGCCGACGAGGACCCGGACGAAGACGACCCGAGCCCGCTCGTCGAGGAGCGCATGATCCCGCGTCTGGACGCCAAGGAAGTCGCAGCCGTCTTCTCCGCGCCCTTTCAGAACTTCCTCCGGTCCAGGGACGCAGACCTCCCCTCATCGTCGTCCAAGGTCCTCCCGCCGGGCCACTGGTACGACGGCAGCTGGATCCAATGGAAAGAGCACCCCTGGCGCGTTCACAACTTTTATGTCCCCGTAGACGACCAGCGCGTCACGACGCCGGGGAACGCGATGGAGGTGGACCATCCGCAGAGTAACCTTGCCGAGAAGCTCGAAGAGGAAAAGGATAAAGAGGGTGGCGGGCGGTTTAAAGTATGGGGTCTGACGGCGCATATGCTCGTCGACTGTGCGCGGATCGCGTATGGGAAGGATCCCGAGTTTGAGTGTAATGAGCACTTTGGCGATGAGGAGATTATTTTGCAGGCGGAGAGGGAGGGGAGTTTGGTTGAGAAGAAGAGGAAGAGGGATGAGACTACGACGAGTACGACGACGGGTTCGACTGAAGGGGATGGGAGGGGGGAGAAGGCGGAGCCTGCGAAGATGTAAAGACATGCACGTAGGTTGACCGAGATCCAACGATGGGATTCACGATTTCTTCGGGCTTGTAACGTTGAAGAACCTGGATTTTGGGGGTTGTTATATGCATCACCTGCCCTCGAGATGTAGAAATCACATATATAGAGTCTGCAGCTGCAGCTAGAGCAGCCGCAGCCGCCATGATGAATGAATATTTGCTTTCGCATATGATGTGTATTCCGAGTCCTGACCCCCTTATTCGAGGGGAGGTTCTCTTTGTCTTTGCCAGACTCAACCGCCGCCGCCTGTGTTCGGCCTGTGGGGAGTCGGAAGCTAATGCTATCAAAAAGACCAAATCAAGATTGACTAAAACGCCCGTGTGGTAAGATACGCCCCTCCACCATTGATGTCCAAAAATAAGCTATTGTGCAGGGAAATGCAAAGCATGTCTATGGTTGTTGAGGCCTAATTTGAGACCTTGCGCGAACGCGGGGGGTGCCAGCTATCAATGGCACGCATTGTCCTTGGTCGAGGAAGTTGAGCTTCCGAAGGCGGCGTATCCCACGAATGCGCCGATGGCGACGGCGACCATGACCCAGCCATTGTACGTCATGAAAACGAGCCTGTTTCTCCGTCAGTTCGCTTCTCCCTACATCATACCGAGCGGATCTCTCTTTGACCCCTCCCCCTTGCGCATTCGCAATCTCGTAGCAAACCAATACTGGGAAGGGGGGACTTTGCAACTTCGGCAAAACAGAGGAGAGGGATGGACGGTAGTACTCACATGAGCATAAAGGCGTAAAAGTTCTGCGCGGCGTAGAGGGCGGCCTTGACGAGGTGTGCGCTCCTGCTGGCCTCTGCCTGTTCGCGTCCTGTCCATAGGAAGGGGGTTGTCTCAGTAACGGTTCCAGCGACGCCTCGAAAGACACAAGACTTCTTAGCTCATTTGTGTTCGGTATCACGTTTTGATGCGAAGGGGGGAGTGGGGGATGTATGCGACTCGCCCGAGGGCCCCTCTACGTCGATCGTGAAGAGGGGCGCATGGTAGGGAAGCGCAGCTTTCAAGGTAGTGTGTGTTTTGGTGTGTGTGGAAGATGGGAAGTATGGGGTGTATGATCATGGATGCAAGGCAAATGTTTGGTATACAGAGGAAGCGTGTGATGTAGGTATATGTATGTGATGGCAGCGGCCAGGAGAGAAGAGAGTGCTTACTCGGGAGCGAGTCGACGCGCTTATTCACAGAGTTCTCGTAACGGCGGGATGCGGCGCGGAGGGCTTCGTAGCCTGCGGCGAGTGCGACGACGAGGAGGAGCGAGATGACGAGGCCGCCGGTGGAGCGGACGTGCCACTGGCGGAAGACGATGCAGAGGTTCTTGGTTTCCCAGGTGAAGAGCATCTGGAAGAGGGAAGCGCGGGTTAGCTTTGAGCTGTGGCTTTCATCTGTGACATGGAGCTTCCGCGAGGGAGCGGATTGCGGGAGGAGGAGAGAGGAGCTCTACGGCTTGCGAAGATCTTAGAGTGACCGCCCGCGAGGGGATTTCGCGAGCAATTCGAGGGGACGAGGTAGAGGGGAGCACATGGCGTGCGTAGGTATGGTTGTAAGGTATGTGAAGCAACGTACATTCATGCTGCACCGGTCGCCCATGCCGCCTGTCATTCCGTGACCTCCCATGTCGCCGTGGTCCATGGCGGAGTGGTCCATCTTTGAGTGATCCATGTGCGCGTGGTCCATGTTGTAGGTTGTTCGGGGGTGGTTCTCGTGGGAGTTTTTCGTTGTCAAAAGGTCGATATGGTAATTTCTTGCACGTAGGTTGGGATACTGCGTGCTTCGTTCGGTACGGTTTCAAGATGGGTGATTGTTGTTGAGAAGGAGAGGTTGCGTCTGCCCAGTGCGTGGTCGGTCGGTCGGTCGGTCAGTGGGATATGCGGGACCGGGGGGGTTGTCGGTTCCAGGTTGGACAAACGGTTGCGGGTTTCGCGGGGGTGGTACCTACCCTGGTGGTAGGTAGAGGTTATCGTTCAGCGTTGTAGAAGCGGGAGCTAGCGACGATTTCGGTTGATGATTGCCGGGTAGGAAAACGGTGAAAATTGCTGGAGGATGGGAAAGATATGTCGTCGTCTATTGTAAAGTAATGTTTTACCGGAGAACATGTACAAAGCTATTCTGCAAGTTCACGACTAAGGCTGAAGAAGGGGTGGCGGCCCGTGGCTTGGGGGATGAGATGGAAACTCGCTCAAATGTGCGCAGGTTCCCAGCCTCTGAGACAGGGTGTTCCCTTCTTGCGCTGCGTCTCTAACTATCAACTACCAGCCAACCTTACCTTCCAGAACCTTTAGCACGCTTGCGCTGCTGTGTCGGTGTAGGGAAGAGGTCGGTAGCGAGCTGTCCGTGGACGAATACAACAAAGACACTTGAGTCAAAACTAAACCAAACGGGGGAAGCTGACGTGCTGGGCTAAGGCGAGATAGCTTGTCCTCGTGAGACTCGAGGGGCTGTAAACGTAGGTATCCGTACGGTATACCTAGTAGTAGAGATTGAAGAGACAGAGGGGCGGGATGCTGGGAAAGGCATGTAAGAGCCGTCGCGGTGGCTAGGGCGTTGACTCGTCCGAAATGTCTCTTTTTTTTCTTCCATTCTGCCCAAGCCTGGACCTCTTGAAGCGGCGCATGCAGCTTTGTAAGGTGGTGATGCACTGATGCTGCGAGACGCCGTCGTCCCGGGGGGTGGATTGTAAGATCGACAACCAGCGAGGCGGGTACTCCTCGGCCCAACAAAGTAGGGCCTCGTAAGTGGCGTTCCTTACTTACTCGGGGACAAAACCTATAATACCGGTTTTATCTATAACTAATAATATTAATTTTATTATATTAAAAATGTAATTTAACTTATCTTTGACTATAAAGGTCTAATATATATAAACCTTATATATATCAATTTCTCTTACATTAAATTTAAAAATATGTATAACTAAATAAAACCGCTATTATAGGTTTTGTCCCCGAGTAAGTAAGGGACGACTTACGAGGTAAGTGGGCCCACCCACAACCGAGGGGTAAGTGGGCGCTGGACGAGACGTGTTGGTATGGCGGGGTTGTTTCTAGTGAGAGGGGGAGGGGTCGTTGTCGCCGCTCCCTCTCGGTTGCTCGGAGTCTTCAGTCTATGACCTACTATTACCAACCGCCCATCTACGGCTAACTGTGCCGGTTAATCGCTTTCTAGAGCTCGTGCTGTACTAACTACAAAGAGTGATTCCGGACTTCAACGTTACAGTTTGTCAGCGATGAGAATGAGTTGATATCTATTCGCATGTCTACTTTTGTATCCGCATTGCGACTTCTTTCAGTACCGGATTGTCAGTCTTTACCCGCCATAAGGAATTGGGACTGTGAGCGGCCCGCAACTTCTCTCCAGTGGCTCCGCCGATGCGCCGACGGGCCCGTCCGGAATGAGAGCTCTGGCGGCTGATAAATGCAGCGTACGGGAAGACGCCTCATTCAACGAGTTGTAGTAGTCATCCAAAGCCTAAATATCTCATTCGCCACGGAAGAGAAGGAGGGGACATTCAACCTATCTACACCATTACATACATACCTGGCCTACCACCCTATTTCATCTTCAACGTCAACTTCAGCAACCCGCAATAAGTGAATCGTTGACAGCGGAGTTTTACAAAGAAGAGTTTTCCATAAAACACGAAACAAACTCGCCTGCGACTCAAGTGACTCACGACACGACAAGCAACCATCATGCTTGGACCCCCTGTCAACCTGCCCAAGTGGTGAGTCTCCAACTCAACCTATGTTAGCCTGTTTAGAATGCAATTATGAGGCTATTCACAATGAGGCTCAAACCATATTAACGTCTCTCTCACGCAACCAGGCTAGAGGAAAACTCCCACCTCCTCAAACCCCCAATCAACAACTACTGCGTCTACAATGAGGACTTCACCGTCATGGTAAGCCACCCCCCGCAAAACACAACTCATCCCCAAACACTTGACTCCGACCCTGAATCTCATCTAACGCCAACCTAGATCGTCGGCGGCCCCAACGCCCGAACAGACTACCACATCAACCAGACCCCCGAATGGTTCTACCAGTACAAGGGCGCCATGATGCTCAAAGTCGTCGACGAAGGCGTCTTCAAGGACGTCATCATCCGCGAGGGCGACATGTTCCTGCTGCCGGGCAACACCCCGCACAACCCCGTCCGCTTCGCCGACACGGTCGGCGTCGTCCTCGAGCAGCGACGGCCCGAGGGGTCCCTCGACCGCATGCGCTGGTACTGCGAGTCGTGCCGTGACGTCGTCCACGAGGCGGCCTTCCACTGCACCGATCTCGGCACGCAGATCAAGGCTGCTGTTGAGGCGTTCAAGGCTGATGAGGGGGCGCGGACGTGTAAGACGTGTGGGGTTGTTGCTGAGGCGGCGCCGAAGCCTGGGTCGATTAAGGATCCTAACTTGGAGTGATGTGCTTCACTTTCAATAAGTTCCAGAGAGACAGTGCGGTGTGTTCTTCTTTTCAGGTTTGGGTATTTGTTGTAGGCGAAGGCGAGCAGACGGTCTATATGGTTTAAAAGTACAAGTGATCCAGATGATCCAGACTGAGACTTTACACCTCGGCCCCTTTCCTTATATGAGACCTAGCATGACTTTCCCGTAAAAATTGCAGATAAATCGCTCAAATCCTTCTGAAGATGTGCGACCTATGAAATGCTCATCAACCGCAACTCACGTCTCAGCAAACTCGTACGAGCTAGGAGACTCCTCAACAGCAACCTCAATCTTGGCCTCGGCCAGCTCCTTGCCGCCAACACGGAGACCGGCGCGGATCACGTCACCGGGCACGGCCGGACCGACACCGGCGGGGGTTCCGGTCAGAACAATGTCGCCGGCCTCGAGGGTCATGACCTTGGAGATGTCGCTCAGGATGCGGGGAATCTGGAAGAGCATGAGGTTGGTGGAGCCTTGCTGCTTGACGACGTCGTTGACCTTGAGGAAGAGCTCAATGTCGTGGGGATCGGGAATGGCGGATTTCTTAATGATGTCGCTCATGGGCAAAAAGGTGTCGAAGCCCTTGGCGATGGACCAGGGGAGGCCCTTCTTCTTGGCCTCGTTTTGGTTGTTGCGTGCCGTCATGTCGATGGCGAGGGCGTAGGCTGGCTTGGTGTCAGTGCTTGTGAGGGTGAGAGGGGGGAACCATGTCCCCAGTGAGTGAGACGAACCCTCAATGGCGTCGATGGCGCCCTTGTGGTCATCGGCCTTGAGGTCCTTGACCTGCTTGCCGAGAACGATGGCAAGCTCGACCTCGTAGTGCATGTCGACGCCCTTGGGCCTCAGGACCGGGCCAGCTCCAGGGAGGAGGATGGAGGAGGTGGGCTTGAGGAAGAAGAAGGGCTGCTTGGGGCGGGTGTTGTTGAGCTCCTTCACGTGGTCGCTATGAAATGGTCATAAGTGATGTCTTCTCTTCTTACTGCCTGCATCTCCATGTGACTCGGGGGGCAGTTGACGAATCACTCACGCATAGTTGCGGCCAATGCACATAACCTTACCGGCCCTCTTCAACGAGGCGGCGGTAGCCATTGAGCGTCTGAAAACCATGGACATCTTGACGGTTGTGTTTTACGTCTCCTTGAGTTACAATTTTTGTAAGAGCCAAGGTCTGTTGGTCTATGAGAGGGCGTGAGGTTGATAACGAGCTTCGGAAACGATGCCGAAGCGATGCCGGAGTCAGTGTCGGATTCTCCGAATAACCGGGGAACGAAGGCCTGGGCGACTCGAGGATGCTTAGTCAGATTCTGTACAGGTCGGAAAGTTGGGTGCGTCGGGAGAGGTGCCGGCACTAGGCACGGAGGCTTGCCAATCTGGTCAAGGCGATTCGGAGGACGGATGCGTCAATCGGCGGCCACCATTGAAGCTCCAGCTTGCATAAGAAGAGGGGGGGAGGGCCGCAGCTCTGGATGGACTGGAGAGCTCGCATCGGTCGGTGCAGAGAGCAGTCCAATGCACGCGAGATCTGGCATTCTGGGAACTGGATGAGATTGAACTTGGACTCGATTGGACGGGATCGACTTGAAGCTTCGGGGGAGACACTTCCTGCCCAACCGGTCGGGGAGAGAAGGCGACAGATGTTCCAGCAGTCGCATAAGTGGCCAGGAGACAGCGGGGACAGAGAAGGGCCTGGGGTTGCTCAATGTGGCTGAATTGGCCCAGTGTGGGGGAAGGTGCCCTGTGTCTCTCACCCCGCTTCCTTCCTTCTCGCTTTCGTGGATTTGATCATCGACTTGAAGCCTGAGGAGACAAGGAGACAGAGTTGAGAGTGACAGACCACAGCACCGGATCCAATGGTGAAGAAAAGGCCCAATAAAGACACTTTCCTGCTAACCATCTGCCATCTGCCACTTGGATCTTTTCTTTTTACCTTGTCTCCGGCGGGGTAGACGTTGATGTCTTTGATCTTTCCCCATATCCCCGTAGGTAGGTATCCTTACCCTTCTCCTATTCATCATCACACCTCAGCAAAAACACCCACACACACAAACACAGAACAGCGCATCCCTTAACACCAGCTCACGCACCCTCCGCTCTGTCCCTCCTCCCCCACCTCTGACATCTCTCACAGACCCGACACAAAGAGCCTTACTGTAAGGCACTTGTGGCCAGTGGTACCTGGCCTTACAAAGTCAAAAGTCTCCTTACCTTAGCCTGGCCTGCAATGACAGCGTCGGTGGGTTCTATGCTCTATGCTCCATGTCCATTCCCTGCCCAGATCCACCCACTTTCACTCTCTCTCGGCCAAATTCACTGCTAACTGCCTGCATCCACTTCCAGCCCGTTAATCAACACTGCATTGTTAATTGACAGCATTCTCCATCCTACGCACTACACTACACTACACGACACGACACGACACGAGACCACCACCAACGAGAATCCGCACACCCACGCCAAAAGTCGCCATGGAGAGCCTCCAGCTGGCGCAGATGCTCGCCGACCTGAGCAGCCTCAATGCAACCGTTTGTTTCCCCCATCTTCTGTCCATCCTCGACTCTTGTCCCGGTCGCATTCTCTGACTTGCCCATGTAACCCCCCCTGCGATGCGCTACGCTGGGCGCTTCGGCGGCTGCAGGGGCTCTTGGGAAGGAAGAAGATCCGCAACAAACTTTTTAGCAACTCGATCATTTGCCCTCTGCAAAAGTGCTGATGACCTCATTCCACCACAGGAACCAAACGCGGCAGCCGCCCTCGTCACTGCAAACAAGGCCATCCAGACCGTTGAGAAGACAAGCGCCAACCCCGCCGCCGCCGGACTGCCCAAGCGGCCCACCGATGAACTCCGCCGCGTCCACACTCACAGCTCCCAGACCTCGCGGACAGGTACTGGCACCGCTTCGCCTGCCCGCGTCGACAAGTTTGGCCGTCGCATTATGATGAGCCCGCCCGCCCTGTCGCGCTCCAACTCGGCCCAGGGCTCCATCCCAGGCACTCCCAAGAGAGATTCAGATGTACGAAGCACCACCACCTCACAGAATCAACAACAGCCTGGGACGGGACAGAGAGCTTACATGATGGGTGCTGAATAGGTCGAAGACGATATGGATCGCGCATCAACCCTTATGGCGCTGTACGAGATCCGCGCGAAGCTCAAGCAGCAGGACAACAGCAGCCTCATGAAGGCCCGGGAGAAGATTGCCGACCTCGCGGCACGGCAGCAGCAGTCGACGGCAACGCCTGGCAAGAAGGAGCCCGAGAAGATTACGTCTCGGTTTACGTTCCCGAAATAAGCGAGGGGTTCTTTCAAGTACACGCATACTTTCTTAAACATAAGCGGCGGTACGGCGTTTGGGGGTGGACTCGATCTGGTTATTTTCGACAAAGTCCGGCATGAGGGATACTAAAAGTCACGACGAATCGGTGTTACGGGTCACGAGAGGTACTCAGTTGGATGCTGAGCATATGTTTTGCGGTTTCTGTTTTGTTTTGCGGCCAGCAGTCGTCACTTGGGAATGCCATCAGGTCACGACGCATTTTTGCTCCTCGTTCTTCATCTGTCTATTGGAGGACTGGGGAAAAGGCCAGGGATCACATGGGCAAGGCGCGAGAGCCAGGGCCGAGTCCGGAGGCGAATCCGGGGTTCCGTTTATTCGTCGACCGGTTGTGTTTCACAGCGTTTGCTGGAATCATGCCCTCAATGGTGACCAGCGCTGGGGTCCGTATGTCCGTAGAGAGACTACACGTTTTGATGTCCATAGCAGACCTTGGAATCCTACAGAATTTCCCCGAAACTTTGACGAGCGATAATCTATCCCAAGATATTGTCGTATCGCAGATTTCACAGTCGGGACCACGCAGAAAATAAGAGAAGGCGGGTCAGTTTGTCGCCAAGGCCGGGAGGTGTCACCGGAGTGTCGCGGAAACTTTCAGGTGACGGAACGGAGGAAGGGGTTTTGGGACCGTCCCAAGTGCGCGGCAAATCTGGCCGATTGACCTAGCAGAGTTGTGCCCAATTGTTTTGCAACCAGTTTTTGGCGATGGGCGCGGAGCAGTTAGTCGGATCGGGTCGAGTTTACTGTGTGAGATATTGGGGACCATAAGTGGCATTCTGCACCGAGCTGATGGCCCGCGGCGTGACCGTTGAAATTTTAATTTTTTTGCCATCTAGCCGGTTGTGTCGAGGGATTACAGTGCATTCGTTGCCCTATTCCAGAGGGAAGTCTCAACAGAAGGAGGTTGCTCAAGATCTCGGATAAGTCCACATCGAGCATCTAATGAAGAAGTTCAAGAGAGACGCTGTTTGCGGCTCTGGGCAGAGCGAGGTGGGGAGAGCGGCCGCACCACCTCAGCGTCAGCAGCCCTCAGTGCGGCAGTGCCTCCACGTAGTACTGTCTACCTTACAGCTCTCCCGTCTCTTCCAGAACATCCGGGATTCGCGGGTCGCGGGTCACCGGGTTTTAAGGTTGTGTTTGGCAGTGGTGCGCATGGGGTGAGGATGAGCGAGGGAGGACACGCCAGCTGAAAGTAGAGGAACACCTTGAAGTCTGTTCTCCCTGTGGTTCGAGATGTAAGGTACCTTACCTTGAAGTAGATCGCGACCGGAAGATATCGGTCTGCTGCGGCGTGAGTTCAGCTTCCTTTGCCCGGATCCACCCCCCGGTATGTCGCCGCTGGTGAGGCCGGGTCATTAACAGGCTTTGCGAGGGAAGGCGCAAACGGATGTTGAGGGGAGCCACAGTGCCAAGGTACTGAGGTAAGCCGGGGGAGGCGACTGTGAATTGGATGACAGGATGACTCCTTAGGTACGAATGAGTAAACAACGAAGAAATGACAAATAAGAGGATATGTTTTGTGGAAACGGTTTGAATAAGCTCGCGAGAGGAGGAAAGGCTATTCACCTCACTTCAGGTATCTCGGTTGGGGAGGTCACGCTACCGTGGCATCGCCACAGGTGGACGAGGAACCCTTGGGAGGAGGATGCGGTTGATGGGCCCGCGGCCAAATGTACACACTGTTGGGTGAGAGGATGCGCGCAAACGAATGGAGACGGCCAAGCCTCGCTCGTGCCGGTGATGTCAGGCGCCGCCCTGGAAGCCCCATTCTTTCTTTTTGCTCAGGTTCTTCTGCTCCTTCGTTTACCGAAACGGTGTGAGTCTCTCTTGCGATTCGTTCGGTCTCTAGAGGAACTCTGGCTGGCGAGAAGGCGAAAAAGTGAAAAAGGCGAGCACAGCCATTTTCGATGCCGGAACCCCGATGGGAACTATTGTCGGGCGACGTAATGGGTTGGTGATAGTTTGGGACTGGGTGAACTAAGTTCTGGGCCCTTGATGGCCTGAGGAAGAGGAGAGGATCCGCGGCTGGTATCCGTATCTTGCATGGGGCTTTGATGGGTTCGTGTCTTGGAGGAGGACCGTTGGCTTCTTGGTGATGCTGGTGAGTGTCTGTCTGCGCGAGAGGGATACCTAAGGTAAGGTAGATACAGACGAAAAAGCATGCCGTCCAAACAAAACATCGGAGGGAACGGAGGGGAAACTAACCGGACGGGGGGCCCCATTCATTCCATTCCCTTGAGATGCCGGTGACTCGGCGGTAAAGGTGGTTGAAGGGGACTTTGGCTGCTGAGTGCTGACAATGGGAAGTATAATGCAAGTATTCCGTACCATCTGAGGAAGGTGTGGGCATCACTGGAAGCTTCGCCGGGGGACCAAGTGTGCAAGTCTGGGCAGAGGAGGGAGGCCACGCAATGGCTTTGGGGCCAAGTGACTGCCCAGCCTCCAAGACGTCGCTTTTGTCTGGCGACGGTTTGCTTGGCTTTCTTCATCACGCCGTCGGGCGAAATATAACTTGGATCCCTCTTTCCCCCCTCCTCTTCCTCTTAACCCCCGTCTGATTTTTTTTTTCTTTCTCAAGACGCCTTTGGCATCAATCAACCTTGTACCTAATCAAAAACCTAAACGTCTTGACTCTCTCTTTTGGCGCTTCACTGTTGCCTGCCTTACCTTGCGGATACGGATACATAACAGAACCCTCCAAAATTCTCATTTGATTAATACAAACCTTGATTGTCTCGCATTACACTCTAAGTAGGCTGCAGTCCTCCCAGCCAAATCTTCCGACGTTACCTATCCTCCACAGGTACAACTCACCTTAATTTTTGTGCACAGCACTTGCACCACCGAGGGCCTCTCTCCAGCTCCCGACTACACCGGATCTCGCCCGTATACGGACAGGACGTCAAAAAAAGCCATCACGTCATTGAACATCACTCACCATCTTCCCTCCCCGCCAACGAGAAGCATAGCAAACGCCACGCAAAAGTGAGCTGTTGGGTTGTCGCCTTCGGTCTAAAGCACAGACAAGAAATACAATAGTCGGACGAAGCTTCCCCTCGGACAGCTCTTTCTGCCTTTTACATCTCGTCTGTTTTTTTGTCCGCCGCACCATAATCCTGTCCAGCAACGGTTCGACAGCAAGTTCGACCTACTAAGATCCAACCTCTTCCTCACCTACATCGACGGTCGCAAAGAACCACCTTCCCATCTAGGGACAACATCACAGCCATCAAGATGGCGGACTCTGCAGGCGACTTTCACATCCTGCCCTATCCCGTCGACACACTCGACAAGAGGTAAGCCCTTTCCCCCTCCCCATCACTGCATGCCATCCCAAATGGATCTGCAAGACCCTGCATACATCAACCAGCCCCCGGCGATGCCCTCCGGACGCTAACGTCAATCCTGCAGACAATATTACAACGAAATCTGTACCTCCGGCCAAATTTACAGAAACGGAGCATGCTATGAGCGCGGCGCATGGTACTGGTGGGGACGCTGGGTCCTCGCCGCCGTCGTCGTCGGCATCGCACTCCTGATCCTCATCTTGTTAGGGTAACCCCCCAGTGCTATTTCCCGTCTCACGGCACGACCTCCTATTGCACTCGATCGTCATGGCTAACATTTGATCCAAATAGCTGCATGAACTCTCGCCGTCGCAGAAAGCGCGGCGTCCAGCCCTTCTACGGCACCGGATGGATGAGCAACAACAACAACAACAAGCACAATCAGCAGGGCACCTACGCCTACAACCAGCCGTACAATGGTCAGCAGCAAGGGTATGCGGGCTACCCCCAACCGGGCGGAACCTACCAGAACCCGCCGCCGGCCTACGGACAGGCGCAGCAGCAACCTCAATACACCGGCACCACGTTCAACCCTAATGATGGATACTACGGCGGCCACAACGAGGGTATTCACCTGCAGCAGCCTCAGAACGCCTACCAGCGCGATTCGTACGCGCCGCCTGCTGGTCCGCCGCCCGGAAAGTAGACGGGATGAAGATGATGGTGGGGTTTTCTGAGGCGGGGAAGGGTTCGAGGCGGAGAGGCGTGAAACTTCTTTGACTGCTATGAGTACGACGACTTGCGAACACACAGATGATACCTTGATTGCGAAACACCCCGGTTAGGCGTTAGCAGGTTTTCTTTGGATGGACTTTACGACGATAGGGGCCATTGGAGGAGGAACGAATAGGGAATGTTGTATGATGACGTCGGATTTGGGGTTGAGCCTAGTCTAAATAAAAGGCTAAGAAGACTCGGGACTATTATTCCATAGTAAATTTTAACATTACCGATGCTTATGTGCGGGACCCAGACTTGTGAAGCTTGGTGATGAACAAGTACCCCGTATATGAGACATATGCTTACACTTACCTCAGAGGCTCGACCTGGATCAAGTTGACAATACAACACCATACGACGTTCTGATTCAGCGCGACCAGTCCTGGCAAGAAAAGCCACATAACTTGAACATGTCAACCAGTCTATGGAAAGGTCGTTGGGTCTATGTTATCGCACAGGTCAGGTTGCTAGCTTAGCTTCCTACATCAGACGAGCCCTGCACTGGACTGACTGGGCTGCAGCTATGAATTCAATTACCCTTCCTTCCCTTCTAGACGTCCAGACGGTCTTATGGGGACGTGCGGGTTCTGGCTCCTCTGACGAAGGTGAGCTACTCGGAACAGTGATATTACGATTCTACGCCATCGCGTGCGCCTACGTCCGTTCGTCTTCGATCCTGCGAAACTCCTAGAAGCATGGAAGAGTAGCGATGGACTGGTCGGTAGGATTCTCTAGTCATTTAGCTAGATCCTGATGTTCATTTTGAAGCGGTGAGGATGGGGATTTCTAAGACATGAAGGGGGTTTTGTCTCCGAGATGCCTGTCCCGTCCAAGATACCTGGCCGTATCGAATCTGCAGTGTCCCGACAAGGCCCGGGGGGGCTCTGCCGTCCTCTCGGCCGAGTCGATGAATGAATCACACGCATGGTCAATGTGGCGAGTGTCTGTGGCTGAGCAAGTAGGTGGTGTGGCTGGAAATCACCAATTGGCATTTTTACGTGTTCCCGTCATAGCCGAACGCGAGGGAAGGAAGGCAGGGGTCACGGGGGCACGGGGGTTGTTGGACTCACACGACCCAGAAGACGCTTTGGCCAATGCCAAGTCGTAATGTGCTGTGTATGTGCCTGAGGACGAAAAGAACACCATGTTTCATCATGTTGACTCTGCATGCTGCTACTGGCGGTCCCTCGGTCCCCAGTTTGTCTCGTTTTCAATACGGTTGGTGCAGGTGGTTTCGGTCTGCGTGGGTGCGTGGGCACGCGGCGGCAGACAGATATGCTGCAACTTCCTGCAAGTGAATACTCGCTAACTAAGAATGCCTTGCCTTACTTAAGTTTGTACCTCACTTAACGGCCGGGGGAGGGGGGACGGCTCATCGGCGCAATCAAGATTGTGGTCGACGAATCCAAAATCATCTCCGAGCCGGAACACCCCCCCCCCCTGATTCTCAACTTTTTGAGGGAAAAACGGCACTCGCGCGATTACAAGGGACTTGCCAGACAGCCGTTTTGGAGTTGAGGTGGAAGTGGACACGGACGTTGGCGTTGCAGGCAGAAAAGAGAATGCGAAGCAGCGCCTACATACTCCGTACGCAGCATTGCAACTGAACAGGTCGCAGCAAAAGCAAAGCAGAAGGGGGTGGGGGAACGGGAAGTCAGGAACCGCTTCCCCCACTCAAGTTCGTCTGAGCAGGGATATTCAATCCGCTAGAGCGTGGCATGGCGCTCGATCGCAATTCAAATTTCCCTCTGGAAATCATGGATCTCCCTGTGCTCAGGTCGCGGCGTACGTCCCCGTCGCGCTTTCGCTCTCTCTTAGGTACCTCAGGGAGCATGTAAGCTGCTAATGTTTCCCTTCCCAGTGAAGTTCCCACCAGTGACCACTGCCACTTTTGATCGTCCTTCGTGGCTTTCCCGGGAAAGTAACTCTGTGTGCGTCACGTCAATCTTTTCCCCTTCCTTCTTCCTTTTCCCACACTTCGTTGCAAATCCTCCTCTCTTTTTGCTGCTCTTCTGACCTTTTGGTCAATGGAAGGGAAACAAATCCTCTTCTTCATCTCATCTACGGCGGCCTCTCGTCACTCTCTTTCTTGACAACCTCCCGAGGTGCATATTCCTCCGACAACCCGGCAGACTGCGTCCTGTGCCGTTTCGCTCCTTTTTCCATCCGTCCCATCTCCTTGGCCATTTCCCGAGGCTGTTTGACGGTGCTCCTCGTGTCTCTCATTCTTACCCTTTTTTTATTCTCTTCGCGAAGCCGAAGAGCAGAATTCCAGCTCAAGTCATTCCTTAAACCCGTACGAATACTCCGCCTCTCGCCGCCACTCCGGGATTTATTTATCCTCAACACATCTCACGAAAAGGACCCCCCCTCAGCTACAGCCTCCATCCTACCTGGGATAACCGTGTCTCGACAGCTTGGACACGAATTGCGACCCACCCCTTTTCTCAATACTCGCACCCAGCAGCGTCACCAAGCAATAAGACCAAGACACCCAACCTGTTGGCCACGGATCGCCTACTTTTCGGGGTCATCCTGTTGGACGTTGTGGTGCTTGCTGACTTGCACCGCCCAGTTTCAGTGCCATTTTGAGACGAAAGCCTCTGGGCTTTTTGCTCGTTCGCCGCTACCATTCGCTACACGTCCCCTACCACACGTTCACCAGCCCACCCTCGCAAGAGGACGAACGCTTTGCCCTCCCATAGGCAGTGACGACAGCAAGACTTGCATTCATTTACCGGCAGCACAGCGGCACTTATTCATTTCGGTTCTTACCCTTCGCGGCTCTTGAGTCTCGACCTTTTTAAGTTCACGCCTACCACTTTCATTTGCCATCTTGGCTTCTCGTGAGATCGTTTTGCGCAAATCCGGCCTCCCGTTACACTTGCACTACGACGATCTCTCGTACCACGAAGCGGTTCGCCTTATCCATCCAACGGTCCGCCGATCACCGTTCAAGCCGATCAAACAACGAAACATCGAGCTCCATGAGATGATGGAGCAATAGTCCGCTTCTAATCCCGCACATCAATCATCCTCGACCAACCAAGCTCGACGTGCCCAAATACTGCGGGTAATCTACCGAGAATCACGTTCTTTGTTGGAGGAAAAGCAAAAATCATTCAAGATGCCTTCGATCGATGTCGCTATGGCGAGGAGCCTCCGGGGAGGAGTGTGGGGATCGGTCGTGTCAAGTATGGCTGCGAACATTCAGAGTCGCGGAATTACAGACACAGTAGAGAGCGCCGGAAACTCGATCAACGATGTGAAGACGGCGCTGTCTAGTTGGGACAATTGCATGTCCGTTAATTTCTGCAAGTAGGTTTCGGTCACAGCCTCGCTCAAACTCCGACGTGCTAACTTGCGCAGGTGGCCCGTCATTGCAGTCATGATCTTTGGAGGCCTGATCATTTTCTCAATCCTATGGTGCATCATCCGGTGCGCTTGCTGCGGTTTGTCGTGCTGCTGCCAGTGCTGCTACTGCTTGAAATGCTGTGGTAACTGCTGCGGTTGCTGCGATACTCCCAAGGGAACACCCCACAAGCACCTCGACGACGACTCGTATGGACCGAACAATCAGGGATACAAATCTCAGGCGCCCATGGCCCCCTTTTACAACAATGCCAGCACCGCACCTGCACACCAGGCGAATTCAGCAGCACCGATGGCCACCGGAGCCGCAGCGCCACCTCAATATGCCGAATTTGAGATGAACAAATCAAGTGCTAACCCGGCAGATGCTGATTCACTCCCCGCAATGCCCAGCTGGGAGGGTGCGGGCTCGAAGAAGGTGGCGCTCGAGGAGGAGGTGGAGCTTGAGCAGTTGAACAAGCCGGCGGCATCACCGAATCCGAATGGACAGAACATGCCTCTCATGGCACCCAACGCCATGTCCCACCCGAACAGCCCCATGCCGGGCGACAGGAGTCCTTATGGCCAGGATCCTCAGGCTGGCCCCAGCGGCTACTTCACCAACGCCAATCAGCCTGCGGGCCCCTACGAGATGGCGGGTAACGGCTACAGTGATGGCGCGTACGGACAGTCAAAATCTTCTTTCGGCGTAGACCAAGGATACGGAAATGGGGCCATGGCCGCCGGAGGAATGGCAGCTGCGGGAGGCATGGGGATGCAGGGCAGAGGTACACCGCACCAAGAGTTCAACAACAATGGCTACGGGCCCCAGAGAGGTCAGACGTATCCTCGTCCCCAGCAAGACTTCGATCAGGGCTTCGGCAACGGCTACGAGCAGGGAGGCTATGGCATGGGCCGTCCTCCCCGTACCGGTCCCAGCCCGGCACCGATACCCCGAAGCTTCACAGCACCACCTCGCGATGGACCAAGTCCCGCCCCGGCTGGATATCGCCGCTCTCCTGGTCCTCAAGCCGGCGGTTATCGCGGCCCTCCACCCCCTCCCAGCGACTACCGGCGATCTCCTGCACCTCAAAACGACTATGGCTTTGACCAGCAAAATCAGCAAGGCCAGTTCCTCAATGAGAATTACGGTCGTCCGCAGTATGGAGCAAACTCGCGTCAACCCTCTTCGGAGTCGACTCGCCCTCTTGCCCCTCAGCGCAGCTACACCGGCGACCAAAGCATGGCATCTCCGGACCTGCATGACTCTGGTGGATTTGACTTCAGGTCTGGCTACAGCCGTCCGCAACAATACAACTACAACCGCGGCCCGAGCGGTGGCAACCAGCATATGGAGGACGAAGATGAACAGCGACCCCCGCAAAGCAGCGGCGGAACCTACCCAGGATACAAGGCGTACCAGCCGACAAAGGACGGCTGGAGTGGCGTCTGAGCGAAATGACAACAATAACGACAGAAGGCAAAGAGCATATGCACACCTGCCCAAGAGCACCAACGGCCCCTTGCACTGGGGGCGACTTCTATTTAAAGACTAATGCAGTCAGAAGTTCATTCGAGGCGGCGTTGCTTTGAGTTTCCGATAAAGATGTGCTTTGGATGGCTAATCCCTGCCCCTTACACGCAAAACTACTGGACGTTTGTTTGGAAACACCAAAAAGAGACATGGTTTTTGGGGGGGGGGGGGGCCACTTGGAGTTTCGGGCATACAAAGAGCCACTGTTTTTTCAACTCATGACCGAGGAGCAAATCGGAGCTGTATAATGACTACGGTCAAGATTCTGTTTGGATGAATTTTCAAATTGTCGGACTTTTCCATTTTTCATGTTTACAAGGCGTGGCATTATCGGCGCGGCATTTTCAGATTCTTTGTTTGGCCCTTTCTTTTGCATCTTCTTCGAGTGGAAATGGCCAACCACGGGACAAGGTTCTTCTCACTTGGCGATGGACGAGCCGCGGGCTGGCGACGTACTTTGATGCCATGTCATCCAGTTTCGGATGATTTAGAGTTTGGGGCTGTGTGTGGAGGAGGTTACTCTGCGTGGGAGACGCAGTGTTGAAGATGACAGGGGAGTGAGCGGCTGAGGGGATGAAGCTGGGGGGGGGGGGGGGGGGGTGCTGGTTGAATAGCACTAATCCAGCTGGCTTGAGGTAGTTCTGCCTGGCTGGGAGCCTTTCAATCGGGCTTCTTGCTGTTGGCATGGTGGATGAATACCAAAAACTTTTTGATACAAACTTCGATTTAGTGGTATGTGATGGTCGGGTAAGTGAGTTGGGTTACCTGCGTCCACCTTACTGTGCATGTCCGCTTCATCAATGACGGCCGTCAGCAGTCATAAGTCCAAGTAGACCATCGTGATTCAACATACTCAATCGCCCGAGCAAGCTCGCTTCGAACAGTCATTGAAGCGCTTACCATCCGTCCAAGCGCTTGTCAACCCCCAAGAGAGTCACCTTTTCCTTTCAACCACTAACCCGGGGGCCGGCCCGGGCCCGCATACAACCCTTCCCCCCGGCTCGTCAACCCCCCGGTCGTCTCGTTCCGTAGCGCGCCTAAGTGGAAAATGATTAGCGGGCACGGCGGGCTCTGCAGTCCTGCAACTGCTGCTTGCCGATCCACTCCTACTCCGCCCAGCGCCGCTTCACATTCCCGATTTGACAGTTGCAATTTACAGACGTGCATATGCTGTTGGTTCCTTTCTCTTACTCCAACTTTTGTCCCCCCTGCCTAGGTGCCTAGTTCGGTGTGCTCGTAAATGTTTGCCCTGTGTGTGTGACTGTGGCCTGGGGGGTTGCCTGGGCCCTGGGACGAGGGAAGAGAGAAGGGTTTGCGTCCAAGGGGGTGGGCAAGGGGAGCGGACTTTCGAAGGATTGCGGGTATGGAGGGAAGAGAGGAGCTGGTTTGGACTTGTGACGCGACTTTCTTCTCTGCTTTTCTTTGGCGAATTGAGTCTGGGCGGCGCTTCTTTCCTCTATTTCGGTAGCTCATTACACCTTTACTATTTATTTATTTTTTTGAGAATTATCGACGTTCAAATCAGGCTACCGACGTTCCTCCTTACACCCTGCTTCTGCCCCTGTAGATGTCAAAATCCCCAGAGCCTGGTGGACTAGAGGCCGGCAAGCCTGGACATTTGTTCCAGAGCTCGAAGCGGCTGTTGATGAAGGAGTATGGGTACAATGAGGACGATGATTTGAGCAAGCCCTCGAGGCGGCGGCAGCAGTCTTACGATGGCGACGACGATGATGATGATGATGGCGAGGGATGTGGTCACGCCACTTGCGAACATGAACATTCTGAGGACGTCCCTGTGAGTTCTCTGTTTTTTTCCTGTCTTGAGGATTTCATTTTCCTCGGCTTCAATCCCCGCCACTCCTTCCCCTGAATGTATCTTCTGTATCTTTGTCCCCAGAGATGATAGACTGACCGTGCCGGACTGGTTCTTTTTGCTCCAGGGCTTGTCGTCGTCGGGATTGAGTCTGAGTGAGTCCATATTGGAGTACCGGATGGAGAACGGGAGGACATATCATCGGTACAAAGACGGCAGTGAGTGGGAGGCCCTGATAGTCCGGGTTAGAGATTTTGGTGGTGGTGGTGGTGGTGGTATCGTTCCTGACCAGTACAATTGCAGAATACACTCTTCCAAACGATCAGGCTGAGCAGGAGAGGTTAGGTGAGTCTTTCTGTTCTATTCCCTTTTGCCGCCGGCATTGGGTTGGCGCTGCTGCTGCTGCAAGACACAGGCACAGCATATCGGCTCTACAGTTTCCTCCTACCTTTGAAGCGGCGTCCCTCCCCCTTTCCCCATGCGTCTGAAAAACTGACTTGAAGCCTCACTGTAAGACCTCCAGCACAACGTCTTCCTCCTTACGTTTGACAACAGGCTCGGCCTCGCACCGCCGTGCCAAAAGGGGGCTGAAGTCCCCGGTAGGGTCCTTGATGTTGGGACGGGGACGGGGATCTGGGCTATTGATTTTGGTGATGAGCATCCCGAGGCTGAGGTGAGTCTGGTTTGACGCTTCTGAAAGTCGTGGAGGGGTTGTTTGCTGATGACAGTTGGCAAATTACAAGGTCCTTGGGATTGATCTTTCTCCTAATCAACCTACGTTGTGAGTTTGAAGTTAACCCCCCTACTCATCTTGGCATTGGGCCTTTCTGACGCCTTCGCTTTAGCCTACCGCCAAACGTTGACTTTGAAATCGACGACATTGAAGAGGAGTGGGTGTTTGACGAGCCGTTTGACTACATCCACAGCCGCCTCATGACCTCCAGCATCGCAGACTGGAAGGAGTACCTGAAGAATTGTTACGAGTTGAGTCTTCCCCTAAACCTCTCTTAACTGTGCAAAAGAGGAACACAGCTTCCAGGCTACAAATTCAGACCATCTCACACACTCTCTCTCACAACAGCAACCTCACACCAGGAGGTTACCTCGAACTCCAAGAAGTCGACGTAGGCCCCTCCAGCGACGACGGCACCCTCGACCCCACGACCTCGGCACTGGCGCGGTACTGCGCGCTCCTGCAGGACGCCTCGGTGAAGCTGGGCCGTCCATACCAGGAGATCCCCACGCTGGCCGACGTGATGCGCGATCCGGAGGTCGGGTTCGTGGACGTCGAGGTTCGCGTGTTCAAGTGGCCTACCAACGGGTGGCCAACGGCGGACACGGAGGAAGGGAGAAGGTTGAGGGAGTTGGGGGTGTGGAGCGGGCGGAATATTATGGCTGGGCTTGAAGGGTTCGCGATGGCGCCGTTCACGAGGGCGTTTGGATGGTCCAAGGAGGATGTTGATGCGTTTTTGGTGGATGTGAAGAGGGAGGTGAGGGATGAGAGTATTCATGCTTATGGGCTTGTGTGAGTATTTCTTTTCGTATGGGTGTTTTAGTGTGTACTGTATGTGTGATACACATGTGCTAATGTCTTCTAACTAGGTATTCCATCGTGGGCAAGAAGCCTTTAGAGTAGGGACCATCAGACATTGATGAGGCCGCAGAATGGAATGAGATCCGAATCACATAGTAATGAGTGGAGATAGCATTGGCAAAATAGTCTGTCTGGGAGGCACCGATGCACTAGAAGGCTGGTCTTTACGCCTCAAATATAGTTAATGAGTTTGAGGACGTTTCTCACAATTTGACGAAAATACACATATGTATGTATCCTCACGCCGAATCTCAATCTCATAGAGCATCTCTGCTAGGGTACATTGCAAGTACCTGTGCAGTTTCTACATTGCACATACGTATGAGAGGTAAGCGGCTGGCTGTCAAGCAGCTGAGAATGATTCGTCATACTCAACGTCACGCACAGTTATGTAAAGGAGAAGTCGTCTTTGCTCACCGCAAAATCATACAAGAACCAAAGCTCCGAAGGTTTGCATGAGGGAGACGCCAATAACTTCATCATCGGATGGGTTGCCAGAGTACTGAAATCAGTTTTCCCGGGGTCATCAGGCGCGGAACCGAAGGCTACTTCTCGCGTCTGATAGGATTCTCTATGCAATGATAGTAGGTCGATCATAATGAACCATCGGCCATCAAACCGTCAAGTATCACAAAGGAGCAATCGAGAGGACGTTCGTCTTCGATTCGACCTCCATGAAGAGGTTATCGTGGAAATGTTAGTCTAGCTCTCCCATATTCAGCCATGGAATACATTCTCAAGGGCTGAAATCTAGCTACGGACCTCGGCTATATGGCCTCCAGAATAATCGACGGCTGCCGCTCACCATTGGGATAGTCTTTTACTTGGCGTAATTAGAGCTTCAACTACAGACATCGTGGATCACTCACATCGGTAAGTAATCGATAGTTCTCTTCCATGGCCGAGAAGCAGTGAAGAAGCACATCGTTGTCATCTATCCAGTAACGGAAGTCTGTGTAACTTGATAGATGATGCTAATCAATCATCTGGACACTATTCGCTTGTACTTCGCTGGCCGAAACCCGAAATCACCTCTGAGGTCCTTCTTACATGTAGCAATAATCGACACGCCCGCATATCAAATGAACTAAAGTATATTGACATGATCCTGACCGAAGCGTCTGCTTCAATGACAGGGTGTTCTACCTCCAGAACCAAACGTGCCGTGTCTTGGCCACTTCTTGTGTGTAGAGCAACGTTATGATGGTCTCTGTTACTTCTGTTGATAACTTCTAGTCAGCCGTGGGCGGAGGATGCAGGAAACTCAACCAGCCACTTCACGGTCAGCATCGCATCAAATGCGCAGGTCCTCCAGGCACCCTTAGTATGGCAAAGCTAGGGCTCAAAACATTGCTTTCCTGACTAGTTAATGAAGTATTCACATCGTTGATCTATAGACTATTATATCCGGCAATCTGATAACACTCAGCAGAGTTACCTGACTTATGGCTTGAAGTAATCGAAGTAGCTTCGGCGGATAAATGGAAGTATCAACAGACCTAATCCATCACTTACACAATGTTTCTGGCTTACATGCCGCCTGCTGGCAAGTTGATGAGCTCCTGCCTCACAACGGTGTTCTAGATCATTGGAGGCGCGGGAAAGACGCACACCGCAGGCTAGATACCTTCTTGAGACTCACAAACACGCATCTGTTGCATCGCCTAGCCGCTCATCGATTGAGCGTGCAGACTTTTCCATGTCGTCCTCCCGAAGGCCATTTGCGGGGTCAGCGAGATGCTGCGGTCCGCCTCCCAGAGGTTGGTGTGGCGTCAGCTGAACCAAGACAGTTGACACAATGAATGTATAATGCTCCTATACGAAATTGTATGAGGATGAAAAGGCAAATCTCTCAGAAATTCCGGATTCCTTGGTCCATGAAATTGCGTCTTCATTGTCGCCGCCCCTCCCCTACTTTCAGGAATCCAATGAAACCCGAAACCGCTACATTTTCAATAATTATTACTGAACGTGGATTCTCGCTGAAATCCATATGCCACAGCTATCGAATGGATGTGGGCCATTCCACAACCCCGTCGGACATTAGAGGCAGTCGAGTATAGTATACGTCTTGAACGGAGCAACGCCACCTTCGACAATTACCAAGAGCATTTATTAGTAGCGTGGTGGCCTCAACTAAAAGCAGAGCCCGTTTAGTTATTGCACCTACGTAGGTTGTACAAGTCCGTGATGGAGTCCAACAAGACACATTAGGAGTAGAACAGCATGCTCGAGGCACAGAGATTACATAACACTTGAAGACAATGCAGTCCATGCGACTGTTCACTTCAGGATAGGATGTGATTGAAATGTCTAGCTTCATTGGCAATGGGAACAGCTAACTAGGTACGGAGGTATCCTTACAGGCCCGTCATGGCCTCAATCAAAACAAGCTATACTAGCACTCCAGCAGAGAAAAAAAGCCAACAAGCCACTCCAAACGACGAAGATGCGGCTCGGGTACCCAAATCATGCTTTTCCCACCCTCCCAGGCCGCAACAGCATCTGGTATCTCTCCAGCCTCCCAAATTTACTCCAAACGCCACTTGGCAGAGTGCCATTTCCAGGACCGACCCTAAAACGTAGTCCAACAGAGAGAAAGAACGGTTACTTTACATGCCAAGCCTCCAAAAGCCATGCCATTAATCGAGTGGTCTTCGTCAGAGCAAGCAGCGATCATCTATGCCTCCACCGCAACAGCCGGGGCGCTAACGGCTGCCGGCTCGGGTTGGTTGAGCTCCTCCTCCTCGGCGATCTCGCCACCTGCTTCGCGCTCAGCCCAGGCTCCCCAAAGGCCACGCTTGGCGCGGACCTTGATAGGAGCACCGAGGGTCTCGCCCTGCTCGACCTTGATCGCGTCCTTCGTGGCCAAAACGAGGCATTCGAAAAACATCTTGGTGGCATCGGCTTTCGTTGTTCTGTTCTCGGGCAGGAGGTCCTGGAAGATGACAGCGTTCTTCTTCCGCTTGTCGGCGTCGTGCTCGGCCTCAGGGCCAAAAATGTCTCTGAGGATGTGGACAGCGTGCTTGGTACCCATAGAGACAGGGCCACTGTCCTGAGGGTGAACTGCAGGAGCTGCCGTCTCATCAAAGTCAGGCATGGGACTTCCTTCACGCGAAACGGGTCGGCCAGTGTTGTCGTCGTCTCCTCCAAAAGTGATGCCCTCCTCTTCAGCCGGAATCTCAAGGACAGTGCCATCTGCTGCCACGCTTTGGTTGCCCAGCCCGGCATCTTCGACGGCGAACGCGTCGTCTTCTTCAATGTTAAGACGAGGCGACTTGGATGTGGCACCGTTGTCACTCTCCACATCAGCGATACCGCTGTCCCTCTTCCTCTTCAACTCGTTGAATCGGCTGACAGCCTCGAGCGAAAGCATTCCTCTCAGCTCAGGTGCCCAACTGGCACTGCGGCCGTCGAGCATGATGTTGGAGACGAACCCGCCACTCTTCTGCATCTCCATGAGAGCCAGGACGAACGGATCTCTAGGCAAGAACGATTGAGCTCTGAGGATGTTGGCATGGTTGGCTTGTTGGTCTTTGATGTGAGTGCTTGAAAGCATCGTCTGCTCGTCTGGCAACAGAACCTTCCTCTTCTTGGCTCGTTGAGGATGACGAATGACTGTGAGCTCCTCCTCCTCATCCGGCTCGTAGAGATCTGTGTGCTGAATACGGGAGTATTCTTCCTCAACCTCTCTTGCGAACTCAGGGTCAATTTCTGACAGTGGTGATTCAGAGATACGACCACGCGGCATATCCAGAGGACCACCAGCAAGACCCGGAATAACAGATTGATCGCCGATGGGGAACTGGAAGTCGTCGTCACCCATTTGGATGTCGCCCTCCTCGTCAGCGATGCGGACGGTGTCGTCGCCAAAGTCAAGGTTCAGACCCAGTGAAGGCTCACGCTCGGTCTGGTCCTTGCCTCGCGGCATGATGTCGAGCTCGCTGAAGATGTCGTCCTCGACTGAGCGAGCCAAAGGCGCGTCTCTTCCCATTTCGATAGTCGTATCCATGCGGGTAGGTCGCTCATCGATGTCCATGCCAAAGTCGAGTTCAAGATCGAGATCTTCCATAGGCGCAAGCTCCAGTTCGTCGTCGAAGGTATCCGCCTGGTTGAGAAATTGGCTGTTGTTGAAATCCTCCTGGAGGTTGATGTCGCGATGGCTAACGCGCCCCTTGCGACCCACTGGCGTAGCTGTGACATCGTCCATTTGCGACAAAAGCCAGGCCGCATCGGGAGGCGGTGGAAGATCCAGGTTGTCTAGTGGAGTAATTTTGTCAGGCAGCAGCAGCGCTTCGCGGTTGTTGACGTAGAGGTTGGCGACTGCCATATCGTGATTGTCACTTGAGCGGAAGGCCTATAGAAGTCAGTAAAACGCGTCAAACATCTGGGCGGGAGGCAAGAAGCGCACCATCTTGATCTTCATCGAGGCCTCATTGCAGTCCTCGAGCAGGTAACGGGCTTTGCGATTGTAGATTCTGACAACACCAAGCAGCAACTGGCCACTTAAACGAAGGGCCATCGGGGCCTGGCCGGGCGTAATGATAGCCTCTACACTGTCCGGCAGGTTGGACTGCAAAATGTGCGTCTTTGAAAGCTTGCGCTCAATATTGGCGGACAACCAAACGCGGGCCAGCGGCCCGCTCTTCTGGAGGAGCGTCTCCGAATAGAACATGGCGGCGACGAGGGTTCGTGACGCGAGGGTGTTGATGCGAGAGGCAAGAAGCAAGAGCTACTGCTCGTAAGGTATATAGGCAGCGACGCGCGCCGGGGTTAGAGGGGTGGTTGTGGAAGCCCTCGTAAACACGAAAGCGCGTTGTTATGGGGAATCGGGTCGCGTTGGGGATGTAGCGGTCGAGGCGAAGTCTAACACGCGCGGAGTACGAGGCGCGGTGACATGAAGCAAGTCGTGAGGATAGCGAAAGGCTGAAGTGTAAAGTTGCAGCGATAGCAATAGTAGCAAGAGCGCGATGAGCAGCGATGAGGGAGATGGAGGAAATGAGCAGGAGGGGGGGAGTCAAGGTGTGGTGGTCTTCTCTCTCTCTCGACGCCGTGCCGGTGGACGCAAATTGACGGGGCTGGGATTGGGCAGGGATTGGTCCGCGCAGAATTTGGTGGCACCAGCCACATCACGTGAGACCGTTGCTCCGCTCTTGGATCATCAACTCGCTGACCCGGCGACCATCCCGGAAGCGGCGGGTCATAGGTATCTTTTCGTACTGTGGCGGCGTGAAGGATACATGGCAAGGATGCCAACTTATCACGCCTTATCTAATCATTTTCAGGTACGAGGAGGACCGGAGCTTTACCAACAAGGAAGCTGTAAGTCGAGGCAGGCACCGTGCATGGTGATTACCACTCAAGGTGTCGAGGTACCGCAGAACATGCAGCTCGAGTTCCCGTTGAAGTATGCGTACATACCTTGCATCCAGGTTCTGTACGTATAACAGGATGTCCTTTTCGGATACCTTGTTCATCTCACCGACAACTAAACATTCATGTGCGGTAAACATCTGAGCTGCAGCTACCTACCTTATAAGCTGAGTTGAGGAATCTCGAGGCGAGGAGTTCCTATTGCTACAGGTCCGTTTGGAGACACACATGAGATGAAACCAAAATTGGGTAGTGTGAGCCCTTGAGATATCATTGGAGGCCCCGTGTCTCCAATTTGAATCCCCAACATGATCACCATGCTTTGGGACCTGGAGGCCCTGGTTAATTATGGCATGCAGTAGGTGGTTATGGCTTCCAAAGATACATGGTGGTGTCACTTTGTACCGCAAATCACTCAGAAAACTCACTTGGTGCCACTAGCCTTGACGGTGAAAGTTCCCATGTTCCTCTCCCCAATCCAGAGCGAGCCACATCACCAGCATTGGCGCCCAGTAGCCAAGTTAGAATATTCACTTGTATTCATAAGGCTTGAATATCTTGACGTTGCAACCATGAGACATGTAACTGATATCGTGCAAGCCCATGTCTGGATTTGCTTACGGCACTCAAGCAGCCGTTCACGGGGATGGGCGGAGCGGCGACACTGTTCCCGAGTCCTCGTTCCAGGGCCCCCTGTACAACAGCCACGGACCCGCCGTACTAAGCGTCGCGTTGGCACGCCGCACGCCCTGTCCCTGGTACCAGATTTGGCCATGCATCTGCTATCCCAACCGAAGGCACACGTTTTCTCATCTTTTACCACGACATCCGCTTGTCTTCACTCAGTCACCAGCTTTCGCGAAACTATGTCTTCGGACCAAGCTCCCCGCAATTGATTCCTTGGCGACTAAGGACATTCCGTCCTCCGAAATCGAACCTACTCTGACATCCGACGACATATCCTTTCGCTTGGGCGCATGCCTCCTTTTCGCCTCGTACACTGACAGATGATCGGCGCTGGGCCTTCTGCAACTACTCCAAGGTCGTGACCGAGGTATCACTGCCTCGCCATACGCAGACATGCAGTGGCCGTGGCATAAAAGGAAGGACTCCGACGATGGTGAAGCTTTGTTGCCTCTGGCGGCCAAGATGCCGAGCATCAACGGTTTGACCATGGAACCTCTGGAGACGGAATCATCGCGGTCCAGGCCAGGCCATAGTCGAACTACATCGGCGCAGTCAAGAGTAATGTTCTTTCTTACTCTCCATATCTTTGATATCTAGCTAATATCTCTCTGCGTAGAGCATCGCCGACGAATTCTCCTCGATGGGTTCCACCGAAGCCGCCAGCCGCCTTCAAACGTCCCTTACCCACGGTCTATCGCCAACCGAAGCCTTAACCCGACTGAGCGACTACGGTCCGAACGAGATTCCTCACGAACCCCCAGAACCACTGTGGCTTCGTTTCATCAAACAATTTCAGGAGCCGCTTATCTTGCTGTTGCTTGTGTCGGCCGGAGCATCCTTATTTTTGGGCAACATGGATGATGCAGTCAGCATTACGGTCGCCGTGACAATCGTGGTCTCGGTCGGCTTCGTGCAAGAATACCGCTCAGAGAAGTCGATAGAGGCTCTTAGCCATTTGGTTCCGGCCCACGCCCATCTGGTCCGCTCGGCTATCAGCAAGACACCCGGCAGCGCCAAAACTCCCACTTGGCCGCCACAGGGGCCCATGGATGGCACAGAGTCAGTTGGATCTACTACGCCTGGAGAGGAAATGCTGGAAGCAACCTCATCAAAGGTCATGGCCTCGCAACTTGTGCCAGGAGATTTGGTTTACTTCACCACGGGCGATCGAATTCCGGCGGATATTCGGGTCACCAAGGCAGCAGATCTCACGATTGACGAGTCAAACCTCACAGGAGAAAACGAGCCGGTGCGAATCACCGCAGAGACGAGAGCGCGAAGTATCTTGTCTCCGGCATACGGCGCAGACACGCTTCAGCTTCCGAGCCCATCCGCCTTGTCCGACAACCGTGATGCAGGTGGGAGTGGCGACAACAATATTGCCTGGATGGGCACGCTGGTGAGGTCCGGTCACGGCCAAGGCATTGTCTTTGCAACGGGTGGGCAAACCAACTTCGGAACAATTGCGACTAGCGTGTCTGGAACAGAGAGTCCTCGTTCACCACTTCAACTCTCCATGGACGATCTAGGCTCTCAGCTCAGCAAAGCTTCATTTGTGGTCATTGGCCTCATTTCTCTGGTCGGCTGGCTTCAAGGGAAAAAGTTGTTGGAAATCTTCACTATTTCGATTTCTCTTGCTGTTGCAGCTATTCCGGAAGGTTTGCCCATTATCGTGACTGTCACCCTGGCCCTTGGTGTTCATAGGATGGCTCGTCATAACGCTATCGTGCGCAGAATGCCCAAGGTAGAGACTTTGGGTTCAGTCAATGTCGTTTGTACCGACAAGACAGGTATGTGGTGTAAATACTGGTTGGGGATTCAATCGGCTGATTACTGACATGCTGCAGGTACTCTTACCATGAACCATATGACAACCGCCAAAATGTGGTATTTTGGTGCTAACGACGCCATCGATGTTGAGTCCGACGATGAGGCAACGGAAACAAAGCCAGATCCTGCAACTCTACGCATTCTGCGGATTGGTAACATCGCGAACAATGGCCGCTTGGCACAGCAATACACTGAAAACGGTGCTGCTGCAAGAGCTGTGCTATCGTCAACTCAAGGGGCAGACTTCACTTCAACTTACACTCGCTGGTGTGGCCAACCTACGGATGTTGCTATGCTCGACTTGCTTGACAGATTCAAGGAGCATGACGTTCGCGAGTCTATCGGCCCGCGTCTGACGGAGACCCCCTTCAGCTCTGAGCGCAAATGGATGGGCGTTACCATTGGAACTAATGATAAGGAGTTTGCCTACATGAAAGGCTCCATCGACCGAATTCTCGAAGCGTGTGATACCTATCTCACTCGCGATGGGCGAGAGATCGTTCTTGACTCTACGCGTCGTGAGGAAGCTCTGCAAGCTGCCGAGACTATGGCGTCGAAGGGCCTCCGCGTACTTGCATTCGCCAGCGGCGCGGTTTCTAGATCTAGGGGCAGAGTGGCACTTGCGCCGACCAGTCGTACCAATACCCCCCAACCTGTCGACGAAACTTACAGGGGCCTTACGTTTGCTGGCCTGGTCGGCATGAGCGATCCGCCAAGGCCAGGAGTTGGCAAGTCAATTAGGAGACTTCTGCGCGGAGGTGTCAGAGTCGTCATGATAACAGGAGATGCCGAGACGACCGCTGTGGCGATTGGCAGGCAGCTTGGCATGCCGATTGCAAAGCCCATCGAATACGCCTCTAATCAAGCTGCAGTTCGGCCAGTTTTGAGGGGAGAGGATGTTGATAATATGTCAGAAGAGGAGCTCTCCCACGCCATCCAGCACACCACCATCTTTGCTCGCACGAATCCAGACCATAAGCTGAAGATTATTCGAGCTTTCCAGGCCAGGGGTGATATTGTCGCCATGACTGGAGACGGTGTCAACGACGCACCAGCACTGAAACGAGCGGATATCGGCATCTCGATGGGCTTACACGGGACTGATGTGGCAAAGGAAGCTGCCGATATGATTCTGACGGATGACGATTTCTCAACGATCCTTCGAGCGATCGAAGAGGGCAAGGGAATCTTCAACAACATCCAGAACTTTTTGACTTTCCAGCTGAGTACAAGCGCAGCTGGCTTGTCTCTGGTACTTATCTGCACAATTCTTGGATTCAAATCACCGCTGAATGCTATGCAGATCCTCTGGATCAGTGAGTCTTTCCGTTTCCAGAGAAGATTCTACTCAAACTAACCATTTCATAGATATCATCATGGATGGGCCACCAGCTCAGTCTCTTGGCGTAGAATCAGTTGACGCCGATGTAATGAATCGGCCTCCTCGGAAGCGGAATGATGCAGTCCTCACGAAGGCTCTCCTCTACAGGGTCATGACCTCGGCATTCATCATTATGGCGGGCACGATGCTCGTATATAGACGTGAGATGCTTGCCGATGGCGAGGTTAATCGCCGCGATACAACCATGACCTTTACTTGCTTTGTACTATTCGACATGTTCAACGCAATGGCCTGCCGATCTGAATCAAAGTCGGTTTTGCGAGGCGAGGTTGGGCTCTTTTCAAACACCTTGTTTAACTGGGCCGTCTCTCTCAGCATTGCGGGCCAGTTGCTTGTCATTTACTTCCCTTGGCTCCAGGAGGTTTTCCAAACGGAGGCATTGGGCTTGTTCGATCTGTTGGGGCTTTTGGTGCTTTGCAGCACGGTGTTTTGGGCGGATGAGTTTAGAAAGTACTGGAAGTATGCCAGACGGCGCATGGGAGGCGGTTACAGTCAGGCAGTGTAGAACAAGACGCGGAAGCATCACTCATGTGAAGGTACGGGGGAATCGTACCAGTCAACGGCCTTAGCATATATGTAGAACTCTGAATACGGTAAATAATTTTAACGGCCTTTTCAAAATTCAATTGCAAACTCACTCTTCGCTTTCGTCCGATGCTCTGGAACAGGACAGTTGTGCAGATCAGCCCAAAGTTTGTTCCTCCCTTGCGCCCACACCTTGACCTCGCTTATCGGTGAGCAAGGTTCACCGAACCTCCTACCTTGCACTTCGGGCCAGCTCACACCTTGACCTGGACCTCAACCCTCACGGCACAGACAACACCCCCCTACCTCTGCTGGCAGGCCAAGGTAGCTATGCACCCGTCAGCTAGCTCGCGCCAATGTCAACACTCACGAATGGCGCTTCCTCCCATCGCGCGGACAGCGACAATGCCGCCGACGGCGCACACAGCAGCGCTGCGGCCCGACCCAGCAGTAGCAGCATCTACGCAGCATCGAGCGTCGCCGAGGTGCGTGCTGCTCTCGAAGCTCTCCACGCCCGCGAATCGACGATCACGAGCCGTCTCGACGCACTCCTCGGCTCCCAGGCCGACCTCGCCCGCGAATTAGGACGACTGGACCTCCTGCGCGCGGGGCTCGGTAGTCAGGTCATTGCTGCCCGGTCCGTTGGCAATGACATGCTCTCGACGGCCGCGGACACGGCGGGGCGGCTGAGCAATAAGGTGAAGGAGCTGGACTTGGAGAAGAGTCGGGTCGAGGATACGCTCGAGGTCGTGAAGCAGGTCGTCGAGCTCAAGGCTTGCGTCCAGGGCGTCGTGGGTAGCATGGGTGCCCCGCAGGACTGGGAGGCAGCTGCGGCGTACCTTGCGCGGGCGTCCCAGGTGCCGGAAGAGATAACCAAGGGCAAGTTTGCGTCGTCGATTGTCCCGTCCGTCGAGGTTCCCGACCCCCCGTGGGTGACGCTCGAGAATGCCAAGGAGAGTCTATGCGGGCTGTTCCTCAGGGAGTTTGAGAAGGCGACCAAGGAGGGAGATGGTGCCAAGGTGACGAGGTTCTTCAAGCTCTTCCCGCTCATTGGAAGAGGAGACACTGGCTTGGACGTCTATGGGCGGTATGTCTGCCAGGGTGTGGCCGGTACGGCAAGATCGGTATTGAAGGAGAGCCCTGGCGTTCAGGCGAGAAAGGAGGGCTTCTTCTATGCGAATGCTCTCACCAGATTATTCGACCATATTGCACGCATTGTGGAAGGTCACGGAGGTCTTGTGGAGCTTCACTATGGCTCTGGCAAGATGGTTCGTGTCATTGAGCGGCTGCAGCAGGAGGCCGACGTACAAGGAGGCATTGTACTCGACTCATGGAGCGATGAGCGAGACGTCGACAGGCGGCTGAAAGACGTCAAGAGCTACCCCTTTTCTTTCTTGGTGCAGAGTTTCCTGCCTCAACAGAGAGGAGGGACACCACGAGTCAACTCGCCTGCCATGGGCGCCGGCGCGAACCCGCGAGCCAGTGAGGACGAGGGCGTCAACATGAAGGAGGTCGATGGTCTCCTGAGTGAGATTGCAATCATGCTCGGCCGATGGTCTCTATACTCCAAGTTCTTAGCAGGAAAGACTCGCGTAAGTCGAATTCTTCTCTACCCTTGCGAATACATCACTAACGGTTCTTTTAGGACCCCACTGCGCCCGATGACGCTCCGCTATCCGTGCCGGAAGTTGTTGTCAAGTCCAACCTCAGGAAGAAGATTTCGGACAAGCTTACGTCCCCGTATAACATCATGATGACTTTCTTCTTCCGAAGATCAGTCGAAAAAGCATTCCAACTGGATGAGTCACCAGCGAGTGGCCTATCTCTCAGCATGAACAAGCACATCGACACGAACCAAGCATTCATCATCTCCGCGGTTGACGACGTCATGTACGTTGTCAGTGCCGTTATTCAAAAGTCAATATCGACCTCTCAAAGAGACGTCATCTCATCCGTCATTCCTACCATCGGTCGCGTCCTCGGCTCAGACTTTGTCGGCATGATCCAACGAAAGATGCGAGACGAGTCCTATCCCAAGCCCATTGTGCAAGGAGGATTCCCGCCAGAAGATAGGATCATCCAATTCATCATTCTCATCAACAGTCTCGACACCGCGAACGAGTATCTTGGACGAATCATCACAAGTAACATCGGAAGCACAAACGATCCGCCAAAGGCAAACGGCGATGCTCATGAGCCATCACTCAGAGATACTTTCCCCTTTGATAAGGACGTTGCTTTCGTGTCTTCGGCTCTTAACACCCTACACAGCTCCTTCACCACCAAGACTACCGAGCTTCTCAACGAGGGACTCCAGGTTCTCTTCAAGCAGGTCGTCCAACCACGCCTCCGGCCTGTACTCAGCGACACCTTCCGCGACATAGACTACTCCTTAACCGAAGAGGAGCTTGCCGAGTTCGCCCAGCAGAACGACGAGGATGAGGAGGAGATGCTAGACCAGGTATCCCGTCGCTTCGAGCACGGCTGGGACCAGCTCATGAAGCCCGTGGTGCGGCTCATGACGGTCCACACCTTTACGACGCTCCACGACCTCACGGCGCGGTACCTCTCGCGTGTGCTCGAACGCAGGGTTTGGGACGCGCGGGCGAACGCTTACGGCGTCATTCGCATGGAGCGTGACTTCTCCAGCATCGTCAGCACCGTTTCCAAGGGCAACTATGGCGTCAGGGAGCTGTTTGCAAGGGTTTCGCAGATTTTGATGGTGGCCAACATGGAGGAGGAGGAGTGGGAGGAGATTTCTGCTCAGCCGGAGGACGGGGAGGAGGATGGTATGATTTGGGTTCTGACTGAGGAGGAGAGGCGGCGGGCGAGGCATCTTACCTCTAGGGAGCGTAGAGGATGAGGTTCCGTCTCAAGAAAGTAGTGAGATTGATGCGCTGCTCGTTGTTAAGAGAATGGAGCCTCTGTGTAAAGGGGGGATGGGCGGGTTTGGAATACAGAAAAGCTGATGAGAAATGACCTCCTTTTCACTCCAGCAAAGCGGCATTATACGATCAAGATGTTTGCTTGGGGGTGGGTATCTAAGATATAAAGAATATTATCGAGACTGTTACAAAAACTTGAGCTGTCTGATGATCTACTTCACATAACGGTGAATAGCACGGATCAAAGACCTGTCGATCAAAAGTGAGATAGTTCCTAGCTTCAGGAGACGTTAAAGCAGACGATGGGCTCTCGTTCATTCAACGGCAACAGGTGATTGTTCTCATGATTCGAGGGCCCGTTTTGACAAGTGAGTAGTAGTTGTGATCCCAAGACTCGGGCATGGGAACAACAACGAAGAGGCACATCCAATATCATAAGGGCATTAATACGTTAGCTGAAAGACTCTTTATGTTACGAAAGACTGGGTAGGGTATGATAGTGAATCATCTCTTATAAGAGTGGTTTTGTCAGAAGACTTGTTCAGGAGAGCTTGTACGGCCGCACCTGCTACTAAATAGGACAGCTCTACGCTCTTTCCTCATCACGCAATCACGCAATCCTGCCTCTTTCCTAGTAGGAGCCTACCTAGACTGTACCTTCTCACACTTGAAGTTTCCATCCCAACCCATATTCTGATCTAAGAGAATTTCTTTGAACTATCACCACCTCCTTCCTGCCATCCTCAAGCTTCCACGTCTTCCATGCCATAGCCCCCTGACCACACGGACGAATACAAAGGCAACGAGATGTTGGCTTTATCGAAGTTGTGAGCAGCTATCTCAAGGGGTTGGTATGCATGCATGTGAGTACAGATTACAGCTACTTATTTAGCTAATCAAAGACGAGTAGTCTAAAGCGCATTTTCCATAAATCGCATATAGCATCGTCTGTTAAGTACGAGCGTTCGTCGTTAATGTATTCGTGAACGAATTATATAAGCGAGACAAGCAGTCATGAAAGACAAAAACGTAGCACATAAGATCAACTACAGCTATGTTCTTAAGTAAAGTACCGTGAAGGTAAGTGTGTCAAGATGTCTGCTGCTTATCCCTGCTCAATGACCTTCACTCAGGCCAAGACCTATCTATAGGCTGTTTCTGGAACCCAGATTTCGGCAACGCGGCCTACGGAGCATTGTTGAGGGGCTCTGTCTCGCAATATTGAAGGCATCGTTGCGCCTGCGAGTGACTAGAAAGCAACTTAACATTAATCTGCCTAGAGGGCAAAACTCGTCTTCAACAGGTATGGGCCTCATTTAACGTGTACTTCCAGATCGTCCTAGAACATTACGAGCGATCAAGTTCCCACTATATTAGGTCTTTCAGAGCTCGCACGGCATGTTTTCACCTTCAGAGAATACAGCATCGAATGAGTCGTCAGGGAAGAATCGAAACGAGCAAGACGACCGGCACTGACTTCGTCAAGTAGGTAACTTTAGCGCCAAGTACTAGTCACGTCTCCGATCTCTAATAATTAATAGCCCGGCATCGTTCTGCCACTTGCTCGCGACTGCAGAGGAAAGGATTGCTTGTGGTCCAGCCACCGGCCTGTACAGTCTCTCGGATTTAGAGAGCAGAAACCAAGTAAAGTCACGACTCCTCCGTTAAGCCTGCCGGCAAGCTTGCCTCGTTATCACCGTGTCTCTACGCAACAGAAACGATGGCTACGGGCTCAATCTCAATTGTCAGTGCAAGTCAAGTGAGCTTGTTCGATAGGAGAATGCTTGGCACACTGACAGGGTCCAAGTCCCGCCGTTTCAAGGGTCACCCGCGCAGAGACGGTTCGAGATTGGCCATCGATGACGACCGCGGCTCACCTGAAGACATTGAAGGTTCAGCAGCGTGGGAACCGTTTGCGGGCCGTGACAAGACTAGGTACTCTACGATTGGTAGTGGCCAACGACGCCACGGCGTCAACTACCCCAGGATGATGGCCGAATCACTTCAGGATCCCGAACAGCCTTGAGCTCGGGCCCTGGCTTCGATGCATCATCTGCTGCTCGATCGAGACGAACTCTTCTGTGCATCGGCGGAGTCTCGAAGCTGCCCACGACTTCAAACGGGCCATCATCCGTCCAATTCACCCGAGTCAGAGAATTTGCACTAGCATCTGGCAGATCGAACATAGTTACAGAGGGCCTTTTTGCAACAGCGACGCCGAGGGGACCGAAGAAGCAGAATGGGGGGGGGGGGACCCTGAGACTTTGCATTGGACCACGTCTGGATGCATTCCATGACGCCCATTACCTGCCAAGATGGCACGACGACGTATACCGACCATACATTCTAGACGACTGTGAGAGTCATTGAGACAAGCGGCGGCCACATGCCTCTCCGGCAGCGGGACATCCGGCTTGAACAAAGACCCTCGGTCTCGGAGCGGTAAGGAGCCAGTAGCGGCAGACTCCAAAGACAGACGGCGGGCGGAAAAGGCGCGTGGCTGGCGCCATGACGCCAAATTTCACGCGCAGAAGGACTCGGGCCTGCAAGTGACGAGCATTTTTTTCTCTTTCTCAATTCTTTGAGTGGTCGCAGGAGAGTATCCACGGTTCCCACTATGGGTGGATTGTCCCATCGGAGTGGGCAAGACGCAAGACCACGACATCGACATGGTGTTAGTCGGTGGGTTTTGGACATGGATTCTGGTCGACCCTTGACATTCTGGGGTCCTTTTTCGGGTTCTTGAATATGCGGATCTCCTACTTATGTAATGCGGGACGTTGACTGGGCGCAGAGATCGATGCGGTGTTGACCTTTCGAGTCTTGATAGTCATGCAATAGTCACTATTGGCTGGTAGGCATGGCGGCATGCTATTATGGGGTCGACTCCAAGCGTTGCCGTCCGGCGGAAAGAGGTTTAGTCCTTTGGTTGCCCTTGGGTTTCTTGAACCACCTCCGGCACATGTCTTGAACGGACGGCTGGATCTAGCAGCGGTCAGAACGGGCGCGCCCGGGTCCGACTGTCGTCATGCAAACCAGCCCGGTCCAGTTAGTCGTTTTGGAGATATCCACGATTCCCAAGCTCCTCCAATCTCGAACGGTGAACCGGGGGCCGGAGGGGGGGAGCAGCAACTGGCACCAGAAGTGATCCCCGTGAGCCCGCCCCTCTCCGATCTGTGCCGCAATTCTCCTCTCCCACGCCTCACCCTTGAACGGCATCTGGCAGCTTGGTTTGGACGGAGATCATGACAGGATCTGGTGACGGATTCGGGTCTCTTCAGGCGCGTTAGCGAGAGTTCCCGACGCCCAGGTTCAGCCCATGGCGCCCAGCCCGGAGCATCCAGCCTTCTGCAGACTGCGTGTGTGCTGTACATACGACAGTTTGCAAGGCCCGCATCCCCCGAGTCGGGTCTGCCCAATTGCCTGATATCTGAATCCTTGAGTTATTACGGACACGCGAGCGCTGAGTCGTCGATGGACCTGCTGAGTCGCTGACGCCGACGACCGCCTGCAGAAATCGTAGCCGGAAGGGGTACGGAGTCCGCTCATCCCCACCTGCTTTCGCTTCACCCTTGTGTTTATGTCAAGCGTGGACTCCATTTCCATGCGTTGGATGAGGCAGGAGACTATGCACATGCCAGCCTCAGAAACAGGTCAAGACAGCGCAATTCAAGGCACAGCATGCAGCGAAGAGGAGCAGCAGTGAAGAGCCCACAGCCAAGCGGCACATTTCGGGCGACCAACAGCCTCTTCTATTATCTTTTTGAGGCTGCTTGCTTGCGCTGTCGCTGACTCATTTGGGCTGTTGCTGAGCTTGCGATGTTGTGTTTCGCGCGGGTGGCATCCGAGGAAACGAAGAAAGCGGATATGGATGGTGGATTTTGAGGTGTTGTTGTCTTGTTGTGTTGTCTTGCCGTCATTCGCTACGACGCTACAACAATGCAGCCGCCCGTGGGAAATCACCATGGCAATCCGACCGAGCATTGAGTGAATTACACTTATTGCTTTCTTCTCCGGCAATGCGGGTACGGGTAGCATTGACAATCACCTCGCCTGTCCGTATGTACTTCACCACAACCCAAATGGAATTAAGGATGGATGGATGGATGGATGGATGGATTCCTTCTGTGGTTTCTCTGCTTCCCGCTCCCACTGTCCCACTGTCTCACTGTCAGTTCATCAGCATCAGCCATGATCAGCCTTATCTTACGGATACTCCAGAAACAAACATGGCCACACCACCACGACCCTGACTGACAGACCAAGTTGGGAAAGGCACCCGGAGCAGCGGACTACCCAAAGAGTAATTTGAGGTTGTCCTGCAAAGAAAAGCTTCCTGCGCAGAGGCTCTTCCGGTTGGCTAGGCTTCCCCTGTAATAAGCTGCGCTGGGCGTATCATGCCATGGGTCGCCCAACCTCTCGCATCGGCGCGTCAGAACCGCACCACAATCGTAGCCATAACATCTCATACATATCCCTCGCGTGACCCGCCCGCGCTGTTGGTGCCTCTTGCTGGTTTGCTTCTGGCTTTCTTGCTTCTGCAGCGCCTGCGCTTCCTTCTCGTGCTTCTCCCTACCCGTTTTCGTCACTTTTCTTGGTTCCTCTTTCTTTGGTCCCAAGCAACCTTTCCTCTCTGGGTGCTGCCGTCCTTCTTATGGACGGCTTGATGGAGACTGCTTGCATTAGGGCCAGCCAGTGCTACCTTACTTTGTCTCTTCCCCCGTCGAAACCGCTTTTTAAAAACCCCCCGTTGTCCCTCCCCCGGACACCATCTGACGGGTTCGGTTTGAGTCTGGTGGGAACTGAGATTCAAACTCCCTTTTTTCCAACACTACCAACCGAATGGCCATTGGCGCTGCTCTCACCTTAACAACTTTAGACGGACATGGCCGAGTCTGATCTCGTACGTCCTTCAACGTCGCATTCTGGCGCCTCGGGCTTCCAGAGGAGGTTTCTTCTTTCAAGCCCGGGGCGGCCTCGAACCGCAACTGGTCTCAACGACCCCAAATTCAACACCCCCTCGCCTGCTGGCTTGGCTGTCCGAGTCTGCATCAAGTTTCAGCCGTCTTTGGATCTTACCTACGAACGACAATATCAGTCATCATACGGATTCGAACCGACGGATCAACTATGTCAAGCCCTTATACGCCGCTTAACCCACTGCTCTCATGAGCTTCTCACCCGCAGAGATTCAACCGCCCTCGAGCGGACTATCCCGCAGATCGGCGAAGGGAAGCCGCTTCGATTTGAGTTAACCTACCAGATCTACTGTGGAGGCCCGGAGCCATGGGCTACGAAGACGTTTAGATCGTACCAGAAGTACCCCATGGACAAGCCATCTGCCATGGAGATTGCTCGCTCAACAGACCGCATCATCGGATCCTTTATGAAGCTT
Organism: Colletotrichum phormii; assembly: GCF_030913505.1. Taxonomy (NCBI): domain Eukaryota; kingdom Fungi; phylum Ascomycota; class Sordariomycetes; order Glomerellales; family Glomerellaceae; genus Colletotrichum; species Colletotrichum phormii. Next base: position 1,415,050 of record NW_026851452.1, read on the forward strand.
CACGACAAGACTTTCAGATGGACGCATGGTAGGACACGTGAGCGGTCCTCTAGCGAGCTGGAAATCCTCAAACCTTTGAGCAACCCCGTCTCCCTCCTTCACGTCCCCCAATCGCGTTTCATTGACGCTATCCAAGATTGGGAATTCGTTCCCGGCTACGAGATCACCCTGTCCTTCCGGAGTCGATGCAAGTCACGCAGGCAAAGAGAATGGCAACGTGCCATTACGCTGAAGAGCATGCAGAGCTCCCCACTGACCCTGTCCCATGGAGAAGATATGGCATGGGTTTTGTCAACAGCGATGCAGCGTGCCTTGGATGCTAGGAAAATGGCGTTTGATAGGCATCATCGCCAATCTCGTGACAGATTCGACTTCCTGGATGAGTCTCACCACTCTGAGCAAAACGCCGTTCACGTCGGATTCCAAATACGGAACCAACTTGGACTGGACCATAGGCACCTACGTCGCGAGCTTGATAGCAACCTGCTCCTCTTCGAACACCCCGACTGTCTCGACTGCGAGCAATTTTTGAACCAGGTCCAACATGCCTTCGAAGCGGTGCGAGACGATACTGACAAAGAGCTGAACGAGATGGATGACCTCAGAGTCACAGTCTATGAGCTGTCCGGGCGCGGCTGGAAAACCGAAAAGCCATTTGCCGTCTGCCTCGACTCGACTGCCTGTTATTCCCGGAGAACAGTCAAAGCCATCTTGGACAGAGTGCAGACTGGCGTTGCGGATATTCTCGGAGGCAACGATATGAGTATCACTCTCATGGTTCACAAGCGTGGCCACCTAGTTTTGGACAAGACTCTCGTGGCCCGTTCGCCGTACTACGCGACGGGACAGCGCCAAGACGAAGATCCTGAGACTGCGAAGGATAATTTCGTGTCTAAACTCAAGAGCCGAATTCAGTCCGACGTTTCCTTGGTGGTGAAAGACACGTGCGCTCTCTACGATTCTGAGCCACAGAATATTCGCGTTGTCGAGCGGCCTGTCCCTGCAGCGAATGACCCTGCAGAGATGGGAGCTTTATCATCTAGTAGCCCGCTCCCGATCCCGACGCCTAATGGGGTCGTGCCGGACTCTTTCGATGGCAGCTTCAATGAGTCGTCCGAACCTTCGATCCTCGAAGATGAAACGCTTCAGAATAGCAGTGGGGTTGAAACGATGGCCGAAAGCGTCAATGATACCGTGGGGCCCTCGCAACAGCCTGAAACTCCGGCCAAAGCAATTGCGTTCAAAGATCAGCTCGACTGCAGCCGAAGCAGTCTGTCCTTCTCGATGACCGAAGACGGGGAGACTACATATCCATCCTCGTCGTCTACTCCAAGCCTTGCCGACGATACCATTGGCACGCCCCACGACAGCCTTTTGATTACACCCACCTTTATGCGAACGCTCTCGGGGACCCCTCAACACTTTGACGCAGACCCGAACATTGCCGGTTCAGAAACCTCCGATAGCGAGCTTGTCGACGACTCACTAGCAGGGCCGCCGACACCGACGATGCAGCGCTTCAACGGCCCACGACAGTTCAGCCTGATGGGCAAAGGCAGTCGGTCTGTTTCCAGACAATCTCTGGTATCGACCGACTCTGGTTCCGAGCAGCGGTCACTCACCGACTCGGAACCGTCGCCTTCGCCGGATTCAGAGGATGTGGTCGTCCAGGTCGATGAAGTTGCGGGGTCGGAGCCCGAGGTCGAGTCTGCGGTCGCCTGTTTGCCGGTATCACCTGCCGCGAAGGTTGAACAGCCGTCCGAAGAGCCTGCTCTTGAGGGTTGGCTCGAATACTGCTGCGAACCGGTCGATACCGACGAACAATCGGCTGAGCCGGAACCGGAAGCACCGCTTGAACCCGAAGTCCAAAAGGTCGAAGAGTCGATAAGTCAACAGCCAGTGATCGTTATCACCCCAGACGTACCACGCGCTAGACCTTCCACACCTCCCCGATCCTTCGAAGGCTTCTTAGAGTACTCTATTGAAACCATTGTTGAGGAGGACGAGGAGGACGAGGACGACTCTGATGCCGAGTTTCATGATGCAGACTCTACATCTGCCTTGGCCGTCATGTCGAGCCCTTCAAGCTTTGCAACCGCAACGGAGACTGGACTGAACTCTCCCGTCAACTTCGACAATGGGCCTCTCTTTCCTCTCATACTTGACTCGGCGACGGCGTCACCTAATCGGGTTGATTCAGCTTCGCCTTCTCTTGATCTCGAGAAAGGAGCTCTGCCACCAGCTGTTGAGGTGATGGAGTCAGGTTCTCTGTTTGAGGATGTGACATCCACTTTAGCTTCGACTATCAAAGTCGATTCTTGTACGTCTTCCACTGACACGACCGAACCCATCTCTGCCCCACACATTCCCGAGGCAATTGAGCTGCCTCATGTATCCAAAGCAACTGAGGATTCTTCTCCCAAAGTTGCCGAGGACTCCTCCGCCACTGAAACGAATGAACCCGCTGTCCCCGACGTTCTTCCTACCCCCGAAGCTGCTGAGCCGTCCGCGGTTCCCTTGGAACTTGCCGAACCGGCTCTTGAATCTTCGGAGCAGATACACAGAGATTCACGGCCTCTAGTCCTGACCGAGGCCCAGTCCGTCTCGGACGAAGCCCCTCGCACGCCGATATCGGACTCGGCGCCCTCGTTCAGCGACAAAGAGGAAGCTCGTGAACCATCTACCCCGCCGTTGATGACTGAAACTGAGGACTCGGACTACTCAGAACCTTCAGAGCCTACTGTACCGTTCCCCGAATTCGCCGCCGATGCCACCGTTCACGACGAAACGATGTCTCTCTCGCATTGGTCGCCGCAGAGAAGATCATATCACTTCGACGACTCGAGCGACAGCTACTTCGGTCACATGCGCAAGATGTCTATTCCTCGGCCATTGTTTGCCCGTCCTAGCTCGAGTTACGCATCCTTCGGCGGATCGTTCGGTCACAAGCGTCAATTTTCATCGCCAACTGCCGGGTTCTTTGGCCTCCAAGAGCCGCGTCGTCTCGACATCGGTCTTCGTGGTGCTTTGGTCGGTATCAGAGCCTTACAGAGTCAGGGGAAGTTGGAACGACGACCATCACACGTTTTATTGGCACTCGAGAACGACAGGGGTATGGTCCTTGTCCCTGGCAACAGTCGAAGGAACAGCGAGAGCAGGGGAATTGGAGGTGCAGGTGTCTTGGGGCTGGGCAACGCTTATGCGTTTTAAACGGGTTCCTGGGACGGAGAAAAGGTTAAACTCAAGAGGAGGATTTTAAAAATGATGATATGATGACCTGGGGGGGAATTGGACGGCGGCACGGAGGCTGGGTCCAGCGGCCACCCGGACAGAGATCCGGTTGTTGGCATGGATTGGCGTTTGGGGGTACTTTGTTTTGATACAGCGGATTCATCGCAAGCGCGCAAGCGATGCATAACGGGCTCATTTTGCCTGAACAACAGCGATGACTACGTCGCTGTTGCTAGAATTAGACATTCAAAAGCACGAAATCTAGAAACCGGTATGAACTACACTATCTTACAGATTTGATTGTGACAGATCTGGTGTTTATGCTCCTTGACACTGTCCTGATTAAGGTCAACCTTGTCCGTTTGAGACTTCTACTTGAGCTGAGCCGTTTGTTTCCCACATGTTGCTTTCACCGCCCCTGGGTGCGGGCTCGCCATGCCGCCGCTCACCAACAGTCGCAAATGCAATGGTAAAAAGCTCGAGACTCGTGGCAAGGGTAGACAAACAAACCCGCGTGGCATACACTTATTCCCCCGGGGTACTGTTGTCTCGAGGCTGCTCTGAAATTGGCATGTCTTTCAATCTGTCTCACATGATGTACCTCGATCGCGTTTCTAGACAGCTTAACTTAGGTTGTCGACCCTGCTCAACCACGTGGTATAGAAATCCTCACCGACGTAGGTTGGAATGTCTACTCGAATCCTTCTCTTGACGCACATATTAACATAATTGCCCTGTTCATTTTCTTGCTTTCTCTAGGATTGAGTATGTTTGAGTTTGTTGTTGTAATTAATGTGACTGGGATCATGGTTTGTGATAAGGCCCCTGGGAATAATTCCAAGCCGCTGTTCAGGGTCCATGGAATAAGCCGGATGCCAAATTGGCTTTCTAAAGTTGAGACGCGATGTTCATGGCTTATTAACATTCCCCTGAATACACGATGAAATAAACAGCTGCCTCCATCTATTCAGTGTCTTCCTTTTTCCACTTCGCCGTTTCGCTCACCTTTGCAATCACCATCCTTCCGCAACGGGTTGGTGCGACCATAACTCCCCCTCATCAAGCCAACGCCTCTTAGCCGGAAGAAAGGGAGGGCCAAACGGAGCACCTTCGCAAGCCGCTTTTGGTCACATCGGCATCGGCATCGACTCATGCTCATACTCATGCTCATTTGAGTTAAGCACATCTCACCCCGCAGACAATATTCGCCTCTCATTCATATCCGCCTCAGTACCGTCCTTCCCGAACAATGACTCGCAGAACCAAGAGCGCCGCCCGCAAGGCCTGGGAGAGGGCCGCTGAGGAAGGAGGCGCCAAGCTGCAGGACGTGGAGAAGACGATGGGCGAGCTCAACATCAAGAAGGAGGGGGAGGGGGAGGGTGAGGAGAATGAGAATGGCAACAACGGAGGAGGCGCCGATCTTCACGACATTGAGGAGATGATGATCCAGTTGAATATCAAGAGGGAGGATGTCGTCGACGGCAGCAACCACAACGGCCATGAGCAGAATGATGATGCGATTCTGGATTGTGTTGAGCTGAAGGAGGCGTTGGATGACCTCAAGAACCCCAAGAGCGTCGATCCCAATGAGACGAAGGCGAATGGCGAGACCAGCGCACCAAATATGGACAGGAAGCTGACCCAGAAGGAGGCGGCGAACCTCCAGACGAACCTCGTCGCGCGCTGGGAGGAGTACTTTGGCAAGAGAGAGCTGGCTGACTGGCAGCGTCTCTGTGGTGATCTGGGTCTGGACACAGACTTGCCTACCAAGACCCAATGCCGAAAGGTGAGTGCCAGCAACTCAGAACACACCGTGTGATGGAGATTATCGGCTGACATGGTGAACCTCGTATAAAGGCCCTGAGGACGGTCAACGTCAGCATCAAGCAGTTCCTCAGCGTCGACAACCGGCCTAACGACGTCGAGTTCTTCAAGAGTCCCTCACAGCTTGGAAGATATTGCCGCAAGAACAAGATGTTCATGTCTAGCAAAGAGCTTCCCAAGGGCGATCCGCTCCGCTCCCTACGACGCAAGATGAGATTTTGATGCTTGGGCAGTCTGGGATGAGAGGTGAGGTGATGGGGCGGCATAATAAGAGCACAGAGGATGGCCCGGTTCAATGCAGGAAGATGGAATTAAGACAGGCCCTCACGCCAGATGAGAAAACCTTCAATACAAACAAAGCCACCGATTTTTTTTAATAACCCTCTTTAACTCCTAATCTCCCACATTCTAATCTTGCCTGTATCGTTACCAACCGCGAGGAGCTCGCTGCTCCGCCCAAACGCAACACTCGTGATCCTACCCAGGGGCGTCTGTTCCGTGGGCCAGTTCCTGTAGACGGTGCAGCTAGGGAGGTGAACCAGGCGCAGCGCGTCCTTGGTCTCTGTGCTGCCGAATGCCATCAGCTGGCCGTCGGGGGAGAAGGTCAACACCGTGATGGGCGTGACGAGCTGCTCAAACGTGCGCGTCGGCTCGGGCCGCTGCTCGACGTCGACCTCGCCGGCCTTGGACGACGTCTTGACGAGCGTGTGGCGGTCGTAGATGTTGGTGATGCCGCTGCTGGAGCCGACGGCCACCCACCTGTCGTCGCCGAGGAGTTCGGGCCCTTGATGCCCGCCCAGCGCGATGACGATGCCGCCCACGCAGCCGTCGTCGTGCCACACGGACAGGAACCGCTTCTCGGCGACGCTGTACTCGCCGACGGAGCCGTCCCTGCCGAGGATCGACAGGCCCTCGCCGTTGCTCCACCACGCGAAATCGGCGATGCCGTGCCGGCTGTCCAGCCTGGCGGCCGCGATCCACTGCCTCGACTCGGTGCTGACGATGTTGATGATGCCGCCGCCCTTTTTCGTCGACGCCACGAGGCCCATGTACCGCCCGCAGGGGCTGAGCTTGAAGCGCTCCATGGTCTTGTGCTCGAGCCTGTGGCCCTGGATCTGCGACGTCTTTTGCACGTGGCCCGTCTGCAGGTCCCAGCTGTGGAAGAACTTGCGCCGTCCCGCGAAGAAGATTTGGTCGCCCGAGGGGTAGAGGAACTCTGCGCGGCGGACGTCGACGCCCTTGGCCTGCACCGATGTGAGCATCGGGTTCGGCGTCGGGTGGGCCGTCGGGTTGAGGTGGTGCAGGTAGAGCACCGAGGAGACGCTCGAGGAGAGGAGGACGGGGTATCGCGGGTGGAAGGAGAGGTTGTTGACGGCGGCCTTGTGAGTGTCGGGGATCTCGCGCGTGCGCTGGATGTCAATGACCTCGGGCCGGAGGCGGGCTTTGCCGCCGTTTGCGGCGCCGCGGCCGGCGAGGCGGTGGACGTCGCGCATGAATTTCTCGAGGGGCGCCGCGGAGAGGTCCTCGGCGCTGTCTTCTTCGTCGGAGCTGATGGAGGAGTCGGAGGCGGCGGCGGATGAGCGTCTTCTCCTCTTTGCGGGCCGGCCCTCGGACAACGGCTCTTGCGCCCATTTCGGGAGGGGGTTCAGGCGGACGAATTGCTGTCTCAGTCTTCTGCTGTACTCGGCGCCGCTGACCACGTCCTCGGCCTCGGTGAGGCGCAGCTTTCGTAACCTCGTCGCGGTCGCCAGGGAAACGGTCAATCGCTCGTCGTCGCTGTCCTCCCACGCGGGCGCGTTCTCGTCAACGGCCGCTGTTTCTTGCTTGCTGCCCGCCTTTGCGCCGCCTTTGGCCCCAGAGACTCCGGTGTCGAGGAAGAAGAGGTCGTGATCGGCAACTTCCTCTAGTGTGGGCTCGTCGTCCGGCTTGGTGAGCTGGAGATTCTTCTCTCTCTCGAGTCGTTCGATATCGCCGAGCACATCGTTGCGGAAGAGCTGTTCGCGGAAATCAGCCTTGCCTCCCAGGACCAGCTTCTCGAGCTCTTCTTCGTCGGAATCCTTCTCGTCGAACACGGGCTTCGGTTTGCGCTGGCGGGGAACTCCCTCCTCGAGTTCTGATTCCTCGGAAGAGGTGACCTCCTCCTCGTCGGAGAATTGCTCAAATGGTTGCTCTTTTGCCATTGTCGCCGGTTGGTGGTGATTTTCTTGTCTCGTTTGGTCGTGGGCGCACCAGCGAATCGAGGTGGGATTGGACGGGCGGCTTGCAGAGGACGTCCAGAAATTTTTTAATGGAGCTTTCAGCCTTGCAAAGACATGGAGGACTTGATTGGTTTAGTTGAAGGCGCTAAGATCTGGATCAACCAATGGAATTGTATACGTGACAAGGCTCGATTGCGGGGCATCTGGAACCCCTCCAAAGCGAGATTGGGACCTCTGTGCATCGACTCAACCAGCTCTCAAACGACACTGATGCTTTCGATTTCAATCCAGAATATCTCAGTCTAATACAGTTATTGGGCTGAACAGACTGATTATATGGTGAAATCCACTGGATGAGCACGAATCTTCGTCAACTCTTAACCAAAATCAATTTCTTCATTGAAAACGAGAAATGTGTTACCAGTTTTCTCACCATCTGTCTTCCATTAAGATAGTCGCCCTTACTATGCTTCTTCTCTTGTCATTTCTTGCTGCTTGAGACAGCTATGTTTTACTTGCTTCTGATCCTCATCTTGATACTCAGACATGCAACAGCTGATAGTATTCGGATGTCGTTTTGAACGTCGTGAGTCTTCAACTTGCGTTAAACACCTTGATTGTAAAATGGTCAAATCGCACAACTAGCAGCATTTGACTCGCAGCTTCAGTCTCGAATCTCAATTGTTATAGTCGGTGCGGAGGCTTTTTACCGTGATATAGCTAAAAGGGAATCAAGTCTTTACGCTATACTGAAGGAATGCGAGGAACAGACTCGATTTACGCGATTCTGCAATAACTCGTACATCATTTACTTGCCCTCAACGGGTCTTAGTCGTCAATCAACTGTCCTTTCTGATAAACTACCTAGTGGCGAGGACTTCATCATACAACCCCCCTGGCACATTGGTGTTTCTAGCACGAAGAGTAAGTCTGTGGCCTGTCTGTGGCACCTGTCTTGTCGAGGGAGGTACTTTGGGTACGTTGAGTCCAAGTCACGAAAGGGGCAAGAATGCAAGCCGTTCCTTATTCTTTTATTCTCTGTCTATCCCAGTGCATTCCGCTTGAGCTATGAGCCACCTGCCCGCCCATCCTCTTCCATCTCATCCCACGTCAGTCGCTCCTCTTCCCAGTCTTTTCCCACACGTTTAGACTTCCAGCAACCAAAAAGTTCATGGCCACCTCTAGGTAGCGATACACGGACAAGATGGCACACCGACTGTTTTCCGCACGGATCAGGAGACTATTTCCAAGGTTCTTTACCCAGCGGCGGATGGCCTGTACAGGAGGCTTCTCTCTGAAGACGATGTATACCCCAGAGAGAGCGATCGCGAGCAGAAGAACCGGAAACGGTGCTTGCGTCGAATCGCTCTGAAGACTGCAACTGAGCAGATCCAGACGGAATACAGTGACAAGATGACGACAGCTGATATGAATCAGCGCAAGAAGGATATCGTTCGCCGCATGGATCGTTTCAGTCGAGAGCTCATTGATCGAGCTCGTGGGTCCCTGGCGACAGAAGGACAAGGAACCACTGCACCATCTAATGAGGATGAAGGGGCTGACCCTGACATTGACATGGCCGAAGAAGAGGAGAATGTACCGAAACCCGACGCCGAAGAGCTCTTTGCTACCGATGGGACGACAAACCTCGTGGAGCAAAACGACCAAGACGTTGACCATGGCGAGCAAGCCTCTGAGGTCCCGTACCACGAAATCGTCAGACATGCACTGGAGATACTCCTCGAGGACGAGAAGCCCAAACTCCCAGACCAGGTATTCCCCGACTGCGTCGCGGACGAGACCATTGGCGAGCAACAGAAAGCAAGGCTGTGGCAGTGCGAGGACCTACAAGAACTGGAGGAATCCATTCCGGTTCCAGGTCACCCCAACATCCTCCTCGGCGGTCCGTCAACTATTCCAGAGCTACAGGAACACATCGTCAAGACGGGCATAGGACACTTGATGCGTGTAGAAGACATCCCTCCACGAATGCCGATTTCAAGGGGCGGAATCAAGTATGGCAAGTGGCCAACAACGGTTGAGGATATCATGAACTTTTCATGGCGACGATTCTTATTGGAGAACCATAGAGACAAAGTTGTTTTCGTCCCGATTCCCGGCACAGACGGAAACATGCCAACCGACAAACTAGGCGTTAACGCCATGTTGAGAAAATCGGTCCAGGACAACTCCTGATTCAAACATGAGACGTGGCAAAAGTCTCAAGGTTTTCTGAACGGACGTGTAATGATTGGTATATCTCTTTAGGGGGATGAGAAAGAAGAGAAGTTGCCTCTCGGTCTCGTATTGATATCGTGGATGTTTGCTGGTATGGATGGATGAGGAAGGAAAGAGCTTGGTGCTCGGTCTCTTATCATTGCCGGGGATGTTTGAGGCTATGGGCATATGAAGGAGAATACTTGCTTGTCGGTCATATATTGTTAGGTAGCTATCTGCGCTATCTGCTGGCATGGATGAATGTGGAGGTTGTGGTATTCGGCCAGACATGAGGTTGAGAATATCAGGGGTGCCCATCTTGTCGCACATCTTTTCCCACGCCTGGACCTCGTGGTGGTGCTGAATGTAAGCCATAAAAGAAGTGATGACTTCCGGCGATGGTAGATAGCGTTATAAGGAACGAATAATGCGATGGGAGAATATGTTTAGTATGGTGGAAAGCATAACGACACTAAGAAAGGAAGATGATACGAAGTCAGCAACGCCGCCCTCACCTGTCACTCGATCGGACCTGGAACCGGATCACTGCGGACTCGTAGTGAGAGTTCTTGACAGCCAGGTGTCGAGGGCCTTTATATCCCACTGGATTCCGCAGCTCGTCATCCACAACAGGTACCTTCCAATCCGATCCCCAGCTCCCGGCTTATCAAGGTTCGTAGTGAGTGTTCCTGGCAGTTAAGTCTCCAGAGCCTTCGTATCCTACCAAAATCAGCAGCAGGTTATACTACGTTCCCAAAGGTGTTTGATTTCCCCGTTGAGATTTTGGCCATCGGCCCCTTTAAGCACCCTAGCAGTCTATCAAAGTTGAGGTAGATCCCATACAGAGATTTTTTTGATCGTCAGGGTCGCTCGTCTCTAGTGAATTTAGTATCACAAATAAAAGCACGTAGTACGGACGGTAGGTATAATGAACTAGGTTCAAATTCAAGTTTCACTGAACGCCGCCAGCTTTTCTATTCTACATGGGTAACCTCACGATGTTCTCTTAACTCCTCACAGAAGCTTTCAGGGCCCCATCCAGCCTCTCCAAATCGGGGCTCACACTCTCGTGGCTCTTGAGCGTCATGACCGCCGCCTTCTGCGCGACGTCAATCAAGTCCTCCACCTTGCCTCCCTTAGACAGGCCAGCGATCAGGACTCCCAAGAACGTATCACCAACACCATTGACAGACACAATCTCGTCGAGGGCGACCCTCTCGGCAGGCGGGAACAGCCGCATGTAGACGCCGCCGACGGTGGGATGATCGACGTACCCCCTCGTGAGCAGCCACTTCTCCTCGTTTCTGTCCTTGAGTCTAGGATCGTTCTTGCCCAAAATCGTAGTCAGGAGAACACCCTTGGATCCCAGCTTCGTGACCAGCGTAGGGATGTACGGCAAGAGGTGGACCGTCTGTACGGGGATGCCCGCGTCCGTCATCTCCTTGGACGTCAGAGCCACGAAGCGGTCCCGGGCACCGCGCATGTTGAAGGCGTCAATGACCTCGAACCATTCAGGCGTATCAAAGAAGCCGTTCTCCTTGGCCGCGCTGTACATGGCGTTGAGCTCAAAGTTGTTGGGCGACGCGATATCAATGCCGGGGCTGGGAAAGACGCCGAGGTGCGGGTGCTCCTTGGGGAACAGACCGATGGACTTGGCCGTCGAGACGGGCTCAAAGGCGACCTTGCATCCTTGCTCGCGCCCGGCGTCGATCCATGCCCGGACGTCCTTGGGGCTCCAGTTTCCGTCGACGACGAGCCACGCCGGCTTGGCGCCCGCGACGGCGGACTTCCAGTAGTCTGGGAAGGAGTGGTTGGCAAAGATGCCCATGTCGGCCATGGCCATGATGAGGTTCTTTTCGGCGTCGTTGACGGCGACGTACTGCGCCGTGCGGTTCGCGACGTGGTACTCGGAGGTGAGCTGGCGGATGTAGGTTGTCTCGAGGCCCGAGGCCTTGAGGGAGGACAGGACGGTTGCGCCGGCGCTATTTGCTTTGGTTTAGGACACAGTGACAGGCGCAAAAGGGGAGGCGAACTTACACGTCGTCACCGATCAAGCTACACAGGCGTACTGTTGTGTCTTTGCTTACTCTGTGGGCGGCGAGGGCGACGTTGTGACCAACGCCGCCGATAGACTGGTTGATACAAGCAGGGTTCGAGGTTTGCATGTGAGGCGCGACCTCCTTCTTGTCACCGATAGGATGATAGTCGCAGCTTAGGTCAATCGCCACGGAGCCTGCCACGAGAACATCGGCCTTGCTGGACTTGGGCTCTTCCACTTTGACTGCAGGTTTAGGGGCAATATCGTAACCAGAAACATGTGTGCTCGAAGAACTATCTACACAGTCAGAGTTGAAGTCCCCGGCCGAGCTATATACAACAAAGTCAACACTTACGATTTCGAAACGCCCTCTGTCAAGAGTTTCGAGAGCTCCACCGAGATCTTGGTAGCCCGCGCCACGTTAGACCTAACCAACGCCTTGTTGGCCAGCGTGCTTCGCTCCTCCGTCAACTGTCTGATCCTGCCGAGGACATAGGGCGTGTTCTTGGCACCCGTGAAGCCCTTCTCAATGGCTTCCGTAACCGCCGTCTCGATGACGGCGTCCATCTCCGCGCGCGGGATGCCGTACTCCTCGGGGATGGGGTTGGCGAACAGCATACCGGACTCGATGCCCAGACTCTCCTGCGCGAGGATCATGGCGGCGGCCTCGCGCTCGGTCTGAACGACGGCAGGGCTCTTTGTGCCGCTCTCGCGGGCCCAAAAGGCGGGGAAGTCGACGTTGCCGGTCCGGCCGTCAGCGAAAGTCGCGACGAAGGCGCCGTGCGTCTCGAGGAACTCGAGCGTGCGCGGAATGTCGAGGAAGCCCTTGCAGCCTGAGCTCACGACGGCCACGCGCGTGCGGCCGAGCTCCGTGAGGTCTGCGGAGACGTCGAGGGATGTCTCACCGCCGCGGTGGACGCCGCCTAGGCCGCCGGTGCCGAAGATGCGGATGCCAGCTAGCCTTGAGAGGAGCATTGTCCCGGCAATGGTTGTGCCGCCGTGGACCTTCTTTCCAGTGATTCCCTGGGATGTGTTAGAACTGAAGCGCGGAACATGAAAATCAGACATCTTGTAACGAATCAACTTGTACAACAGCGCAATTCTATCTAGTGAGACTTACCAGGCCAACGAGGTGAGCAACGTCTCTTCTCGACACCTTGCCCGCTGTGCCAGAATCGACCATGAAGGCAACCTCAGCCTCCGTCATTCCAACAATGGGCTCGCCGTTCAGGATACCACACACAGCAGGGACACCGCCGCCCTGACGGACGATGTCCTCCAGCCCGAGATCGTTGCCCAGCGCGCCGTGTGTGTAGATCGTTGACTCCAGAGCCACAACGGGCTTGTTTGTGGCAACGGCATCGGCAACCTCTTCAGAAACGCGCAGGAGATTCTTCAGTCCGCCTGATTGGTATGCGGCGGCGCTCATGTGACGACGGGCCGCATTGCTACCAACAGTTTGGCGTGAAAGCTGCAGCTGCGAGAGAGCTTGTCTTGCCAAGCGGCAAGATGAGCGTGGGACAATCATGTTTGATAGACGACGGTGTTGTGCCGTGCCCCTGGTTGCTTGGTTGTCTTAATGTGAATGGACTGATCAACGTCTTGTTTCCTCGATTGATTATTTGCCGTCAAGCTTGCAGCACAAAAGTTTGAAGGTTAGGAATACCGCTGAACTTTAAACACGACTCAATTGAGCTTTCTGGGTGCTCAACATATAAGATGATTGTCTAGCTTCAAGAGCAACGGAGTACGGCGATGTGAGAAAACGCCCTGCCAAGCACCCAGAACCGAGGTGCACGCCCTCCGAAGTACAGTGGTGCTTACCTTTCTTACAAGGAAGGTCCAGACTGGTACCCCACCGCGCTACGCTGCCTGTGGCTTAGCGCAGGTGAGTTTCGCGATCCTGCGATACTCACTCTCACGACTCATAACCATGACAAAAACTTCACAAATGCCACCCTTTCTTCACGATAACTCATAAAATCGTTGAAATTCAATGACAAGCAGATATCCTCACCACTAGACTATCGGGGATGTGTGGATGTTTTCATCCAGTGATAGTTGGTTGACAACCGAGACCCGCTGAGAATATATGAAGGATCCATACCTTAGCGCAGGAACTCATAGGCATAGCCTCTAGCTTCTTTACAAAATGGGTGATACAACGTCTTGCCCAGTCCCATTCCATCACCTAGGACTGCGCCTCGTAGAGGTCCGTTGAGTATGTGGCACAGTAGCTCAACGCCTTCTTTCTGCCACAGGCGCAAGACGGTCTCGAGATTAAGGTTATACCTAACTAATGTAAGTAGCAAAACCATTTCTCACCTGTTTCTCTACCTCACTTCCTGTATATTCGTTTGATAATATATCCTAAGAAGCCGAGAAAGGCGAAAACAAGAATCAAGTTGCTAATATAATAGCAAAAACAGCTGCGTATAGCAAAGGATATCGTCCTTCCAATCAAGTACCGGCGGCCTTGGCGAGTCCGTTTCCCACTCTATGCCGAGACGATGGACACATTTGGGGTCCAATTCCCCATAATTGTGCTGGACGAGGCGCATAAGGTCGAGTGATGGTAGTGAATGCTGTGTATAAGTAAACCCCGATGGTGACATCGATTGAAAGGAGTTTGATACTCCATGACACCTGATGGCATAGTTCATACTTCATCATTAGCCTTCACCAGTACAATCTCAACACACCAAACCACATCAAAGTAGAGAATTATCTCCAGGACTAAAATCACAGCGAAAATGAGGAGAATCGAGAGCCAACAACCAATTCAATAAGTAAAAATTACAAAAAAGAAGGAAAAAAAGATGTGTTGCGTCAATCGCGGACGGGAATTGAGCCCGACGTGGCTGGTGTATGTTAGTTATCAAGTTCAGATGTAGTGTCTTTGGTACAGGCAGTGGCGCTTACGGGTCGAACCCACAACCTTGAGATTAAGAGTCTCACGCTCTACCGATTGAGCTAGCCGGGCAGGCTTTTGAAGATTGGTGACTGTGAACGGCGACGAAGTGGTTCATACCGGGTTGTGTTTGTGGAATTTGTCGTCGTGGGGTCTGTGGTGGATGAGGGTCTCCGAGGGCACGGAAGACCTGGTAGGTAAAATGGGGCCGGGGGAATCACCAGTCTCCGCCGTGACTTACAACCATGACTTGAAGGAAGATGGACTAGAGAGCAAACAACAGGTCACATGAAAGAGCGAAGGGAAGTGTCAAGGTCTGATTCCAAATTGTACAGTTTTGTTTTGGGGTTGAAATTACTGCTATAAAACCACCGAAAATATATCCCTGTCCCAAAATTGCAACAAGGTCAAAGTCTTTAGACCCTGTTTCTTGAGATTTCCCCCTTTCCCAACGCCCAGAATGGTATATAAAGTAAATCCTATCAAAGAGAGGAAGAATGGCGCAAGGGGTGGTGTCTTGTGGTTGTTCAAAAAAAAAAAAAAGAGCCAGCTCAGCTGAATACAAAAAGGATAAAAAAAAGCTCTTCCTTTCAGGAACACATACACACAGACTCTTTGCTTTCGTTTCGAACGTTCTTTCACTCGTCCTCATGATCATCACACCGTTTCTTCCTTTCAGCATCCCTCCTTTTGCTCTTCTTCTTTGGCCTTCTTTATCTTGCTTGGCCAAAGGAGTACTGGTGTGGCGGCGGGCTCTTGACAGGCGCGTCGGCGTAGGCGCCGGGAATCGGCACGGCGTCGTAGACGGGCTCGTCCGCGGCCATGGGGGCGTGTTGCTGAGGCTGGGGCTGCTCTTGGTGAGATGACTGCTGCTGCTGCTGCTGGAAGGGGAACGCCGGGCCGGGACCCTCGGGCGACGTGGGCGTGTACGCCTCCTGTCCGGGCTTGGTCGCCGCGCGCGCCTTTGTCGGGGGCGCCTGGAGCTGGAAGGCGGGCTTGGGCTTGCCGAAGCTGGACTCGGGCTCGACGAAGCGGGTGCCGGGCGTGAAGGGGGAGGCGCCGGCCTCCTCGATGCGGGACAGGCTCTCGAACGTCTTGTCCGGGTGGCGGGGCGACAGGGCGTACTGGGAGTAGAGGCCTGGGGACTTGAGGCCGGGGGTATTGGGCGCGGACTGGGTGCGGAGCTGGGCGAGGTAGAGGTCGGAGCGGGCGCGGTCGCGCATGTCCATGGACTTGTGGAGGCGGCGCTTGGTGTAGTAGCGGTAAAAGACGATGCTGTAGAGCAGGACGCAGATGACGTCGATGACGATCTCGATGACCATGCAGATGAGGGCCCAGTTCTGGAGGCGGCAGATGAGAGCGTAGTCGACCTTTTCGCCAAAGACCTCGGCGCGCTTGTTCTCCTTGCACGACCAGCCCCACATGTCCTTGCCGCCACCGTTGCTGCGGCTCGACTGGAAGAGGCCGGCGGCGATGGCCCACATGACCATGGAGAGGATGAACCAGCCGATGGCGAAGAGGGTGTAGTAGGTTGCTACCTTTTCGGCACGTTGGTGGCCGCCGCGGCAGTAGGCGAGGAGGACGCCGATGCAGACAGCGAGGGAGATGGAAGACACTGCGAAGGATGTTAGCAATGGCAAAAGACCAGATCTCAAGGCATTGACTTACTAGTGATAACCAGGACCTGGGGCCAGATGGCGGTTCCTTCAGCCCATGATGGCAGACCGCTTTGGGCAGGGAGACGCTTGGTAGCGTTGAAGATTTGGAAAGAGGCGGCAAGCATGGAGATGATGATCAAACTGCAGCTGAAGCTGACGCCACGAAGGGCGAACTTTGCCATGCGGACGCGAGTCTTGATTTTCTGCACCGTCAAAGTTAACATCATGTAGTCTCTAACAGACTAAGAGCACACATACCAAGTCGCGTGCTTGCTCCTTGTCGGTCGCCGCTTCACGCTTCTCCAAGATGTCCTCCTCGCGGAAAGTCGGGCTGAGCGGGTTCTCGACAATTTTCCTCGCTGGTGTTCCGGGCACCCTCATGGCGCTCTTGAGCGGTGATCTGGGCGTCATGGGGACGGCGACGGACTCGCGGTTACCGCCGCTGTTGTTGATGTAACCGAATCCGATATCTCCAGGCTGGGACTGAGGCACTTCTGATCTGACGGGGTCGGCGAATGGTGACCGTACGCCGTCGACGGGAGAGTGAACTGATGTTGCTTCTGCGAAGCGAGGAGTGCGAGGGGGCTTGAGTGATGAGTCTGAGGAGGATGAGTCTGTAGAAGCTGATCGGGCCGGGGCGAGGTTGAGGGCGGCAGGCCGCCTCCTATCTTCTGTTACAAAGGTGTAAGTAAGCATTCAGTGTTGAAGTAAATCACCAAACCTAGGCAAAAGACATACCTTGGGAAGCCATGGCTGTGCTATGTGACTGTGTTCCGGACGACGAAGAGGTGGCAGCAAGAGAAGTGTGTCTAGTATATAGGAAAGGCACCCCTTAGACTTTGGGTCGCCAACAGTAAGACCGACTTCGGGACATGCAACAGATTTCGGTGATCAAAGCAAGAATGAAGCACGATAGGAATCAGATTTCGGAGAGACCAGCTGTCGGAAGGGAGAAAAAAGAGGTCCAACAACTCGGTCACTCGGGGGAGCAGGTAGTTTTGAATTGGCGCCGGCAACCTTGAACAGATGAGGGACCCAAGGCAGAGGCCCTCTCACTGCAGCAGTACTGCATGGGGGCGGGCAGATCAGCAAGGTGTAAGTGGGACGAAGCGGAATGGGGGAATTCCTACATGGAGCGTGGTAGGGTAGGATGGCGCGAAGGTTGAGCTGGGCTCTGATAGGTGAGAGGCGGAAGTTCCAGGCCGGCGATTCGGTCGTGATGGAAATAGACGCCCACGAGAGTGGACGAGGTGGCGCCGAGCTTTGGTTGGCTCGGTGGCAGGTGCTTCGAGACTCTGTCTCTCACTCTGTATTCTAAAAGTCGCCAGTTCCTAGCTCGCGGATCACTGATCCGAGCGGAGACCTTGATAGTAGTGAGTTTCTTGTTGTACGAGACGGCGGTTACTGGATATATCGGGATATGATGGAAGTGTGTAAAACAGTTCAACACCAGAGACGGATTTCCTACTCGGAGGCAGAAAGATACAAGACCGAGGAGACGAAAGCACTGCGAGGAGGAGATTTGTCAAGCCAAGAGTTGCGCGCATTTCTCAACACTCAGACGAATATAGAATATTGAAAGCAACCCCCAAATAGGCATTCTCAAGAGAGGGGAAGAGAAGGAGATAGATAGAGCGAGCGAGAGACAAGGACTCGGAGCATGCACACTCGTCCATCTCCCAGAGTGACCAGCCGGCCTCCTCAGCATGCCGGCCTTTCCAGCTTACAGACAGGACAAGATACCTCCTCACTTCTCTAACGACCCTCGTGCCCTCCTCGCCTCGACAAAGGCTCACTGGAGCTTGGCGGCATTTGTCGTAGCATCCGCATGGTTCGACGATGCACGTAAGGCCCGTGATTGGACATGGCTATCCAAATTGAGAGGAGGTAGGTGAAGTAGCAATGGGAGGACAAAGATGTGGTTGGACGGAAGTTTGGAAAGAGGAGAGAGGCTTGCGGCCACCCTTGCTCACGTCCACGGGTCCTTGATCAACCACCGGCGCCAACTCCTCCCAAATCGACGTTCGAACTTCGAACCCTTGCTGCCGCCCGCCTCACCCCTGTCGGACAACTGCGGTTGTGATAGGCTCAAGTGGTGCAGCCGCCTCCGGATGCCGCATGCTTGCACGTTGGCGCAACGGCCTGCGACCAATCAACGGTCAAAAGTGCGTGATGGATTTCCAGCCACATGCAGAGTGGGCGGTAAGCAGAAGTCGGGGGGATGGAGAAGTGGGTGAATGAGCAAACACAATAGCTATGGCGAGGTGGCATGGCGCGGCCTTTTTTTTTTGGTGTATCTTTTCGCTCGAGTCACCCGAGTCTCTTAGTTTCTGGGTTTTTCCCCTTGTTCCTGACATTGACAGGGAGTCGGACAATGAGCTTGATTTTTGACTTCCTTCTGGCGTGGTCAACGACTTCGGGCACTAATGAACTTCACGGTGGGTCCTTCAACTGCTTGAGGAAGTGTGTTTGCTCTACTCGCCTATACCTAGTTTTCGGTGAGGGTGGTTCATATGTCGAGTGATGAAGTATGCAGGCTGGGCTGTAAGGTGCTCATTTGTGATATAGGTGCTCGGAGTAGCAGCGTTGTTCGCAACTTCGCCCCCCTTGTCCGCTGTTACCGGGCCCAAAATCTCACGTTGGCCATCTTTCACTTGAGTAGCCGAGAATCGCAGAAGTAGTCCGCAGATCCGTAAGCTTGACCGAAGTACTGGTACACAAGCGGGATAAATTGCTTGCTAAGCCTGGTTATGCAATTGAGAGAAGAGCTGCCGTGTAATCTCGAGATGCGGCGGCAAAGCAGAGGCAAATTTGGGTGAAGATGCTCTCTTCTTGATGAGTTCATCTTGACGAGTTTCCTTTTTGAGAGAGCTGTCAGCCCCGTCAGCGATCGTCCTTGTTGTGCAGATGGATGGTGCGAGGGAGCTACAGCCCACGCGGATAATTACAGTAGGTAATGACAGGGAACATTAAGTAAGGCATGGCCCGTGTGCCGTCACTTTTCCTTCCCGCCCTCGTCTAATAACCACCTAGGCGAACCAAGAGGGTCGACCGTGCTGCCATCTTTTAACCCTCCATTGCAGAATGTGGGAGAGTAAGAATGCAGGATGCAGTCAAGTTTAGCCCGCATTCACAAACCTATTTTTAGGAGATGTGGCTAATTAGACCATCAGTGACAATGAGGTGGGTTACCTTGCCTTACTTTGGTGTCTGCCCAGCCTACTTTTACCCAACTTCTACAAGCCGTGCCGGGACTTGGTGAGTGTGACGGACCGCCGGGCATTTCGCTCCTTTGCGGCTACGGCCATCCCGATCCTGTTCGGCGGAGCTCAAGTCCCGGATGACGGGATGCGGGATGGATGTTGGTACCTTGGATATGACCGGGCATGGGACTCCTCGAGAAGTCAGGTAGCCCGGCACCCCGGCTTAATGATCTGGAGTTACTAGAAGGAGCACGTTAAGGTATGGAGAGTTGTCTTTGCTCACAAACATCTCGACCGAGATGCTCAATAGTTTCCCGTGGCCATAGTGGCCCATCCGCAGCCAATCATGCTTATTGGCGGTCTCTTTCGCTTCTCTTGCTCTCTTTCGGAACAAATTGACACCGCATAAACTTCTGACCTGGCATTGTACTGTGCAGTAGAGCTCTTCCCTTCTGGTACTCTCCGGGGGTTGTGCCCCACCAAACACCCATACCTTCCGTGTCACGTGATGCCGGTATCGGCCCCACAAACCCCTCCTATGACTGCTCTCAATTGATCGACCCTTGAATTCCTTAATAAACTTTTCGACTTTGATGACTCCCGCCCTTACGTAGTTCTCTCGAGCATTTCAATTCCTTAGTATCCTCGGTGTTAGTGACTCACGCCCTTGATCTCGAACATCAATTGGTACAAGTACCCGCCATATCCTCCAGTGGTCTCATCGATTCCATTGATTTCATCGGCCTCGAAAGCGCAACGAACACGACAAACGCAACGAACATGGCCGAGAAAAAGGCAGACGCCCCGGCGGAGGGCATGCTCTGGGGTGGCAGGTTCACAGGTTCGAATATTCCGGGAACAAGCTTCGGATGCAGTATACTGACCTACCGGTGCGCAGGTGCAATTGACCCTCTTATGTACAAATACAATGCCTCCATCCGATTCGACAAGGCTCTCTACAGAGAAGATATCCTTGGATCGATTGCTTTTGCCAGGGCCAACTCCAAGGCTGGCATCATCAGCCAAGACGAATTCCAGGCGATTGAGCGTGGTTTGCTCCAAATCATGGAAGAATGGAAGCAGGGAACTTTCGCCATCATGCCGAATGACGAGGATGTGAGTGGCAGCTCAATTCACCTCAACTGCTCAAGACTAACACGCTGGGCCAGATTCACACGGCAAACGAACGTCGTCTGGGAGAGGTCATCGGCAAGGACACCGCGGGTAAGCTGCACACAGGTCGCAGCCGCAACGAGCAAGTTGTCGTTGATATGCGCATGTGGTTGCGCGATCGGATCCGCGAAATCGACAGCCAACTCGTTGATTTCCTCAAGGTCATTGTCACACGTGCCGGGTCTGATGAGATGTAAGTCTAGCCCCACCTCTGGCCAAAAGCGGCCCCCTGCTCACTGACAACCTCAGCGAATACCTCATGCCTGGATACACCCATCTGCAACGTGCCCAGCCAGTGCGGTGGTCTCAATGGCTCATGTCATATGCTGCTGCGTTCAAGCAGGATCTCGAGCGGTTACGCCAACTTTTCGAGAGGGTCAACCTGAGTCCCCTTGGTTGTGGCGCTCTGGCCGGTAACCCATTCCGAATCGATCGAGACATGATCGCTGAGGAGCTTGGTTTCAGCGGAATAACCTTGAACTCCATGAACACTTCGGCCGACCGCGATTTCATCATCGAGTTCCTTACCTGGAACTCGATCTTCACCAACCACATCAGCAGATGGGCTGAGGACCTCATCATATACTCGACATCAGAGTTTGGCTTCATTCGGCTGGCCGATGCCTACTGCACAGGTAGCTCTTTGATGCCTAACAAATTCAACGGAGACTCATTAGAGCTTCTGCGCGGCAAGTCAGGGCGTGCTTTCGGTCAAATGGCTGGCTTGATGATGGTGAGTCCGCATTTCAACCCCTCAGCCAGTTGCTATGGCTTTGAGGGTGACTAGGAGCGTATTGAGAGTAGCTACTAACTATCTACTTGCCAGACCGTGAAGAGCTTGCCATCTTGCTACAACAAAGATCTCCAGGAAGGGTGGGAGCCCATGCTGGATTCGGTTCAGACTGTGTCGGATAGTTTGGGCATAGCCAACGGTGTCATTGCTACCTTGAAGGTGCGGCCAGAGCGGATGAGGGCTGCTCTGGACAAGACGATGCTGGCCACTGATGTCGCAGAGTGGTTGGTGAGGAGGGGATGTCCGTTCAGAGAGGCTCACCACATCTCTGGACGCGTCGTTGCACTGTCTGAAAACACGGAAGTTTCGATGGACAAGCTGACTCTTGAGCAACTGCAAGCCATTGATTCTCGGTTCACAGCAGACATTGCGGAGGCATTCGAGTATGAGTCGAGTGTCGAGGCGAAGGATGCTAAGGGCGGTACCAGTAAATCAAGCGTGCTGGAGCAGATCCAGCTAGTCAAGGCTATGTTGATCTAGGGATTGTAGCGGGGCGCTTAGAGGTATAGAAAAAAGAATTCCACGATTGCATGTTAAACAATTACACTATTGCGGCATTCGAGGTACAAATTGGTTAAGCTCTATCAAGTTAAGATAAACGTCGAGATCTCAGGGTTATGGAATCTCTGGCAGCGTCACAAGGACTTAACCTGGAATATCGCGAGCAGCTTTGGCGTCAAGTCTTGATGCTGATAGGGCATGTGAAGCCCACTTTCCGTTCGAGACAGTATTTGCAACGGCTTCGTATAGGTTGACTTTATTGACTTTGCAAGCACTATCTTAGTCTACTGGTTACGAGTACGAACCTCGTGCCTTCCCTTCCTTCCCACAATTGATAATGAGGTGCTCCTACAAGATGGTATACAGTTTTCAACAAGGGGATTGCTGCATAAGGTCGATGAGAACATGTCGCACATGTAAGTTTGAAGGTATGAGTCAATTCATGTGACGCTGTCACCAAGTTCGTCCTTTCCCCAGGCAGGAAAGGTACGAATAAGGTACATTGGAGAGCAGAGGGCGGCAGGGTTGGGCGGGCAAAGGCCAGGCGGGGCACTTATCAGCTTATCGATCCCAAAGAGGTTAGCGCCGACTTTGACCACAGAATTCGAATCGACCCTCAGCGAGGTAAATTCCAGGTTGTTACTCATCGGAAGCAAATTTCGCGGATCAACCTCGACGTCACGAAACCCACGAACAAGAGGCCCCATCCTCCCTCTCCGGTACCGTCGAATACCTACAAATAATCACCTATTCAGTCATCAGGCGATCTAACTTCGAGAAAAAAGTCCGACGTCCCCCGACCCGACACAAGTCAACCTAGACGAATTTACCCCGCCATCCACCCACACCCCGTCGCGACAATGTCTGCCAACGGCGATAACAAGTACGACGACATCGAGTCGGAGTCCGACTCTGGCGAGTCCGTCGAGGAGCAGACCGAGCTCAACGAGGAGAAGACTCTCAAGCCCGCCCTCAAGAAGTCCTCCAACCCCGTCACCGCCGACACCACAGTTCAGCGCCCTACTCTGCCCCCGCAAACCGATCCCAAAGACCTCGACGTCAAGACCCTCAGCCCCCTCACCCCCGAGATTATCGCTCGCCAAGCAACAATCAACATCGGTACTATCGGCCATGTGGCCCACGGAAAGTCTACTGTCGTCAAGGCCATCTCCGGCGTTCAGACCGTTCGTTTCAAGAACGAGCTGATCCGTAACATCACCATCAAGCTTGGTTACGCCAATGCAAAGATCTACCAGTGCGACAACCAGGAGTGCCCTCGGCCGGGATGCTTCAGGAGTTACAAGAGTGAGAAGGAGGTCGATCCCCCTTGCGAGCGCGAGGGCTGCAGCGGCACCTACAGATTATTGCGCCACGTTTCGTAAGTAGCTGAAGTTCGGAGAGAGAGCTTACCCCGGAAATCGTGAATTGCAAGGAGTCGTGGCTAATATCATATCTCCACTTAGCTTCGTCGACTGCCCCGGTCACGATATTCTCATGAGCACCATGTTGTCAGGTGCCGCCGTCATGGACGCCGCCCTGCTGCTCATTGCCGGCAACGAAACCTGCCCCCAGCCCCAGACCTCTGAGCACTTGGCTGCCATTGAGATTATGAAGCTGGACAAGATCATTATCCTCCAGAACAAGGTCGATCTTATGCGCGAGGAGGCCGCCCAGCAACACTACCAGTCTATCCTGAAGTTCATCAGAGGTACCGTTGCCGGAAAGTCTCCCGTCATCCCCATCTCTGCCCAGCTCAAGTTCAACATCGACGCCGTCAACGAGGCCATCGTCAACACCATCCCCGTGCCCCCTCGTGACTTCACCCAGGACCCCCACATGATTGTTATTCGATCCTTCGACGTCAACAAGCCCGGTGCCGAGATTGACGACCTCAAGGGAGGTGTCGCTGGTGGTTCCATTCTGCACGGTGTCCTCAAGCTCGGCGACGAGATTGAGATCCGTCCCGGTATCGTCACGAGAGACGACAAGGGTGCCCTCAAGTGCACTCCCATCTTCAGCAGAATCGTCTCCCTCAACTCCGAGTTCAACGATCTCAAGTACGCCGTCCCCGGTGGTCTCATCGGTGTCGGTACCCGCATCGACCCCACCCTCTGCAGAGCCGATCGTCTCGTCGGTTTCGTCCTGGGTCTCAAGGGCCGCCTGCCCGAGATCTACAGCGAGATCGAGGTCAACTTCTACCTCCTGCGCCGTCTCCTCGGTGTCCGGACCGCCGACGGCAAGCAGGCCAAGGTCGCCAAGCTCACCAAGAACGAGGTCATCATGGTCAACATTGGTTCCACGTCCACCGGTGCCAAGGTTGCCGCCATCAAGAACGATGCCGCCAAGCTCGTCCTCACCTCCCCCGCCTGCACAAACATTGGCGAGAAGGTCGCTCTGTCCCGTCGTATTGAGAAGCATTGGCGTCTGATTGGTTGGGCCACCATCGCTGCGTAAGTTCATACTTCACAATTCTATATAATTAAGTTGCAAAAGAAAGCTAACGTTTATACAGTGGTGTCACTCTCGAGCCCAGCTCGTCTTAAATCGACAACTGTCCCAAATCAAATCAAAAAACCACAAAGTCTCAAAAGCCCATTCTTCAGCATCACAGGGAGTCTAAAAAAAGAATCAGTCAGTCTGGTAGAGAGCCGAATGAGGAGTCAGTCGTCGGGAGAAAGGGGGAAGGCGCGGATCCGGCAAAGTTTTTGAGTACCAGGCGGGTAATGAATGCACATGAACGAGGTTACCAACTACCGCGTAAGATTCAAATGACCAGGAGAGAGACTTCGAAATTCGCGAAATTTGAAGGTCCAAGATTCAAGGTCCATTTGACGGCGGGGGATTCGCGAGGGAAAGAAAAACAACGTACAAGGAAAAGCTAGACGGTGTATGCTGATAGATAGGCCTGGACGATGAATGAGCCCACTTTACTTTTCTATTATTTCTATTTCCTGACTTTGCGTGCATGCTTGACCAGGTTTTCTATCACGCCTTCAAAGGCCTCTCTGTCGCCTATCTTTTCGTCCGTCTTCTTGGTCCAGTACTCCAATACCTCCTTGGCCGTTCCCTCCATCGCCTTTAGCCTGTCCACGTGTGCCTTGAGCTCGTCGTCCGTCATGCCGTTTAGGGCCTCGTCCGTCGTCGTGCAGAGCTGCTTGGCCGATACGAGGTCCAGGTCCGGCACCGGCGGCGGTCCCTTCTTCTTGGATGACGCTGTCGGTTTGCCCTTTGAGTCGACAGACGTCGACGACGCGTTGGCGTCGGCCCGCACCCGTGACACGGACCGAGAATCTGATGATGTCCGCGGTGAGCCGGAGGGGACTTGCAGTGAGGGCAGCACGAGCTTCTTTTGCTTGGAGGCTGGGAGGATCTCGTCCAAGTCGACCGGCACGCCAAGCGAGACGAGGAAGAGACGGCGGATTCGCGAGCGGATCCAATCCGGGGGAGCTAGCGGCGGAGGTGCCACCAGCTGCGACCATAGTGAAGCACTGCGCGGTGTGAGGAAGATGGGGTTTTCTTTCGTCAGCGGTGGCGGGGAGTCGACGTCTAGGCTTTCTGGGGGGAAGAGGGTGTTGAGGTATGGGTCGATAGCTTGTAGGACGTCTTCGCCGTCTAAGCCGTCAAAGTCTGGTATATCCTGGATTGAGGTGTTAGAAAGGCCAAACCAAGCTTTGATTGCAGGGTGCTTACGAAAGGCAGTGACGGTACTTGTGGTAAGCTAGGCGCTGGAGCTGGAGCTGGAGCGGGAGCTTGGAATTCGGGTTCTTGAAAGCCATCTTCAAAGTCATCAAAGTCGGCGTCGGCTTCTGCACCCTCCTCAAAGTCGTCGAAATCGTCACCAAAGTCGTCATCATCAACCTCGTCACCGCCTTCAGCGTCATCGTCATCGTTATCAGCTGCATCGGGAGGCGGTGCAAGGCCGGCGCTAGACGGAGCAGACGAGAGAGCCGTCTTGGAGGGTTTCCGCTTCACGGCAGGCGAACTTGGTGTTGACGATAGCGCAGGTGATACAGGGGGGGAATCTACGAAAAATGACGCCAGGTCAACGACAAAGTGCTCTTTGATTTCAGGGATCTCTACATCGTACCGGAACTGCCACCCTCCTCAGTCTCGCCATCTGGCTTGACAACCAAGTCGGCTGGGGCGTCTGCCTTGCGCTTCTCCAAGAACTCCTCTGAGTGCGGCCCTGACTCGCCCGGGGCCTCCTCAACGACAGTCTTGGGAATGACTGGCGACTTGGGCGCACTGTCTGCGGTCGACGATGCCTCGCTACTGCCCTTCTCCTGGATTGCAATCTCGTCCGGCTCAGCATCACCCTCCCTCAAGCGGTACGCCTCCGTTCCAGGGACCTCGCCGTAGGACGGTTCATCGTCGACTTTCTCTACGCGGGTTTTGGGAATCGGTGACGTTCCGGGGCTAAGGGGAGCGGATTGCGCATCGGAGAAGTGGTCTTCTGAGTCGGAGGCGTTGGCTGCAGATTGTTAGACAAAAACGGCTGCACGATCATCAAGGGAGACATTGACAAGGGGTGGGGGGTGCTTACCCAGATCGTGTGCGCCAGGGTCGCTAGTTCCAGACCGTCTCGGCGGTGAAAGAGCCTCTTCGTCTGACATGATTCCGTTGGGAGCCCAACTGAGAGCTGTAGGAATAATAGGGTAATGTTTCTTGAGGTTACAACAAGCTGAGGCAGCTTAGGGAGTTATCGATGGTGGGAGAGAATAGGAGTGGGCAGTGGAGGGGGAGCCTGTCGATTAGCGGATACGTAATTGTGTGGGCCGAATAGGTAGCAACTAGCAAGAACGATATCCCCAACTCGATGATTTGAGGGCAACCGCAACTTTTGAAGGAATCAAGCAAAGGCAAGGGCTTGTTAGCACAAAGACGATTAGGAAGAATGTAAGCGGATTTTAAGGCTCTTGGGCTGGATGGCACGAGAAAAGCAGGCTCGCAGACGGCATCAAGCAAGCACCTCTTGCAGCTTCTAGACTCGCCCGCCAAGCATCACGTGGGGCATATCCCGGTTATTTCTGCGCTAGTACTTGATAGGCAACCTGTCCCTGGTCCTGGGTCTTTGGGCAGGTGCAGCGCGCCAGTCGCGTGGAGGCAAGGCCTGAAAGGCTGGAGCATCACAAAAAAAAAGCTGCCAACCATCATCACCAGTTGCAGCTTCCCCCAACAACCGGTAGCAACCATACGCCGCAACGAGTCAGCGCATATCTACGAGACAAATCCGATTGCTTCATCGACGACCAACAGAGCTTCAGGTGGTCGATTCGCACCTCAATGCGACGACACTGAACCCAACGATATACGATTTCCCAGACACCAGCTTGTTGTACGTAGCTCGCAAATAGCTTGCGAGACTTTGTCAGGCTTCATCTCGACAAGCCGCGATCGATTCACGAACCTTCCACACAATGTCGTTCAGCTTCGGTAACACGTCTACGCCGACGTCGAACAGCGGCTCGACCCCGGCAACCTCTGCGCCTGCATCTGGAGGTCTCTTTGGCGGCGCTGCTGCCTCCGGCGGCACTCCTAGCTTTTCTTTCGGTAACCTTGGAGGAGCGGCAGCTGGATCGAGCGCCAACACACCAGCTTCAGGCGGAGGACTTTTCGGGCAGAACACTGCACAAAAACCAGCAGGCGGCCTCTTTGGCGGTGGCACGCCGGCCGCTGCTGCAGGAACACCTGGATCGGCTGGAGGAGGTCTCTTTGGCGCCAAGCCGGCTGCCGGTGCTTCTTCGACTCCCGCATCTGGCGGCATGTTTGGAGGAGCCGGTGCTTCTACGCCTAGCACATCCACGCCGACTGGAGGACTCTTTGGTGGCGGCGCCGCTGCCTCGACCGGCACACCAGCCGCATCGTCAGGAGGCCTTTTCGGAGGCGCAGCGGCGAAGCCAGCTGGAGGTCTCTTCGGCGGCGGAAACACTGCCAGTCCTGCTCCTGGTGGAGGCTTGTTCGGTCAGAATGCCGCCGCGGGCTCGTCAACCACACCCGCTCCTGCCGCTGGAGGCCTGTTTGGCAACAAGGCTGCCTCAAGCAACCCCGCCGCTGGTGCTCCAGCAACCCAGGCCACTCCCGCAAAGCCTATGTTCTCTCTAGGAGGATCTACGACACCAGCCGGAGCTCCGCCTGCTGACAAGAAGCCAGCTACAGGGGGCCTGTTTGGCGGTGCTGCGCCGTCTGGATCCGCCGCGCCGTCTCCCTTCGGTGCTGCGACCGGCACCGCACAGTCCACGGCTGCTTCCACGGCCCAACCTGCCACCGGTGGAGGTCTCTTCGGTGGTGCGGCTCAGTCCAAGGCTGCATCTACAGCGCAGCCGGCCAGTGCCGGTGGTCTCTTCGGCGGACAAACACAACAGCAGCCCGCGGCTGCTGGTGGTCTTTTCGGAGGCCAGAAACCGGCAGCGCCCGCTCCTAGCTCTGGTGGTCTATTCGGCCAAGGAGCTGCCGCCACTACCTCAGCACAGCCGGCTTCCACTCCCGCCGCTCCCTCCGCCGCTGGCGGTGCGCTCTTTGGCGGCGCGAAGCCTGCCACTCCTACAACCTCAACACCAGCTGCTGCCCCTGCTGGTGGCCTGTTCGGCGGCAACACATCCTCCACGCCGGCTGCCGCGACACAGGCTGGCGCAAGTGCAGGAGGTCTGTTTGGTGGCGCAAAGCCTGCTCCTCCCTCAACTTCTACACCCACCACCGCAGCGGCACCTTCATCGCTGTTCGGCGGTACAGCTGCAGCAACACCCGCGAGCAAGCCTGCGAGCGGAGGACTCTTTGGGGCCACTCCGGCTGCCGGTACCTCTCAGCCAGCATCTACACCTGCGGCGACTGCGACCACTGCCGCTGCAACCACATCAGCCACCGCACCCAGCACAGCGGCATCGGCTGGTGGTTTATTCGGAGCCAAGCCAGCAGCTACACTGGCTGCTGGAATATCAGCTCAGGCCGGCACCACACCTGCTGCCGCATCTGCCACAACTGGCACCTCAAATACTCTCGCTGCCTCTACAACCGGTCCCACATCCCAGCTTCCTCGCCTGAAGAACAAGTCCATGGACGACATCATTACACGATGGGCCTCGGACCTGTCCAAGTACCAGAAGGACTTTAAGCACTACGCCAACCAGGTCGCCGATTGGGACCTGGGCCTGGTCGACAACGGTGAGAAGATTCAAAAGCTTTACCTCAACACCTTTGAGGCCGAGAAGGCGAGCCACGAGATTGAGCGCCAGCTCCAAGCCGTCGAGAGCCAGCAGGATGAGCTCGAAGACTGGCTGGACCGCTATGAGGCCGACGTCAAGGAGATGTTCTCCCGCCAGATGGGACAGGGTGAGACCCTTGCCGGACCCGACCAGGAGCGCGAGCGGACATACAAGCTCGCCGAGAAGCTCACGCAGAATCTCGACGAGAAGAGCAGAGACCTGTCCAAGATGGTCAAGGAGATCAACGATATTTCCGGTACTCTTAGCAAGGGCACCAAGCCTGAAGATCCCGTAAGTGATACTGATTTACCCAATATTGCGCCTACAAAGCTAATACCCCCATCTGTAGTTGAGCCAGATCGTTCGCGTTCTCAACGGCCACCTCGGCCAGCTCCAGTGGATCGACTCCAACGCCGCATCTCTGCAGGCCAAGGTCTCATCCGCGCAGAAGGCGAACAAAAACCTTGGCAGCCAGTACGGAGCGCCGGAGAACGACGCCGCGGAGAGCTTTTACAGATCTTACATGGGCCGGCGTTGATTAGGAACAGGATACACGGCAAAGGGTTCGTGGAAGAGTTTGTGTTTTGCTAGGCAGCTTAGGTTACGAGAGGAAGGATTTAGGAATTGCAACAACGAAAGACGACTCGGAAAGATCGGGGGTGTCATTAATCGCTCAAATTGAGGTAGACTGTATTGAACAGAAATGGGTCGCCTCGCAAGAATTGAGTTGGATGGTTTCGGCACCGCAAAGAATGGTGCATTGAACCACGAAGAGTACGTTGTAATAGTAGCCTAGACATGTGGGTGAATACCAGGTGTTTTTTTGATGATTTTACATAAGATTGAAAAGCTTCGAAGTTCAGACATTTGCTCGCGCGGAAATCATCAATCTTTGCTTCCATTTCCAGATTTGGTACATTTGTCCGGCTTCCTTAACTAAGCCTTCTCTCCATTGGTATTATCGCTTTGAAAGGACCTCCTCACTGAAGCGGGGGAAGTTGCATCTTGTTTTTGATTTAGTTGTTCTCGCCACCCTGGTTCTTGGTGATCTCGTCGCTGGTTTTTGAGCATCGTTAGCAAAAGAGTCTTGGGAAATTGAGCCATATGGAAAGCGACGTCATTGCAGCGCGAATGTAGCGGGTTTGGATGGGGACGGGGAAATGGATGGAAAGGATAGGTGGTGGACGAACATGTGGTCAGACAGCTGCTGGAGGTGGGCCTGCTGCTCGCTGAGCTTCTTCTTGAGCTCGAGGAGCTTCTCCTTCTCGCGCTGGCGGATGGCGTAGTCCTCGTTGGCCTTTTCGCGCTTCTGGAAGGCGTCGCTGCAGAGCAATTGTCAGCCTTGAGTTCATTTCTTTGTTGATCTGGTCGTTGTCGATTGACATGGTCGACGATAGAGCCCGGGGAATGACCGGTTGCGAGGAAAGGGCGGGAGAGAGAAGACTTACCCGCCTCCGTACTTGGAGGGAGCTCCAGTGTCGCCCTCGCTCATGGTGCGAGCAGTGGTGCTGAAGCAAGCTCTCGAGGCGAGGGTGAGGGGACGGGCCGCGGCCTTGGTAGCAGCGATGCGCATCATTTTGAAGAGGTATCTAGAGGGTGTCGGAAGAGGATTTGGGGGTTTCCAATTGGAGGTGTTTATGTTTTTGTAGTGAAGCAAGTTGGCCGATGACGATGGTGCAAGTTGGGCGGGTTTTGTGATAGGTTGGATTGTGGGGATTGGGGTGCTGGTAATGCCTGGAATAGCTCCTGCTCGGGGAAGGGGAGACAAGTTGCTAGCTCATTGGACAAGGAGGGGATGATCTGATCCTGTCAAACCAGGTGCCTAGATACTTTTTTGGTCGGGGGAGGGAGCTTTTGCTTACTCCGGTCCGTCCTTCTTCACCCGAGTATGGGGGTACGAGGATGTGATACGTCATACCCGGCGTGAGCGAGGTATATCGTTAACATGGACGGGCCGGCATTTCTCGGGTTCGGTGGATTGCGTTGACTAAGGTGAGCAGACGTAGACAAGCTACGCTGAGGTTACCTGGAGTGCCTGGATATGATTTCCACAGGCCACTCAGTGATGGTCAGCTGCTTGCGGCCAAATCGCGCTGACTCATTGAGCTGTGTACAAGATGGCCAAGCAGTCGATGGAGCTGTGATGCAATTGTGAGCATCCGCATAATCCCGTCCCGACCAACACGCGACAGGATATTCTGCTTCCATATCCTAGGCACCTTTCAAGATGGGAGATGCTATTCGTACGCTTGGATTGAGCTGCGAAAGATTCTCAGCTCCTACTAAGGGTTGTGAATTGCGTGGTGCTTCGTCTGGTGTGCCGGTGTTATTGCTCCGAAACGGCTTATGCATAAAATGGGGACACGCATATCTCCATGATCTATCCCGATGATTTCGTAGGTATTGCTCCGTATTCGTAGTCCACTGCGGGTTACATTCTCCAGGTAAGCACGTAGCCTTATCCGCCCTTGTTGTTATCTCCGGCAAGGCTGAATCTCCTTTTTCGACTAGGATGGCCCCCGGGACTGGGAGAGAGAGATGCGGGAGATCCGTCGCTTCAAAGGCGACCGATGGGGTGCCGGTGGTGTGTAGTCATTGTGGTGCGACGTCTCTCGTCTTTGTCTCGCAACCCGAGGTACCTTTTAGTGGAGAGGAGGCATCTGCCCTCTCCAGTGTACAGACTGTAGAGTACCTACCTACGCCGCGTGTAAGTGCTGCCTTGGCCAAACCTGAGATGGCTTCGTGGCTTCAGACTACTAGCGACGGAGAGGAAAGGCCGGTTTTATTTCTTCCCAACTCTCCTGCCATCCCCTCCTGCCAAGACAGGCAACGGCAGCCGAGGAAACACACGTTCTTAGTTCAAGGGGCCCCGGCTACGAACAGCAGTATGCAACCTACCTTGACGTGAGGTAAGATGCTTTTTGCTTTGAAAGACCTTGGGTCAGGCAGGGCAGTCTAATGTGACCAAAGAACGGAACAAGTGCCTGAACTCAAAGGATGAATGAGGGCACGGTGGCCGCTCGGCGATTGCATGAAAAGAAGAGACGAAGTGGGATGAGAGAAGACGGGAAGAGGGGTCTGGCCTCGCATCATCTTGCAGCTTGTATGATTTGGAGCGAGTATGTATATTACCCAGTTGATCTAAACTCTGAACCTGGGAGCAGAGTTTGGCCATGAAAAGCGAAGCAACAACAAACATAGTAACGTGATCTGGGCGTAGGAAAGTCGAAGCTGGATAACAGCAGCGAGCTGGTATCAGAAGTCATCTTCTTCGAGGCCTTGGATTGGTGCCAGGTTGCCCGTGGCGCAGCATGCTTTCTATCTAGTGAGTGCCTTGATCATGTCCGTACCTGAATTCAAGGCCATCCACGAGCAACGAGAGTAAGACCATGTCGAGTGAGATGCCCTGGGGAGAGAGCACGGCACCGGGGAATTGGACCCGAAGAAAGGAAGCGGAAAGAGGCATGAGATGTACCTTTGCGTATCCCCCACTTTCTGTCGTAGAGTCAGGTTCCATTGGCAACGTACCTTAAATTAAGGCAGGAGAAGAAGGCACGGGAGTTTGGATAGGCATTGAGGATGCGTGGGATGGTAAGGTACGTTTGGAGAGACTTTGGGGGCTCTCGAGGGGTACCTCTCAGCCGCAGAGCACAGCCGCAATACCTGACGCTACCCCGGGATGATTCACGTGAGCCGGCCATTCCAGGGCTAGCACGCCGCAGATGGGGATTGGTTGAGACGCCCCTCGACGGTGACTGGCCAGAGCGTGGCTCACCAGCCCAGTGTGTCCCTGCCCATGGAACCTGGCACTGGGCAGGAAGTCAACCACTCAAGTCGGGTCCCGTCCAGTCCAGTCGGTGCGGCAGCAGCCACCCCCCCCCCCTCCTACCTGCTTTAACTTACGTCTACCTACCGCCCCGGCGTTTCCCCCCCCCCCAGTCAGTCCAGTCGCCTTGCCTTGTCTTGCCTGGGCCACCTCACGTATTGTGCAGCCCAGAGCCCCTTCCTCAATTTCAATCCATCACCTTTTCGTCTCATCCATTTCTCAACTTCACAAAACTCTCGCACTACCTTTGCAAAACCGCCCACACCCGCCTCTATTTACCCTTCGTCACGCTCTCTTCCCCTGCTCCGATCCAGCTCGAGTCTCGACACGGGAATCTTCCATTGACAACTTATTCATCGTTCCACCTGAACATCCCCGCCAACCTCAAAACATCGCACCAAGGTACGTGGTCCCCTCCCCCCATCACCCCCGTGCCCCCTCTGTCGTCATCGCATCCCTCGCCGCAATCTCCTTCCACCGATTCCCAACAACCGCCTCTTGCCGACTTGCGTCGACCGCTTCACGAAACTGCCATCCGCTCCTCTTTCTGCATCGATTGAGACCTTCACCGACACTGCGCGCCCTATCTTGATCGGTCAGGCGCAAAACCCCACCAGGAGCGGGGGGCCGAAGCCAAGTCATGAAGTCAGCGAGGCGCATACGCCGCAACTCGTCCTTCTCCCGTTGAATTCACCCCGTCGCTCTTCCGAAATCAATTTGCGCCTCCATTCGCCGACTTGTCCAAATCTCACATTCACAATACACTTGGAACGCAGTTTTGGTCTCGTCTCCTGACACGTGCTAATCAATCCTGACGCTCTAGATACCAACCGCCACAATGGGTCAGGATGATGCTGTGTACTTGGCCAAGCTTGCTGAGCAGGCTGAGCGCTACGAGGGTATGTGGCCGTTGCCCATCGAAAACGATGGATTATACTGATGATTGGGCTTCCAGAGATGGTCGAGAACATGAAGATCGTCGCCTCTGAGGACCGTGACCTCACCGTCGAGGAGCGCAACCTCCTGTCTGTTGCCTACAAGAACGTCATCGGTGCCCGCCGTGCCTCGTGGAGAATCGTCACCTCCATCGAGCAGAAGGAGGAGTCCAAGGGCAACTCCTCCCAGGTTGGCCTTATCAAGGAGTACCGCCAGAAGATTGAGGCCGAGCTTGCCAAGATCTGCGACGACATTCTCGATGTCCTCGATGCCCACCTCATCCCTTCTGCCAAGTCTGGCGAGTCCAAGGTCTTCTACCACAAGATGTAAGGATTCGCGTCTCTCTCGGTATCGAACGCTGTGCTGACATTTCCTATAGGAAGGGTGACTACCACCGCTACCTTGCCGAGTTCGCCGTTGGCGATCGCCGCAAGGACTCTGCCGACAAGTCCCTCGAGGCTTACAAGGCTGCCACCGAGGTTGCCCAGACCGAGCTTCCCCCCACCCACCCCATCCGCCTCGGCCTCGCCCTCAACTTCTCCGTCTTCTACTACGAGATCCTCAACGCCCCCGACCAGGCTTGCCACCTTGCCAAGCAGGCTTTCGATGATGCCATTGCCGGTGTGTACCGTCCCACTCGAAGCAAGTGCAACTCACTGACAACTCCTCTACAGAGCTTGACACCCTTAGCGAGGAGTCTTACAAGGATTCTACCCTCATCATGCAGCTTCTCCGTGACAACCTGGTAAGATGACCCGGCCAGCAATACAAAAGACTTTACGCTGACAACGAAATACAGACCCTCTGGACCTCTTCTGAGGCTGAGCCCGCGGCGTCAGGCACTGCCGAGGCCCCCGCCGCCGCCAAGGAGGAGGGTGCCTCCGCCGAGGCGCCGGCCGCTGCTGCCTCTGAGGAGCCCAAGGCTGAGTAAGGTGTGATTGGTCTCGTAGCATTCTGCAACCTGCGTTCATCGCCGGATTTGGGTGGACTGGTGTCTACGGAGTGTGGACTGGAGATTTCGTTTTTGCGAATCGGCATCGTTTAGGCAATACACACAAGAATTGTGAAGGGGTTGATTTTTCCTAGCACGGGGCTGGCTGGGGGCTAAAGAAGAGCATTTTGGAGGTTGATTCCACGTTTGCTTTTTTAGACTCTAATGCAAGGCCGTCTGGACAACAACAAAAAAAGACTAAAATTGCTTTCAAAGAAGCACATCCGGCAAACCAGTTTTGAAAATCGTGTGACAATTGTTTGGTATTGCCACTATCTTTGACCTGGTGATGGTGGAAGTTTGTTGAAAAGTGTTCTGTAATATTGGGATACTGCCCACTTGGGTTGACAGGTGAACTGGGGTAACTCGACAGTTTCGAACTAAAGTGAGATGTAGATGGGCAAATTTGAGAAGTCAATTCTAGTATAGATGGCCAAGGCCCCCGCATACAGGTTGAGGAGTAGGTTAGAGACTATTAAAAGACCAATATGCAAGCCAGACTCATGGGATTGGCTGGAGAGATCATTGCCAATGACATAAATACTGGACAGTGGAGGGTGGTGATCTGTTAGGGAGAGGCTTCTAAATACCCGAGATGTGAAGGAGAATGATACTGGCCACGGAGTTGAGGTTGGCTGAGAGGAAGGTCCTCATCTTGGCCCGGTAAGAGTCGTGTGATATGAAGGCGCGTTACTTAATTGTAAGGCTCACATGAGGGATCGATTCGGTTGACACTTTACTCATTTGAAGCTATGAGTGAACGAGACAATAGCATTGACACATTATCAATCCAACGAATAGGGACTCGTGGCCTCTTTTCAAATTTGTTTTGTGTTTCATTTTGAACTTCGTCTGAAAACTTCTTCCCACATTATCAATCATCCGAGACCACGGCAAAGTGAACCTTCATCCAAAGACTACAATCCTGACAGCCGACGAGCAGCTCTCCGTTCTCGCCCGCCTCCTCCAGGTCCGCCTCGGTGAAGAGGAAGCCGCGCGGGTTGCCGCACCGGCAGCTGCGGTACCAACAGCACTCAGCAGCCTCGGGGTCTTCTGAGGAAGGCTCTTCGACTTCCAGGTCGTCGAGGTCGACGACTTCGATGCCCGTCTGAAAGGACTTTTCTTCGTCGCCGTTGCCGCGCTGGAGGCCTTGGTTGTTTGGTGCCAGGTCCAGGGCGCGGTCGTATTCTGCCCTCTGCTTTGGGTCTGAGAGGACTTTGTAGGCTGATGAGATTTGGTCGATTGAAAAGGTGGCGGAAGGAGAAGAAGAGGAGTGAGATGGTGCTCGGGAAGTTGGGCCAGTTGCAGGAATACTCTTGAGTTGTGGGTATTTGTCCGGGTGGTTTTGGAGGAGGGCGCGGTGGTAGGCCCGTTTGATGATTTGCTGCGGCCCCGCCGTGGTTGACTGTTCTTGGACGAGTTTGCGACTTATACCCAGGATCGTGTAGTGCGTGTGCCCTTGTCCCGGAGCCGTAGATGAAGAAGTCATTTTGGGCCAGAGGGGAAGTTTTGTGGCAGAGCGACGGCGGCGGCGGCGGACAGGGCCGCTTTGGATTGCGGGCTGTCGTTTTGGGATTGTAAGTGAAAATTTCCCTGGCGAATTGGAGTTTTTGAGAAGCTTGTTTCTGCGGGGATCACGTGAGTGGTTTGTGGTTGAGGGATTAACTGGAAATTGAACTTCTGAATTCGCCTTCCAAGACGTGACCAGTAGAGTCTTTCCTTGTCGAGTTGTCCTAGAAATTCTTGTCAATATGCACCAACATATGAGAATGTGGTGGAGGAGTTATCATGTCGCTCTCGTCGCCCAGACTTGGGGAAATCCCCAACACATCACCAGGGGGGGGGGGGGGGGGGGGGGCATTCAAACGGCGGGAGTTGGTCGAGTTCGTTTCTTATACATGATAATACATGGTATATGTACATCGTCTATGGTATTGACGCAGCGCAAAGGAATAGTCCGAATAGAGCGCTTATTTGGGGAATCTTGTCCAGTTCTTCTTTCCAACCTAGTGCAACTTTGTTAGTAAACCACATCTAGAAACACCTGATGTTGTACGCTTACCTTCTTCCACTCCTTGATGAGCTTCGGCATCACCAACACGGCTGCTCTCCTCTTCTCCATTCTGCAAGCACATGGTTAGCATTTCTTTCTGCCTGATCTGACCAAAAGTTCAAGAGCCCAAAGAGGTTTCCTCGACTGCGAAATGTAGGGGTAAGAGACCATACCTGGGCTGCACCATCCTCTCGTGAATCTTTCCCTTGACCTTTTGTCCGACACCGGTACCCTTGACCCTCAATCCGTGCTCGACGCGGTGCGCGATCCTGTACTCGGTGCCCTTGACCGTCGGGGGCAGCAGCTCCTCGACGCCGTGCTGGCGCGCGAGCTTGACGATCTCGGCCTGGCGGCGCATGGAGTAGACGGGGTCGTGCCACTTGCCCGTGGCGGCGTGCTTCTGCGACTTGAAGGGGTTCGGGGTGATCTCCTGGAAGCCCGTTTTGGGCGTCGTCGCCGCCATGTTGTGAGGCAGGATGGCGGCGGGCGGCCAGCGGGCGAAGAAGCGCTGGAGTTGTGCCGGCAGCGTCTTTGCCAGCTGGATGTATTGCTCGGCGGCGGCCATTGTGGGTGGTTCGTTCGTTCAGTACACTACTTTTTTTTATGTCCTCCGATGCAGGCGCTGTGGCATTGCCAGGTCGTTGTCGTGAACGGGAGTGGAGGGTTTCGTCGGGCGATTTCTCTTCGTCGGTTTCGTTCGGGGATGCTCTCAATCGATACGCTGGACAAATTTGGGAGCGACCAGCCTTATCCACCCCTGTAGGTGCATACGACTGACAGGGGTGGGAGCTTGGGAAAGAATTGCCGGAAAGTTTGCGATCTGATTGGGTCGCATTTGTGTGGCGCCTTCTATCTTGTGGCGCAAATCGCAGCCTTCTCTTGAGGTATCTGAAATAAATCGCCCATCTTCAACTTCTGGAATACACAGTCACCAGACGCCACCCGAAATCCCAGGTACTCGAAGGCTTCGCAGGGGATAGATTAATACTTCCTCATTTGTTACATTCACAGCGGTCAGTGAAACCGTGGACCTCGCAGCAACGAAATTCCATCGGTTTCGGCATCTACCTGACACGCATCGCCATACGATTACTAGGCAGGCGATCGCAACGAAGATCTCTGCCGTCAGCATCCTCTCCTTTGTTTGCTCGTCACAACACCACAACAAACCCGACCATGAGCGCCAACCAAGCGAAGAAGGTTCCTTTGGACCTCGAAGAGATTCTCAAGAAGAAGAAGGCCGCCGACGCTGCATCATCGAAGCTACGATTCATCCCAAAGAAGGAGCGAGAGCGCCAAGCAGCAGAAAAGGCCAAGCAGGAAGAAGAAGAGCGCAAGCGCAAGGCCGAGGAGGATGCGAAAAAGAAGGCAGATCTCGAAAGGAAATGGGCATCCGAGGCGAACGGCGCGGGCGATAACAGAGCGCAGAATGGATATGGGAGCAGAGTGCCTACCGGACCAAAGGCCATGAATGGCACGGAAAACGGCAGGGATGGTCGAGGCGCCGGAGGCCGGGGGCGGGAAAAGCCAGAACGCAAGACGACAACGAAGGATGGCAAGGAAAAGAAGACGGCGGAAGCTATCGAGGCCGACCTGCTGCGCAACCGGTATCTCGGGCCTGAGGTGAACAAACAGTCCAACTTCTCGGTTAAGAAGAAGCGCAAGAGGGCAACCGAGTTCAAGTTCGAATGGGACGCGGAAGAAGACACCACACTCGAGAACGACCCGATGTACGAATCCAACTCGACAACCCTGAAATCCTACACATTCGGCAGTCTGTCTGGCGAGTACACTGAAGAAGCCGAAGAGATTGCGAGAAGAAGGGCAAGGATGATTGAGGAGAGAGACCGCGAATTCGGAAAGCAACGGGCAAAGGAATTCATGGAGGACTTCTACAAAGCACGAGAGAAGGCAAAGGAGCGCGCAGACCGGTCAGGCCTGGGCAAGCACTGGTCGAAAAAGACACTCGAGGACATGCGAGAACGCGACTGGAGAATTTTCAAGGAAGACTTTGGCATTGCGACAAAGGGTGGCCTCATCCCCAACCCGATGCGCAGCTGGAAAGAGTCAGGGTTACCGCGAAGGCTACTGGAGATCGTCGACAGGGTCGGCTACAAGGACCCTTCGCCCATTCAGAGAGCAGCCATTCCTATCGCGATGCAGGCTCGAGATCTCATCGGTGTGGCTGTCACTGGTTCGGGTAAAACTGCAGCGTTTCTTCTGCCGTTGCTGGTCTACATCTCGGATCTGCCGCCCTTGACTGAAATCAACAAAAACGACGGAGCGTACGCCCTTATTCTGGCGCCTACGCGTGAATTGGTCCAGCAAATTGAAACTGAAGCGCACAAATTCGCCGACCCGCTTGGCTTCAACGTAGTCAGCATCGTGGGTGGTCACTCAATGGAGGAACAGGTGCATGCATTGGGCAAAGGTGCCGAGATTATCGTCGCAACTCCCGGTCGTCTGGTTGATTGTATCGAAAGACGCGTCCTTGTCCTGTCTCAATGCTGCTACGTCATCATGGATGAAGCAGATCGGATGATCGATCTCGGTTTCGAGGAGTCGGTGAACAAGATTCTTGATGCCCTCCCGGTGACCAACGAGAAGCCCGACACGGATGATGCGGAAAATGCGACCTTGATGAAGAGTTATCTCGGCGCCAGGGATAGGTACAGACAGACGATGATGTACACGGCCACGATGCCGCCGACTGTCGAGAAAATTGCGAGAAAGTACCTCCGGCGCCCGGCCATCGTCACAATCGGTAATGCTGGCGAGGCCGTCGACACGGTTGAGCAAAGGGTCGAGATGGTGTCCGGCGAGGACAAGAAAAAGAAGCGATTGCAGGAGATTCTTGCCGCTGGAGAATTTGCCCCGCCTATCATCGTATTCGTCAACATCAAGCGCAATTGCGACGCTGTCGCGCGAGACGTCAAGCAGATGGGTTACTCTGCAGTTACGCTACACGGAAGCAAGACGCAGGAGCAGAGAGAGGCGGCGCTGGCGTCGGTTCGCAACGGGCAGACGCAGGTTCTCGTGGCAACGGACCTGGCAGGAAGAGGTATCGACGTGCCAGACGTCAGTCTCGTCATCAACTTCAACATGGCGACCAGCATCGAGAGTTACACGCATCGTATCGGTCGTACGGGTCGCGCGGGCAAGAGCGGTGTTGCCATCACGTTCTTGGGCAACGAGGATGCGGACCTCTTCTACGACCTGAAGCAGATGCTCTCCAAGAGCTCCATCTCGCGTGTGCCCGAGGAGCTTCGGCGGCACGAGGCCGCGCAGCAGAAACCCACGCGAGGGCACAAGAGAGCCGGTGGAGAGGAGCAGCAGTCGTCAGGCAAGGGGGGTCAGTGGGGCGCCTAATGTAGGGTAATGGGTGACGGTAGCATGGCGAGTGGATGAGAAAAAGAGACTGAATAGATGAAAGTGGACTAGGTCCGGCCTCATAGATTATCGTGATAATCTGATCTGATAAAAATCTTATGTCCGAGCCATTATCGTCGGCGCCTCGGTTCTTTTAGCGTCTCTACTTTTGTGCCGTTTGTGCTGTTACCCTCCACACCATGGCATGTTGGTTGTTTTTGACAAAAGTTGTGTCTGATCATTGTGGGTGTTCATGTACGCCACCCAAGACCTTATTTGATCCCCAAAATTATTGTTCGTTGTTGGACATCTGTTCCAACAGATTGGCCACCTCAAGTATCTTTCTTCTCAGTGGTACCTAGTAAGGTGATGAATGCATCTTGGTTCCTGCCCAGATGGCGGGGCATGTTGCTGTGCCTGACACCGACAGCGGGGAAGGATTCAACTCCCGCCCTCATCGGTTCGGGGTTTCCAAGAACTCACACGACTGCCTAGCTCCCGCCGACCAAGACTGGCAGGGCACTTCAGAGTTAACCCCACCATAAAGAGCACTTTTACGCAATGTTCCTCCCTCGGTCTGATGTCAGGCCCCCCGGGATGTTCTAGGCTTGGAAAGTGCGCCTAGTGTCCCGCAGCGAGACGCAGAAAGCAGTGCCCGACGAAATGGACCAGGTAAGGTAGGTAGGTACTCACAAGCGGGAAAGAGAATAAGAGAATTTTCTGCTACCCGACCCAAGGTGCCTTCGCTCTAGGTAAGGAAGGTACATCTAAGTTACCTCAGTCATGGAAGATGGGAATGTACCTACTTCCATGCTGACCTTGCCTTGCTGGTGCCGCCCAAAACTCCACCAGCAACTTGCAATTCCGCGCTTCAATCCTCCTGCGCGCCCGCCCTTCACCGTTTCTTTCACATGGTTCTAGTATAAACCCCATGCCATGCGCCTCTTCAAGTCATGAGCTGGCCGTTTTGACGACCGTCTTGTTAAATCCCTCTCTCTCTTTCTCTCTCTCTCTCTCTCTTACTCCTCTTCTGAACCTCTTGGCTGCCTCCCTTACTCCCTCTCTCTTTCTCTCTAGCGCGCGGGCTTTTTAACGTTGCGAGAATTATTTGACCCAACGGGATCGACACTGACACAAACAAGCCTTTCGAATTGGTTGCAAGCTTGGTGCAGAGAATCCCCAACTTGGAAACTGACCTAAACCCTCCCCGGTATCGGTGGGTATTTTTTGATCGAATACCACCCACCCCCGAAAAAAAAAGTTCTTGGGCGTTGCGCGCTTGCTGGGTGACACACTCGTAGACACTGCCCGGCTACATTCGCTTTTGCCCCGCGGTACCCGTCCGTACTCCGTCTTCCTGTATGGTCATCCCACCTCCCTGATTCAACTCAGTCCGAGGGGGAGCAGTGAGGGCAGTGCTGAATAGCCTTCTATTCAACCAGACGTCCTACACTTGCTCCTTTTTTTGAGCAAACTTGCTTCTACTTTTGTTTTTCGGTGTAGTTGGTGGTTTCGAAGTTTCACGGCCGCAATCCAAAAAGCTGTTGAGCTGCGCGGTATCCTGGCTGGTACTTTTCGACGAGCGACCAACTCGCGCAAACACAATAACCCCCTCCCCTCGTCACACCAACCTTTGAGGGATAACCCGAGGGTGCTCGACCCTTCGTCCGACCTTACGCATACCTTTGGCGACCTCCAAATAGCTCAGGCAGCTATCAGCTAGCCATCGCAACTCGCAATTGCCATCACAATGGACTCGGCGGCAGTAGCGATGGAGATTCCCCACCATGACGCACCCGTGTCGCTGAAGAAGAGCCGTACCGCGGCTCTGGAGGCCATGGAGGACATAATCTACGGATCAGTAAGTCGCCCGCTTGCCAATGAAGCTTTGAGCGAATTTCGCTAACGAGCCATTTCCCATCAGGTCGCCGGCGTTGTCGGAAAATACATCGAGTACCCCTTCGACACGGTCAAGGTCCGCCTCCAATCCCAACCCGACAACCAGCCCCTCCGCTACAAGGGCCCGGTCGACTGTTTCCGCCAGTCTTTCCAGGCCGAGGGCCTCCGCGGCCTATACCGCGGTATCAGCGCACCGCTCGTCGGAGCTGCGCTCGAGAACAGCAGTCTGTTCTTCTTCGAACGGATCGGTCGCGCCGCCGTATACCAGTCGGGCTGGACGCCCCAAGGCCAGGAGCTGTCACTCTCAGCCCTGTGGTTCACTGGCGCCTTCTCCGGCTTCTTCACGTCATACGTCCTGACGCCCGTCGAACTCGTCAAGTGCAAGATCCAGGCCCCCGCCGGCGCCGACGGCTCGGGGGCGCCACAGCAGCTGCGCCCGCTGTCTGTTGTCCGCGAAATCTACCGCCACCAAGGCATCAGAGGCTTCTGGCATGGACAGATGGGCACCCTGATCCGCGAGTCCGGTGGTTGCGCCGCGTGGTTTGGCAGCAAGGAGACGGTGACGAAGATGTTCAACGTGCTCAACGCCAAGTCGGCCAAGACCCAAGGTGAGAGGGACGCGCTGGCGGCGAAGCCGCTGCCACTGTGGCAGCAGGCGCTGGCGGGTGCCTCGGGCGGTGT
This sequence comes from Colletotrichum phormii, assembly GCF_030913505.1. Taxonomy (NCBI): domain Eukaryota; kingdom Fungi; phylum Ascomycota; class Sordariomycetes; order Glomerellales; family Glomerellaceae; genus Colletotrichum; species Colletotrichum phormii. Next base: position 1,457,751 of record NW_026851452.1, read on the forward strand.
GTCGTACAACTTCCTCTTCTTCCCGGCCGACACGATCAAGTCGCGCATGCAGACGGCAGCTATTGGCGACGCGGCACAGAACCGGTCATTCTGGCAGGAGGGCGCCGCCGTCTGGCGGCAACACGGGCTCAGGGGGCTGTACCGGGGCTGCGGTATTACGTGTCTTCGCTCAGCGCCCAGCTCTGCCTTCATTTTCATTGTTTTTGACGGCCTCAAGCGACATTTCCCCTTCCAATAGAGTTCCTTTCCCTTTACACGTGTCGAAACCCTTTGAGATATCCTAGACTTGGGTGGTTGTGGCTGCTGTTGTGGTTGGAAGACGGGGAGGTGGCTTTATACAATTTGGCATTTAGAAGGCGTAAACGGGGATGCAATTTCGGAAACAAGTATATATATTTATACATGTGCATACACTTTGGGCTGGATCGGCCCGGCTAGAAGGATGTGGATTTTTACCAAAAATTGAAAGAGACATGAGCGTAAATTATTGAGTCTTTTATACACAACTTTGAATCAAAGGCTACACAGTTTGACATATTGATGTATTGCCTTTCCACCGCCAAACCGGCCTTTGTTTGTGAAGAAATCTGTCTTACTAGGAGACTGTTACTGGGATGATAAGCTTACCGCGCAAGTCTGCGAGGTGTTGGCTGTGATGGTCAAAGGACAGGATAGGGGGCTAAGGGACATTGGATCTCTCACCATCATCCATCTCTCTGCGTGGTCCCGCCTTCTGCTTCATAATGATGAAAACCTTGCTAGTTCGTCTTTGCTCGTTCCGTGTACCTTGTCCTTCAGTACCAGTCTGATATAGTCTTCACGCTCAACGGGTCTCAAATCACACAACGAGCATTTGTTTGTTTAAGCCTGGAATATCGAGTTTTCTTCCTAATAAACGCTCAACGTAAGGAACAGGCCAGCCAATACCAACTAGAACGCCATAGCACGCAGATACGCCCACAAAGTCCACTCTTCCTCCTCTCCCTTCTCTACACCATTGCACGTGTCACAAACACCCGCACGACAGCGGTAACAATCGCAACACTACTGCTTCTTTCCAGCCTTGGCGGCCTGTTCGGCCTCGAACCGCTCTTCGGCGCCCTTGAGGTCCCAGTCATTGAGGTAACCCGCTCCGGCGCAGAGGTAGGTCGCAAAGGAGAGCCAGCCGAGGTAAGGGACGAGGCAGGCGCCGGCGACGGCGTCGACTGAGCCCCAGAGGTAGGTGAGGTAGGAGTTTATGCCGAGGAGGGCGACGATGTCGACGGTGGCGGCGATGGGGCGCTTCATGAGGAAGAAGAGGGGCATCCAGATGAGGTTGAGGCCGAGTTGGATTGTGTAGAGGGTCGCGCCGTGTTTTGTGTCGGCGATTTGGGAGAGGGTGGAGGTTGGGGAGAGGCCTGTTTGGAGGGCGCGGTAGGCGGAGTAGCCCATTAATCTGGACGGTTGTCAGATTTAGACACAGGCGCGGAGGGAAGGGTTGTGATAAGGGAGGAAGTTGGTGGGGTTACCCGTAAAGGAGAGTCCATGCCGGGCCAAAGACCCAGGCGGGAGGGCGGCCTGGGGGGTTCTTGATGGCGGCGTAGGTCTTCTTAGTGTCCCTGGCTATATGACCGTTGTTAGTATCGGTATTCAACAACGTTGCGAGGTTACTCGAGGGGGAACGTACGTCGCGAAGAGTAGCCCACGGCCGTCCCGAGAGCTATCGGGAGCAGGATCGAGGCGGCGGCATTCTCGAAGACCTGGTGGGGTAAGGTCAGGGCCGGGATAAAGGTTGTCATTGTGGCCGATTTCAATAATGGAGTCTGTTGAAATTGACTAGAAGTGTAAGAAACGTATCAGCTGCGCGAATGCGATGCGAATGCGGTAATGGCGTGTGGTGTGTTTATAAGTAAATTGCAACGGTTCGTCTGGAACATGCGATGCGGATGGTGAGAGGCAACCTCGGGGCGGGTCCCAGTCCGACATGCGAGGAAGCTATCCTCTTACAGGAGAGCTATGACGCAATGTGTATACAGTCGCCAGTCAGGAACCACCTCAATCTGGCCACTTCTTTACTTCCCTAATTGTCGAATTCGTTATGTTGGCAAGAGGGACTCAAACTTACGGTCGAAAGGTGCATGCGGTGCTTGTCAATTCTCGACAGACGATTGGATCTACGGATTGACGGTAACACTGTCAAGATGTCTGTCGCCCATTTTATCTGAGCTGATTTGGCAGCCTGGGCAGATGGGGACCCCCGTTCCTCAGATGGGCATGCTTCTGCCGCTACAGGGGTGAAGCTCTGGAGATCGCTGGGGATCGGCCGCCGTTGTTCTGCAGCTCTCCAGCAATTGAATTCCACTGGACATTGACCCGCCTGTCACGGCTGGGGGCAGCTGCGACGGCGTTGGCAGCACTTGAGGAAGGCATTTACAACTACTGCGCTTGCCAGGTACCCGGGACGCATTGTTTAAAGAAGGCATACTCGGAAAGACTCTCTTGGAGCTCAATTGCCTGGTATATTTATTGCAAGTGATTGACTTCACAGCAAAGGTCCAGGTCAATCACTGACTCGTATCCGGCAAGTACATATGCGAAAAGAGACGTATGCAGTTAAGAGTGCCGAAGCTGCCGAGGATCCTCCGAGTAAACACTAAACCCCTTTCGCTCACAGTGGACCTCTCCAGCCGACCCTTTGTTCGTGTCTCGCTCCCATCATCTCGTCGCCCTTTGAGTACGGAGTCTGGTCAGCCTTCACATTCTCCATCTCTCTTTCGTGCATCCCAAAACCCTCTACCGTTTGGATCACGACAACATCACGCGTCTTATCGTCGAGGCATACGCCCTCGCCATCGGAATAGTTCGTTCTTCCCTTTCTTTCTGCATTATCTTTACTCATCCGCAACCTATTGTCCATCCATCACCTCAATACGATCCCCATTATTCCTGTCTTCCCTCTCCCAGACCATCCATCTTACTCCCGCCCAACTCCTTGTTCAACCATCCTCGTTTGTCAATCATTCTCAGCAGGCCTCATTTGGCATTCCATCTTTTTTCTTCTTCCGTTTGTACCGTCGTCGTTAGAGTGACGAGTCGGTTTTCAAATCATCTTTGCCCTCTGGCAGCTGCACCACTTTTTACTGCTACTTCCCTCCCGAATTCTCAATTCTTTCTCTTCTTCCGTTTCCCTCAGAAGCCGTCCCGTATCCCGCCTGCAGAATGATTTCTCTAACCGCAATCATGTTGCCAATCAACAGGCTTCCTCCTTCCTTCCTTCGATCGAGCAAGCGAAACGAAATCATATGAGCAGCAAGCACGCAGCTACCCGACGCCGACGCGATACTTAATCAGCCTCAAGAGGTCAATTGAACTCAACAAAGACGCCATTTACCTTCCCACACACTAGACTCGGCGCGACATATCCGTGATGGACTCCTACTCTTCTCACCGAGACTCATCCGCGCGCTCGCCGGGCGACAGGACGTGGAGCAGTCGCGACGACACACGAGTCAAGGAGGAGCGAGCTGACACATTCTACCGTGGTAGATCGCCTGGTGCGTAGGATCTCTGATCATATCATTCAATGGCTTGAGTCGTTCCGTGACGAGGCTTCTGCCAGGATACTGAGCCTCGCAATTGCAAGGGTTTACTGGCCAATTACTTACAAATCTTTCAGGCCATGAGCGTCAGCACCGTGACAGACGTCGTTCACGATCCCCGGCTGCTATCGACCGTTACGAGCCAAGGGGCCGTGGTCGCGATGACTACGCCGGTGGCAGAGACCGCGATGATCGCCGGGAGAGGAGAATCCAGTCACCGCCAGCCAACATTGATCGCTACGTCCCTGGACAGGACAGCAGCGCCTCTGCGCCGATGACCGTCAACCCGCTCGCCGATCCCGTCAAGCTTCCATACCAAGTCGGCTTCTCATACTTTGGCGAATGGTGGAGGATGAACGAAAAGATTAAGGAGGAGAAGGAACGTCAGCGCACTGGTCGTCGTCGTGAACCCGAACGCGCCCGAGGCACACGTGAAGCGCAAGAAGAGCGCGAAAAGGAGAAGGCCAAGATTCAGGTCGCGTATGACGCCTACAAGGAAGAACTTCAAGCCAAGATGGCTCGCACCTTTGTTGGCGAGCACAAGAAGGAGCAGTGGTTTCGCGAACGCTATGTCCCTGAGATTCGTGACGGCTTCAGAGCCCAGCTTAATGAGTTCCGCCGCGGCGCCTACAGCCAATGGGAGCAAGATCTTGAGTCTGGGACCTTTGACGAGTTTTCGCTGGAGGGAATCCCCAAGAGCGAGACCAATGGCCTTGGAGGCCTCGTAGAGAAGGAGGAAGGTGAAGCAACCGCCGCCAACGAGATCCTTGGCGTGGGAGACCTTGTGCCAGCCAATGGTGGTGATATCAGAGACGAGAACCTGTATCAGCCCACCCTTCTCATCAAGACCATTGCGCCCCATGTCAGCAGACAAAACCTCGAGACCTTCTGCAAGGAGCACCTCGGCGAAGAAGAGGGCGGCTTCAAGTGGCTTTCTCTGTCAGATCCCAACCCCAGCAAGCGGTATCATCGCATTGGTTGGGTTATGCTTCACCCTTCATCAGAAGTTGCCCCTGCGGTCGTGGACCGTATCGACCCGAAGGATGAGGATGGCGACATGCCCTTGAAATCGCCGGCGGTTGTGTCGACTGCTGAGAAGGCACTTGATGCTGTCAACGGCAAGACTGTCAAGGACGAAGTTAGAGGCGATTTTGTCTGCCACGTCGGTGTGCACAACCCGCCTAGTCACCCTAGAAAGAAGGCTCTCTGGGATCTCTTCTCTGCGCCCGAGCGGGTCGAGAAGGACTTGGGCCTGGTTCAGCGACTTGTCAACAAGTTTGAGGAAGACTTCGGCTCTGACTTCAACGCCGTCTTGAAGATCGAGGAACGTGTCGACGACCTTAAGAACGGCGGCCGCCTCCAGCCCGCAGCCACTGCACCCAAGAAGAAGGCCAAGAAGGAACGTGACCTCGACGTCGATGACGGCATGGAAGACGGAGAGGATGGTGCTATCGATGATGACGAGGATGAGGGTGCTGTTGAGGAGGACGACGTTGACGACGAAGACCTCCTGGTCAAGAAGAAGCAGCTGGATCTCATGATTGAGTACCTCAGACGCGTCTACAACTTCTGCTTCTTCTGCGTCTTTGAGAGCGATTCGATTCACGAGCTCACTCGCAAGTGCCCCGGTGGTCACCTTCGTCGCCCGAGGACCACTCTCAGCACTTCTGCCAAGGCTGTTGCGCGCGCTAGTGCCAACGGGGAGCCTTTCCCTGGCAAGAAGCGCAGCGAGATTGAGGAGGAAGGCGAAGCGACCGAGGACAAGAAGTTCCGCGGCACTACCGGCAAGGCAGAACAACAACTGCTTCGCGCCTACAACTGGGTCAAGACATTCGAAGACAAGATTTTACAAATCCTCGAGCCCGAAACGGCAGATCTGCGCAAGCTTGGAGGCCGCCACGTTGAGGATGCCGTCGGTGACGAGCTGCTCAAATACGTCAAGCAGGAGGACGAGCACAAGTGGAGATGCAAGGTTCCCGATTGTGCCAAGTTGTTCAAGGAAGAGCACTTTTGGCGCAAACACGTTGAGAAGCGCCACAACGAATGGCTCGAGACCATTGAGCAAGAGGCAAGTCACCTTTCCCAGTTACTTTATGCCAGCTGCTAACCAACTACAGTTCCATCTTATCAATGCCTATGTCATGGACCCATCCCACATTGCTCCATCAAGGACGGATGCTAACTCCAACGGTCACTTCCCTCCTGCTAATGGCTCGTCTGCAACTGGAACCCCCCGTGGGTTCAATTTGCAGAACTTCACCATGAATGGCATGATGCCCATCCCTGGATTCCCCATGCCACCTGGCGGCTTCCCGCCATTCGTCGGTGGTGGACATCCCGGTATGCAGTCCGGCTGGAATGCCGGCGGCGATGACCGTGGAGGCCCCGGTCCTATTCGCCGAGGAGGCATGAGTGGAAGCCGTGGCAACTACCGAAGCGGTCCCTACGACCGACGCCCGAATCCCCGCTGGGATGGTGGTATGAGGGGAGGAGGCCGCGGTGGCGCCGGCAAGTGGGGAGACGGTGCCGCTGGTGGAGGAGCGGCTGTCGGCCCACGAGAGGCCACTCAAGGACGTAGCCTCAAGAGCTACGAGGATCTCGATCATGTCGCTGGCGGCGGCGGCGGAGAGCTGAATTATTAGGACAAGAACTACTCCCATCGCTTGGAACGTCGCAAAGGAGAGGTCAAGGAGAATTCGAATCAGTAGTTGCTAAGGCTATCGAGCAACCCTCGACTCGGGCGACTAGTCATGGCGCCCAGAGTCGCGCTCTCCTCGAGGGCATGTTCTCTGCAACACAGGCGTTGCATAATCATCGGGCACACTGAGTTGTACTTTGTAAAATAACAAAATTCCGGAGCTAGGTTGGGATTGCGAATTAAAAGGGTTTTCAATTATTTGCGTTTTGGCGGTCGATGACCTGCTTTACTGGATCAACTACCACTTCGCGTTGGATTTGTCCGCCTTGATCAAGTATGTCGGTGAGGAAGATCAAGTCAGTAACCTACTAGCCAGTGGGAAGTACGTTAACACCGATCATCAGACAAAGTCTTGTGAGCCATCTACTATGTTGAGCAGTGTAGAAGCATGTTTTCTCACGTCCTTTGCTAAAGTTGGGTACCTTTATCTGTGTCAACACACGGAAGTCTGATAAGAGCCCATAAACTACTTTTTGACAAGGCTGAGGCCTGTCCTTTATCTCTTTCATACTGTTACTGACTAGACCGTTACTAGCGTTGTTGCCATCGCACTCATTTATAGACTACTTCACCTCTATGGCAGGATATATATACTATTCTGTATCTATGTAAGAATTGGGAGTCTCCCTAACTCTCTTATTTAGTAGATTATTCTATAACAGTATATAAAAACTATTAGTTTAGAGTTTAATAATAGATATGTACTCGTATAAAATCCTAATAGCAACTATAAGCGATATTGTCTTTATTTTTATTTAATTTTTTAAAAACTTTTTTACCTATTATAAGACCTATAAAGTCTTTATTTCTTTAGCTAAAAAGGATAAATATATTTAGTTATATGTCACTAGGTTCGTATAAACAGAAAGGTATAACTAGCTGATAAAAAACTTTAATATATAATATAATAGTTATGTATAACTAGTTATAGTTATTATTATTATAATATCTTTTTTTTATATTAGCTTTTATAAGCCTTTATGTCCTCTTCTTAATCTTCTCGCGATAGGAGATTAGAGACCGCTAATGTTTCTACTTCTACCGCTTTTATAAAGGCCGCCGTACTGTTATTGTCTGGGTCGTTGTCGGAGTGTATTCGTGCTAGAATACGTCGGCGAGAAGAGCGATCGAGAAACGTTTGCCGGTGCTCAAAGGAGCCTCGACTAGATGCTCCTCTAAGCCTTGAAGACTCGGGGACGGCCTTCCCCAATAAGTGGTATGACATCTACGGGATGATTGACTTCCTTCCTAGGAATCCTTTCGAGTCCTTCAACCACTTTGTGAAGTGCTTTTCCACGCTGGTCAACGGGCGCCCCGACAACACTTGCGAGACGGGGGGGGGGTTTAGCCTTCTGGACTTTGGAATACTTCAAATTCCGTATCGCAATATGCATCTCATCTCTGCGGCAAGGTTCTTCACACTCTTGTCCCTGCTCAGCCGGGGCTAAATACTGGCACGTTTTCTTTACATTGTCAATTAATCCATAGACTATAAGGTACCTAATAGATGTCTTGACGTATGTGTATGTACATGCCTTAACGATCTTGCACGAAGGAAATCGAGGAATTCAAGCAAAGTACGTGTATTCCCATCAGCTCTGATATATCCAGCGCGAGCCTTCTCTCCCAATGTAGAAAGTTCATTCAGATCATAGTCTCATAAATGTCGTGAAGATGGAAAATGCAGATAACAAATGCTTTCCCTGATGTGCCCACCCCCCGTCAATATCTCTATCCAACACCATCCTCCATTCGTAAATGTGCGACAAGGGAACCGCCTTGCCTTGAAAACACATTAATCTCGGTTGCTGGCCGTTTCCATCCCTAGGGGAAAAGAAAGATGATAAAAATCACCCAATGAATTCCGTACACAGCAAAGGCTCCCACGGCTGTCCCGTAACCCACACCTTCTCCATGAGCACTCTCGCCTTGTGAACCTGTTAACAAATCAAGTTAGTTCATCTCTCCTCACTCAACACTCACCACTCACGAAACCTTTCAAGTGGGTAGGTTTTGGCCAAAGGAACACTCAGACATACCTGCGTCATCCCATTCCTCTCCACGCTCCGAAATCTCTCTAATATCTTGCTCCTCTGCGCCCCATCCAGCGCATGACACCCAGCCGTAAACATGGGAAACAGGAACCCCGTCTCCGCCGACCCGCCCGGCACGATACCCTCCAAGCACGCCACGATCCTCGTCACCGGGCCCTGGACGTCCTCGTGGCCCGGTGGCTTGCCTAGGATGCGCCTGTGTAAGTGCACGAGCCCAGCCCAGTGGAACGCCTCGTTCAAGAGAACCATCTCTTCCCTATTATCCTGGCTATCAACCTCAACGCCGTTGTCCTGACTTCGACTCCAGTTCTGGTTGGTGACGGTAATATGTCTGCACGGGCGTGACGTCTGCGCTATGCTGAACATCAGCTCCTGTTCCAAGAGCTGAGCCCGCTCGGCGCAAGCTGCATTCGGAGACCAGACAAGTTGCGGCGAGTGCCCGCTCAGAGCGAACCGCTGCTCGTCGCAACGGCGCGCCAGCTCTGCGATCTGGGCTAGTACCTGGACACAGCGCGTAGTGAACCCCATGATACAGTCAATCTCATCCCGGTGATAGCCGGGATTATGAACCGTGTATTCGAGCAGCCAGAGCCGCGAAGACTCCGCATCAGGCACACCACCACTCAAGTTCCCCAAAACATCCAAGTACGCGAACCAGCTCCACAGAAAGGCACACGAGCCGTCCTCCTGCAGTCCATTCTCGTTTGTCCTGCGTAGGTCGGCCAGCCGCCTCCACATGAGCGTCCGAGCCAGGTTCAGGTGCCGCTGCCATGGAATATCATACCCGAAGGCGGTGGGCGAGATAATCTCCAGCGAGGCGAGCATGATGGCGGTGGCGAGACTCGTGTTTGAAATGATCTTGTCCCTGTCATTGAGGGCCTGCCGGAGGGCGGGGAATATGTCTTGCACCCAGATCGCTATCCTCATCTGCGGTTCCTTCTTTCCGAGAAGTCTCGATCTATGGGCGGCTACGAACCACTACGTCAGATGAGGAATGACAGAACGCGCGCGTGGGGATCAATTACCCGAGTAGGCCAGGAGTAAGCTAAGTAGGTGGTCGTTACCGGCGGCCATTTGTGGCAAAATCGTGCGAAAGGGGTTGGATTTGGGGTCGTCGTATGGTACGAGAACTATATTTGGGTCAGCAGGCTTGATGACAGGAATCATGGGCATTCTTACCCTTGGCGGTGTGGTTCAGGAAGTGATGCTGTCATTCGGACGTTATTCCACAACTGTAAGGTAGGCAGCAAAACGACGGGACTACTTACGAAGTACTGTTTACCAAAGTCACAAGTGTTATGTAAACATCTACTTGAAGACTCAAAGTCTGACTTACAAGGAGGTTCATGGAGTTTTCGCGAAGTCTACTATCATTCAGCCTCGAACCAGTCAAGATTAGTAGAGACTCACTTGGCAGGAAGGGGCTCAATGTTTCGCGGTATCCATATCGGAATAGGCTGGCCATAGTACCCGACCCCAGGCACCGTGACATGGCTGCTCTCGTATTGCTGGGAATCAAATCCAACACCCACAGCTTGGAGGATATGCCCAGAATGTTTAATAGAAGCCACGGTCTGAGATATGGCCCCTATATCATGATTCTGGGCATAGTCAGCATCTGGTATGCCAAGATCAAAGCCGTAAAATGTAGCCTCCTCAGATACCCCCTGCTTGAATCCAGAGTTGAATAAAAGTGGACCAAAAGACGGAACCAGTCCCTTGTTCACACCATACACATGGCGGGGAGAGCTCGAGAGCAGATAGTCTACAGATAGTCGACTATTTTCTGGGGACGCTGGCGAAGGCAGGCTTAACCTGGGCGACCTCATCTCATCGTCAGATTTGATTCCTAACGAGACGGGCGTCAAGGGAGAACCGATCGGTGTTGAAACGGTGCCCGAGCGGAGAAGAGACGCGGGAGGACTTTTCCCCATTAGAGAAATTGGCGAAGATATAGGGCCATACTGGCTGAACGCATCCAGGTTACCTGATTCAGCAAGGGACTTGGACCTCTTGTATAATCTCTGTGAAGTGTTTGGAGTTGCGGGAACGATTCGACGTAGGCTTGACGTCGAGGAATGGCTTCGAGCATTGTGGTTTGGGGTGCTAAGTGGCGGAGCAAAATGACCGCCATGCTGTTGCTGGATCGATCGGGAAGAGGCACCCTGAGATCGACTCAAGCAGTCATTATAAGACTCTAGCTGTTCAAGCTTTCTCTTCCCTGTCTCAACGCTGACCGGAGCAGTCTGGACGCGTTTCGCTATAGGCTTCGGATCTAAACCCTGGGTCGGGTTGTTAATGGTAAACGTATGATTGAACGATGGCTGTTCTGTGTGGGAGGAATCTTTGAATGGCTGGGCGGTCCCTAGTAGTGTTCCCAAAGAAAGAGATCTCTTCGTTCGACGGCCCTCCCAATTTAGTCGTACACTATAATCGCAAGGCTCCCCAGTTCGTTGGCAACTGTGTGTGTGTGTGTGTATGTTAGCCGTCCACTGACTGCAGTCTCTCGCGCCAGCGGCGTCCCAAAAGCATATCACTTGAGTGTAGATAGTACGAACTTGATACACGTCGGGTGCTCTTCACCACATTTCACTTTCCGAGCTTTGCACGGCCTATAGGCGTGTTAGTCAGTTGGAGATGACAATTAGACTAAGACCAAGCCATGTACATCAACGTCACAGAGCATAGTCAACTCACCAACAACCATTTCGGCTTCGACGTTTCGGCTCCGGCGCCCCTGGCTTCTTCGGACGTGGCATACTGGACCGGAAACCTCGATCCTGGCAATGAGAAAGGGACGAGCCGAACCGAAAGGGGCGGGGTCGAAGCAGGTTGATTGGCTAGTTCATGCTACGCGAACATGCAGCGCAGGTACGGAATCCGGGGGCCCGCGTCTATGAAATATCCATCTGTGAGATGCTTGAGCGCACTGTCTTTCACTATCAATGGCGGAGGTAAGTTGTAGACTACGTTTGAGATCGCTTGCGATAACGCCGGCTCGCCCACTTCGAAGAACGGATGTGCGCGCGCCGTTAGACATGAGGTACGCCCAAACGTCGTCTATAAGTACGGGGTGGTCACTGGCGGGCGAGATCGGGCTCCGAATTGGGTTGCGGTGATGCAGCGCCGATTGCGGGATCGTAAGCGGCCCAATGCTGGCCTTTTGCGTCCACGTGAACAACGTACAGCCTCACTTAGTTGAGTGGACTTGAGCTGATATGCAGCTGCATCGCGAGACATGTCTGTATCAGCAGCGAGGCTTGCGGGGATGCTGCGTCCTCTCATTGCTTTTTCCGCTCCATTTCACTTGTGCCCTGATGTGGGGGCGTCTCGAGCAGTTTGGTCTCATCTCTTTCATTACTTGGCGTCTTTCGACAAAACGGGCTATACGATGTCGATGTTGAGGATCTTGATGTCCTCCTCTGGCTTTTCCTTATACGTCCGCGCATTCTCGATCTTGTGGACAACGTCGAACCCTTGGGTTGCTCGCCCGAATATAGTGTGCTTCCCGTCCAGCCAAGGCTGTTTGCAACTGTTAGGACTGCATTATATCTAAGTCACCGAGTTGGGCTGTACTCACCGTCTTTTCCGTTGTGATAAAGAACTGACTGCCATTGGTGTTTGGGCCTGCATTAGCCATGCTGACTGTGTATGGCTTGTCGTGCTTCAGACTGCTGAATTCATCTGCGAATTCCTTTCCCCATATACTCTCGCCACCCGTGCCGTCGCCGAGAGGATCTCCACCTTGGATCATGAACTTGCGGATAACACGGTGGAAAATCGTGTTGTTGTAGTAGCCACTCTTTGAGTGGGTGACGAAGTTCTCAACAGCCTTGGGTGCCGCATCGGGGAAGAGACGAATGTGAATATCGCCGTAGTTGGTGTGGATTACAGCGGCCGTTCCAGTCTCTGCCTTCTTGGCCTCTTCTGCCTTCTTCTGGCCAAGCATTGTAGGCTTTTCGTTCTGGACGTCTCGCACCGACTTTGAGATTTCTTCGTCATTGGTAAACATGTAAAACCGCTGCTTGTTGACTCCTGTCGTTATCAAGATAGGGTCTCTGGACTCGGACTCCTGAAGCAGGGGGTTGGCAGAAGCACCCATCTCAACGGTAGTAATGCCCTTCTTCTGCGGTTGACCTTGATATATCGCCAGGTTGACGGCTCTGAAGTTTTCTTCTTTGCCGTAAACCTTGACAATCTGATTGGTGTAAGTGTTCAACACTTTAACGCCGGATATTGAGCCGTAAAGAACGAAGTTGCCAGACTCGTCAAAGATGACGTTTGCCTTGTCTCTGTACGCTGCCGAGTCAATCTCTCGCTCTACGGCGAATCTGCGACCGAACTCTACAGTCTCCAGCTTTTTCAGCGCCAACCCAGCATGCTGCATATCCTCAATTACTTGAAGAGATTCGTCATATGTTCGGTACAGTTTTCCAGACGCAAAGTCGAAGATTCGGATTTTCCTGTCTGGCTGAGAGAACGCCGCAAACTGCTTGCCTGTCGGTGAAATCGTGATCGATGTCGGTACTGATTTTGCCTTTTTGAAATCGAACAGATTCGTCGAAGCCTTGAACTCAAACACGTTGTCTGGTTTCTCGTAGTCGCCGCTCGGTCGCCAGTACTCCAGCATGCCCTTTTCGTCCGCAGACAGCACACAATCATAGGCACTGTTGAAAGCCATGATTGAGACCGGACTTCTGTGTAGAGACTTGATTGTGTGAATCGGGTCTTGTCTCTCTCCCCTGCCATCGAAAATGTGGATATTGGAGTTGGCATCCTCGGACACCGCAAGGAGAGGCAGCGAAGCCCCTCGGTTGTGAACCCAGCAAAGGCACCTCGGTACGAAGGTCAACTTCAGCATCGCCAGAAGATCGAACGTGATAACATCAAAGATCTTGACAGTCTTGTCTGCCCCAGCAGTTGCAAAGCTTCTCCCGTCTTGGCTGACGGAGACGGACTTGATCTCGTCCGCGTGCGCCTTGAACTCCTTGACGAATTCGATCCCCTCGGCCACCTTTTTCCAGAACTTCACAACACCGTCTACAGACGAGGTCACAATAAAGTCCGTCAGAGGCGTCACTGTCACGAAAGACAGTTGCTCCTTGTGCATCAGAGACTTGGAATACCGGGTCGACTTGGGCAGCGCAGCAATGTAGAGCTTTTCGTATGGGAGAACGCGGCGCTTCTTCTTCTTTGGTGCTTCTGAGGGGAGCTGGGGGCCCATATCGTCATCGGAGGAGCTGTCTACGCACGCCGTCAGTCCAACCATGGTCACATAGTCGTGCTAGAAGAGAGTCCCATGTTGTATGGCGTGTGCTTACCGTCATCTTGGGCAACGAGGTCCGCATGACTTCGCTTGTTGGTTTTGACGTCGTCGTCGGCCATGTTTTCGATGCCGAAGTTCAAAGGTACAGCGACGGCGAGTGTGGTGACCGTAAGTGCAAGTGCTCGTCGCGTGGTAAGGCTGAGATGGAAATCCAGGAAGCTTGTGGTGGTTTGCAGGAAGCTCTCTCAATTGATCCAATCAGATGATGGTGCCGGGGAAGTGGCAGCCAACGTAAAGCAGCCTTGCTGCCGGCACTGGACCCACCCTGAGCTTCTTCTTAGTTTGGCTTTAGCGGCCGGCAACACATGCCGCGGGCTGCGATGGGGCTTCCAGGATTCCAGGTTAGGGGGCCTGCGTGGATCTTTGGTGACCTTGAGGTGCGATCAGGTACGGGGCACCGCGCCGCCGGGATCCATCAGTGACCTCATGACGAAGCCTTCCGAAGGCACCGGACAGTTGCAACTTGCCGCGATCCGTCAGCCTGACGATGCATCGATAGGAACCTTGATTAGTCGGCGACGAAGTTTTCTCTTAAAGAAAACAAATAAATAAGACGCTCCCTTGCCGGAATCATCTTCACAAGGTTTTCGTCTCAAGGCATCAACGAATACGACGACCCAATCCCTCGGGCTTCTCCCTCCCTGCCCTCAACAATTCCTCTCCTTTGGGTACCGTCTCATTGCGGAACTGCCAACTCATCCCTTATTTTACAGCAAAAATACTCCAAACCCACGACATTGGAACACACGGCATCATTGTAAAAATCGAGGCAAAATAAGATGGCCAAACATCAGCTACAGCGGCTGCAGTCGCCTTCCCGAACAGCGTCCCTGTTGCTACACGTTACCGGCATCGTTTCTTTTATCGCATCCTTCAACTTCCTGAATGGACTCACTCACGACATCTCTATGGGCTTTGGAGGAAACTACCAGCACCTCACCAACATCGGACTGATTCTCTCGTTTGTGACGTTCGTGACGGGACTGTTGGCTGATCTCACCCTCAGCCCTTCGTTGTTTGCTGTGAAGAATGCCCTGGCGACCACGGCAGCACCGCTCGAGGTTCTCATCAGCATCTTGTACTGGGGAATCCGCTCCATCGACAAGCGTTTGCTAATTCCCGAGGGATTCGAGCTTCACTGGCTACCGGATGTTGGATTCCATCTGGTCCCTGCCGTCGTCCTGTCTCTGGACCTCGTCCTGTTCAGCCCGCCATGGACGATTCGCGCGTACTCGGCCATGGCGATCAGTATGATCTTTGCCTTCCTGTACTGGGGCTGGGTTGAGCTGTGCTTCAGCAGAAACGGATGGCATGAACAATCGTCTTCCTTGACTGAGTTTCTAGTCCGCTAACCAGCTGCAGGTACCCTTACCCTATTTTCGATGTTCTCAACACCGTACAGCGTGTGGGATTGTTCACTTTTTCGGCTGCGCTTATGACCGCGAGCACGAGTCTCTTGAAGTGGGTGTATGGCCGATTCAATGGCTATGGGAAGATGGAAAAAGAGGCTTACAAGCCCCTGAAAAAGACGATCTAAGCTTTGATGTATAGGTGCTGTATTGTAAGACTGGTACCAAGGGTTCGCGGGGTTCAAAGCGACATCGGTGGTGTTTAGAGCAGATTTTTAAAGTATTTGGAGTATTAGATTGGATGTGGTTAGATGACATGTCAAACTAGGGCGCCTTGGGAATAAGACTACGGTACATACCAAACCATTTGCTCCGAATATTCGTCCCCGATAGGTTGGATCAGAAGAGTTGAAGGCATCCAATAAATACCACCTCAGCTCAGGGCACGTCAAAGTCGACGTAGCACTGACTGCACTCTCAGTCTGCAATAGAAATGCCCGTTCCTCGGTGCTGTCGCGGGCATTTCCCAGGCGGTGAGACCCATCTTGTGGCGCCATGGACTGAGGTAAGGCCGGCTGGACAGGTCCACAGGGGGGGTAACGCTCACGTCACAGCCTTAATTCAGCGAGAAAGGTGCGGCAAGGATACCCCTCACTGTTGGCCCATTGGCTCACTGGTGGCAACCTGGAAGTTTGCTTGCACTCTTTTGCATGAGGCGGCCCTAACTTGACTTGAGTCTTGAAGTGGTGGTGGTGGTGGTCAAGGTGGTGCTTGACTTTTTTCTGGGTCCGTCTTCGGCGGGGTACTGCCGGCCGGGGTGGCACTGGACAGGGGACGAATGAGTCTTCGCCCATTTGTGCTCAGGTCTGATGTAAGGTATTCCAGTCCTCGAAGCTGCCCTCCTTCAGACACAGCAACCTACAAACACAGAAGAAAAAAGTCTATTTCTCTTTCCAATTGCACTTTCTTCACTTGTCAACAACCTGAGTGTTCCTTCAATTGACTCGTTCAGCATTCACTGAGCGTTCAGCGTCCAATTGTGTCTTGGCTTTGAATATTTCGCCGCCACCATGTCTGTAAGTCACTTCTCGCAACCCCCCCGGCCACTGCGCGCGCGCGCAAGTACACTGACCTCTGACTCACCACTCTACCGCAGAGCTTCTTCATCGAGAACAAGAATGTCGGCAACAAGGCCGACAGCGAAGATTGGAGAAGTACAAACTGCATTGGTCCTTTCTCAGTGGTCACTTTAAGCTAATTGACGTACCAGTTCGCGGCTACAACCCGTTGACGTCGCCCGATCTGCTCCAGCACGAGATTGCCCAAACCCCCAAGTCGAAGCAAACCGTGATCGAGGGCCGTGACGAGTCCGTCGCTATTGTCAATGGCACCGACAAGAAGGAGAGACTGCTGGTCATCATTGGCCCTTGCTCCATCCACGACCCCAAAGCTGCTCTCGAGTACTGCGATATGTTGTTGCAAGAGAAGGAGAAGCACAAGGACGAGCTCCTCATCGTGATGCGCTCCTACCTCGAGAAGCCGCGCACAACAGTCGGATGGAAGGGATTGATCAACGACCCGGATATCGACAACAGCTTCAAGATTAACAAGGGTCTGCGCCTGTCAAGACAGCTCTTCGTCGACCTCACCGACAGGGGCATGCCTATTGCCAGCGAGATGCTCGATACCATCTCGCCCCAGTTCCTTGCCGATCTGCTGTCCGTCGGTGCTGTTGGCGCGAGAACCACTGAGAGTCAGCTGCACCGAGAGCTGGCGAGCGGTCTCAGTTTCCCCGTCGGTTTCAAGAACGGCACTGACGGCTCGCTTGGTGTCTCTATTGATGCCATTGGCGCCGTCAGACACCCCCACCACTTCCTTTCTGTTACCAAGCCCGGTGTCGTCGCTGTCGTCGGTACGCTGGGTAACGAGGACTGCTTCACGATTCTCAGAGGTGGTACTCGGGGCACTAACTACGATGCCAAGAGCATTGCTGAGGCCAAGGCTGCCTTGGAAAAGGCCGGCCTCCCCCAAAGACTCATGGTCGACTGCTCCCACGGCAACTCCCTGAAGAACCATAAGAACCAGCCCAAGGTTGCTGCCGACCTCGCTGGCCAGATTGCCAGCGGCGAGACTGGCATCATGGGTGTCATGATTGAGAGCAACATCAACGAGGGTGAGTACCTGTCTAGGTCATTGCATGTAGTTGCAGATGCTAATTTTTTGATAGGTAATCAGAAGGTGCCGAAGGAGGGCAAGGAGGGCCTGAAGTACGGAGTCAGCATCACAGACGCATGCATCCACTGGGATGACACCATTTCTGTCCTTGATCAGTTGGCCAACGCAGTGAAGCAGCGCCGCGAGGTCATCAGCAAGAACGGCACCTGAGTAAGGCAGTTGGGTTTCGAACGATTTTGCGAATGTGGTCGGTTCCATGGTACGTAGATCGGCCACAAGGCGTGGCTGACGATTTGGACGAGGGAAAAAGTGTGCATATACCGAGAGCATACCTGCCGTGAGTTGCAGGGGCTTCGGTTTGGCGAGGGTAAAAAAGTTTTGTAGTTTTGTTGAATAAAGTCCACCTGATACCCAAGTCCTTCGCTATTCATGTCGTTCGGGCATGTGAGATGCTGAGCTGTTGAGAGGTTCGGAACTAACTCAATCATTTTAATTGTCTCTCAAGTTCTGTCGCGCCCTCGATTTGAGGTAGTGAGTTATGTTAGAAATAAACAATTCATCGTCCAATGTCGTGTTGTGATGCATGTAGTAGATCGCTGCAGTTGCATCCAATTCAGGCCAATCATGGGGGTGATATTTCTCAGTCCGAGGGTTGGCAGATGCCAGCTGTTGGGTTCACTTGGGTGAGACGGGCGATCGGAAATACGTGTGGTCAATTGAGCGCAACCGGGCAACTACGGGTAAGAGGAAGGAAGCGAAAAGTCGCCGGAACGGAAGATGTCATTGACCGTGCCCATCGGCCAATCAGAGACGTCCCATACCTAAGGCACTCGAAAACTGCCTCAAGCGATTTTCTCCTGCCTCGACTGCTGTACCATAGAAACGATCTCCGCCACGAGACCACCTCCCACCAATTGCCCCATCATACTGTTCGCGGCTGTCTCTGTAGCTGCGGATTGCGGATACGGCTCGCCCATCATGTTGGCAAGGTCCTGCTTGCGCTCGGCGCGCACTTTCACAAATGGCGCTGTCACGATTTCAAAGGTACGCAGATGAGCTGATCACGAGTCGAAATTCCCGAGGCAATCCGACCGACCGCCAACGAACACGCCCGAGCCCGGCCTCAATGCCCGTCGACGGACATCAATGGACATCAAGGACTTGGGGGAAATTCGCTGACAATGATTGATACAGCGTGCCGCCTCTACTTCCAGCGGCGCTGGTGCCGAAGCTTCCTCTAGACTGAACCTCGCCGCCGTCACGTCGACGTCTCTCGCCTTGGGCTCCATGGCCTGGTACTACCACCTCTACGGACCTTCCGCCAATGCTGCCGCACCGGCTGAGGAGGGGTGAGTTTTTGCCTATCCGTACGCGGTCGATGCGGGACAATTGCTCGAATGCCGCCGAATCCCTTGGGTTGAGGCATAATCGACAATGAAACCGGGGCCGACCGACGACGAACGATCACTGAGCTAAATTATCATCTTCCAGTCTTCACTCGACCAACTACCCTTGGGTTCACGAGCAATGGTTCAAGACCTTTGACCACCAGGCGTAAGTAGAACACCACGTTCATTTTTCCGACCATCCGGGATGTATGACGCTTACATTGAATTGCAGCCTCCGCCGTGGTTTCCAGGTCTACCGCGAGGTCTGCGCCTCTTGCCACTCTCTCAGCCGTGTCCCCTACCGAACTCTCGTCGGCACCGTCTTGACCGTCGACGAGGCCAAGGCCATGGCCGAGGAGAACGAGTACCCCGGTGAGCCCAACGAGCAGGGTGACATCGAGATGCGCCCCGGCAAGCTCTCCGACTACATGCCCGACCCCTACAAGAACGAGGAGGCTGCCCGTTTCGCCAACAACGGTGCCCTCCCCCCTGACCTGAGCTTGATCGTCAAGGCCCGCCACGGGGGCTGCAACTACATCTTCAGCCTGTTGACTGGTTACCCCGAGGAGCCCCCCGCGGGCGCCGTCGTCGCTCCCGGCATGAACTTCAACCCCTACTTCCCCGGTACCGGTATCGCCATGGCCCGTGTCCTTTACGAGGACCTCGTCGAGTACGAGGACGGCACCCCCGCCTCCACCTCGCAGATGGCAAAGGACGTTGTCGAGTTCCTCAACTGGGCTGCTGAGCCCGAGATGGACGACCGCAAGCGCATGGGTATGAAGGTTCTCGTGGTTTCGGCCTCCCTCTGGGCCCTCAGCGTCTGGGTCAAGAAGTACAAGTGGGCCTGGCTCAAGTCGAGAAAGCTCGCCTACGACCCTCCCAAGGAGACCAAGGTTCGCCACTAAATTAGCATGGCAACATTTCGGTTGTCTCTGTGTATGTTATACTAGGCTCTCTAAAACAGCTCCTTTGTTAGTGGAGGCGGCAGAGACGAGATTCATCGTTGGGAGCAATATGGGGAGCGATAGAGTGTAAATCAGATGGTCCTTTTTCAATACCTGACTCCTTGATAATGACAAGACAAGATTACAATTCAATGTGCCATGCCCATGTTTCAGTGATGTGCCACGTAACAACGTACTACAAGAGTCTGGTGAGCAAGCTATTATTTCGAGATGATTTATGACTGCTATCAACAGAGAGCATCTCGTTAGATACGGAGTCATAGACACAGATGTGACTAAAAACTCGATGCAACCGTAGGCTGGTGGAAACAACGTTGTCTTCTACACTGTCTCGGTCACTGATTTGCCGAGGCGCAGTCGTACCTTTAGGTAAGGTGATGGAACAATGCGAGGTTTGTCACTTAAAGGCATATTTCGCCCCCATCTTCATAAATATTTGGATAAAAAACGATGTTTCATCCCATGTTTTCCCTCTAGACCCCTAGCTCGTACAGACTTCTGTGACTTTGCAGGCATTTCCAGTATCGTTTGTCGCCGATGACCACCAGTTTCTGAGCAACGATGAGTGAGCGGCCGGGGTTTGCATCTAACTCAGGCAGGTAGTCAGGGGGTGTCCATTGGTGGGAAGACGCATCTGGTGGGTCTCTTGGAGGTGCTCCAGCAACCTGCTCCAAAGACCTGGGCGAGTTGAAAGGAACAGCGGAGGAAGGAAACGACCGGTTTTCCAGCGGACGGCGCGCTTTCCGATCAGTTGGGTCCAGCGCTGAGTCCGCTGAGATGACTGCGCTGACAGAACAGGTGGAAAGCACGACCTTGACCAATCTAATTATTCCATTCAACGCTCGTTGGTGTCCACCTCAACTCATTAAACTGGGCAACTCTCGTCAGGCCCAAAAGCTCCGAGCCGGGCCTGGCCACCAGTGCCACCTCAAAGGCACCCTCCAGTGCCTCCGCTGCCAGAGCCTGCTCACATGGACGTATGTGCCCGCAGCTAACTAGCAACACCACCACTCCCACCACCACCACCTTACCCCCCTCCTCCTCCACGAAGGAGCTGCCGAGTCAAGAAGAGCGAGTGGGAAGGAGCGTTTTTCACTCGTCATCAAGTCCTCCCTCTTCTTGTGAGGTCTTTTGCTCTCCATCTTTGACCAGAAGCAAGCCCTCAACGGTTTGTTTCGTTATCTCATACCCTTTCCTTTCGGTTCTTATCGACAAGAAAGATTTACGGGGAACCTTATCAGCGAACCTCGCCTTGCCGACCACGAATTCAACCACCACCAACGCTTGGTTTCTCGCCTCCTTCCAACGACGAGAAAACCCCTGCGCATCGATCTACGAGCTTAATACCACAGATGACTCTCACAACAGCCCCTGCCTAAATCGAACCAGACAGAACAGAAACCCGATGCCATCCGTCGCCGAGGAGCATCCACGGCTGATGGCGATGGCGTCCGGCAGGAAGCGCAGACGAGACGTCAACGACGCCAACACCAACGACCTGCAGTTGCCAGGTCCCCTGTACGAGAAACTCGCCCAGTATCAGGCCGCAACGAACAACTGGAACGCTGACGGCGTTTTTGGAGGCAGGCCCATTCAGCAGCAGATTCAACAGCAGCAACAACAGCAGCACCTGGGAGGCAATGCCCTTCGCTTCCCTTCCAGTAATAATGACCGGTTGAGATATCAATTTGGCTTCTCCGACGATATCGCTGCCTCCGCCGAAGCCTCACGCCAGAACATCGACTCGGCGCCTCGTAAAATAGCGCCACTCCCTGTACCCAAACGACAACGCATGTTCGACGACGATAACGACAATGATGCGGATCTCGGTAGCTCGAATGGTGGTTCTACGTCACAGTATGACCCGCAGCAAAGACGGGGTAGCAAGTCGTCGACGGGATCTCATCATACCTCTCATTCGGCACAGAACCATGCGGATGCAGCTGGTAACAGAACTAAGACGCCCTCATCCTTGGCTCCCTGTCACATCTGCCACCGCCGCCCTACGAAGAAATCAGACCTCGATTCGTTTGCAGATTGCCAGGGTTGTGGACAACGATCATGCTATATCTGCGTCAGAGAGTGCCAGGGCTGGGAGAAGGACGGACGGCCGAGTAGCAACGGCGGCATGAACAGTATGCAACAAGGCCAAGAGCAAGACGGAGTCGACCTCTCACGGTCGTGTACTATGGACGACGTGGATGACGACAGGCAACGACAATCAAGAGAAGACGAAGAGTCAAAGAGGACTGGCCGAGCCACTCGACACAACAGCTGGACGGGAGGCGGTCATCGGCAGATGGTCTGCAGTCGCTGCTGTATCGAGAAGGGCGCCGAGGGCGACATCGTTTGCCTGGGCTGCCTATCACGCATGGTGTCAGTCTAGCGTGACTGTGACGCCCTGTGGAAGGGCTATTCTTTTCGTTTTCTTGTTTTCAAATCATAGCGTTCAAGGAGGTTCTTTTTCAACAGTCACAACGCCCACGAAAGACAGTGGAGCGTACGGCACTGCTAATGAAGGCATGCATATCCTTTGGTAATGGAGCAATCTGGGCAATGCTGAGGCAGCATGGGACGTTGTTGTTTTTCGCATCGGAGGGAAGATACCACTAGGGAGTAGCGGAAGAGAGGGATGGGTTGAAAATACTCCGCGTTCACGTACCTATTCTCGCTGCGCAAGGTAGGCTGGAGAGGCTAGAGAGCTTCGTCTAGCTGTAGTTCAATGTAATTCTACGGCCAACAATACCAATTCTATCAAACGAAGCCATCATCTACGATTCAGGGATCAAAGATTCAGGCAATGAGCCAGACTAGTAATGTTACTTGCAGCATGTGCCCCTCGGCAAACCGAACTGCCACAAGAAAAGCTACGTTACGCGCGGTCATTTCCCTACGTACCTTAGCCTGGCAGCCAGACTCATCATGTCACTTGCAAAGCACGCTTGTAAACCTCGACTGGCACATGAAAAGCATGATCTATTTCTCCTTTCTCTCGGAAGGTATCACGCCCTCTAGAACCTTCCCCGATCCGAAGCCTGCCTATTCTTACAGCCTTTTGAAAAAAGGGACATGACGAAACTCCGTGACCCCCCCTTCCATCTCGTAACCTCTGGATTTGCCCATCTTAGTTGTATTGCATGTAGCTGGCCGTCGAGTTGAACTTGAGGTTGGCCTTGATGACCTTGTCCACGGCGCTGAGGAAGTCCTTCTCCGTCGCCACCTTTCTCCGGGCGCGGATGGCGAACATACCGGCCTCGGTACAGACACTGCGAAGCTCGGCACCCGTGGCATTGGGGCACAGACGCGAGATGAGCTCCCACCGAATGTCCCGCTCGACTGACATGCTCTTGGCGTGGATACGCAGAATGTTGGCGCGACCCTCGAGGTCGGGCAGGGAGAACTCAATCTTCCGGTCGATACGACCGGGTCTCATCAGGGCGGGATCGAGAGTGGAGGGTCTGTTGGTTGCGAACATGACCTTGATGTTGCCACGAGCGTCGAAACCGTCCAGCTGAGTAATGAGCTCCAGCATAGTTCTCTGAACCTCGTTGTCTCCACCAGCACCGTCGTCGAAACGGGCACCACCAATGGCGTCGATTTCGTCAAAGAAGATAATGCAGGCCTTCTTCGTCCGCGCCATCTCGAAAAGCTCGCGCACCATTCTTGCACCCTCACCGACGTACTTCTGGACCAACTCACTGCCGATGACTCGGATGAAGGTAGCGTCTGTTCTGTTGGCGACAGCTCGGGCGCAGAGGGTCTTTCCGGTACCGGGGGGGCCGTACAGCAGGGCACCCTTCGGGGGGTCGATACCGAGGTTGACGAACCGCTCTGGCGACAGCAGGGGCATCTCGACGACTTCGCGTAGCTTCTCGACCTGCTCCTTTGAACCACCAACATCTCCGTATGTAACATCGGGCTTCTCCTCGACCGTCATCATCGTAACGCTGGCATCGATCTTGGGTGGCAGCGGCAGAAGAATCTGGTACTTGTTCCTATCGACACCAACTCGCATGCCCTCTTCGATATCCGTAGGACTCACTCTCTCGCCAAGCTGCACGACGAACTTGGCAATCTGCTTGACGTTGATGACATATTTGCTCTTGGAGTCGTCCTTCTCATCGGGGATGATCTTTGTACACCGGGCGACCTGGAGAGGCTGTTCTTCCGACATGCGTTGCCGGTCTGCTGCTACGTCCCAAAGGTGAGGAGGGGCAAGACCCGTGTCGGATTCCTAGTTAAGTCAGACCGAGTTGCATCAGCCAAGGAGGGGCAGGCGCAGCTACCTTGACACCGATCTTCTCATCTACGCTTGTTTGCTTCTCCTTGATCTGTTGCTCGAGCTTCTTGATGGCAGCACCGTACGGGGCGGCGCCGTAGGTCTTGAGCACTTGGATATCTCTGGGCATTGTTAGTCGACAATGAATCGAAACTCGGACTTGGTGCGGTGACGGACTCATCGGTCAACGGTGTGATCTTCTTCTCTTCGACCTCATCGTCTGCGTAGGTCTTCTGGTATTTCTCCCAGTTCTGGCCGGTAGCGGAAGGCTAATGCTCCAGTTAACACTGCAATCGAGGGAAGTGGACACGCAGGGTCCATACCATGATGTAGGATGAGGACTGGACGTCCTACTGCCGATTATTATGATTGGGGTGGGTTCGTTGGAGGTTTCGGTTCGGAGGTTTATCGAGATAGAATCGCGGGGTTTGGAGGAAGTGGTCGCGTCGGTCGTCAATGAGTATGGTGCTTGGGGGTGGAATCGTGGGATGGAGGTGGTGATGGAAGACGGTTCCGTAATCCAGGTTGCCTTGAGCTCCAAAGCACGGGCCACAGATGCGAGGCTGCTGTGGAGCTAGGCCCGGTGTGGGCAAAATGCAAACAGAACTGACGCAAGGTACCTTGAGGTACCGGGGCAGGAACAACCTGACGGCCGCTAAAAAATATCCCACCGCCGCTGGGGGGTTGCTACCTGAGAGAAAGTGGGCGATCGCAAAAGAAGGCGACAGCGGGACAGGCCCACGACGATACCGATACCTTTGCACCCCGTGTTTAGCTTGTCTTCCCGACCCCGAACTCTCGATAACAAGCACAACACAAATCAGATTCTTCAAAATGGCTACCACTGCAGCTGCCCCGGTCGGAGGAGGCTCTGGCAATGCCACTTTCAAGGTACGAACTGCGCGCCCATATTGAAGCTTCTAGAGGGGGAGCTATTGCTAATACTTCACCTACAGGACAAGGAGAAGCCCGTCGCCGTCCGCTCCTCCAACATTGTTGCTGCGAGAGGTGAGCAAGACAAACAGACCTGCAAGCTTTCTAGATCATCAACTGACTCGACTTGACTACTAGCCGTCGCCGATGCGATCCGAACTTCTCTGGGCCCCCGCGGCATGGACAAGATGATTCGAAGTGGAAAGGGCGAGACGATCATTACCAACGATGGCAACACAATGTTGAAGAGCATGTCCGTCATGCACCCGACAGCAAAGATGTTGGTCAACCTTTCGGCGGCACAGGACGTGGAGGCGGGAGACGGTACAACATCCGTGGTTGTCATTTGCGGTAGCTTGCTTGGTGCCGCCGACAGACTGCTGTCAAAAGGAATCCACCCCTCCGTCATCTCAGAGGCTTTCCAGAGAGCTGCTGCCGCAGCTGTCGAGGTTCTCCACGACATGTCACAACCCATTTCCCTCACCGACACAGCATCCCTGCTCCAGGCAGCCAACACATCTCTGTCCTCCAAGATTGTGTCGCAATACTCCAACATCCTCGGCCCCATGGCTGTCAACTCCGTTGTCAAGACCATCGACCTCAAGACGGCAGACAACGTCGACCTGAAGAACATCAGAATCGTCAAGAAGGTTGGCGGAACCATCGAGGACAGTGAGCTTTCAGATGGCTTGATCTTGACGCAGCCTGTTCTCAAGGGTGCTGGTGGTCCTGCAAGAATCGAGAAGGCCAGAATCGGTCTTATTCAGTTCCAGCTCAGCCCTCCCAAGCCCGATGTAAGGTTACCCCTCAGATTCCCCTTTTTGCGGTTGCTGACCAATCCAGATGGAAAACACTATCCAAGTGAACGACTACAGACAGATGGATAAGATCGTCAAGGAGGAGCGTCTCTACCTTCTCAACATGGTCAAGAAGATCAAGAAGGCGAAGTGCAACGTTCTCTTCATCCAGAAGTCCATCCTTCGCGATGCTGTCAACGACCTGTCCCTGCACTTCCTCGCCAAGCTTGGCATTCTTGCCGTTAAGGATATCGAGCGTGATGAGATCGAGTTCATCTGCAAGTCTACCGGCTGCAAGCCCATTGCCGATGTCGACTCCTTCACAGAGGACAAGCTCGGCGCAGCTGATCTCGTCGAGGAGGTTCAGTCTAACGGAGCTCGCATGGTCAAGGTGACCGGCGCCAAGGCCACTGGCAAGACCGTCTCCGTCATCGTTCGCGGCGCTAACTCTCTCATCCTTGATGAGGCTGAGCGCAGTTTGCACGACGCCCACTGCGTTGTTCGCTGCTTGGTGAAGAAGAAGGCTTTGATCGCCGGTGGTGGTGCTGCTGAGATCGAGATCGCGTCTCAGCTCTCCAAGCGCGCGCGTGAGTTGACGGGTACCGAGGCCATTTGCTGGAAGGCATTTGCCGACGCTCTGGAAGTTGTACCTACCACTCTGGCTGAGAATGCCGGACTCAACAGCATCAAGGTCGTGACCGAGCTTCGTCACAGACACGAGCTCGGTGAGAAGAATGCGGGTGTCAGTATCAAGTCCGGCGGCGTCAACACCAACATTTCCAAGGAGAACGTCCTCCAGCCTTTGTTGGTGAGCACCAGCGCCATCGAGTTGGCCGCGGAGACGGTGAAGATGATCCTCAGAATAGACGACATCGCCCTCACCAGATAAGGAGGGGAATATGAGTCACGAAATCAAAAACAAAAAGTAAAAGGGGAAATCCAGGCTTGATGATCATGTACATTACGGCTACCTGGCTTGATTGCGGTGTAGACGTGGGTGGGCCTGGAATAGAGGCGTCAAAACTATTAGAAGCTGAGAAAGCAATTGATCACACCAGATACCTTGATGACACCTCAACCTAGTCTCATTTGCCTTCTTTAATCACATTGACTTTGAGCCTAGACAGTGCCGTGATCAAACTTGCCTTACTTGATATTACCGATCAAATGTCGATACACTCTGACACCCAGGCCCTCGGCCATGTCAGGCAGCTTGGTGTGTAACACCCAACACCTATTTTCCGACCTTCAGCGATTGCCTGACTTTCCTTCCCAAAATCCCACACTCCTCACTAAATGACAAGTCAATTCGGTATAACACTCCTCAAAGCATAGCTACCAGATACGGCAAATCTAGGGGCACGGCCCACACTTCAAGCTTCTTCCTGTCAACTTTAACTAAGTTACAGAGATATAAGATATTCGATAGGGGCGAACACCAGAACCATATGTTTCTCATAGTCATAAGCAAAAGGTCTCGATTAGTAAAATACTTGTCATTCTTTTATTCTAAAAGGGACATCCGGCGCCAGAGCCCTCTCAGTTAGGGAGCGGAGAATGCTACTCAACAATGTTGAAAGCATAAAGAAGAAAGACATGACCCATCAGCCGAGAGATAAGAAGAGAATATTTCAGAAGCACACGTCTCTCCCACGGTCCAAACTCAACATCGCCAGCAGGGCAACCATTCCTCGTCCCTCATCCCTTCCCCCTCCCACCTTGCGAGAGACAGTACCTAAGGTAGGGCACCATGAACGTCGTTGCTGGTCGATTCGCGCGTCCCTTACTTCCTTAGAGGCGTGAACTCGTCAGGGATGTCGGCGGCGGAGGTCACGTTGGGATCGGCGGCGATAGTAAAGCTAGAGGGGGAAGAAAAGTAGTCAGCAAAACCATTCCGCGCTTGGAGGGGTGATGAAGTTCTAAGGAATTATGTATCTGTTGTTCAAAAGGCAAAGGAGATAATCCATGGAAGCGCATACTAGACGGAAAAGAATGCTCGTGTTAGCTGTGTCCATGTTCTTGAGTTTTGGGGTCTCTCAGGGCACTTTCATACCAGTCTATCAAGCTTGTCGGCCTCGAGACCAACAAGATCATACTCGGAGCCGTCAACAAGCACCAGGGTATCAGGCTTCTGGCTAGACTCGCACTTTTGCTCCTGCCCTTCGCCGCCGACGGCAGCACACGTCTCTTCGCCAGCCTCCTGAGGCGCCCTCTTCCGGTTGACGAAGCCGTAGCCGCCGCCGGTGAAGAGGAACCCGCCGGAGCGCATGCAGACGGACGTGGTGCCGGCCGAGAGAATGGTGGCACGGCGGTTGCGGCAGTCGCCGCCGTCGTAGCCGCGGGTCTCGATGCGCCAGTTGGACGGGATGTAGCGGAAGCGGATGCTCTCGGCCGTGGCGCCGACGCAGCATCGGTTCGGGTCGATGGCTCTGCAGACGCGGAAGTTGCCGCCGCAGCTTTGGCCAAAGTGTTTCTGAATGTCGATGGCGGAGACGGCGGCAGCAAAGCTGACGATGAGTTTGAAGAAGTGCATTATGAGAGATAGAAAAGGGGTTTGAGATTGGGAGTAGTGGGAGTTTGATGGGATGGGATGTGGTGATTTGCTTCTGTGCTGCTTGGTGGCTGAGGATGAAAAAGATACCATGGCATCAGAATTGGGAGCATCATAGACCTTTTATAGACTGCAAACAGAATCACAACGAGACTCCTATTTGTGTGATAATCATCCGTTTACCTAGTTACCTAGGCATTGACTGCTTCATCAGAATCTGTCACGTCGTATACCCACACAGCATCGGCGTGCCAGAGAGACCTACACGCGAGTGGCTCTCGAGATGATCTGACAGAAACTCTAGATGTCTTGACGTTGATGTCTTTGTATTGGACTTGATCTAAATAGGTAAGTATATGTCGTTGTGACTTGAAGCCCAGGCTCTAAACACCTGCGATCCTTACATAGTTCCCGTTTGCCAGCGAGTAAACTTGTCTTTCAACTAGTACCTGAGTTCCTTCTCATCATCGTCAAGATAACCTAGAGATTGCCTTATTGAGAGGAGAGACTTGGTATTTTACGGAGTGTGATGCACTTTAGTTACCAATATTCTGCAGGGAGGTGGATAGACATATGTCCACCTCACGTCAGACGAGATGTCTCACTATCACGAAGAGAATAGAGACGGTGGACTCTCCATTTAGTTTTGATGATACCAAACTTTCGACTTCAGAACCCACGTGATGTGTCTCTAAATTGCCAGAAACGACCGAACCAAGGACTTGGCTGTAAGCAGTAGTCGTGCATTCGGACAACAATGCAACATCGGATTGACCTACATTTCGAAGCTAGTCGCGGTCCTTCCCGCCGGCCCATCGTTTTCCAAGCGGCTATGGAAGTTGTCTCACTGTTAGTCGAGCCATCTTCCTATCGGAGTTGTTCCGTCATCTAAACATTGCATATGGCTCGGTAAGAAAAATGATCAGTCACCTGACCTTGCCAAGGTAAGGTGACTGAGAATCCTGTGATTTCCATCATCTTTTCGACTTCCGTCGTACGTAGCATAAAAGCCCTCATAAAGCCAAGATTAAGACAAAATGTACTGGGCAACTCAAAAACTGTTCACTCCAAGGCTTGGCGGCTTCAGCTGTGCCCCACGATACTTCTTACTTCCCGTTCTGGTAACATCTTCCAAAGAGACTTGGCAGGGGCGGCAAGTCTGCTGTTACATAACGCAGCGAGCGCGCTGCTTGCTTGATTGGCCTCCAAAAACTTCAAAAGAAGCATAACATCTCACAATAATCGCCTGTCTACTTGCACAGTCGTAAGCCATCAACGTAAAGAAATACGGTCGAGACGGTGGAGGCCGGATGATCGGATTACTATTATCAAAGGGACCGTCTCCGCCATGAGAAACACAATCCAACAACTCCCGGTAGCCATCGGTGGCCGGACGGGCAAGACTCAGCTCGGTAGTGAAAACGGAGCCTAGACTACGACATAAGGACTAGGTTCATGAATGGCCCGTCTGCTTGATGAAACTGTATAAAGATGACTCACGTCAACATACTAAGTCAGGGTGGAAAGATACATGAACATAGAGACTGAGATTTCCTGGTTAAAGTAGGCGTTGCGCACTTTTGGTGTGATAACGGACGCAGATTATTAGGATAAAAAACGAATCTTGTGCCAGAGTGGCTTTGCTTATTGGCTTAATATAGTAGACTAGATCATGTACTGATTCGAAACCCACTTGCTTCTCTCAACATGATATTTCTGGGGTTTAGTCCTTTAAATTACGGTCGCCTTGATATGGTTGGAACCGCTCTTGGGAAAGGCCCCAAAGAAGTCAGCATCAAAGGCTACATCGCGCTCATACAGCGTATCATGTAACGAGAGCTCAAAGCCAGCCGACGGAGCAAAGATGCGTCCTAAAGTCAAGTAGATTCCCATGTTGGCCACGTCCATACCCACGCAGCTGCGGGTCCCGCGGCCGTAGTTGTTGATGTACTTGCGGAGGCGCTTTCGCTCACCCAGGTCAAGCCATCGCTTAGGCTGGAATCTGTGCGGATCAGGGAAGATCGTGGGGTCGAGATAGATGTCGTACGTGGACACGGAAACGGTGACGCCCCTGGGGAACACCACATTCCCGTACTGGATTTCGTTATCGGGGTCAGTCCTGGGTAACCGGCCGGCAATGGGGTGGTTCAGGCGGAACGATTCCTGAACGATTGCGTTTAGGTAGTTTAGCTCCTTGAGCTCCTGGTAGGTTGGAAGTCTGCCAAGCTTCTTTTCGCATTCTGCTAGCTCTTCACGGAGTTGCGCGAGCTCTTCGGGGTGGCTTAGGAGCATGAACGTCGCAAACGCGATGGCTTGGCCTTCTGTGTCGATGCCCGCGTTGATGCAGAGCCAGACCTCATTCACCACGCGCTTCAACTCCTTTTCATCGGCTGGAAGGTTCGACTTGAGAATATGCTGGACGGTGGATTTAAAGCCATCATCGGCGCCACTACCGCCAGTCTTTCCGCTTGTACTTGTGATATTGGTCGTCGCAGCACGATGTTGTTCAGTGACGGCCTGATCGATCAACTGCACATGGGCGCAACACGCTTCGTGTCAGATATATGGAGACTTGTGTCCGGACCGGCGCTGAGAATTAATGAAAGACTTACGTTCCGGAAGCGTAGAACGCGAATCATTCCAGGACTGACTGGCTCTGCGCGTTTAGCTCAGCGCGCGGGAGCTCGCATCACTGCGAAGAACCAGTGCCCGATGTGGCGACTAAATCATGTTCATACGACCAAGAGTCCTAGCAATATTGAACATGTCTTTCTCAAAGTCCTCGACGTCGACGAACCCAAAATCATAGCCGAGGTTCGTGGTACACGTCAGGTCGATGGCGAGGCATCGAAAAGCATGTCCCACTAGAAATCATAAGATAGAGAACGGGTCAGTCATTGCCAGGAACGCACAATCGTTAAACTATGGGGACTTGGATGAATGAGAAGGGGGTTTGAAATACAGGTCAACACGACGCCGGTGCCTTTGGCGGCGCGGAATCTCGCAAGTAGCCTTTGCACCAACGCCTCATATAAGTGTTCACGAGACATGATAAGAGGGGTGGCGAATACGGGCAGGATAGCCTCGCGGCGCATTCGATGCAACTCATGAGGTCTGAGTAAAGATTCGAAGAACAAAGGGTCAGCAAAACACTAGAAGTTGAGGATGAGAGACGTCCATGAGGTAGTCTACACTTACTCGGCTTGAAGAACACTATTCGGCGGGCCATTGGACCGATAATACCACCACGGCCTGGAAGTCTTTCTCGAGATCTTGAAAGCCTCGGTGAACTCTGGGTCCCGGATGTGCACTTCCCACGGGTTAATACGGACTATGGGGCCTGATTTTGGGGACAAATTAGCATCTTCAGGTTTAAAAAGTCGCTCTGGATCGCAGGAACACCGTCGTCACTTGCCTGATGTATCATGCATGCGGTTGATTTCAGCCCAGTCTCGACCGCCGCCATCTTTGAGAAAGTCGTAGTAGAACTCATAAGCAAATGTGAGGGCTGCCAACTTGGGCCCTGGGAAGCGGGCAAGCGGGCTGAAGAACAACCTGTAGACGGCGATAGAGCCAACATAGGCCACAGCCAGCAAAAGACCTGACATGAACCAAGCCATTTTGCACACCGTTCCAAAATCGTGATGAGAAGGGTATTAAATCAGTCCTGGGATGGATACGACGAAAGGCGCACACAGAATGATTTTGCCACTGTCGGGATGCTCAAACTTGTCTTGAGGCCTAGAATGCTGGGGGCTTAAGGTGCTTGTTTCTCTGAGGAGATAACAATGAGAATCGGACAACCAGTTTCCCGTTCACTACTACCTATGATGCGTCGATAGCCTGGCGTAACATCCCTCACCGCCTGAGATAGACTTATTGCAGGTTTACTCTGGGATACCAGAGGTTAGACTTGCTCTTGGCCGGTTCAGAACCATTGAGCGTGAGCTGTCACCGATGTAAGGGCAAAGCTTAGAAATCGCGTGCTCTCAAGTGGTCGCTCCCATAGTTGATTGAGGGACCAGTCAGTAGAAAATCATCCTAGCAGTATTCATACTCGTCTCGAAGGTATACGAGGTATGAATGTGTGATATTTGTCTAAAGTTTCGAGAAGTGTCACTTCTTGCAGCATGACTCAAGGAATGTTCAGCCCTTGCGGGCATTCGGTCTTCCAACTAGGTAGGTTGCAATTACGCCGTTGGGTACTTTTTGTTAATTCTGCTCCTTCCCCAAGATCTGACGAAGAAAAGTCATCTTATCTGATCTCTAAACCTTAAAAAACTTTGTCAATTGTGATCAACATTAGCTGAAGTTTATGTGCCACTTCACACAGGGTGAGGTGGTTGGTCAGCGAATTTGACAACATCGCCATGAATGTAACCGGACATACCGGGATGTAACATCGGTACAGGCGGGCGATGCCGAACGGGAAGCACCTTGGCGACTACTAACGGCTTAGGAGGCACGGTCCGACGGGAACAACAGGGCAAGATTGCTGTTCTTCATATAACTTGCCTTTGACTTTGACGGGTCCGAAACTTTAATCCAAGACCCCTAAACAGTTCATCCAATGACGATGTCTTGGTAACAGAATCGGGCATCTGCGGACTCAACTGTCTGTTACAGGACTCGATGCTGGTCGTCCACATGGCTCTTTTCATGGTCATTGGCCTGCCTGCGATGCATCTGCGTCCAGCAAAATGGAGGGGTCTCTGTCGTCTAAGTTTCAGGAGACTTTGACTCTGCTTGACCCCGAAGCGAAGAAGTAATCTAGGCTTCGTCTCTGTCGCCAAGCAAATAGAAGTTCCAATGAAGACACGTTTCTACAATCCTACCTAGGGTCCTGAAGAGCGGGGAATTCGAAAGCTCCCGGCGGAGAGTTCGGCGCCGGACTGACCGCTCTTGCGGGTTAAACGGTGTCGGCGATGAGGCCCCGCTGGTGATAGGGAAACCTCCGTGTAAGCTTTGCTTTGTGGAATACGCAGAGTCGAACTGCATGTGACACATTGTTTGTTGTCACTTGCGGCCACCCTATTCTCAGCTTCTAAAGTGGTGGCAGATGTACTTTGAATCTTGGCGGTTCTGGCTCCCAAGTTCTGAGTGTGAATGATGTCCCCTATATCAGCTATGCTGCGTCTAGTTTCCTGGAATCTCCGCAATTTGCTTGTGTTATTGAACTTCACCGACGTTCAAATTTGCCCAACGATTACAGTTGCCACACTTTTCGATACTTTGGCGGATTTCATTACAACTGAGAGCTGCGCTTCTTAGTCGTTTTTCGTTACTTTGGTCATAAACCTCGTACCATGGACCCGCCTCTCACTGAACTCGCCTTCAAGCACGGCACGGACAAGCACAGAGAAGGCAAGGTGTCTATCACTCGACAGGGCACCACCATGGAAGTCGGCGGACACCTGTACGCACCGCACTACGACTTTCCACTTTGGCCCCTTCCGACACCGCGAGATCAACGTCCTGGAGATTGGCGTGGGCGGGTTCGAAGACCCCAAAGCTGGAGGCGAGTCTCTACGTATGTGGAAAGAGTACTTCACCAAGGCGCAGATTGTGAGCCTTGACTACTACGACAAGACGGCGCTGCAAGAGGATCGTATTCGGATCTACCGCGGGAGCCAAGACGACCCGGCTCTCCTGAAGAGAATGCACGAAGAGTGCGGCGGGTCCGATATCATCGTCGACGATGGGAGTCACTGCTGCGACCATGTCATTACCTCATTCAAGATTCTGTTTCCGCTGTTGAGAAGCGGTGGTATCTATGCCGTGGAAGACCTGGAGACGTCGTACTGGAAGGTCACTGGTGGCTCCAGCACTGACTTGAATGCTACGACTTCGTCCATGGGTTTCTTCAAGAGTCTGCTCGACGGACTGAATTACAAGGAGTTTGAGATCCCCGAGTACCAGCCGACGTACTTTGACGAGCATATTGTGTCTATGACCTTTTACCACAACCTGGTCATCGTCTACAAGGGTGAAAACGACGAAGAAAGCAATGTGATGGTGGGCAATCAGATGCCGGAAGCGCTAGCGGCCCTGTACCCAAAGTTTGACTGGTTGAACGCGACTTAATCAGCGTTCAATGAGAATACAAGGCCTTATACTGCGTAGTAAATTGAGTCTCATAATAAGCCTATGATCTATCGTGTATTCACTAAGGCCTTTGATTGGTAACAGTTCTATGTATCAATTTCCTTGAAATTCGAATAGTGGACACTGGTATCTTCTAATGAGGTAGTATGCCGTACTCACTGAAACTGCATCATTGCAAATTGTATGGCTTATGTCGGCTGCATTCCAAGCGTCTCAATCATCACTGAGTTCCCAAGTAGAGATTCCAGGTCTTCTCATCTGGCGGAGCTGAGGTCTATGGTCAGTCATGAGTTGACTGAAGGGGGTTTTGTGTCGGTGAACCCAAGGTTCCCAGCGAATCTGTCATTCTAAGACCATAAGTATCCCCGTTCACCTCGCACTTAGATATCTGGAGCCTTTGGTTCATCCAGACTCTTTCTGATTCATAGTACACTATCATTTACACCCAGTGGCCCGCCTTCCAACGGCGCATGTCACTATACATTGCACAATGACTGCCCCGGAATCTCTTCCCATCACCCACAAAGCACTCAAAGTATCCGGGCCTGGACATGTCACCGTGTCCGAGGATGCCTTGGTACCATCAGCGGACCGATACGAGCTGCTCGTACGCGTGGCGTGTGTCTCGATCTCCCAAGTCGACTGCAAGTCTGCCGACCTATCCCCCACGCCCGGCGCAACCAGCGGCACCGATTTCTCTGGCGTCGTGGTCGCTCTAGGCAGCAGCGTCGACGCAGAGATTTGGCATGTGGGCGATCGAATCATGGCCGGCATCTTTGGCAACAACCCTCTTCAGCAGGACAACGGTGCATTTACCGAACATGCCGTCGTACCCGCCCGCCTGGCCTGGAAAGTCCCAGCCAGCATGGACTTTGCCACTGCCGCCTCATTGCCTGCCGCCTTGGCTACTGTCGGGTTGTCTCTGTTCCAGTACATGAAGATGGCGATGCCAGATGCAGCAACAGGCTCTCTGCAGCTCAGGTCGATCAAGGATTCAACAGCAGCAGCACCCGCAAGCCCGGCAACCTACGTACTGGTTTACGGAGGTGGCACGGCAACAGGGGCTATGGCGATCCAGGTCCTCAAGCTGCTAGGCCTCACACCCGTCACGACGTGCTCGGCATCTTCAGCAGCACGATCCCTGGAGCTCGGCGCCGCCGCGACCTTCGACTATCGTTCGCCCAGCTGCGGCGCCGACGTGCTGAGCTACACGCAGGGAGCTCTCACGCTCGCGCTAGACTGTATCTCGGACTCGGACTCGATTTCGACATGCTACAAGGCCCTGGGTCCCGCCGGCGGTCGCTACGTCGCCTTGGACCCCTTTCCCCTGCGCGGCCACACGCGCCGCAGCGTCAAGCCGGACTGGGTGTGCTGCTACACGCAGTTCGGGCACGATGTGGCCTGGGCCCCGCCGTTCGACCTGGACGCTCGCGTCGACGACCGGATCTGCGCCGAGGCGTGGTATGTGCTCGCACAGCGGCTACTCGACGAGGATCTGGTTGTGCCGCAGCTGTTGGAGGTGCGCCGCGGGGGGCTGGCGGGCGTCGGCGAGGGTATGCAGGATGTGCGAAGGGGTTTGATCAAGGGCAGAAAGCTTGTGTATCCTGTTGCCGATATTGCGGTATAGGTGTTCTCCGTATTCGAGTTGAGCGAGTAATTCTACATGTATCCGTAAAGTCCCCCCGGTTGAAGATGCAGGTGTAACCGTGTAAGTGGAGGTCAAATCGTGAATGCCGGAAGTGGGGCCGAGAGCAGCCCCGCGGGCCCCGCCGAAGTGCCGAGAGAACCAGAAGAACTAACGCCTCCGTGCCCATTTTGTAGTACACTGTACATGGACTTCAAAATCCCGTCGGCATACCGCCACATCAGTTAGTGATAGGTACTGCAGTTTGCCCAGAAAATCGAGTTCCATCAACCAATGGGCAAGCCTTGTACTAAGACATGGCGATTTTGAGTTTTCATTTCTAAGTACTAGGTGTGACATGACAAACTTGACAACGCGAGGCACGTAATTTCCATGGGTGTTCAACTCGGAAATCGTTTGGAAACCACGGAAACACAATCACCACACTTTTCAGTTGCCGAATAGTGTAGAGCGAGAGAACAAATGCTTGGGCAGTTAAGTTTCGCTAAATCCATGTAGTCCAGGTGAATTTATACTCCGTATAAGGGCATAATGCAAAGTCAACAATACACATACGCAACATGCCTAGAGTGAAAATCTGACAGGTCAAATTTTAACTATTTTCCTATAGACTTTGAAGACCTTCCACTTTCTTCAGCAACTCCACATCCTCAGCCTGAACAATGAACCACCCTAGTCTTCGTCCACCTGAAGAGCTCCCCGCAACTCTTGACTCGGCCGGCGCTTTTGTTCCCGAATCCGAGATAAAATTTCCCCAGGAAAGCCTAAATATCACTCATCTTCGCCGGAGTGATGCGGGCTAGCAACTTCGGCTTCGCCCAGATGGAGTGCGTCTTGACGTGGAGCCAGTCCACCGTGTCCGGCGTCAGGGCCAGGTCGAAGTCGTAAAGGAACCTAGCAAGAACGCCACGGATCTCATGCAGAGCAATATTCTTGCCGATACACGTCCGGGGCCCCGTGCCAAACGCCAGCCAGGCGACGCGGTTGTCGTACTTGTGGTAGGCGGAGTAGTCGACCTCGTCGAGGAGCCACCGCTCCGGGACGAACTTGGCAGGGTCCTTCCAGTGGAGAGACGAATTGGAAATTGTCCAGGCGGCTACGGCAACTTCGGTCTGTGGACATGTTGAGGTTAGTTACAGTACTTCGTATGTTGCTAGCATGGAGTTTGGCGATCTGCGGGGATGGAACACAAAAGCACATACCTCTTCGGCAAGAAAGTCGTCGCAAACCTGGTTTCCACCAGGAGCAACCTCTCGCTGCGTTCCTAGACCAACCTGGCCACTTGGGTAGACTGTATTCCAGTCAGTACTTGCCTGTTGCCGCGGAAAGGACAGCTCGTGTCGGAAAAGTTCTCACATCTCAGAGCCTCCTCAATGACAGCGTTCAGGTACTGCATCCTCTGGATTACCTGGCTGTTCAAGCTCGACCTGTCCGGAACGTCCCGGATTTCACGAAGGAGCTTCTCCATCTTGTCCGGGTTGCGGAGCAGCAGGTGCGTCACGGTCGTCAGGGTAGTGGCAGTGGTCTCCGTTCCCGCCACCATCAACATGTTGGCGTTGGCGTTCATGAGAGTGCGAGACATGGTATCGCCCGGCTGCTTGAGGACGTGGCCGAAGATGTCCGGCCTCCCATCGTTGCCCTTCTCCAAGCGCTTGACCACGAGGTCGCTGCAATGCTGCATGTGCTTGGCAGAGTCCTGCAGCATACCCTTGGGCGCGAAGAGATCGAACAAGAACCCGCCCAGAGGATAGGCCTTGATGACTGATCTCTTGTCTGTAATATTATAAGAATTGTTATCCTTGGCTTGTAAAAAAGGGGGTTTGATGGGTCGGGGGGTTAGGACGGACTCAAGAGCTTGTACATGACAAACACAGCCGGGACCCACGAGGACTCGATTCCAGTCTCGAGCTGGCCGAGACCCTCGCCAAAGGTCAAATCACCCATGACATCAAACGTCATGAAGTTGTACAGCGTAGCAATGTCCACCACGGTCTCGCCGTCGGCGCTGGCTTCGATCTCCGCGCTTACCCGGCGCATGAGCTGCTCAACGTACTTTTGTACGAGCGGCTCCTGCTCTTTCCACGCCCGCTCGCCAAAGGCTGGGTTGAACTGCTTCCGCTGCGCCGCGTGCCCGGCTGTGGTGGGCTCGAGTGCCATGGGCAGGCGGCCG
This sequence comes from Colletotrichum phormii, assembly GCF_030913505.1. NCBI lineage: Eukaryota > Fungi > Ascomycota > Sordariomycetes > Glomerellales > Glomerellaceae > Colletotrichum > Colletotrichum phormii. The sequence continues at coordinate 1,495,764 of NW_026851452.1, forward strand.
CTCGGCAGGTTCTTGACGGCACGGTCGAGGTTCTTAACGTTTGGCTTGGCGTTGCCAAACTTGTGGCCGTAAATGTCTTTCCAGGCGCGGGGATCGATGAAGCTCAGGCGGTTCGGTCCGAGACGAACCGTCTGGCCATAAATTTTGTGCTGTTTGGCTTCCCATTGGAGGATGGAACCTTTGGTGAAGTGGTATGCCCAGACGGTGCTGGTCAGCTTGCAGAGGAGTGGCCCTGGGTGCTTGCTGAGGGGATGAAACCAGATGCGGTAGATAGAGAGCCTGATGAGCCAGGTAAAGAATAAGGTGAGAATGGTCGAAAGGCCTAAGACGACAGGACTGCTAATTGCAGCTTGAGATAGTTTCTCTTGCATCAGAGTTGGGATAGCACTCCATGCTGCATTTGCCGCTGTCTCCAGCGCTGATGGCGTTGCGTTTATGTTTGTTCAAATGACAGGTTGTACAGTGAGTACTGAAGGAATAGGTATGCTTGGGGGCCATCCACAAGACTCTTGGATGTAATTAGAAGAAGAAGACGCTCTAAGCTACACGTAACGGCTGGTAAAATATACCCAGTCATGAGCCTACCGACGAGAAACTTTGTGATTGTGGCGAGACCCGGCACAACTTCTGCAACCCTAGAGGTTCCTCCTTGACAAACATGATCGTGTTGTCCTCGAGTGTCCCAATTGAACTCGCTCCGTGTCCGGAATGGGCCATGGCGTAGGATACTGCCAATCTCAAGACCTCGCTCGGCGGGGATAAAGATGTACAACTTAGAGTTTCAGATAATGAGGCATATACCAGTCAGCCATCGAGTAATGTTCTACAGCCACGTCAAGGTCTCTACGGCAGTATCGACAGGCAACTCAGTATGCGCTCGTTGTATTCTTAGAACATATCCATCTTACTTCTGCTCGTGTAAGTGCCCTCGCACAGTGGAGGAAAGTACTATTTTGACCTCAGCCAAGCATCATGACTTTGAGTTTATGCTGCATCTGTATTGAAATCTGACATAAAAGAAGAGAATGCCCTGTAACCAGGCCAAAAGGAGCAAGTCAATGAGCGGTCTGAGTCGACACGGTGACATTTACCATAGAGTTTGAGGCAACCAGATATTCATGGAGCCCCGGATGTAGGTCTCGGGAAAGAGCAGAAGTTACACGACGCATACAAGGCCAGTTTCGGGAGAAGCGGTCTACAGATACTTCCCTATGGCGACATTTGGAATTTAGGCTTCAAAATTCGGACCTGACCCACACGGCAGGTCAAGAGCGGCATGGGGTTTGTGATAAACTCTCGGCCTGTTGGAGGCCCTGGTCCGGAGACGGTGTCTCTATTGCGGTTGCGGGACGGTTCGGATGGTCCCTCCCGCTGCGTCTAGCGAGTCTATCCAGGTCAATGTTCAACGGACGCTTCTTGTTCGCATAAAGCGTCATGATCACGGGCTATCCGGGGCAGCCCAACATCAAGGCACCTTGACTACGGGAAAGACCCCATACCAAATACCATTGTTGGATCGCAGACACTCTGTTCCGCGGCCCGCCCATGACTTTCTGTCCCCATCTTTGACGTCTTGTTCCATGTTGTATCAACTACACTAAGTGGGCGGTCTCTCCTAGAAACAAATAGTCAACATCAGAGTCAGAATCGTACGTCCACTTACATATTTTGAGCCTGAGAGGAAAGGTCAGAGTTGTTGACCACATAGCAGGAAGACGATATACACAAGTCACCTATGATGGCTTCATTACCAGAAGAGCCAATTGCCATCATCGGCTCAGCCTGCCGCTTCCCCGGCGGCTGCAGCTCGCCCTCAAAGCTATGGGAGCTCCTTCGCGAGCCCCACGATGTACGGAAGCAGTTCGACCCAAAGCGTCTAAACCTTGAACGGTTCCATAACGTTGACGGACAGACGCACGGGTCTACCGACGTCCGAGGCCTGTCCTATCTCCTAGAGGAAGACAGCCGTATCTTCGACGCGGGCTTCTCCTCGAGGTATCCTACGAAGCGTGCAAGAGCGCGGGTGTGACGCTCGACCGCCTCAGGGGGTCTCAGACATCGGTCCACGTCGGGTCCATGAGCAACGACTACGGCGTCATCCAGGCGCGCGACCCGGAGACGATGCCCAAATACAACGCGACGGGCGCCCACGCGCCCAGTATCATCGCCAACCGCGTCTCATACGTGCTGGACCTCAAGGGTCCCTCCGTGACCATTGACACGGCATGCTCGAGCTCGCTCGTCGCCCTGCACCAGGCCGTTCAGGGGTTACGCGCGGGTGACTGTGATGCCGCCATCGTCGGCGGTACGAACCTCATCATGGACCCCGGACCGTACATCGCCGAGTCAAAGCTGCAAATGCTCTCGCCGGACTCGCAGTGCCGCATGTGGGATGCTAGCGCCAACGGCTACGGCCGTGGCGAGGGCGTCGCTGCGCTACTGCTCAAGCCGCTCGCGAAAGCGCTGGCCGACGGCGATCCTGTTCAGGGGGTTGTTCGTGCGACGGGCATCAACTCGGATGGTCAGAGTCCCGGGATCACGATGCCGTTTGCGCCGGCACAGACTGATTTGATCCGGCGTACGTACCGCCGGGCGGGGCTTGATCCGCTCCGTGAGGCGGATCGGCCGCAGTACTTTGAGTGTCACGGCACAGGCACGCAGGCTGGTGACCCCGTCGAGGCCCGCGCCGTGTACGACGTCTTCTTCGGGGGTCAGGAGCAAGAAAGCCAGGACCAAGCGGAAAAGCCCGAGAAAACGAAGCCTGAGACGTTGATCGTGGGAAGTATCAAGACTATCATCGGCCACACGGAGGGCTGTGCCGGGCTGGCGGGCGTGATCAAGGTGCTGCTCATGCTCAAGCACCAAACTGTACCACCCAACATGCTCTTCAACCAGCTCAACCCCAAGATCGCCCCATATTACGGCCCTGGCGCGCTCAAGATCGTCAACAAGATCATGGCGTGGCCGGCGAGGCCCGCTGGCACTCCAATGCGCGCGTCGGTCAACAGCTTTGGGTTCGGAGGCACCAATGCCCACGCCATCATTGAAGCTTTGCCAGGGGTAGCAGAGGTGCTGGAAGAGAGACAGCAGCTGTCCGATGGGGCTGTCGGTCCTTTGCTCTTTTCCGCACAGTCTGGACCGGCACTGTTGCGCAATGTACAGGCGTACCTGGAGTACGTCGAGACGCACGCCAACTCGCTAGATCTCAGAGACCTTAGTCGCATCCTGCAGACACATCGGTCGACGCACCGCGTGCGGTCATTCTTCACCGGCGGGACCAGGCAGGACGTCTTAGATGCCATGGGTTGGTTCGTGATGAGCCACGCCGGCGAGGCCAAAAACGGTGATATCGGCACCGTCCCGCGCCTCATCAACCCAGCCGAAGCCCCAGGCATCCCCGGCGTCTTCACAGGTCAAGGCGCGCAGTGGGCGACCATGGGTCGCGGGCTCATGGCCGTATCTCCGCTCTTCCGGCGCAGTCTTGAAGCTTGCGATGCAGTCCTACAACATGGCTTGCCAGCGGGCCACGGACACGCGCCGAGTTGGTCTCTCATCGACGAGCTGTCCAAGGAGGCGGACACATCACGCCTAGGTGAGGCCGAGCTGGCGCAGCCGCTCTGCACTGCCTTACAGATCGCGCAGGTAGACATCTTGACAGCGTCAGGCATCCGGCTCGACGCCGTCGTAGGCCACTCCTCCGGCGAGATCGCAGCCACCTACGCCGCCGGTCTCATCACACGTGAGGCCGCCGTGCAGATCGCCTACTACCGCGGCTTCTACGCGCACCTAGCCCGCGCCGGCACAAAAGTTGGTGGCGGCATGCTGGCTGTAGGTCTCTCGCTTCCAGCGGCCTCGGAACTGTGTCGTCAACCGGCGTTCGTCGGCCGGCTCGTTGTCGCCGCCAGTAACGCACCGCAGAGCTGCACGCTTTCCGGGGACCGGGACGCCGTGGCCGAGGCCAAAGAGCAACTTGAGCGGGACAACATCTTTGCCCGTCTGTTAGTGGTCGATACGGCTTATCACTCGCATCACATGGCTGCGTGTGCCGACGCCTACCTGCAAGCCCTCCTAGCCTGCGATATTTCCGTCAAGCCAGGCAAAGGCAGAGGGCGAGGCGCATGTGTGTGGAGCTCCAGTGTCCGGGGCGACGCCCGTCTTGTTCGACGTGGCGGCGAGGCGGAGCTGCTTTCTAAGCTCAAGGGTCCGTACTGGGTTGCCAATATGGTGCAGATGGTCAAGTTCTCGCAGGCGCTTGAGTCGGCCGTATGGCACGGCGGACGATTTGACCTGGCTATCGAATTGGGGTCGCATCCGGCGCTCAAGGGTCCTGTCGAGCAGACGCTCAAGGCCGCTTACGGTTCTGCGCCGCCGTATGCCAGTCTCCTCAAGCGCAAGATGAGCGACGTAGCTGTAGTTCAGGAGGCCGTTGGGTCAGTCAGTCTGGGCCCAGCTCGGGCCGGCGCACGTCGACTTTGATGGATTCCGCGGTATCTGGAGCGAGGTAGGAGCAATCCAAACAACGTCCAAGTCATTGCTCGCGGACTTGCCTGGCTACGCGTGGGATCATGACCGGGTATACTGGCGCGAATCACGCATCTCAGCGCGATACCGCACACTCGCCGACACAGCACATGAGCTGCTAGGTCGGCGGATGCCTGACGACAACGATCACGAACTGCGGTGGCGCAATGTATTACGCCTGAGTGAGATTCCTTGGTTAAAAGGGCATGAGATCCTGCGCGAGGTCCTCTTACCCGGCGCCGCGTACGTATCCATCGCAGCCCAGGCGGCGCAATACGTCGCCGGTTCTCGGCCTGTGGCTCAGCTAGCGGTAGAGGACGTCGACATTCTGCGGCCGGTGGTTGTGCCTGATAACACGGACGGCGTCGAGACGCTGTTCACTGTGCAAGTGCTGCCGGCGGCGGTAGAAGATTTCGGTACGAAAAACAAGGCTGCACAGGTTGTGCGAGCCAAGTTTGCGTACTACGTGTGTCCGAACGAGGTGACCGGGGCCATGATGCACACCTGTAGCGGCAACTTAGTCATCCATATCGGACCCGCCGATTCCGGTTATGGCCCCACTTCGGCGCCGAGTCTGGTATTGCCACCCCGGGAGCCGATCCCGGACAACGCCGTCCATGTCGACGGCGAAGCGATCCACGAAATGTTCGGCCAGATAGGACTCGATTACCATGACGCATTTGCGGCTACGAATAGTTGTGAGCGCGTCCTCGGCTATGCGGCTGCCACGGCCATGTGGCCCGCCAGTTCCAAGATCGACATCGAAGCCGATGCTGCGTCGCTGGGTCCAAGCAGCAGCTCCTACGTGCTACATCCAGTCATGGGACTGACACTGCCCCCGCGCGATCCTACCCAAGACGAGCGCACGCTACGGGTCAACGAGGCAACGGAGCGGCTGACTTTGTGGTACATCCGACAAGTCGTAGCTCAAGTCGAGGTGCCGCCGCCCTCTTCCGAGAAGGCCAAAGAGGAGCAGGAAATAGACGGTCTGCAATGGCACCATCGGCGCATGCTCGAGGCATTTGCCCACCATCTCGAACTAGTCCACCATGGCAAACACCCGCTCGTCCAGACAGCATGGCTAACAGATGGACCCGAGGAAATTGCCGCACTAGACCGCGAACACGGCACCACAGTCGAGTTCCGTCTCATGCGCGCCGTCGGCGGAGCGCTCGCCCGCGTCGTCCAAGGCGAGTCCCATCTCCTGCTACAAGTAATGCAGCAAGACGACCTCTTGAACCAGTTTTATATGCAAAACAACACCTCGGTGGCGACCAACCGCGCCGTCGGTCAGCTCATGAAGCAAATCGCCTTCAAGTTCCCGCGCTGCAACATGCTGGAGATCGGCGCCGGCACGGGCGGGACAACCTGGAGCGTCTTACACGCCGTCGACGACCTGTACGACTCCTACACCTTCACCGACGTTTCGCCCGCCTTCTTCTCCGCGGCGGCGGAGAAATTTTCCGCCTTTGACCGCGTGGCGTACCGCACACTCGATATCGAGCAGGATGTTGCCGTGCAGGGGTTCACGCCGTACAGCTACGACGTCGTCATCGCGGCCAATGTTCTCCACGCCACGCGGAGCCTCGCAGATACACTCGCTCGCGCACGTAGCTTACTTCGCCCGGGCGGCTACCTCGTTCTCCTCGAGACCACGGGTACGCAGAGCATGGTCGGCTTCCTCTTTGGCGGGTTGCCCGGCTGGTGGCAGAGCACGGAGCCGTCCCGCCGCTACGGCCCCACTGTGCCGGCGCTCGAGTGGCACCGTCTTCTCTGCCGGGCCGGATTCTCGGGCGCCGATACGGTGCTGCATGACAGTCCCGACGAGAGCCGCCACGTCACGTCATGCATCGTCAGCCAGGCTGTTGATGAGGACGTGCTTCGCCTCCGTAGTCCACTTGATTTCGTTGCACCGACTGATCTGCCTGCGCCTTCGTCGGCACCGTTGCTGCTTATTGGGGGACAACGACTCGCCACTACCCGCGTCGTCGACCAGATTACTCGAATGCTGCCGACAGCGTGGCGGTCTCGTCTGTGTGTAATTCCCAGCATCGACGACATTGACCTTGACGACGTCAGCCTCAACCGAGCCGACGTTCTGTGCCTGCATGACGCTGATCAGCCCCTATTCGCGAACCTGCCCATGTCGGAAACGCGTCTGCGTCGCCTCCGGCATCTTTTCCTCTCCGCCGCGAGCCTGCTCTGGGTGACGGCATCTGGCACCTCTGCAGCCCCCCGCGCGAGCATGATCCGCGGCATCACGCGCGTGGTGCCCAAGGAGATTCCCCATCTCAGCGTGCAAGTTCTCGGGCTCGAGGCTGGCGCCGGTCCCGCGGTAGACGCCCGGCGCTGTGTCGAGGCGTTCCTGCGGCTACGGCACATAGCTGATCTCCGGGATAGTGAGGGGCAGACTCCGCTTCCACTGTGGTCTGTTGAGCCCGAGTGCGAGGTTCTTGTTGACGGCGAGGTTCGGATCCCGCGCGTGATGCCTGCCACGGCGTTGAACGAGCGTTTTGCCGCGCGCAACCGGCCCATTGTCAAGACTGTTGACGTAACCGACGTTGCGGTTCAGGCTGTTGCGAATGTTAATGGGAAGATGGAGCTGCGGCGGTTTGTTGACCACAGCCAGGGGGCTGTGCAGATGGACGTTGAATATGCTCTGCATGTTCCGTCTCACCATGAGGAATCTTCGGTCTTCATCGTCCATGGGCGTCTTAATGAGGACTGGGTCATGGCAATCAGCTCTTCTAATGTGTCCAAGTTGTCACTACAGCCCAAGGACATTGTCCGGGTCGGCTGCTCCTACACACCAGCATCCATTAAAGCCGTGGCTGACGCTCTTCTTCGCCGTGCCCTCATTCACCGCGTGGTAGTCAACGCCGGTTTAACCGTCGGGTTACTACTCTTCGAGCCGCAATATAACATGGCTGAGAAGCTCGAGAAAGAGCTGAAGGCAGAGCTGAAGGGTGTCAGTGTCGAGGTCCACTGCGTCACCTCCAATTCTAATCTGGAGAAGGTTCCTAGAGGCTGGATTCGAGTCCACGCAAACATGTCGCGTCGTATGGCCAAGCAGTGTCTGCCCTCGAACCGTGTCGACTTCTTCGTAGACTGCTCGGAGACGTCAGAGCACGCTTACCATCAAGCTTGGGGGCATTTGAAGGAATCTCTGCCGTTCAATTGCCAGGCATTCGCACTCGACGGCGAGCTTCTGCAGAGATTCCTGCCACGGCAGTTGGAGATACAGTCTGAGAGCCAGAACCAGGCCATCGAGGCCTTGTTCGCGTCTGCAGGTGTCGCTGCCAACTCAACAGGAGAAGGCTGTGACAAGACGGCAACAACGATCATGGCTGCTGACCTCGCGGGTATGAACGCAGCCTCTCTCTCCCGCCAACAATACCTCTGCTCCTGGCACCAGCAATATTCCCTCCCCTTAACAATCCAACCCCCTGAAACCGACATCCATCCGAACGGCCTCCTCCGCCCAGACCTAAACTACCTCATCATGGGCGGCTCCGGCGGCCTAGGCCTCTCCCTTACCCGCTGGATGATCCACCACGGCGCCCAACACATGGTCATCACATCCCGCCGCGCCCAGCCCAACGCAGACCTTCAAACCGAGGCCCTCCACGCGGGGGCAAAAGTTCACACCCTCGCCTTGGACGTGACGCAGCGCGCAGAAGTCGAGACAGCAGTCGCAACCATCCGCTCGACGATGCCGCCCATTACGGGCGTGTGTAACCTCTCCATGGTCCTCCACGACGCCGTATTTCTCGACATGTCCCCGCAGCAGCTCAACGAGACGCTGGCGGCCAAGGTTGTTGGAACAGAGAACCTCGATGCCGTATTCCACGGCGGAAAGGGTGCTGAACAGCTGGACTTCTTCATCGTCACGTCGTCGGCGGCGAGTACCATCGGCAACGTCGCCCAAGCGAATTACCACGCCGGTAACCTCTTCATGAACGCCGTTGTCGCGGGCCGGCGCGCCAGGGGTTTGGCTGCGTCTGTGGTGCATATTGGGTGGGTGGCGACACAGGGTACATTACGCGTTTTGCCAAAGAGAAGCAGCTGGCCGATCACTTTAGGAGCATTCGACTTACACCGCTATCCGAGACAGATGTGCAGGATGCCTTTGCTATGGCTGTGCGTGCGAGTCGGGTTGACTCCTCCCCCGGGTCCGGCTCTGAACTCGAGCACGACATCACCATGGGCCTTGCGCCGCCTACTGCGCCCATGCAGGCCGGGCAGGTGAACAAGGCCGTGTGGACTTTGGATCCCCGCCTCATGGCTTTGAAACCGTACAGCGCGCTATCAACCGAGTCGCAGCAGCAGCAAAAGGATCAACACGGCTCCGGCGGCGCCGGCGTGCGTGAGCAAGTTGCTCGCGCCGAGACTGAGGACGGTGCCGTAGCGGCGGTGGCGGCGGCGTTCGGAGCCAAGCTCGAGACGATGCTGCAGCTTCCCAAGGGCGCGGTACACGAGAGCAACGGCCTCGAGCGGCCGATTGTTGATCTGGGTATCGACTCGTTGGTGGCGGTCGAAATCCGGACGTGGTTCCTCAAAGAGCTTGATACAGAGGTGCCGATTGTCAAGATCCTGGGTGGCGAGACGGTCTTGGAGGTCTCGGCGAAGGCGGCTAAGAAGATGTTGGCAGATCGCAAGGAGATTCCTCCCAAGAGTGAGGAGAAAAAGGAGATCAAGGCGGTTGAGAAAGTTGTCCAGGCCTCGAGCGAGGTTGTCAAACAGACTCCCGGCGCAACTCCAGTCCCTGTTGTTGTGACCCCTATTTCTGTTGACTCCAACTTGGCCTCGACAGGGAATAGTAGTAGTAGCAGCAGCAGCAGCATCGTCGAGAACTCTGGATCCGGCTCAGACACTCCCAAAACAGCCACCACAGACGACGAAGAAGAAGAAGGAGAGCACCCGGACCAACCCAAGGACGACCCCGACCTCAAAAAGAACGATGTCCTCCTTCTAGACCCCGTCATCGTCAGAGAAGCGCCCATGTCTGCCGCCCAATCCCGCTTCTGGTTCGTCCACAAGCACTCGGATAACCCGGCCGCCTGCAAAAACGCATTCTACTACCGGCTCCGAGGCCACAGCCGCGTGAATCCGGCCTGGCTACGTCACGCCCTCCGGCTCGTCGCGGCCCGCCACGAGTGCCTCCGCACGTGCTATTATCCGCGCCTCGAAGACGGCCACCCGATGCAAGGCATCACGGCGCCGTCCGAGTCGGCTGTCCGCCTCACGCACACCGAGTACGATGACCGCGGCGGCATCGATACGGCACTGCGGGAGACGCTCGAGGGCTTCAAGACGCGTGCGTGGGATCTCGAGCGAGGAGAGACCATGGAGGTTTCACTGCTAAGTATCAAAAATGGGCAACTGCAACAAGAAGATGATGAAACAGAGGAGTACGGATACCTCGTGCTGGGATACCACCACATCACCCTAGACAGCTGGAGCGTAGCCCTCTTCTGGCGTGACGTCGACAGAGCATACCGCATGCAACCTCTCACTCCCATCGGCCGTGGCCTCTCATACGTCGATTACTCGCTCCATCAGCTCAGCGAAGAAGAAAATGGCGCGCTGGACGAGGACCTCGCCTTCTGGCGCGCCGAGTTCGCCTCCTCGCTGCCCGACACGCTTCCCCTTTTACCCATGGCCCGCGGTCTCGATAGATCGTCTCTGGTCCGACAACAGCAGCAGCGGATCAGTGCTCATAACCTAGACCAAGAGTTCAACCCAGCACAACTCGAAGCCGTGAAATCTCTAAGCCAGCGCCTGCGCATCAGCCCATTCCACGTTCATCTCGCCCTCCTCCAAGTCCTCCTCGCGCGCCTCACCGGCACAGAAGACATATGCATCGGTGTAGTAGACGCCAACCGCCGCGACGAGCGCTTCGTCAACACGCTCGGATGCTTCGTCAACATGCTGCCCCTTCGCGCCACCGTGGCAGCGACCGCCGGTGCAACCGAAACCAGCCCCGACTTCGCCTCCATAGCCCGCGCCGCCTCCCGCAAAGCAATGTCCGTCTTCGCCCACGGAACACTCCCCCTAGACCGCATCCTCTCGCTCGCCTCCGCCCCGCGCGCAACAGAAGCCCACCCCCTATTCCAAGCCGCCATCATCTACCGCACAGCCGGCGGCGGCGGCATCGACATCTGGGACTTAACCCTCGGCTCCGACGACGCCCGCATGGAACTATCTTGGCACGGCGCCAAGGAGGCCGAGAACCCGTACGACGTGAGCCTTGGCTTCTTTGAGATGCCCGGGGGCGGGTGTCTCGCGCAGATATGGTGCTCTGCTACGTTGTACGGACCAGAGGCGTGCCGGTCTCTTATGGATGTGTACCTGAGGTTGCTGGAGGCTGTTGCGCGTGAGCCGGAGGTGTCTGTGGACCGGTTGGCGTTGTACGATGATTCAGATGCTCGTGTGCTTCGCGCGCTTGAGGTTGGCCGAGGTCCTGAGACCAAGTTTGACTGGGTTGATACCGCGTCGTCTCTGTGTTTGTCTCGTCGTGTGCGGGATATGTGCCGTTTACATCCTGAGCGTATAGCCGTCACTGACGCCGTGGGAAGTTTGTCATATTCTCAATTGGCAAACCAGACGAGCCGCCTGACACATCGGCTGAAAGAGGCTGGTGCTCACGCCCGCCATGTTGCCGTGCTATGCGAGCCGTCGGTCGACGGTATTGTCGCCATGCTGGCTGTCCTCGAAGCCGGAGCCGTCTATGTTCCCCTCGACGTTAGCTTACCTGCCTCACGCCACGCAGACATGCTCCGTCTATGCGAGCCCGCGCTCGTGCTTTTCCACACGCAGACGGAACAGCGTTTGAATGCCTTGCTAGACGACGTCGTCGTGGGGGAGCAACATGAGAAACCACGAGCCCTCCAGGTAGACGTGGACCATCCCCAAGACGACTCCAACACTCACGGTGATCTTGATAACTCAAACAAGATATCACCAGCATTCCTCCTCTTCACAAGCGGCTCAACTGGCACACCCAACGGCGTCCACCTGACCCAGCTCAACTTCGCAAACCACATTGCACTCAAGACGCAGACCTTCTCGCTGGCCCACACCGACCGCGTCCTCCAACAGAGCTCCCTCGGCTTCGACATGGCCCTCGTCCAGACCTTTTCCGCCCTCGCCAACGAGGCTTGTCTGGTGATCGCACCCGCTGACATCCGCCGCGACCCCGTTGCCATTGCGGCCCTCCTGAGGCGCGAGGCCGTTTCCATAACCATCGCCACGCCGACCGAGTACCTCGCCTGGATCCACGCCGCCGCTGACAGCCTCTCAGCAAGTACGGAGGCGACCGCGGAAAAGGGAGACGGCAGCAGCACCTGGCGGTTGGCCTTCTCCGGCGGCGAACAGATCCCACCCCGTCTCATAACCGAACTCGGTCGTCTCGGGATCCCAGGTCTGCGGCTGACAAATTGCTATGGTCCAACAGAGATCACAGCAGCCACAACCTTTCAACCCATCCCTCTCGACAACGACGACCAAGCATCATCAACCTCCTGCGCAGCATCCCCTAACGCACCCTCGGCCATGTGGAGACCCTACGCCGTAGGCAAAGCCCTCCTGAACTATACTGTCATCATCGTCGACCCCTTTTCCACCGCCACTATCCCGCAGCCCCTACCCCTGGGGCAAACAGGCGAGATCTGCATCGGCGGCGCGGGCGTGGCGCTGGGATACCTCAACAGACCAGACCTCACGCGCGCCCGCTTTCTAACGGATGTCCCGGGAATGAAGGAGGCCACGGTATACCGCACAGGTGACAAAGGCCGCCTCCTCGCCGACGGAACGCTCCTCTGCCTCGGCCGACTCGACGGCAACACGCAGATCAAGCTGCGCGGGCAGAGGGTTGATCTGCAGGAGATTGAGGCCGCCGTCCTCCAGGCTTCTGCGGGTGCTCTCGCGTCTGTCGTGGTATCTCGGCGTCGTCTGGATGGCGCTGGTGCTGGTGGCGTTGGTGAAGATGACATCCTCATCGCCCACGCCACGCTCGCCGACGATGTAGATCCCACCACCTGGCAAGACGACAACAGCATCTCCTCCTCTTCCTCGATCCTCTCCCGCGTGAGATTATCACAAGCCTTCATCCCCGCAGCAATCTACACCCTCAAGACCTTACCCTCAACGCCAAACGGCAAACTAGACCGCAAAGCCATCGCCCGTCTCCGTCTCCCTCTCCCGGGGAGAAAGGGGTCAAACCCCAATCACACACTCGGATCCGACACCAGCGCAACAAACACGGAAGAAACCCCTGGGCACAATAAAGCAGGAGAAAAACTCACCGTCCGCCAGGGAGAACTCCGTCTCCTCTGGGAACGCGTTCTCCCTTCCCTAGGCTCCAAGCGCATCGGCCCTTCGTCCGACTTCTTCCTCTGCGGCGGCAACTCGCTGCTGCTGATGAAGCTCCAAAAGGCGATCAAGGAGACGACTGGCGTGGAGATCAGCACGAAGCGCATGTACGAGGCCATCACGCTGCGCGCCATGACGCGAGCCGTCTTTGAGGATTCTACGGCGGCGGCGGCGGAGGAGAACGCTCGTATAGACTGGGATGCCGAGACGGCTGTTCCGGGATGGTTGCGGGAGGAGATTGGGAAGATTGAGACGACGACCACCAACGCCGCCGCTGCCGATGCCATCGCAGTGAAGAAGGGAAAGACGGAGTCTGGCATCGAGGTCCTCCTCACAGGAGCATCCTCATTCCCGGGAAGCCACATCCTCACGGCCCTCCTCCACCACCCATCCATCCGCAAAGTCCATTGCATCGCCGTCCCCTCCGACCACCACCACCAACCCAGTCCGTCTTCTCACTCTGCTTCCGTCGCCGAGGTGGTTTACTACACAGGCACCCTCCTCTCCAAGACCCTAGGCCTAACTCCAACCGAACGAAACCACCTCGCCCAGACCGTCCACATCATCGTCCACACAGCTGCTCACGGCCACTGCCTGAACCGCTTCGCAACCCTCCGCCGCCCAAACCTCGAGGCCTTACACTCTCTCGCCTCCCTGTCCCTAGCTTCAACCTCCGCTTCGCCATAACCTCGCAAAACAGCAATCCCAAACCTCTACCTCTCAAGCCCGCGTACCCTCCTCCTAGCAGGCACATCCGAGACCCCCAGACCTCCATCTTCCCTCCGAGACTTCCCTCCACCGGCCGTGGACGGATCGGACGGGTACACGGCGAGTAAGTGGGCCGGGGAAGTGTTCTTGGAGAATCTGGTCAACCACCTCCGGGATCGTGATGGTGATCACGGCGCCGAAGCGGGAACCGCAACCGCAACCGCAACCAAATCCCCTACCCTCAAAATCGCAATGCACAGATCCTGCACCCTCGTCAGCCCCCAAGCACCCAACTCGGACGCAATGAACGGCATCCTCCGCTACTCCCTCGCCATGCGCACCGTCCCGCGTCTCCGCCGCGCAGAAGGGTTCGTCGATTTCGCGCCCCTCGACGACGTCGTGGGCCGAATCGCCGCCGCCGCCGTCGAGTTGGCCGGCGTGCCCCCAAGTACTTCCACATCAGCAGCAGAAGCCTCACCGCCATCATCGTCCATCCACTTCCGCCACCACTCTGGCGGTATCAAAACCCTCTTCTCGCAATTCCGCGCACACATGGAGACCGTCTACGGCGGCGCGTTTGACGAGGTGGATATGCAAGAGTGGCTCGTCCGCGCCGCGCGACAAGGTCTGGATCCGCTTATTACGGCGTACATTGAGGCCTTGCTTGAGAGCGGGATGCCATTGGTGTCGCCATACCTCGGAGCAGAGTAAAGTAATGTTGGCTGTAGGCGTCTTTCTTATTCCATGATGGGGTTCTACTGAGCGTGTAGAATTGCCAACTAGAGGTGTGAACAGTACTCTAGTCTCTTGCTACCATTCGTACATAGTCAAATGCATCATAAACCATTGGTCTTACTCTGCAATTTTATGCTTCCATCTTTCGGGAGTAAGTGAGTACAAAGCACGTACCTTGAGAAATGAGGTAGAGAATTCTATGATTTGTCTTGTTTGTTCGCCAGGTCCCAACAAAAGGGGCGGGATTTTGACAAGAGAGAATGGAAAATACAATGAATATGGAATACTTGAAGGGAACTTGTAGAACTCCGAATGTTTTAGCTGCATCTATGGGTAAAGATTGAGCCCCTGATGGCCAGTCAACTAAGGCCGTCTTGAAGTCTTGGAAGAAGCTACGATGTTGTTGTTCATATGAATGTTTATAAAATTGACGCCAAATATAGCCTCCCAGCGGTTTGGCTTAAGGCAGAAACATGCGCCGCTGCGAACTCGCAACTTCTCAGACTAGATGTGTCAAATAGCCCGACAACTTGCCAAAGTCCAGAAGAGGGATCGTAAGGACGGTACCACCCATGATATAAAGGTCGATTCTCTTTTTCACCCCTTACATTGAAGGTAGTTGAAGAAGAGGGACCCATGGCCTCTCTGGGTGAGTTTAAATCGCAGTGAAGTGGTAACGAATGTTCACATGATATTGGTCAGCCAGGCTTCCGCCCAAGCCTCCTCACGAGCTTCCGAGATACCACACATTCTTCAACCTACAATACCCCGTATTATGGTAGCACATAGGTTGGCTCAAAGTTCCGTATTCGCCGCATTTCTCAATTGTCCGATATCGAATTATTAAAATGCTTTGTTGGACAAGATGGAAGTGATGTCAAGGCTTGATGTGGTTCATTGCCTGTTTTTTTTTAGAGCTTTCTTTTCCTTGCAGCCTCAAAGTCTCACGGTCCCACGAACTCTCCAGTGAACATCACGGACAGGACTCTTCAGTAGAACAAAGCCTCACGGGCGTTGAAAGTGTGTTCCTCTGACATGGAATATAGTGGTCTAGGTAGCCGATTTGCTTGTTAGAGTTCGACAGTCACTAGCATCCAAAAAAGTCATTTTCATCAGAAAAGGTCTTTAATTGTGTCAAATTAGGTAGTTAACGTTATCTGTGTTCGCTATATAATCAATCTAAATCCTCCAGAGCCTTCAGCTACACATCTTAAAGAACAGTTCCGGCAGACAAATCCAACTCAGAGCCTCCGAACGGCCCCGAGCCATCCTCTCCAGCCACATCATGATCGTCCCCTTCCTCCTCCTCATCCTCCTCGTTCTCATCCTCGTCCTCATCCTCATCCTCATCCTCATCCTCGTTCTCACTCCAATAATCCGAGCTCCTATCCGAATCATTAAAATGCCAGAAATGCCCATAATAATCAGACAAAGGCTGGCTCTCCACCCTCCTCGCCCGATCCTCCTCGCTCATCCTCCCCTCGACAAACCTCCACGTATCCACAACAACGACATACTCAACCGTATCCCCCTCCCCGTGATGAGCCCACTCCTGTCCACCGAGTTTACTCGGCCCCTTCCACGTCCACTCCACCAACTCCGTCCCCTCGGCACTCAGATACCCTTCCTCTTCCTCTTCCTCTTTCTCCTTCTTCCCCTCCTCTTCCTCTTCATCCTCCCTCTCCCTCTCCCGCCTCTCCTCCCTCCCATCACCAACAACCAACTTCCACCCCTTATTCCTCCCCACAATCCCCATCATCTCCTCCCTCTTCCCCACAAGCGTCTCATACTCAACCCTCAACTCCCTCAAACCCCTAGGCCCCCTAAACCCCCTCAACCAATCCTCCGACATCCTTAACGGCTCATCACTCTCCCAGTACCACCAATCCGAATACCGCACCGTAATCGTCAACACCTCCGGTCGAAACCTGGGCTGCGCAAAGAGCGTCGCCAAGTTCCGCCCGCCTTCGAGCCAGTACATTTGCGTAAAGAAGCGGACTTTGCTCAAGTCGCGCGATTGCTGCTCCGTCAGGGAGGAGAAGAATCCCGTGCAGGCTTCGTTTCTTGTTCTTCCTTTTGGGCCGCGGTCTGAGATTCACATTGGCAAATTAGTTTTGCGTCTATTCAGAACGATCCAACCTCCCATCTTGCCACGGACACTTTCAAAAAGAGCTTCCATTTCGTGTAGAGCTCGAAAGCAAGGGGGGGGGGGGGTTATAGAAATATAGAACAGAAAAAAGACATACCAAACCAAAAAGCCCACTCCAACTCCCTCAAAAACACCTTTTGCCCCTCCACATGCGCCAACTTACACGCCCTCAGCAAACTGCTACTACTCTTCCTCGGACCCGTGAAGCCAGGCCGATACCAGTACGAGTCCTTCGCGTACGCTGATTCCCCCTCTTCTTCATACTGCACCAGCGCAAGCGCAAAGATCTCGTTGCGGATCTCGCCCGGCAAGGTCCCGAACAGCGGGGATTGGAGCTGTTGGTCGTATGCGGAGACGTCAATCGTCGTCGTCGTGGGCGTGGCGGTTGAATCCATGATTGGCAATTAGAGATTTTCCCCTGTAAGTGAGCACCGAAAGGTAGATTTAGAGATAAGATGAATGTTCAAAAAGACATCGTGCGAGTGGTGGCCTACAGAACCACACACGCCACTTATAAACCTCGCGCCTCTCTAACGGCTGTGTTGGGCGTCGCACAGAGCGGGGTCGGCTGCCTGCTGTTGCCTGCATCCTCACATGTGTACCGTGCTACCTTAACTCCAGTCATCCAACAGCAATGATACCTTTGACCAACCAAGTCGATTGAAAATTGGTATTCATGATGTCCCCAACACTGGATGGTTGCTAAACAAATACTTGGCGCAGCCCCTTCCCAAGTTGCGGTCAAGACATGATGCAGATGAGTTGTGGTGATGAGAAGATAATATGATCAATTCTGCAAAATACCATCTTGCTGAGTCAAAACGCATACCAGAAAATGGTTCGTTTGATATCATGTATTTCATGAAAGCGCGGCCGTAAGAATGGTATTATATACAAGCATTAACATCTCCCAGTCCCAGCCCGTCCATCCTGATATCCTTCATACAAACTGGAAAGCATCGCACAACACATCCCGGTACCGCTCTAGTGAGCAGCAACGCTCTCGGTCTGCCTAGTTCCATTGCTCACAATGCTATCAGTATCCTTCTCCGAAACTGCCTGGTGTCCAGGAACCGATCCAGCCACGATCTTAGCGTCCTCGTCGTGTACTGCGTCCTGGGTACCCCTAGCGTTGGTCACGGAGTCAGAGGGTGCGCTGTTAAAGTCATCCTGCTCCGGGCGCCAGTCACGCAGGTCGTCCTCGGCGTCGTTGAGGATCTGTCGCGCCTGTTGAGCGTGGTGATACGTGGGACGCATGTCGCCAGGTACGACAGGGGTGTCATCGAGGAGGTGAAGGAGACGCCGGCCGTGCTTGGCAAGGATGATTTGCTTCTCGGCCCGCTCAATAGTAGCAGCGAACTCGGCTTCGTACGCTTCCTTGAGCTTCTGGCGAGTCTGGTTTTCTTGTTAGCGAAGTAGTGCCAGGGGGGTTGGATAGGTTGGCTACGTACGACATTCGTCAGTTGGGCTTCGGCAACCAAGTTCTCTGCCTCAGCGCGGACAAGCTCCTGCTCGAGAACCACGAGCCTCGCGCTCTGGGGCTCCTTCATCTTGAGCTTGGCAATCTCGTCGGCAATCTTGTCCTTGCCGTCGCGACTCGGCTGGACGCTCTTCTCCGTGTTGCGAATGTGCTTCAAAACACCTCGGGCATCGTCCAGAGAGTGAGCATACTGTTCCTCCTGCTCGCCGAGCTCGCTGAGGATGACGCCAACCTTGTCCGAGACGTCCGAGACAGCGGCGTCGTTAGTCTGTTCGCCCCACTCGGAGAGCTGAGTGGCAATGGAGGTGCGCTCGCGGCCGGCAGTCTCGTGGGCGTTGATGAGGTTGTTCTCGCTCTTGATGATCTTGTAGAGCTTGCGTGAGAGCTCGGGCTGGACGTTGCCGCGTAGGGAGTTGAAGGAGAATCCAGCGCGCTTGGAGGCGCCATTATTCTGGGAGCCGTTGCGGCGGTGGTTAGATCTGATGGAGAGTGATCGGTTCCTGTGAGTGTGTTAGTTGACTGGTTCGAGCTGGGTAGGTGTGGATGCGATTTCTGGCAGACGTAGAAGGAGGTGTGATGGCGACCACTGAGGGGGAGATGCTTATGGGCTTCGTGCTAATGGCAATGCCGTAGCAGTCCTCGCTGGTATGGGGGGAGAACCAGCGTCGCATCTTGGCTAATGTGGTGATGGATGGTGTTGTGTTGTATGAAGCTGATCTCACTTACATGATTGCGGTTGTTTGGATTTCAGAGTAGACTACCTCTATTCCCTAGCTGCACCTTCTGATGATATCGTGAAGCTCGAAGGAAGAGCGACTAGGATGCGATATGGACGTGGGAAGGAAGAAACCTGGTCCCGGTAGGGTATTATGTGTACGACTAAGAAGCTGGGTCTGGGTATCTACGGATCGTCGAAGCCAAGATTCAGGTGCGCCTATCTGGTTCGAACAATTGGGGCAGGGCGCAGAAAAGTTGTTCGTCAAGAGGAAAGTTGCAGTGTAAGATGCGACAGCCTCGATGCGACAAGGGTCCTGCGTTGACTTTAAGAAGGGGTCCTTGGGGGGGAAGGATGGGGGGGGGGGGGGGGGGGGAGGAAACCCTTTTCGACGGCACAGTCGGGATGGAGGAAAGGACCGAGTGAGACACTCATGTCATAGTTTGGGCTTGCTGGCAGGTGGCATTTCACATCACAAGAGGGAAACTAAACTCAAGAGAGGAAAAGTACGTTGGCAACAACCCGGGTAGCTCTCATAGCTCGAAGCTCTAGTCTTCTTCGGGCCGGGGAGAGCGAAGCAGGCCACGACAGCTTCCCACCATTCTGGGCGTGGGGAGGCTAAATTGTGCGACTGCCGTCGATGATAACTTAAGTGCCTATCCCGTGGTGGGAGGAAAGAACTCATTTTAGGAGATAGCTATGAAGCACGCCGAGAGATTCGGGCTGGGTGGGCGGTTTGTGCGGCTAGCTCCCCTGTCTACTCCTGTAGTAAGGCATACGACAAGCTGAAGGTGTGGTGATGATGATGCGAAGGATGACGAAGGGTGGTTGGAGGGGTCGCGCGCGCCAATGATGTCATTACCCGTCCGGGGACCCTAAGCGACATCTCGGGAAAATGGCCCTCCCTCCCTCCCTCCAACTGGCTTCCCCCGAATCGCATCATCGTGTAACACTTCACGGGGGAAACGTCTGTCACCAGGTGTCCACGCACTTTACAGAGACAAGTATTCAGCCCATAAGGCTGATGAATCAGATGCCATCAACTCGGGCAACTTCCAGGTGCTCATCCCGTGTTCTGTTGCGCACGGCTGCGTAATGCGTGAGGCTCACAGACCATGAAGGCCAGATGAGTTTGTCATGCGCAACCCTTCATTCGCTCAATGATATGAAGAGGAATCATCTATAGATGAGAGCCGAACAAACTTCATTGCGTAAAAAAGCCTGTCAAACAAGCCGGAGTCATATATAACTTGAAAACTTTCGTAGCAATCATTACCGCCCAATCCAAAAAGACCACCATTAATCATACAAAACTCCAGATCCCCCGAAATTGAGGATAGACTGCTCTCGTGATCTCACGAAGCGCTTCGTCCAAAGCCACTTTGGACAGTTCCTCTCCAACTGAGAAAACACACCAGTGCCCTCCAATGTTCGCTGTCGCTAATCGCAATGGTTCCTCCACGGGCTCATAGAAATAAACCTTTTTCGTCCTTCATCCCATTTAAAACTGCCCATTCTTCTCCCCCACTCTCTGAAACGTCCATGGGCCGTTCCCTCGTCTAAACTCCCCGCTTCGTGCCGCTCCCACATGCTTAGGATCTTTAAAGCAGCTTCTGGAGCCCATGGCAATGTGCCGAATTGACTCATCGGTAGGTGCGGCTGGTCCTCTCGTAGACGACGGGCTCGACGTAGCTAACCCGCGGGCTGTTGGCGACGTACGACCTCCTCACGCTCGTGTAGCTTGCGCGCGGGGAGTGTCCATGGTGGTGGTGGTGGTGACCGTGGTGGTGATGGCCGTGGTGGTGGTGATGGTACCGGGTCGGTACGATCTCCTCTTGGTAGTAGTACTTCTTGCCTCCCGCTCCGAAGCACATTTTGAATGACGGGTGAGTTGTAAAGATCGGTGGTGTCGGTTTGTAGATCGTGAGTTTTGGGGTTGAATCGGGGCTTGTTGTAGAAGATCGTTTGTCTGTTTGCAATAGGCGAGGTTGTGTTGATATTAGGTCGACTGCAGCTAATCAGATATTGAAAAAGCTGGATTATAGTGATACAAGGTAGAAGATTCCAAAGAAGGTTCTATTTTGCTCAAGTGCTAAGGCTAGCTATGCATGCGCCGGACTGGAAACGTGATGATGGGTGGTGGGCGGACAGGCTGCCTTTTATGATTTCCCATTCTTGTTCAACCCTTCACCAGAGACCAGATGTCAGGCTTGGACCTCTCTTCTAAGCAGGTGTGTTTACTAAAGCAAGGCAAAGTAGCAATAGTCAGGGGGGAGGGGGGGAAAGAGACCGAACAGTACTCGAGCTTTCCAAGGATTATGCGGTCAGTCATCCATCCCTTTTACCCTCCAACCATCCCACCATCACCCATTAAGTGCCCTTTCAGACGGGGAGCGCGGCGGCCCTCACCGAAACCCTGGCTAGCAAGAGTGCTGGTTGGTTGGCTGACGGTGGGGGGAAGGGAGGGATTCATGGTGTAAGAAGAAAGCGGCCTGGCCTTTTTTCTGATGCGTTTCTGCTCATTGCTGGCTGGTGGGCAGTGTCGTCGATACGCTTTTCCAGGCCATGTTCGTGAAGGCACTGGGCGCAGCTGCCCTGGTTCCGATCCTTGCTCCCAATCGGCGGCGCGGCGGGAAGAATTTGGCGCAAGTTGGATCTGCTATCCTTGTTCGAGAACAAGCAGATATGACGGACGTAACAATTTCTTGGGGGCGTGTCTAGACCGCCTGCGCAGGCTGCGTCAACCGATTCCCAGAAGCCAGGGTCTCCCCACCTCGCAGTTTGATCCGCGTGAGATGGCAAATGGGTCCCCTAAACTAACCAACCTACTTTTTTGGTCTTTGCGTACCTACGGTTACCGACACTACAGTTCATGAAAAAGATAGGGCGGACGGATTCCAGCTAGGAAGGGAAAGTTGGTTCTTTCGAAAGAGTACAGGGTGAAGGGTTCCAGACTTTCCCTCTTTTTTTTATTTTATTAAGAGTTGCGGCCTGTTTGAGTCACAGAAATTCGTTGTAGGGCCTCAAATTGAAAGATAAAGCCTTTTGCAATTCCCGCTGTCAACTAATGCTCTCCCTTTCCTTCTGCCCAAAACCCGGCTCTTGAATCCGGGAACACTCGTCGAAAATACGGTAACGGTATCATTGACCGTTACCGTTACAGTCAAAACGCCAACCCGTTCCTGCAAAGAAAGCAAGGAAAAACAACTAGCAAAAGAGCCCGTCCGCCACGGGAAATAAAAATACCTTGGGCCAGACAGGCTTCAGAATCCTGTCAAACAAGCTTACCCGGCGACCGACGATCTCGGGCCCGCGGGGTTAACTTCAAATAGGTGCCTTACACTACAACTTCCTACAGGCTACCATGACCTTTTAGTGCTGTTGTCGCTCATAAGAAGACTGGACGGCAGTTGATTGCGTTGAGATCAGATCTTGCCATCCGGCCCACTCCGCCCACATACACACCAACCTGGTCCTCCTCCTCACCGCACTGCCCTGCCCGCATCTCTGGTCAGCCCTCGACGTCAGCCTGCATCCCCTTCCCAGGGGACCGGTCTCGTCTTTTGACAGCAGGGATGCTCTTCTCGAAGGCTTCGCTCAAGTAGCGTACACTAGTTGATGGGCGTGCTAACTTTAGCATCTGTGACCCTACAGTATGATGACAAAATTCGGAAGAAGACAGTTCACGTGGAGAAGTCATGTTCATAGGTGGACCAATTCGTCAGTCCAAATCGTGATTCTCTAAAGCCGTTTCGTTCCGCGTTCTGCTTTTTTGAAATGCCCATCTGATGTTACATGTACAATGCTATGAAAAGCCCACTCAATCCCCATCCTTTCCCTCCAGTGTCTAAAAGAGGTATTGTTTGCATCTACGCCGTGGTCGAAATCTTGGGGTTCAGTCCTCCAATGAGCCATGCGGCGACGAACAAGGAAACAGTGCTGGCGAAGATGACAAGGGGCTTCCGCACGGCGGATGACACCGAGTACTCGTAGGAGACAATCACCTCCCGGTCCCGGAACTCGTCAACGAGGTTGTTGGCCTTGATGGTGACCGAGGTGCGTCCAACGGTGTCGAGGTAGGTCTTGTGAACACTGACGGCAGAATCGACAATGGCGGACTGAGGGATGCTGGTGTAGAACTTCACGTTCCTGTAATATCTTTGTTAGAACCTGAACACACTAGTCTCTCACGAATTCCACTTACGTTGCTCCCTCTGGCAGGAGAATCTGCAGGTTGACCTTTGCGTACTCGACACCCTCGGGCTGCTTAGGACCCTCGAGGAAGGGAACGTTGACAACGTACTTGCCAGCCTCGACGGTGCGGACAAAGTTCTTGGCGTCAGAGTTCCAGCCGATGGTGAAGGGGTACTTCCAGCCGCCAAAGATGGGGTAGCGAGGCTTGATCTCCAGGAGCGCCTCGCGCTTGTTGCTGCGGAATCTCGATGTAGAAACGTTGCCAATAGCATCGACAAAGTACGGGTCCGCACTTCCAACCTTGAGGGGGAACTTCATCTCCTTGAGAGCGTACGTGTTGGGGTTGTAGTACGCCGCCTGCGCCCACTTGACACGGTTGAAGAGCTTTGACAAGTTGGCGCCGCGGTGGTAGAGCTCGTATCTCTCCTCGAAAGCCACATTTCCTCCCCAGTGGCTGACCTCGACGTCACGGTCGAGCTGGGCGACGTGGGTGACGGGCTTGGTGAACTCGAAGCGCACCTGGGCGGGGGAGACGGCACCGGCGGGCTTCTCCTCGAAGGGACCGTAGGTGAGCTTAGCACCTTGCTTCTGAGGGAACTCCTTGATGTCGCCGCTTCCGGGCAGCTTGGTGTAGTCGGGGATGTTGGACGAGTGGGACTTGAGCTCGGTCTTCTGCTTCGAGGTGACGTAGGCCGAGGGCGCGTATACGGAGAAGTCGTAGGTGAGGTATTGCTGCTCCTCTTGGGCGATCGAGGCCGGCAGGGGCTTGTAGGCCTGGAGGAGGTAGTAGGAAATGCTCAGCGTCTGCTGGCCGCCAGCCTTCAAGGGCGTAGGGAGCTGGATCTTGTAGTACTGCATCTCGCTATTGCTCCTGTCAATTTTGTCATGTACATCATGGGTTGTTCTCAGGAGCCAAACCTACCTCAGGGGATCGTATTCGACCGCATCAACGGCGAACGGGCCAGCTTCGGGGTTCTTCCTATCCTTGGCCTCGAAGCCTCCAATGCGCGACATCTGCTCGGGGGTGAAGGGCAGGTAGTATGCATCTTGGGGCTGCTTGTCAATGTTCTCAATCAAAACATTGATTGACTCCTTGACGTAGTTCTTCTCGAGGGAGACAATGTGGACAAGGTTGGCGTTCTTGAAGACCTGGGGCGGCTTGAAGTTGGCGGGCAAGTTGACCTTTGACACCTTGTCAGCTGCAGTCGAGTCGGAGCTAGCGACAATCGGGGAGAGCAGGCTCAGAAGCCCGGCGGCAATGGCGAAGGCTCTCATGATGTGGGTTGGAGGGGGAAATTGCTCATCGACAGAGCTCTCCCGGCAATTGAGAATCAAGAATGGAGAAAAGCGGTTGTTGAGACGCAATTGGGGCTTTCACTCCATTGCCCGAATTGATGATCTGGCTCCTGAGACAGCTACCCCCAGCCAAAAAGCTTACGGATACGTTGCTTGACGACGTGCACGGGCCACTGGTAGCTCCACCTCACTGGGAACGACCGGGTCGGGGCTGGGTTAGTCCGAGCTGGGCACGCGGCACTGGCGCGGCCTTGGTGAGGTCAAGCCACAGTCTACCAGTGGAAAGTGCTACTGCGGGACAGCTTCAGCCACGCGCTTCGCCCACGTTTTATCTCCTCGCTTAGGTACGTAGATACTTTGGCATGTGGGGTCATGTGGGAAGATGTTCACCAATGATGACTGGCTACCTGCATCTGGTGGGGTTTCGCAGCTATTGACTTTCTTTTCCTGAACTGCGATTTGTCCCTCAACAAGACGTCGCGCACCGCAACCTCCGGGCTTTGGGGACGCTGGAGAACGGCGGTTCCGGTGCTTCCAGCCCGTTTCTCCCGGGATGCTGATTATCCCGGCGTCAATCTAGGTGCTCGTAGGATGTGATGTGTGGAAATCTCTATTATCACGTTCTTCCAGCATCTCCTAAACGCGAGATGTCTTATCGGAGATAGGTTGGTGGACAGCTATGGTCAGTTCAGGTCAACCCTAGGGGTCCACCGCTGGCTGCCATCTAGGCCATCCCAGCTACGGTAAGGCCGCTGCAAATCTCGTGGTAACCTTTGGACGAGCGAGACGCGGGCTGGCGGCTCTGGTCCGCGACCAGTGGGACGACTGAGAAAAAAGTACCAAGAAAATTAGTGTGCAGTTTTGGAGTTTGAACTGCCCTGGTACCTAAGGCTCATTCATACCTACCAATATGCCTTGGTACCAGTAAGTAGGTACATAGACACATCCATGGATTGGATGCCCCATCGGAGATGTACCTCAGCGGCTTCGGGGGGGGGGGACTCGACTCGTCGAGGAAGGGGCCACAAAGTAAGGTAAGGTAAGGTAACCGTAGTGCAGCAGCGTGCAGTGGTGCTGAGTGAGTGATCTCCAGACGAGTCCACCTGAGTTTGACCTCCCACCTCACCTCCTTCCCTCTCGGTCAGATAATCCACGCCCATTCACCTTTTCCCTCAACGTCACTTCCCTCACCCGACGCACCTCGAATTGACCGCCCACCGCCCACCGCCCACCTAGCAACGTACACAACACCAAACAAACTTATCGTGTGTTTTGGCATACATTCCTACGCAGCTTCCGATAGCTTTTATTTTGCTGCACCCATCATCACCTATAACTCAATCGCTACCCCTCATCAACTTTTACCCCGCCATCCGTCAGAGCTTCGGTCAAAATGGTTGGTCTCGGTCCCAAGGTTCCGCCCAGTAGGAAGGGTAAGTTTTGCAGCCACGAATGATTTCCCCCTTCCCTTCACTCCTTCTCCCTACCTTTGGACTCCTGGAAACATCCAAGGGCGACGTGATGGTCTTGTGAGATGGACATGGTGTACCGCCTCACGTTGAGACAGAGACAGCTCTCGAGATGATGTGGTCTTCAAGCTACTGCTCCCTGTACGCCATGCCGCTGGTGTCGTCCCACCCTCCAAGTCATCCTCAACGCCTCACCCTCCAAACTTTCTTCCCGCTCGCACCATCACAACCACCACCGTCCAATCCTAACTCCCAACCGACGGCTGGAACGGCCAATTGCCATTCGGAGAGATGACGCGCCACAAGGCTGGACCGCCATGCAGCTCTTCCTGCTGGCCGGAGCTTCCCCAAGCCAGAGGGGTACCTAGCTTGTCAAGCAATAGCAACTCTCTTGGGAAAAGCTCAAGCCATCCAGCGTTGAGGTGGAAGACACTGTCTCACTTTGCCAGACATTCCCCCACCTTGATCCCCCAGCTTTCTTTCTCCGATTCCTGCAGCTTTCTGGTATAAACAAGCTGGCAAGCGCTGCTTGTCTACCTTCCAGCCTCTTGTGTTGACCGCTACATTGCTTGCTTGTCACTATTTGCCCTTTGTACCGAGAGCTTCGATCCTGGATCTTGTTTCCCTGAACACAATCATTTTGTGATACCCCTCCACCAACGTTGTCACGCTCGAGTGTGGCAAGACACCAAAACCCTTACAGCCAACTTTTCACAACCGTCACAATGGTGGACAGAGCGATTGCTCCCGCTACAAGGGATAGATCCTACCACCACACCGATATCTTTGTCCCGTCACGTCAAAGCAAGAACACACATCTACAGATTCAATACGATCCATGTTCGCTAACCATGTATGAAAATTTAGGTTCCATGGCCGATGTGCCTAAGGATCTTCTGACCGAGGTCAAGAAGCTCGAGGAGCAGTTCACTGTTCCCACTGAGAAGCTCAAGCAGATCAGCGCGCACTTCATCACAGAGCTGGACAAGGGTGAGTTGGCACCCGTGGGAGAGGCACAATTTTTCATGAAGCTGACTTGAAGCAAAGGTCTGAGTGTCGAGGGCGGTAGTATCGTAAGTTGAAACTTGAATAGTTGCTGGCCTTTGGAGCACCCTTCTAACCATGTTTACAGCCCATGAACCCGACCTGGGTTATGTCCTTCCCCGATGGCTACGAGACTGGCACTTACCTTGCCCTCGACATGGGCGGAACCAACCTCCGTGTCTGTGAGATCACTTTGACGGATCAGAAGTCTGAGTTCGACATCATCCAGTCCAAGTACCGCATGCCCGAGGAGCTCAAGACTGGCCAGTCAGAGGAGCTGTGGGAGTACATTGCCGACTGCCTGGCTCAGTTCATCCAGACTCACCACCCCGACCACCCTCAATCTCAGAAGATTCCTCTTGGTTTCACCTTCTCCTACCCTGCCACCCAGAACTACATTGATGAGGGCATCCTCCAGCGCTGGACCAAGGGTTTCGATATTGCCGGAGTTGAGGGCCACAACGTTGTCCCTTTCCTTGAGGCTGCCTTGGCGGCCAAGGTATGAAACCCTGGAGCAAGAATAATGTACCAGAAACTGACACCTTCGTAGAATGTCCCTATCAAGCTGTCTGCCCTGATCAACGATACCACTGGCACCCTGATTGCCTCTGCCTACACCGACACTAAGATGAAGATTGGCTGTATCTTTGGCACTGGTTGCAACGCTGCTTACATGGAGGACTGCGGCTCTATTCCCAAGCTTGCTCACATGAACTTGCCTCCCAACACCCCCATGGCCATCAACTGCGAGTGGGGTGCTTTCGACAACGAGCACAAGGTCTTGCCTCGTACCCCCTACGACATCATCATTGATAAGGACTCTCCTCGCCCCGGCCAGCAGGCCTTTGAGAAGATGATTGCCGGTCTCTACTTGGGCGAGATCTTCCGCTTGGTCCTCGTTGACCTCCACGACAACAAGTCTGTGCACATCTTCGAGAACCAGGACATTGCCAAGCTCCGTAAGGCTTACACCTTGGATTCCTCGTTCCTGTCCGCCATTGAGGAGTAAGTTTGCCTTGGTCCCCAAATCCTCAACCAACATGCTAACCCGATGCAGCGACCCCTTCGAGAACCTGCAGGAGACTAGCGATCTCTTCCTCTCCAAGCTGAACCTCAAGGCCACCAGACCCGAGCTGGAGCTGGTTCGTCGCCTTGCTGAGCTCATTGGCACCCGCGCCGCCCGCCTCTCGGCCTGCGGTGTTGCTGCCATCTGCATGAAGAAGGGCTATGACAACTGCCACGTTGGTGCTGACGGCTCGGTGTTTAACAAGTACCCCCACTTCAAGGCCCGTGGAGCCCAGGCTTTGCGCGAGATTCTTGACTGGCCTGCTAAGACCAACCCTAAGGAGGAAGATCCCGTTGAGATTCTCGCAGCAGAGGACGGCAGTGGTGTTGGCGCAGCCCTGATTGCTGCCTTGACCCTTAAGAGAGTCCAGAACGGCAACATGGCTGGCATTCTCCACCCCGAGAACTTCACATCATAGTCCTCCCAAGGTGAGGTGTGAATCGCGAGGATAGGCTGAGGAGGAATGAGATTACACAAAAGCGAAGTCTTGTTAGATGAGGGGTTTTTGTTGATAGGAAGTTTTATCTGCATTGGTTCTACGGTTATGTCCACCGGACCTACTAGATACCTCATACAAGTAGTATTCCTACCCCCAGTTTTTTACTTATTTTAGCCCATGAACGTGCATGTGGGCAAGCGGTACTCTGTCGTCGGTTAGTTTCGTTGATGTATCAGTAAAGGTAGGAGAAAAACTCACTGACCAAAGTCCAGTACCGGCGCACCACGCCCTCCCACTCGCCAGCACCGGCTTTTTCCAAGCCCTTCATGTCCACGTCCATCTCCTCCCACTCGACATCCAGACCGGCGTCGGCCATGTGCATCTCGACGACCTTTGTGTAGACGTCGTAGCATATCCTGCGGTCGGCGCCCAGGCCGTTGAAGAAGCTGAAGCGGCCTTCAAAGTCCAAGAGGCCTGGGATGAACTCCGTGAAAAAGGTTTTGAGCTGGCCGTAGTCTTCGCCAAAGGTGTCAAAGTAGATTGCGTCGTAGACCTCGCCGGCCTCGAGGAGTTGAGGGACGACGTCCTGCCACTTGCCGCGGTGGATCTTGTAGGCTCCTTCTTGGGGGCTGGAGGCTTCCCATGCTGCGCCAAAGGTGGAGGGGATGGAGTCTGAGTTGGTGGTGGTGGTGGTGTTGTCGACTTCAGCGAGGACTGTGGGGTGGGCTTCGATGATGTGGTGGCGTGCTGGGGAGGTGGAGCGGAACATGGAGTCGATTATGCCCATTCCGAAGCCGATGTTTAGGATGCGTTTGCCTGATGTGCTAGAGGCATCGGAGGAGTCTTCGGTGGTGGGTGGTGGGATCAGGGCGTCGACGCTCTTGCGCATGATTTCCGTCTCCCAGGCCATCATGACGCCGTTGCCGGCCTCGTCGACGAGTTTGCCGGAGGAGTAGGTCAGGTTCGAGGCGAGATACTCTTCCGAGTTGAGGGAGGGGTCTTGGACGGTTGGGAGTTGGAACTTTTTGGGTTCTTGTTCCTCGGCAGCTGGTTGTGAAGGTGCCTCGACGAGCTCTGGTGCTTCTTCCGTATCCTGGACGTCCTCGATGACGACGTCGTTGGCGGCTGAATTTGCGTCTGCGGTCCCTTCGACGGCCTCAACCTCATCCTCGTCCATCTCCGAGCCCCCTGAAGAGAGCGCCTCGTACCCGTCCAACAACCCAAACAACATCTCTGCGCGCACGCCGGCCTCGACGCAGAGCTTGTAGAGGCTCTTCTGGCCGAGACGGAGGGCGAGACAGCCTGGTGTTTCGTTGTTGCTGTCGACGTCGTTCCAGATTGCGCCGGAGAGGAAGAGCTCGTGGACTGTTTCCTTTGCTTCTTCTACTTGGCCATCTTCTCCTTCTTCGTCGTCGTTATCGTCACCGTTCTTGGTCTCATTGTCGGCAGGTCCGCAGGCGCGGATGGCGGCGTGGAGGGGCGTCTCGCCGGTCGTGGGGTCCTGGCAGCTCGCTTGGCCTGGTTCGTGGAGGAGTTTCTTGAGGGCGGAAGCGTCGTGGCTCCAGGCGTGGAGGAGGATTTCGCGGGTTGCGTTGGGGCAGTCTGTTGTGATGCGGGCTTGCATCGAGTCGTCGATCGGTGTCGCCATGGTTGTGTGTGGTTTATAGGGGTAGTCGAAAAAGGGTTGGGAGCTTCGTTCGTCTACCTGAAGGAGGGGGATCTCGACCGGGAGGAAGGGATTCGGGGTCTGAACGCGGCTTTGCTCCGATCGGTGTGCCGGAGGTGGTAGGGGTGCCTAGGTCCGTGGTGGCGGTAGGATTCGATATTGGCCGGGTGTCTTTCCGTAGAACTTTTTGTCGTCTGCCGTGTCCGCGCCGGTGTGTATTCCCCGCCGGTGTGTATTCCCCTCCGGTGTGTATTCCCCTCCGGTGTGTATTCCCCGCCGACCCCGCCATCGCCGAAAGAAAGAAAAAAACCCCCTGTTCCTCCAGGTCGAGCCCTCCCGCAGCAACAGCTGCGTGACGTCTGCCGCACGTGCGCATCTGTCGTTTGCAATTGGCCAATGGACCCCCCGTGGCCCCCCTGCGGCTAGCTCTGGATACCAGCGGAAACTGGAGCCAGACACCCACTGGGACCACCAGACTACCTGGAGCTAAGCCGGGTTGGAGCTGCGCTTTACTGGGTCAGGACCGCTAAGGACTTGAAAGTTGCGAGGGAGATACGACGGATGCGCCAGCTCCCGCGTTTTTCGGTTTTCGTACTTTACATGCCTCAGGAGATGGGGAGGTTTGAATCCTAACCTTGAGCTCTGAAAATACGAAAGAAGTCTGGAAATGAAGGGACTTGAGTAAGGTAAGGTAGCATAAGAAGACCATGGGACAGTAAGGTACCTTACCCTAGAACAGTGGAGGATTGGCCGTGCGGTGTCACTCAGTTAACGTGGTTGGCAACTGCAGCACATTGCATGCAGTACCAAGGTAGCGGCCCCCCGTCTGAGCCCCCCTGTCCGAAGCTTGTCTCGTAACCGTCGGCCGCCGCCTCGCATTCCATCGCCTTTTGTTTTGCCTGCAACACCCGACCGCGCCACAAGTGAGAGCTCTCCCAAACCCTACATACCTATTTTTCTCCAATATCTGGAACATTTCGCGCAGTCGGTGACACGGCGCAAAGCCGCATAAGGTGAGACCTCTGCCCGAAGAAATCTCCTCAATTGACTCCACCGTCAACAACCCCTAATACCTAAAAGGCACTCTGGGCGTTCTTCGACTAAGCCTCCTTTGCTTTCGCCCTGCTATGCCCATGCCAATGATGCCATTTCCCTCGGGACCCGACTCCTCATGCTAATTGTCTATGATACAAAGACACAGGAACGAACTTGGCGACCGAGTCTAGCACCCAGCGAACCCCCCTGGCGCGCCCCTCCTGGCATCGTCGTCATGAAGTTCGGCGAGCAGCTCCGTTCGAGCATCATCCGCGAGTACCAATGGTACTACATCGACTACGACGCCCTCAAGGCCGATCTCAAGACCGCCACCGGTCCCATCACACCCGCCGACAATGGCAATGGCAAGGGCAAGGGCGGCAAGCGCGAGTGGTCCGAGGAGGACGAGGGCCGCTTCGTCAAGAAACTCGAGGCCGAGCTCGACAAGGTCCACACGAAGCAGCAGGTTAAGGCCATGGAGATCTCGAGGCGCATTGCCGTGAGCGAGCGCGAGGTCAAGGGCGTCGTTAACCGCCTCGTCGAGCGCGGCCCCCGCGAGGAGGGCCCTAGTGAGGAAGAGTTTATGCTGCTTGAGGAGGACTTGAGCGACATCATTGCCGATGTCCACGATCTTGCCAAGTTTGTCCAGCTCAACTACACTGGTTTCTACAAGATTATCAAGAAGCATGACGTGAGGCATATTTCTCGATATTGTTCGGGTGGGTTACTGACGAGGAATAGAAAACGACTGGCTGGCATCTCAAGCCTGTCTTCGACACCCGACTCAAGGCGAAACCATTTTACAAGGAAAACTACGACGCTTCCGTGGTTCGGCTTTCCAAGTTGTACGACCTGGTCAGGACGAGGGGTAACCCGGTCAAGGGTGACAGCGCGGCTGGCGGCTCCCAGGGAAGCTTCGTTCGCAACACGACAAAGTACTGGGTCCACCCAGACAACGTGACAGAGCTGAAGCTCATCATCTTGAAGCACTTGCCCGTTTTGGTCTTCAACGCAAGCAAGGAATTTGAGATTCAGGACTCGGCCATCACGTCCATCTACTACGACAACCCGGAAAACTGGGATCTGTACGAGGGCCGCCTGAAGAAGACGGAGGGTGCCGAGGCCATCCGTCTGAGATGGTACGGTGGGATGCAGAGCGAGAACATCTTTGTCGAGCGCAAGACCCATCGCGAGGACTGGACCGGCGAGAAATCCGTCAAGGCGCGATTCTCGGTTAAAGAGAAGAATGTCAACGCCTACATGCGCGGCGAGCTGCTCCCCGCCGCTCTCTTTGAAAAGGCGCGTAAGGAGGGCAAGAAGCCCGAGAAGGCTATCGCCGAGGACGAGAGACTCGCAAAGGAGGTCCAGTACTCGACTCTCAAGAAAGGTTATAAGCCCGTGTGCCGATCCTTCTACAACCGCACCGCCTTCCAGCTTCCCGCTGATGCTCGAGTGCGTATCTCGCTCGACACCGAGTTGACCATGGTTCGTGAGGATAACCTGGACGGCCGTAAGAGGTCTGGGGACAACTGGAGGCGTATGGACATTGGCATCGACTACCCCTTTTCACAATTGCCTCCCGAAGACATTGTACGCTTCCCGTACGCCGTTCTCGAGGTCAAACTTCAGACTCAGCTCGGCCAAGAACCTCCGGAATGGGTTCGCCAGCTCATTTCCAGCCATCTCGTGGAAGCCGTGCCCAAGTTCTCCAAGTTCATTCACGGAGTCGCTTGCCTCTTCCCCGAACGCATCAACCTGCTTCCCTTCTGGATGCCGCAGATGGACGTGGATATCCGGAAGCCCGTTACGCACGACTTTGGTATCCACAGGCCCAACCAGTCGGCGACTGCCACTACATCAGATGACGACGAAGACGACGAGTTAGACTCTGATGACGAGGAGGGTCCCTTGGTTGCCAGCAATAACGGCGCTACCAATGGGGAGTCCAGTGGCCAGGGAGCTGCCAGGAATGGCGGAGCCGTGCTTGACGTCGAAGGCCAGACGGTCGACACCATTGCCCCCGTCGACAATGAGGACTTTTTGTACGACTCGGACGAAGAGTACGATGCCGACGAGGCTCTCGAGGAAGCCAGACGGGTCGGAGGCTGGACCTACTACAAGGCGCTTGCCTCTACAAAGGCACAAGCGTTTGGCGAGCGCGCCGTCGATGTGCTTAAGTGGACCGTGCCGCATCCCCGTGGTTCTGTGATCCCTAGGCGCGAAGTACAGACGACGCTCTTCGGCTCGGGAGCCATTCAGACTAAGAGGTTCAAGGCCCCCAAGGGCAAGAAGATTTACGTGCCAGTCCGCGTGGAACCCAAGGTCTACTTTGCCGCCGAGAGAACCTTCCTCGGATGGGTAAGTCTAATTACTCTCGACCCAAGAATATTTGAATTGCTGCTAACATAACAAAATAGCTCGAATACTCCATCTACGTCGGCACCGTAGCCGTCACGCTCCTCAACTTTGGCTCCAAGCCCACGCCCATGGCCTTCGTCGTGGCCGGCGTCTTTACCCTCCTCGCCATCATGTCGCTCTGCTACTCCGTCGTGATTTACCTGTACAGGAGCAACGCCATTCGCAACCGCAAGGCGGCCAAGTTTTACGACAAGTGGGGGCCTAGCGCGCTCTGCGCTTCCTTGTTCATTGCCGTTCTGCTTAACTTTGCGTTTGAGGGTAATGCAAGGGAGTACTGGTGAAGCTTCTTGTCTGGGTGGTGTGTGTTCCTCGTGTCTGCAGTAGTGTCGTCTCTTTTGGAAAAAGCGATTTGTGTTGTTTCATTTGTGTACTGTGTATCATTGTAGCGGAATCGTATAAAATGGTCTCTATTAGAAATTGGTGGGTTTGGTGTGTTTGTCCTTTTGGGAACATGTTTCCTTTTCTCTCTGCTGCATATCATAACGTATCCTGGATAAGATATAATAGACGGGATTTGATTGTATCCTCCCCACTGCATGTGCCTCGCAATGTGTCCGAACCTGTTGTCTTTGTATGACACAATACTCGCGCCTTTATGTCATGTAGTCTTTCTATTCATCTCGCCCCCTTCATCAGGAAATGACAAAGAGACAAATCAAAACTACCCAGCAAAGAGTACTCTGATACAATACTCCTGTGTGTTTGACGCCACCGCCAACACCGGAATATGGGAATTTGAAATCTGGGAGTAAGTTTCCAACGGATCCAATCCGTCTGAAAAGAGTCTCGTCGAGCACGGGAGTACAAGATCTGGGGTCACTTCTGTAGGCCTCTGTACTTATCAGGGCGTGCTAACTACTCTTTTCCTTTCCGAGATTACGTAGTCGTGGCATCAGTACTTCCATTTCTAAAATAAAAAAATTTGAAGAAGAAGACGGGGAATAGCGTTTCAAAGGAAAACAGTAGCCTTTCAAATCGCCCGAACCTCTCTGCATCGGCAGGTACCATCGACTTCGAATACCTTTGCGCTGTTACTCTTGCAATTTTTTAATTTCTTTTTTCGCTTCGATGCAGGATGATAGACTTCCATTGTAGTATAGGTATATCCAGACTGGAGTCTCCCGGAGCCCTTCTATTTCGACACCCAGAAGGGAAGGCACGAAGGATATCTACCTTGATTTTATTTCTTCACGTACCCTCTTGACTAAGTGACCCGGGAGCAATGACTGAGTGATCATAGAGGGCGCCAGTGGAACCCTTAGATTTATCGGCCGTTGGGAACTACCGTTTACCCATTTACTCTTTTGTTCGGTTGACTTCCAGTGACACTATCTTTTCTTGAAGCTGTTCAACATCAAGGTGTTTGGTACTGCCCTGGTGGATGTAAGTAAGGGTTGATTGAGGTTCAGGCGAGCATGCTATGGAGTTTTGAGGCGGATTGGAGAAACATGGTGATGTCTTGATGGGTGCTCATAAGGTAGGTGCCCTTGCCTTGGATGCAGTGAAAGAGGTTTGCTTGTTTGCG
Source organism: Colletotrichum phormii (assembly GCF_030913505.1). Lineage (NCBI taxonomy): Eukaryota > Fungi > Ascomycota > Sordariomycetes > Glomerellales > Glomerellaceae > Colletotrichum > Colletotrichum phormii. The sequence continues at coordinate 1,530,597 of NW_026851452.1, forward strand.
CCTGGAAACGGCAAGCTGACCGACCACCCATCGACTTTAGCAGTTGAATGTGCGATTAAGTAACCAATCCAAAACGACCCAAATACACTGCAATTTTAACACCCCCAGAGGGTTGAATAAGAGAAGCAGACTCACCCAACGCTCCGGTGATGTTAACTTTTAAGGTAGTACTAGCTTAGTTTCACAGCATTTTAAGCAACCTACGGGGGGTTGAATGAGAGACCAAGGATCTACAAATGCAGTATCATCTCTAGTACGTCCGCCCATCCAACACCTCCGCGTTCTTTGATTCAAAGACATCACAAGCTAAGCAAACCTCCCTAGTCAAATCCAGAGAAGAAGAAAAAGAAGTTCACCACCGGTGTGGCTACATCTCTTGGTGCTCATGTTGGGAATTGAACTCGAATTCGTAGCCTGTCGTCGTTTAGGCTGTTGTGCGAAGATATCAATTATTGACCTTGAGCCATTCCACTACCCAGCTAGTTTGACCTGACCAGCTGACCTAGGAAGGCGCCTGCTGTGCTGGTGACGGGAATGGGATCGAGGGGGTCTATATGAGTTTGCTTCTGCGGTATATTCACTTTTGTGGTGTATGAAGTTGAGCCGAGCGGGGCGATTACACCTTGGAGGAGAGGTATTCGATAGGTAGACGATGGGGAGAGCAGGAGCAGCTCTCGTATGGCTGAGCCTTTGCCCTTTGTTTAGACGGAGCTATCAGTCCGAAGCTCAGGGAGAGCTTACTCAGCGACATCGAACGTTGCTGTTCAGTTTACTGCAATCTTGGGTCACGTAAAACGACCAGTTGAATGGTTGACAAGTCATGGTGACAATGCATATTCACTTGCAGAGGGGCCATACCAGAAGAATGGTGTAAACGGTTGTTGAAGCTATCGAATACCCAGAAACCAAAAGAATACCTATACAAGCCCATAGCAAAATTCGAAAATATCCCAAACCCAAAACCATTAACCGTGAAGCTTCCATTACATCCAATCGTTTTCCACCAAAAAGTTTCCTCCTCAAGCAGAAGCAGCAAAAATAACACTCTTCTACTCGATATCAACCTTGTGGATCTCCGTCCACTCCTTCTCCACCTTGGGCACGGTCACGACGAGGATACCATCCTCCATCTTGGCCATGATGGCGAGCGCGTCAATCTCCTCAGAAGGAGTAGCGCCGGCGTTGCGCGCACGAGGCGGCAGCGGCACAGACCGGCTAAACATGCCGATCCGTCTCTCCCCAGACGCCATCGTCGCCAGGAACTCCTCGTCGCCGGGGCGGTACACCACGCCCGCGACGCGGAGCTCGCCCTTGTCGGCGTCCCAGTTCACGCCGACATCCTCCTTCTTGGCGCCTGGGAGGGCAAAGTGTAGCACGTAGGCGCGTTCTGTGGAGAAGATGTCGACGGGGGGTGTGAATGCCGAGTCGATGTCGTTATTGTTGTCGTCGTCGGCGTCACCGTCGCGGGTACCTGCACCGGCGTTGTTGTTGGTGTTGAGGCCGCCGAAGCGGGTGGCCCAGTCGCGGACTTGTTGGGCAAAGGGGTGGTCGGCGAACTGGTTCAGCCACTCTTGCCAGTTTGCGAAATCGAAGCTGCCGGCTGCGTTGTGTCCGTAGGGCGGGGGAGGGGGCGGAGGCGGGTGAGGGGCGCCGAATGGTGGCGGGGGGCCGGGGGGAGGAGGTGGGCCCCGGTGGCCGTGGTGACCGCCGTGTCTGCTGTGGCGCGCCCAGGGGTCGGGTCCACCGCCGAAGCGACCGGCGCGACCTCCGCGTCCTGGGCCACCGCGGCGACCGGGGCCGTGATGGTGGTGAGGGTGAGGGTGTCCATGTCCTGCGTGCTCAGGGCCGTCTTCGTTGGGGCCGTCGCGCATGGTGTCGGGAGAGTCGTCCTTCTCCTTGTCGGAGAAGTCGCCCTCTTCGGGAGTATCGTCGGCGTTGCGCATGGTCTCGTCGACGACCTCGCCCTCGCCCTCGCCCTCGTTCATGTCGCCGCGTCGTCCGTGGTGACCTCTGCCACCGCATCGGCCACCGCCGCGGCGACGACCACCGAATCCGCCGCGGAAGTCGCCCCAGCCGCCGTAGGGACCGCCCCATCCGCCGGGACCACCTGGGCCACCAGGGCCGCCGCCGAAGCCGTGTTCAGCGCCGTGGAAGGGGAAGCCTGGGGGGAAGTTGGCCCAGGGACCGGGAGCAGCTGAGTGGTCTACGCCAGCGCCGGCGCGCATGTTGGGGTCGAGAGAGTGGATGAAGCTCCAGAGGCCTTGAGAGCCACCTGGGCGACCCCAAGGATTGTTATTACCGTTTGGACCTGCCCAAGACATGTTGGACTGTTGTATGTGTATGTGTGATTGTTTGTGGTGTGGGTTGTTGGGGTATGTGTTAGAGAGATTGAGTAGTAGGATGGTGATGATTGTCGGAAAGCAATGACGCTGACGAGGGAAAAGAAAGAAGAAACATGATGTCGATGAAGGAGTTCATTTATATAATATCATGGGACGACGACAGGCCATATCATTTACAAGGCAGGAGCATGCGTACACCTTTCGTCTGATACACTACTAGCAAAACGTGGAAGGCAAAAAGCACTTGCGAAGCCCAGGTTGAACCAGTCAGAGCCACACACAATACACCTCTAGCCTTTGGCGGTCGAACAGATCAGAATGGTTTCGAACGGAAGGGACATGGGGAGGTACAACATCGCCACGCGTCGTCGTGGTAGGGGGATCGGCCCAAACAGCTCATTGGATCCCGTCGGTGGGCGGTAGACTTCTACACCGAGCTCCGAACTTGTTGATGGCGTAGGGCAAATGTCCGCTGCGGAGTGTAGATTAAGGCATTGTCGGAGACCGAATAGTACACCTTGATGGGCTCTAGACTGCTAGAGAACGCCGCGTATTGTTTGATTGCCTTGGACAGTCAGAGAACGCCGCCGCCGCCGCCATTTCTTTGACAGCGTCCCATGTCAGTTGCGTTACGCAGCCCGCGCGGGACCGAGCCAAAGCTTCAGCTGAGCAGCCTAGAGCCCGGGCCCGACAGTGGCGGCGGGATATGGTGAAGTGCGGGGTGGAGTGTGGCGTACGTCGGTCCCGCTGTGTCAGTTTGCGATGAGCTCGGGAGTTGGCAAGTTGCGTGTGCCACACTTGTGCACATGGGAATTTGGTTGCAGCTTCAGATGCGGATAGTGGGTGGTCACTGGTGGTGCTTGACTTGTCGCCACTGGCAGCGAGGAGGATGCGCACGCCAAACTGAGGCCTCAATTCGTGGCTGGTGTTGTTGGTCCATGCAATGCGTGGAGTTGTCGTCGTAAGGCTAGTTGTGTGAGTCAACATTCCCCTGACTGTGACTCGCTTTCGGAAGAAGTTGCCGGGATATCGTTGACAAAGGCGTTGTTGTCCGAGTCCCATCTGTTGAAGCCGAGAGTTTCGATAATGAAAATCACATGAAATGCGAATGCTGCGAAGAGGGCGACGACGACAACCCCGAGCTCGGCCAATGACGGGCGACCTTTTCGGAGGCAAACCAACGACGCCGCTGTGCCTGAAAAATGGAGATGTTCGGGCTTATGTAATTACCCGTCGAAGCTTGGGCCAAGACAGCTCAGGATGGCCCGTGCTTCTCGCATCCCTACGAACAAGGTACGTACCTCATCAACTGAAGGTGCCGGTTCCCTCCGCGTCGATCCAAGACCCGTCTGTCTGTCTGTCTGTCACCATCTTTCTGCTTTCTTTACTTTTACCAACATATCCTCCCACCTCGAGAGGGCAACGACATTGTGCAAATCTCGTAGGCGCCTCCATTAAGTGATGGTTCACGACAGCTGCAGATGACCGGGCACTTCCAAGTTTCCCCCTATCTTGTCACTGCTTGTCTCGGCGCATTTCGACTCACCGGATCCCGGATGCCGCACATTTCCCACCTCGACAAATCACTCTCATCTCGCTCTATGCGCATTACGAGCTCGACTGGCCCCGCCACCATGCTCTAGGCTCTCTGGAACACTGGGACTTTCTTCGAGCCAAGAAGTTCGCATTCGTGGGCAGGCGCTTGCAACTTCAAGATGAAGATTGCCCATTTGCTACTGCACATTCTCTAAGCGCCCACGATATACAGCCAATCATGAAGCTTCGCTAGGCAAGATGCCACCATGCAGGGCTCCATACTTTTGACGTTGTTCAGGCTCTTTGGCTCCTGGTCACTCGTCACTGGCTGGGAGTCTGGGACTGCAAACTCAACCAGTTGATTCTCTCGACAGTCCTGGGCAGCTGGCTCTCATCATCCAGGAGGCCACCGAGGCCCATCTCGTCCATTCCCTGCAAATGCCATGCCAGCCCGGCCACGCTCTCCCGTGTGAGGTGGTGGTGTTGTCTACAGTCTGTGTGCGGCGTGCGGCCTGCCTGTGCCATGAGGAGCACCCAAGTTCCCCTCTCTGCCTCTTCTCTGCCGCTGACGAGCGCCTCCCCCCCTAGTTCCCAGTCCCATCCCATCCTGGCCCCATGTCCCTATGCTGCCGCTTTGCACTTTGCCCAATGCTTCCCGCTGCCAGGCCCAAACCCTACCTGGCGCTTGCTTGCTTCCCTCTTGTCGTCCCATCTGGCACATTCTTATTCTTTGTCCTGGACGCGCTCCCTCTCTGGTTGATAATTCTCGACTTCTGACTTTTCTTTCTTGAAAATACACACGTTTGGGAAATACACTGGTTTTTGTTTGTTTCCGTGCCGCAGCCGTTTCATCCATCTAACGGGCCTAACAACGGGCCGGCCATATCTGCGACCTCTCCCGTGAGACTCGAACCTGGACCCCACCACCCCTCATCAGCAGCTGCGATCCTCTCAAGCATCCAACGATAGGCACGAAACGGCGACCTTCGACAGCTCCTATAAATAACTTTTTACTCCCCCTGACCTGCAGACTTGAGCTTTCGCAGTGCGTCATTCGCATTCCCGCATCAAGCAATCCGCGTACCTGCGCAAGTCGGCCGGCCCCCAGATACACATATATCTTAAGTAGATTCGACGATACCACATCGCCCATCATGGAGCGCAGTCGCGGCCTTCCCGACGCCGAACTGTTCCTTCACAAACCCGCCGAGGAAGACTGTGATAGCCCGACCGTTGAGCCCTTGAGGATATTCAAACCGCAGAGTCCTAACCCCGCCAACGACCGCTTCAAGTACCCCGCGCCTCCGTCCGCGTCAGGCTCCTCCTCCTCCTTCACATCGAAGCCGACCTTCCCTCTACCACCAGGCGCCTCGAGCTCTGCCGCGCCTCTACCGTATCCCGACGAGGAGGACCTTCGGCCTGGCAAACCGACCAAACCTACCATCACCGCCCCGAAGCGATTTGGCTCCGACTACAATGATACTACCCCGCGCTTCAATGCGACCAGCCCCGTAGAGACCAAGAGTCCTACCCTCGCCGAGCGACGCGGCACCGGTCCGAGGCCCTTGGGCGCCACGTCTCCGCAGAGCCCGGCTGGCGACGACGGGGGCCTCTTCGCGAAGCCGCTGACCGCGCCGCAACCTCAGCGGCCGGCTGCTACAACTACAAACTACCCGTCTTACACCAAGAAGCCCTACTACCCTCCACCGGGTGGCGCATCCACTTCTACGCCGCCCGCCCAGAGCCAGTACCAGGCTCGGCCACCACCTCAGAGTGCCCAGAGTGCTGATCATCTCGAGATGCCTGGCCAGAACAGCGTGAACAGGTTCGCCTCGACAGCTTCGACCTCCACAACCCGCGCCAGCCGGGGATCTCCACCCCCGCCAGAGACCCCAATCGTGGAACCAGGGGTCATCCCGGGCGGCGGCATCGAGGCGCGATATGCCGCCTCTGGCATCTCAGGCACGGCGACACTGACCAGCCTTCAGGCGCAACAGGCACAGAGCGCCGCGGCCTCCCAGAGATTGGCTCAGTATGGAGGAGCACCACCGCCGGCGCGGCCGTGGACTCCCACGGAGAACCCAGAGAACCAACCTCATGGCCCGCCTACGGTGTATCAGGGCATGAACCCGGTCACGAGTCCTACGCAGCCTACGTTCAGTCCTCCTCCTCAACAGGCAGAGAACCAAGGCGAACAGACGAACCTGCAAGTCAGCGTTCTGGAGCAGGATTATCAGCGAATGGGCTTGAACGACCCCCCGCCGGCCTATTCGAGCGTCACACCTGGCAACCCGTCTTACCCAGCCGAGAAGCAGCGGCCAACTCAGCAACGGGCAGACTCAACGCCGTCCGTGTCTACAGCCTCTGCAGCTCAGTCGCCCCCGAAGAAGCCCGCAACCGTCGGTCCCGCAGCAGCAGGGCTCGCTTCACCTTCGTTGCAAGGCCACCCCGCCTTCGCCAACGACCCGAGGCCAGAACAGCAAAATGGACAGCCCTCGTCGTCTCAAGCGCAGAGTGCCCCTGTCACGCAAACCGTTCAGGCGCCTCCTTCCTTCCAGGGTGCTGGCCCTTCTTCGCCGCCACCGCTACCTGAGGGTTGGATCGCCCACCTCGACCAGAACTCGGGACAATACTACTACATTCATCTGGCTTCTCAGGCGACGCAATGGGAGTTCCCCAAGGGGCCCAATCCTATCACACACGAGGCAGCGCCCCTATCACCCACGGCGTCGACGTACGGCAATCCTCTTGCATCGCCCATGTTTGGCAAGCAGGCCATGGCCTCTCCCATGTTTCCCCCTCAGACACCGGGCTATGCTGAGAGCATCATGAGCGTCGCGGCGTCTCAGACGCCCACAACCGCTGGGTTCTCCGGACCGCCTCCGAGCGCTGGTGTCGACATGTACAGGATTCAGCCCACGAACGGTGTGTACTTTGGGCCGTATCTCCGCTACTGCAACATGGACTTTGAAAAGGGGACATGGCTAGGAAGCATCATGATCGTGACGGACGCACCGCAACCCCCGACCATTCACATCCACCCGAGCAACGACCTTTCACCTAATCCGCGACAGTTGGTGCCGCACAACATCTTCACTCATCAGCGCTGGACGTTTTACAAGTACGATATTGAGCTGCCCATGAGTGAGAGCGGGACCGAGAGGTGGACGTACGCAGTCACCTCTCACCTGGGATGCACAAGATACGAGTTTGTCATTGCCGGCCGCCATGAAGTCGGCTGGAGGTTCATCGCCCACTCGAACAACGACTTTGCCGCCTCAACCTCTCAGGCTGAACGCTCCAAACTCGGTGGCGTGGGCTTCATGTGGAAGGACGTGCTCCAAAAGAACGTAGACTGTGGCGGCTTCCACGTTCAGCTCGGCATAGGCAACCAAATTTATGGTGATAGGCTATGGAAGGAGGTGCCCTTGCTGAAGCAGTGGTTGGCGATGAGCGGCAGAGACAACAGGAAGAACGCGCAGTGGACCGCGCGCCATGAGGAGGACGTCTCGCACGCCTACTTCCACTACTATACCAGCCACTTTGACCAGCCTTACCTCCGAGAGGCCTTTGCTCAGATTCCGCATGTGTTGCAGATTGACGACCACGATATGTAAGTTTACAGACCCTGCCTGTGTTTCTCGTCATGTGCACTAACATGCGCCAAGTTTCGACGGCTACGGCTCGTATCCCGAGTACATGCAAGGATCCCAAATGTTCAAAAACGTAGGTCGCATCGCCGTCGAAATGTACCTCCTCTTCCAGCACCACACCACGGTAGAGATCCTCCGCAATGTCAGCAACGACGGGGACCTCTTCACAATCACCGGCCAGGGCTGGCACTTTGTCAAGTACCTCGGCCCGGCCGTCTGCGTCGTCGGACCAGACTGCCGCTCCGAAAGGAACCAAGCACGCGTCATGGCCGGCCCGACCTACCAGGGCATATTCCCCAAGGTCGCTACGCTGCCCCCCAGCGTGCAGCACTGCATCTGGATGGTCTCCGTGCCGCTGCTTTACCCCCGCCTGGAGGCGGTCGAGAGCCTGGCGGGCGCCGTCGCGACAGGCAAAAAGGTTGTCAATACCTCGTACAACATCCTCGGCAAGGTAACGAGCTCCGTGGCCGGCGTCGTCGGCGGCAAGGACGTTGTCGCGCAAGGGTTCACGCAGGTGAAGAAGGCGGTCGGCAAGTCTGGCCTTATGGGCAACGTCCTGAACCAGTTTGGCGAGATTGACATTGCCGAGATCCTCAAGGACATGTGGACACACGAGTCCAAGGACCTGGAGAGGACGTACTTTATCCGCACGCTCCAGGGCATCTCCCAGCAAAAGGGCATTCGCATGACTTTCCTGTCAGGAGGTGAGTTCCCGACCTCCATAGACTCGTTCTCTTCCGTCCCCACCTACTAACATCATCAAACAGACGTCAACTGCGCAGGAGCAGGCCTAGTCCACGACCCAACACACCCAAGCGACCACAAGACAATGTACCAAGTCATCACCTCCCCCATCGTAGCCCAACCCGCGAGCAACTACATCCTCAAGCTCCTCCACAACAACAAGAGCCTCTACGTGCCCGCAAACGGCCACAAGTCCAACCACGAGGTCTCTGACTCCAAGGAGGACATGATGGAGATCTTCCACACCGACGCCTCCGGCTCCGCGCGCGAGCTCAAGAAGCTCATGGGACGCAGGAACTACGTCGCCGTCGTCGCGTACGACCCGGAGACCGTCGCTGGCGGTCCCGGCGGCGTCGGTGGGTCGCAGTACGCGGGTAGCATCATCAATGGGGGACAGCAGCAGCAGCAGCAGCAGCAGCAGCAGCAGCAAGGGTTGCAAAAGTTGAGTTTGGCGGTGGACTTTGTCGTGCAGGGTGATGGTGCGTTTACGGCGCCGACAAAGTATGGACCGGTGATTGTGCCCCATTTAGAGTTTGGGAGGTAAAGCAGGGTTGGAGTGAACGGTGGTGATGAAAGAATGATGGTGTTATTCTTTTTTTCTCTCTTGGATTTGCTTTAATATCTCTCTCTCTCTATTCCCTCGCATCACCATTTCAAGCAAGTTGGAGGAGGAACAAGGTATACAGCGATAGCTTGATGACCTGATGATACACCTCAAATCTACTACATCAATTTCCAAAGCACCCGCCATTGTCTGTGACGTGAATTCTCACCTTGGATTAGAATGCTGCGTGAGTGGGTCTATGAGTGGTCATTATAATTCATTCCATTTGCTGCTCTACTGAAAATCAAGTATCGAGAACGGGCCTTTGCCGCTTTCGACATGTCGCAGGTCTGTTGTTCCCCGAGGCCACAACCACCAAGTCTAGAAAGCTGGCCCATTACATCGCAACTCCATTTTTGTTGGCTTCATCTCTCAGCCAAGTCAAGTCATATTTCCCAGCCTGCAAAGTCTTTCGCAAGATTCCATTCAGAGCCTACTGCTCTCCGCCGCGGTTCACAAGTCAAAAGTCTCCTTGAGGATGCGAATGGTATCCTCGGGGCCGGTAACAGAGTGACCGATGGTGCGCTCGTCGACGTAGATCTCGTAGTCGTTTCCGCCCTCGGACGTCTTGTCGCCAAAGAAGTGGATCTCCTCGTACTTGACACCGCCCTCCTTCTGGGCCTCCTTCTCGAGGTGCTGCAGACAGTACGTCTTGTCCCAGCCGGTGGGGAAGACGTCGAACGAGATCTGGCCGCCAATGCTGAACGTCAGACCGAGGTGACCAAACTTCTCGCGCAGCTTGGCGACAAAGTCGCGACGGACGTTGTGGATCTTGTCGTAGGCCTCAAAGGCCTGGCGCTCCTCGTTGGAGGCGTTACGGCCGACGGGGGAGATGTTGACCATGCCGTTGCGGAACTCGATAAAGGTGCCGCGCTTGATGGGGATGTCGAGGTCGGCAATGTGATGGAGGGCGAAGCGGACGAGCTCCTTGTACTGGTCCTCGCCAATGTACTTGATGAAGCTGTTGGAGGCGAGGGGCTGGCCGAGCTTGTAGGCCGTCAGGCCGTTCTCGGAGAAGCAGAAGTCGAAGAGGGTTGTGACGGGGGTGGTGGCGTTGCCGAGCTGCTCTTGCTGCTTGGAGTAGTCGGAGCCGCCGACGAAGCCGATGGCGCACTTTTGGCGGAGGCGGGCGAGGAGGTCGAGGATCTCGGGGGAGGCGGCCTGGGAGGTGGAGGTGTTAGCTGGGACGGCTCCTAAGGTAATGCGACGAGTAATTCCTTTGGGATAGGTAGAGGTGGAAGGAATTGGGTGGAAATGGGCTTTGAGAGAGAGCTTACGAGACGAGCAGGAGTGAGAGTGCCGTCAACATCAAAGAGGCAGATGGTGTTCTTCAGAGGGCGCTCCGTGAGGGGAGGGTAGCTGGGGAGAGAGGTAGCCATCGTGACGGTGTTTGTTCTTGTGATTGCTGGTCAATGGGCTTTAGTTCCGGGATTGCGTGTGGTCAAGCTTGAGGGAAGAAGTCTTGTCGTGAGAATTGCGCGCTGTGAGGGAGAAAGGAAAAAATGCCAAAGTGAAAGTTGAGCAAAGGGAGGGCGGTCAATCGTGCAGGAAAGGAAGCTCTCCTTTTCGGGATGTGGCAGGCGCGGCGCGGGGTTGCTTGTTGGATGGCGGGGCAAGTGAGGGACTGTGGTGCTTGTTGCGGTTCAAGGGTTCCCCCCTAATGGTTCTGGGTCTGGGCCTTGGTGTAAGGTGTAAGTAAGGTGGGTTTGGAGCTGCAGGTGCAAAGAACTAAGAATCTCGAATAGCAGTGCGATTTTGGCCTTCATTTATAACTTTTCATAAACTACAACCTTCTTCAATGTTTACCACAGACATTGATTGACAGATGTGATTCGACAATGGATGCTCAATCGTCTACTGACCAAAAACCACTTCAGCTCTCAACTTGCCAGATCTCAGGATTGTCCATCTCTTGATGATCTGTCCTTACCTACCTAGAAATGTCACCATCGTAATGAAGCTATGGACAGCTTGTTCTTCACCCCATGCAGGAACCTGCAACGATACGAGGACATTGGCATTGAAACGAGATGAGATACGCCATCTCCAGTGATCACATCTGAAACCAGCTGGATTGTCTACGCCATGAATTGGGGCAGTGCTGAGATGACGAGTTGATTTGTTTTCTCCAGGAACGTGGTTAATACACTACACCAGGGAGATGTAGACATTGTGGCCTCTGTGAAGTTCCCTGAAGCAGATCACTATGAGGCGCAAGGAACGATAGATTGCAATTTACAGTGGACTAGGAGGGCACTAATACCGCGCTAGACGACGGAGGGATCACAGGCTTGTGATGGGAACGGGCTGGGAAAGCTGCCCCTTGCGGCGGCGCCCCGGCAGGGATGCATGCTCCGGGGCTCGACGGTGGAGTCGGGGACGGCTCCGACTCGGTCACCTTTACTTAGGTAGCAAACTTATGTACTTCGTACCTAGACGTCGGTGCATATCTTGCATCAATCCCACGACCAAGCTAGCATTTTGCAGTGTTCTAAAGGACAGATATCTCTCTCTTCAATTTTCTAGCTAACACACAATCCGACAGTTACGCGAAATAACCCATCACCTTCCCCGGTGATGATCCTGCTGCGCCTCTGTTTCGAAACAGTCCGGCTGGAGCAACAGTACTTGAGTGAGTCACTCACTCATTTCAGACATTCGAGCCAGCGAACGTCCTCAACATGAATCGCGAAGCCCTTTGACACAAATGTTACATTGTGACGAATTGCCTTGCAATATCTCGTCACCTCACTCGATCCATTTCTTCACCGACTGGTCCCCAAGAGTCTCTTCTTCGTCACCGGTAACGCCAACAGGCTGCTGTCCTGAGCTACGGAGTCCTAGTTGAGGTCGAGGTCAGTCAAACAACCCAAAAGCAGGAAAATATTTTCAAGAAAAACAACGTACCTTGACCGCTCGTCGTTTCGCCGCTCCTAGTGACGTCGGCCTCGTTCCCCTCACCACCAGTAGAGACGCCCTCATCTTCACCCAGCCCGCCCTTCTCAAAACCGACACCATCACCGACATCTCGCTTGCTGTAAGAGCCCAGCCCCGTCTTCTCAGTAGAGGATTCTTCACCTTCCAAAAGCTTCTTGCTCGCCAGGCCGGCGGTATCCTCCGCGTTCGAACTCGAGACGGCCGTATCATCACCCTGGACTCTGGTCTTCTTCCCTTCACCCAACCCTTCGCCCTCAACCCCGCCAGTCCCCTTCCCAGCCTCCAACTTACCATCAGCTCCTCCCGACTTCCCATCCTCCGTCTTCTCACTTCCGCCAAATCCAGCAGCGATCCCCTTTCCAATCTCAGAAAGATCCTTCTTACCCCCCTTCTCACCACCAACACCAGCACCACCGTCACCGCCATGGTTATAAGCCGTAAAAGCCCTCTGCGCAACAACCCCAATCTCGGTATAATCGGGCCCCTTCCCACCAGCCTGGTCCGCCTGGAAGCCAGCAAACGCCTTTTTGGCCGCCGATCCAACGTCTGCCCATTCCTGGTCGTTGGTCGTCGTCGACATTGTCTGAGGGTTTGATGAGTCCTGCTGCTGCTGCTGCTGCTGTTGCTGTTGATCCTTCTTGCCTTGGTCCTTGCCGGCGAGTTGCTGGGCCAAGTCGGTGAGTTTGTTGAAGCCTCCCATTTTGAATGACTGAATCTCTTGACTGCTTGGTAGGTTTAGGGAATTAAAAGTGGTTGGCCAGTGAAAGTTGTGTGTGAGATCTGTTTTGCGTTGCTTGGGTCTGATAACCAAAGTTGACATGAGCTGGGATAACTTGACAATGGGAAAAGGCCTCTTGTTGAATCATTCAAGACTCATTTTATAGTTGATCCTGTCTCATTCCAGTTCAATGATCCAATGTTGGTCAGTCACCATGGTGATGCACAACTTCCACGAACGTCCGTCCCTTTCGTGGAAGGGCATAAGTTGGCCAAAACACAAAACACGTACACAATGACATGGCTTGGCAAACACACGCACACACATACACAGGAACTGAGCTCTAGAAGAAGAAGAAGAAGAAACACGAGAGATCAACACCAGATGAAGCCTTTCTTTGGTCTTGGCATCACAATGGTGCACATTGCGTACTTGGCATTCCATGATATGTTCGTCTCAATACGTTGGGCACGTCACAACTTCGGTTACTGATGCCTTTTCCAATTCGAAAGAGGGTCCAACGTTGGTGCACGAACAAAAGACACATCAGATGGTGATCGACGTCTGCAACGTAGGACCGTGCCTGAGTGCTTCCAACCTCTTGTGGAGAAAAGGTGTTCGCTAGATGAAACGACTACCATCACCAAGGCTCACGAGACTGTTGCGGCCTTTAAAAGCCAATGAAGCATTGAATCAACCGAGGTGCTTGTGTAAAAGGGGGTGCAGTCATCTGTGTAATTTATTTTTTTATAAACTAATTTATATATGTAGATTTGTATTTCCTCTTTTTGTACTCGTGAGGTAAAGACTGTCTATAAGTAGAAGACAGAGAGTTTCGTTTATTCTTCTCGTCGCACGCTATGCTTGGGTATACTCATACGGCGTAATACACTAACGCAATATTGATACAGTCTGTACGTGTGCCAGCAGTCAAAGGGAATAAAAGATGTACCGTTAGAAAGAAAGGGAATAGGACACGTCAGTCCACACTCCGGTCAACTCGACAACAACGTTGACGACGGTGCTGATCATCCACAGCACAATGAGACCGTAACCGATCTTCCGTGACATCACCCACTTGTTCATTGGAACGATGATGAGGAGGCCTAGCAGAGTGATGAGAAGCGTGATGGCCGAGATCATCAGAGTACCTCCGATTTGAATGTTGTACGAGTGGTACTTGAATGGCTTGTCAGGATGTTTCTTGTGTCGGTGGTTGGCGGCTTGGACCATCATGTAAACGCCGCCGATTCCGATGCCGAGCAGGATATTGAGCATGGGACCACCAAAACACGCAGATCTAGGAGGTATTAGCATGGCTGACATCAATATTTGGAGGAGGTAGAATTAGACTCACAATGCCATGACGGGGAAACCAAGCCGGGCAACGGTGATATCAGCAATTAGATCGCCCACACTGTTGCCCGCCGCGAAGATGGTCAGCCCGAGAAGGGCCTCTGAAATGCCGAAAATGACACCCACTGCTTTCAAGACGCCGACAACTTCTCCGGCAATGGTAGAGATCCAGGCAATGGCAATGATGAAACCCATGAAGCAAAGCAAGAAATGGTACTTTGGCTTCTTGTCGGGGCTAGTTGATAAGAGGAGGAAGCCAAGCAGAATCGTAGATCCTAGGAGTGTATACAGAATGAGTCTGAAAAGGATTTTGTAGGGTTGCTGGAAGTCTTCCTTCATGTTTGCCCAGAGAATGATGACGGCGAACAAGGGTCCAGTGAAGAGCTGGATCGCGACGAGCCATCTGTTCCACTGACCTGACTCATCGACGGGAGCTAGACTGCTCTCCGAAGGCAATGGCGCGGCGGGTTTCATGGGCTGTGGGTAACTGGTAGATATTTCGGTTGCCACACGCGCACCACTCGGAGAGTCGATGGCAATCAGCGCTGGAGAGCCCTTGGGGGAGTGATCAAGTGACTGCCCACGAGAATGTGACAGAGTAGCCCGTCTGAAGCGCTGCCATTCCGATTCTCCCTCATGATCGTAGGCGTGGGCAGGTACGGGAGCGTCGCAGTGAGCGTGGTCTCGCATCGTTGGATCCACGGCAGTCTCGTCGCATGAATCATCAGCGCTCTCATTTTCGATAACCGGGAGTGTCAACACGAGGAGCAAGATACTTGGTACAGATATCGCACTGACAAATCTGTCCCAATGGCTTTTCTGCTTCCAGCCTAGCAAGGTCGGGAATAATGTTGCCCAAAAGATATGCGGCGGAGGTAGGATGGCGTAGGGCCACCACCTTACGGGCTTGGGATTGGCCATCTTATAAGGCGCAAATGGCACTTCCAGGCGAGCTGGACCAGGCGGTGCAAAGAACTCGGTCGGCTCGGTCTGAGCAGCAGGCGTTAAAACAAGAGGCGATTCAGTGTATCCGGGGAAGGGCGATGCTGGCGAAGATCCGACGCTCATACTGCCACGCCGACTTGGTATTTGGAGGGAAAGTTGACCGGGTAAGGGCCGAGCCTCCAACGGTTCGCTTCCCCCGCTATCTTGTCTTTGAGGTACTGCGTCGACAGGAGGAGGTGCCAGGTTACCGCCGATTTTGTAGGCTGGCGACAGACTTCGGTTTCTACCCTCTTGGGCCTTTATCTGTTGGATCGGGTCTGCTGTTGCTGGGAAGCGCCATGGCGATGGCGAATGGTCGCGACTATTGACGGAGCCGGGGATATCGCCAGATGACAAGGCCCGATTTCTGTTCTGTCCAAATTCCTCAACGGCGCCTATGGTGTATCTCCCCGAGTCGGAAGGCGGCCCGCCCACTGTGTTCGTTTCACTCTGCCCTCCAAGGTGGTTGACCGAGTAGGCCCGTCCATGTACCGGCCTCATCCGGTGGTTGCTTTCCTTTTGCAGTTGAGCCAGAGCAGATCGGAACTCGAGAGCGCCGACCAGACTGGGACGTATAGGCGTGAGTGTGTTGCGTCGTCTGCCTCTAGGACGCAAGACTCGCATACTGCTAGCCATCTCCGCCACGACGTGCCGGCCATGATCGCTGTCTTCAGCTTCCTCGTCACTCTCTCCTTGACCATCGACTTCGATCCTAGGGCCGGCTTCCAATGCGTTGATGTCTCCAGCGCTGGAGGCGGCTGTAGAGGTGACGTGCCGGTCTTCATCGTCGGGATCATCCCGGTATGGTTCCGGTGCCAGCTCGTCGCTGAGATGCCCCACCGTCCCGTAGACATGACCTCGTGCGGCTGCTTCCCGGACCCGCCGCTGGCTCCGCCTTGTCGAGTACCAATGCCATGTGACAACGGTAACCACGTAGAAGATGTAGTAACAGACCATCGTTATGCATTCCCATAAATGCAGGTGGCCATCTGCCAGGAACACCATGGTGAAGCAAACAGCCACGATGAAGAAAGAGAGATCCCTGACGTACGTCTTTCTTCCAACTTTAAACTCGCGAACCAAAGCCATGGAGCCGGCGACGACCGCTGTGATGAAGCTCGCAGCACCGATCAGCTCTCCAACAGCCATGCTGGCGCTATTTGAGCCCATGGCTGCAAAGGTACTGAAGACGTCGGGTGAGCCATTGCCGAAGGCGAGAAAGGTGACGCCAGCCAAACTCTCGCTGAGACCGAGGATAGCAGAGATGGTACTGAGATTAACGCTGAAGAAGTCGCTGGCGGCGATGCCTATGGTGGTGAAGAGCAAGCCGAGCCAGCAGACCAGAATAATAAAGGCCAACCACTGAGCCTTGCCAATGTCGCAATAATACAGCGTCAGGTAAGAGAGGAGGCCAGCCTCGTCCTCAGCGCAGTGAGCCTTGACAAAGGCACACTGATCATCGGCGCGGTGGACATCTCGGCACTCTGTGAACTCGGATCGTTTGGCGAGGGGTGAGAGTGAGAGTGAGGCGTCTTGCAGCTGAAGCTGTCGTTGGGTAGCCTTGGTCAAGATAGACCAGGATGCCAAAAGGCATATTAAGAATACGGTCGCGTAGAAAGGCCGCAAGCGAAGGGCGCCCCCTCGGATGTTGGAGGACGTTGGCATGTCTGGCGTCAAATGCTGATTGTAATTGGCTCATCCGAAGCCATGGCAGAGACCGCACTGTCGCGTTGGCGTGGCCGTGAAGCCGCTCGTTCCGCCGGACAAGGAGGAACAGATGTCTCTCAATGGAGTTGCTATACAAAAAAGAGGGCTGCAGCGGGTTTGAGCTGAACAGCAAATGCAAGCGCTTCTCACCTTCATGTACGACTCATGGGGTCTGAGGGAGGCAGCCCGGGAAAACCTGCCCAGCCTCTTTCAGGAACTATGAGCGACGCAAGCTTCTTGGCCACCAGCAGGTGAGAAGCGCAGGCAGTGCCCTGATTGCGCCAAGTATCTGGTCGTGTCTGCTTGGGAAACCCCCCTCCGACGTGGCTGTGCTTCAGCGGAACGGCAACTGCAAGAGAAGAGTTCCATAGTTCTCGGCAGATAGCGATCTTGCATCACGTGCCGATAACGAGGGGGCCCGTGAAGGGCCGATCCAATGATCCAATCTGATGTTTGGACGAAACGGGATTTTCAGCTTCCCCGCCCCATCCGGCCCGGAAGGATAAACTTGACACCTAATATTCAAGGCAGAAAACCTCTCTATTGTTGTTTCGCGTCGCCCCGGGACGTGCGTATGGTGGGGAAAGTAAACACAAGGCTCGGCCACTCAGTACGCATACAGCACATTGCAGCAACAGTCAACAATTTTGACGACAACCTCAGCGCCAACAACACACACACAAGATGCCTCGAGTGGCCCAAGTACCGCGCGCAAACAGCCGCGCAGGCAGTGTCAGAGCGACCTCCGGGTCCATGAACACATCGCCCTTCAAGAACTCACCCGTCAAGTACGTTTGCGACAACAGCCCGCTTACCGATTTTGCCTAGCAACGAAACTAAACAATGCACAGAATCCCCCTCAACGATGATGCGGGAGAAAAGGCGCGACGAGCGCAATCCCGCCACGCATTCCATGAGCGCCAGCGCAACGAACTCAAGGCTGCCGCCGCGACACCTCTGCGCAGAGGCAACGGCAGCTTAGAAGATATCGAGAATGACACACCGGGCTCGAACCCCAAGACACCCCACGCCCGCGGCAGCCGAGGCAGGCAAGTCATTGACGACGACGACGATGAAGGCTTTGTAGTCAGCGGAAGCGCGGTCACGCCTATGAAACGGGTCCCGATTCTTGCCAACTTTGAGGAGTGGATGAAGATGGCCACGGACAACAAGATCAACGCAAACAACTCTTGGAACTTCGCCCTGATCGACTACTTCCACGATATGTCACTTCTCAAGGAGGGTGACGGAGTCAACTTCCAGAAAGCTAGTTGTACGCTAGATGGCTGCGTCAAGATTTACACAAGCAGAGTCGACAGTGTCGCAACCGAAACCGGAAAGCTACTGAGTGGTCTTGCGGACAGTAACAACAAGAAGAAAGGCAAGGAGGGTGACGAAGTCGAGGGCGAAGAGAGCGAGGAGGAAGTCGACGAAGACGGCAACGTCAGGAAGAAGCCGAAGCGCAAGGTATGTACGAGAATCAGGTCGGCTGTGATGGTAAGCTGACTTGTGCGCAGACACAACGATCCTCCGAGGCGACCCTCGCGCCCAACTTCTCCTCGCTTCAACTCAAGAAGTTTGAACTAGAATTCGCCGTGGACCCCCTTTTCAAGAAAACCTCCGCAGATTTCGATGAAGGTGGCGCCAAGGGCTTGCTATTGAACCACCTCATGATTGACGCCCAAGGACGCATTGTCTTCGACAGCAGTGACGAAGTTGGTGACGCACACACCTCAAAGACCCGAAAGAAGAACGAAGACGCCGACGATGAGGACGACGAGAACACAGAGATGCAGGATGCTTCGGCGGTACAAGAGGAGCCTGAGCAGGAGAACGCCGAAGATGTTGAGATCGACCTGGGAGCCCTCGGCGTCAAGTTCTTTTCCGATCTTGGTCGTCTCGACGAGCTTGACGTCTGTCCGTCATTGAAGAACTTCGACCTCGGGGATCCTTCTGGTTCCATGGACATTCCTTTCCTCAGAGCGCCGGAAGATTGGAGAGGCGACCAGGACAAGGACAAGCACCCAGACTCGCTGGGCGACAACTCTGGCATGTTCATTGACGGCGACAACGCTGCTGGCTTCGACGATGACGACCTTGGACTGGGTGGCTTTGAGCTTGGCGCCGACGTGGCTTTTGGTGAGGGTGGTGAGGCTTGGGCCAGGGAAGCCGCCCTTGAGCCCCAAATGCGGGTCTACGATGCTGGCCTAGGCGAGGAGGCTGGCGATGGTGACGGAGTCGAGATGATGGACCCTGACAATGGGGATTTTGTCGTGTCCATGTCTCACACTAAGAGCGCCGACAAGATGCACGAAGACATTCTCGGGTATTTCGACCAAGCGCTGCAGAAGAACTGGTCAAGTGCCGAGCACTGGAGAATCCGAAAGATCAAGGACGTCAACAAGCCGGCTGGTCCTGCCAGGGTACGCAAGGAGAAGGAGCCTTTCGAGATTGACTTCTCAGCGCCCCTCGACCAAGCCTTGGCCGACGTCTTGTACACTCAAGCGTCAAGCAACTCCGCCGTCTCTATGCCCAAGAAGGACTGGAAGTCAAAGTCCCGCAATCTGCTGCCTGATGATAAGCACTTCAACTCAAAATCACTTCTCAACCTTTTCCTCAAGCCTAAGGCACGCCTTGGCAGGAGACGAATCCTCGGAAACAGGGGCGGCATGTTCGGCAATGCCGGACAAGATAGAGATGTTCCAGAAGGGGAGATGGACGAGGCGTTCTGGGCAAACCAGAAGGCCCCTGTCAAGAGCGAGGACGAGCCGCTGCCAGAGGGAGATTACGATGCAAACTTCTTCCAGGACGATGCTCTTCCGTTTGCCGGTGGCTTGGATGACGACGACGACGAGTTTGCGGATGCCCGGGAGCACTTGTCGCCCGGCGCCGAAGGCGACGTCGGAGCCACAGAAGCTCTTGGCATGACGGCCTTGCTTGGCGGCGACGCAACCACCAATGCTCTGACGGGCGCTTTTGGAACGACTCTGGTTACTCAAACCCGTCGCTTGCGGCCAGATTATGTGCAGTTCGCGCGTGTTGCTAAGAAGGTGGATGTGAGGCGTCTGAAGGAGGAGATCTGGAAGGGCATGGGTCTTGAGGGCCTGGATAGCGTAAGTCGAATCTCCCGGTCGCCGTTGACACCAGAGAATGAATTATTGCTAACACATCACCAGGATTCCACAAGACTTCCTTCGCCTGATGCCCCAGCGCCACCGCAAGAGCCGCCCGCGAAGGATACCGAACTCAAGTTCACCGAGGTCATGAATGGTCTCGGCTCGGTGTATCCCAAGGCGATGATGGAGGACATCTCGACAAGTTTCTGCTTCATCAGTCTGCTGCATCTCGCCAACGAGAAGGGTCTCGTTATCGAGAAGACACCCGAGCTCACGGAGCTGAACATCCGCAAGGATTGGACGGCCGAGATCGTCGGAGGGGAGTAAGGCAGTCGTGGTGCTCTTGTCGCGAAAGGGGAAAAGGCAAAAAAGCGGAGGGAAGAGGTGTGGCGGAATCCTGTTTTACACGCCGAGGCATCGGCGTTTGTGTGTCTTTTTGTTGAACGACGGCATGTTTGATTTCTGGCAACGTGTGTTGGGTAAACCTTACGTCTCAATGAACTGGGCGGAAACATTCCATTTTTGGAGCTTTTGCAGGTTGTTCTCTATACCTTCACCTGTATACGTACTCGAGGGCGGGCTTGAGAGTCTGTGTGAAGACGTCTTATGTAATGGATCAAGAGACACAAGAACAACGAACCTTTCCGCGGGGTTCCTATTCCTTATGTTTACTTTTTCGTGTTGGTGCTTTTTGACGCCTGGGCCATGGTTCGCGATATGCATAATTGAGGTAAGCATGAATTTTTTCCATCGTCTTAATTACCTTAGCTTGACCGTTGAGAACGAGCGGACGGGAGCTAAGTAAGGTAGAGTCACGAACGGAGCAAGTCTCCGTATGAGGGCTGAAGAAAAATGCTCGTGCCCGTTTTGGCGTATTTTCAGGGTCCCGCTCTCCCCTTAGGCTTTGGTTTCGGATTGGAGCTATTCAAGATGATGGAAGACCCCGAGTTTTTCCTGCGTCTGAGTGTTTTGGTTTTCATGCAAATCTGAAGGGACGACGAGCAGAATCGTCGGATGGTTTTGGCGCGTGCAGTGGGCACAATATGGGAGAAAATCATCAGATGGCAAGGACGGATACGGAGTACAAAGAGTTTATATAAAAAGCCCAGACCCGCGCGAATTTCTTTCTCAACAACCGCAACCGTCAATCACTATGTCGCGTTCGTCGGAATGTTGCACAATGGACAGCCCCGTTCCCTCATCAACTGAATGACAATGAAGGACGAAGTCTGCCGCTCCGTCTTCTCTCGATCACCATCACTATTACCAACGACTGTCCTTGCTAAGCTGCGGTTTCTCCTGGCATATTCTTGATGCAATACGCGTTAGACAGACCAGCATGCTCCCTAGGGGTTTCTATGTGGTTACGTGGTGATGGGATACTCGGTCTCCCTTTAGAACTTACGATGTAAGCTGCGAGATCAATTAGAACTTGACCAAGAAAGCCTTACTTCCTCAGCTGGCAGTGTATCACCACTTTGAACACGTCTTACTCGCTACATTCCTTGACACCTTCTGTACATGTAGTCTCCCTTTTATTCTCTCCGTCTCATAGAGTTTACACTGGACTTGGATGGCCCTATCGTGCACAATCGCTCCTACCTTAATCTTAATGGCCTTCCATTTCGCAGAGGCGACATACATTTTGTCTCGAGCGTCCTGTCGCACTTGAGGTTGGATACTCGGTTGAGAGTACCATAGAGTGGCCCCCGAGGTTGCCTGTCCAAAGTCACTGATGCAAGGGCGTCCGGACACTTGGACGTAAGGCATGCCTGTTGTCAGTGGTTTTTCGACTTCTGTATGACGTCTTACGCGCTGGGTATAAACCATCTCGCCATTAATAATACCAGAAGCGCTCACACCCTCTTCGCCCAAAAGAAAGAGCTACACTGCCTCGAGCTGAAATTTCTCCTCGCGTATTCTTGATATGATACACGTGCCCGGCCCAGTAGTACGAAGAATTGATCGGTCTGTTAGGACTGGACGCCCTCTACTGCGAATGTAGTAAACTATTCTTTAGCAAAGTGTTCAATGCAATATATGTGGCTCGAGTAGTGTTCTCATTGAAGCCATGTTGATTGTCAATCATCTACGCTGACGAATAGACTTTTCAAACCGAGCGCTGGCTTTCTTTTAAAGGATCGAGATGCCAACCTGAGGTGCTCAATGATCCTGCGCAGAAGCCGAATCGGGTTTGTGCATGAGAGTTAGGTACTATGCAGTGTTTTTCACTCATCTCACCTTAGTACCCTTCCTGCCCATCTTCGCCGCGCAGGTTCGGTTCATCGCCGACGATGAGAAAAGCCTCGCACATTAACCACAATCGGGATCATCACAAAAAAATCAAGGAAATTCACCCAACGTCTGAATCATCCTGCAACAATCACGAGACATTGCAAATTCCACACACTTTGAACCTGCCTACAGATCAACACATCACCTTACTCGTGTCCGATGAGTACTCCTCACAAAGCAGGGGGGTCATAGTACCACTGTACGGGACAACGGGGGGGCAGTAACAATCGGGGTTAGTTTCGTTTTCCGGCAAACAGGGGTCCTCCGAGCAAAAAAAAAAAAAAAAAAGTGAGGCGGCGCACCACCGCCTCCGTGCCTTCCTAAATTAACTACCCAAGGGGAAGGGGAAAACAAAAAACGAAAAATAACGATAAAATAGGGACCCCAACCAACCAACACCAGCCGTCAGCCAACCAAACCCGCCAAGACCGGGGTCTCCTAGGAAAAATCGAAAATCAGGCCAGGTGCTGCCAGGGCCCCGAAATCCTGACAGAATTATGACGTTTCTCAGGGTACCGAGTTACTTGCGCAAACACCACCAATGAATGAGGTGGTCAACAGCAACCATGCAGGCGCCTCCTCATATTGGGAAAGACCCTTCATTTTGATGCCTGCCACCATGCTGCCGTTCGCTCTGTCTACTAGTGCCAACGGCCGTTCGGCAGCAAGTATTGGCTTGTTCCTGAGGTGTTCAGGAAAGGGTAACGCCCGTGATGATCCCGTCAGAAATGTGAGGCAGAGGGAAAGGGTCCTCACCCCTTCTGTTTTGGTTGACGTCATAACCTCCCGGCCTTGCTCTGATGTTGTTTTCCCTTTTGAACCCCTACATTCCGAATTCTTATCACATTCACGTACAATCATGTTCATCTGAATGAATTCGATTTGTTCAATTGATACCGCATGCCTTTCTTCATACAGGTTATATAGTTTTTTGGTTCCTCGAGAGACCAGAGAGCTTTTGTATCATGCAGTACCCGTCAACACCCTGTATCCCAAAGTGGTCCATCGTCTGGCCATGCGACACAGCTTACAACGCCATTGGGACGACAAACAATTGTCAAATCCAAACGATCAAAAAACGCCATGACTATCCAGTTGCGCCACCTCAAATAAGATTCCCAAACGATGCCAATTCATGAGGGTATTCAAGTAATCAAACACACCGACCTCAGCCAACCAGGCTGGTCTTGACCAAAACGCTGATGCCATCAACGAAAAAACAACCGAATAAAATCACAGCCAAACATACGAGACGGGACTCGAAGCCCAGATTAGCAGATTGCGCGCATCCGAGCATCGTAATACGAAGTCGCCGACCTAGCATCGAAACTCGAGTCCGCTTACTGAACACGACGGTTCACGATTTCGCCCGCCCGCACCAACGCGCTCATACCATCGAGCTTCGGATCATTCCTCTCCTGAACACCGAGCGACGTCGACGAAGAAGCACCCGATGATGCTTGCGACACGTTTGATCCATCAGTCCCCGTTGAGGAGGTAGACTGGAATCTCAGTAAGGCAGGTGGGGATTGGTAACCTTGAAACCTCATTAGCCTCTGGGGAAAGCCTTGCTTGGGTTGACTGTGAGTACCATTCGATGCCCCAATCGGAGCTTGTGGCTGCCCGGCGAAGGGCGGCTTTTGTTCCTGGAGGGGTGGGGGTCCAGTAGGCGGCACAGTCGAGAACGGGGAGGGTTGCAGTTCGAAAATAGAACCGGGCAAGGTCGTGTTCGACAACAACGCATGAATCGGTAGCGAGGATTCACCTGGTGTCCGGGGGAAAGACAGCCCAGAACCGGACGATGAAATGCTCCCTGCGGAAGAATATTCGTGCTTCAACGATGGCGGCGCGGAAGGGCCAGCGTGTGTTGGGGGCGCGAAGCCTCCAAAGCCGTTTGCCTCAGGGGACCTGGAGACACCGTTCAAGCTTCGTCCGTTATTGAACACATCCGAGAGTGAAGGAAGATGCGGAAGTGCGACTGGCTCTGGTCTGACTGGGGCTTCTGTCCATGTTGGGCGATGGTTCCGATTTTGAGCAGTACGGGGACTTGTGGAGTGCAAGCTCTCTCTATCGAATTGGACGCTGGCAGGGGAATGTACGGAATCATCGTTGGGATGATGATGGGAAATTGGGGTCGGCACGGCTGTCGAGTATTGAGATTCGGATACCGACACCACGGAACCTACACGCTGCTTGCGATTAGGAGGAGGCTCGCTTCCTTGGTGACTCTCAGTACCACTCCCGGTGCTACTGAGGCTCCCGGGTGTGGCACTCGCGCTCCCTCCATTTTGCAGACGAGCCCCCGAATCGAGCTTTTGACGTTTCGACGACTCTTTTGCTGGATCGAGGTCAGTTGAACAGCCATTCGAAGCGACAAACCTCCACGCACCTTGATTTGCGGAGGCTTGCCGTGCCTTGAAATCTTGTAAGTACAGGTTGTATTTCCTATACTCTGTTGTCTTTTTGTACTCGGCCAAGTCGTGGTTGTATTTCTCCTTTGCCTTTAAGGCAGAAGTTTCGTATGGCTCTTTCTCGCCGGGAGTCAAGTTTTGCCAATGCTCTCCGACAAGCTTGGCTATTTCGGTAAAAGTCAAGTTCCGACCTTTAAGGTCATCACGCATTTCTGCAGGGCTGGTCAGCTGTCTTCAACCTTTCCAAGGCAGGTTGGATTCTATTCATACTGTTTGAGAACAGCACATAGGCCGAAGGTGGTCTCTCTGGTGCATTCTCATCAGGCTGCGTCCGTTAGTTTCGTTCAGTTACAAGTGGTACGTCTGCACAAGATTTACGAACCTTAGGGTGACGTCGATACTTTCGCTTCGTAGCAACAGGTCCCTCTTTGACCTCGAGGCGGGGTTGCTCAGGACGTTGTGTCTCAGGCTTTGACTCTTCTGCACTTGCTCTTGTGGGCGATACTAGTGATGCATCCGGGGCAAGGCCACGCGAGTTGGCAATACGTCTCTGCAGTTTCTATTTTGTGTTAGGACTTGTGTAGATCACAGATGTATGTCAAGCACTTACACGTCGATGTCCTAGTTTGACTCCAAGTGCGTCCCTGGAAACATAGCCTCGTCAGTCTCGAGGATGTGTCGTGGCAACAGCCGTGGTTCACTCACAGGTCAGACTCTGTTATGTCCAGTATCGTCTCCCACGTATCGAATCCTTGCTCCAGGAAGATGTCCAGGTACTGCGAGATGCCTAGCTCTGCAAAAATGCCGTCCAGTCCTTGCGCCATGGTCGATGTGGGGGGCATATGTCGAGTTACGTCAACTCAAAGTTGTTGCTGTCACGGATCGGTTGTGCGATAGTTTGCTGACTTCTTCCGCGTCGAAAACGATTTCCGACGAATTGGCGTGCACGGCGGCTTTCCACTTTTCGTGTGATTCCCTTTCTAGTTCCGAACCCTTTCATTCAGTCGTCGATTCGGTTCGCTATACGTCTCGATTTCCTTCGCTCGAAGTCGAAGCACTTCCTTTTGCGTCGCGGTCAACCAACAATCATTGAAAGGTTCCTCCTTAATTCAGTCGCAGCGGTTGGGCAGCGACAGGCGGCGCCTGTTTCGAGTACTGAGTGTCGGTCGGCAATAATAGTCTTCTCGTCGTCTTCGATACTGCGCAAATCGGTCGAAAAGCGATGTTGTTGAAATATTCCGGAAAATTTTCGATTGCTGGGCGAGGTCTACGTCTGCTTGGGGCGTTGATGATAAGTAATTGCAGAAGAGGAAGGCGTGTGGCACGCATGGCGTGGATATACCAAAGTTGGTGGCTGCAATATGGAGGACGGATCTCGATGACATTGAAGGAGACCGAGCTTTTGGGGTGTGGGACAACGGCAAGTACCAGACCAAGCAAAGAGGGGCTTCGGGATTCAGATGGAATGGGATGTGCGCTCTGGAAAGAATACGTACTTTATGAGAACGCGTTTTTCTGAGCCGGCTCGGCGGTTCACAGCCGCATGAACGACGGGGAAGAGTACGGATAGATGGTCTGGTGGACGAAAGTAGGGCGCGTCTTCTTTGGTGGGAGTGATGAAGACTGGACCAAGTTTGTTTGATCGAAGAAGGGGGTTAGGTTTGGGAGAAAGTGACCAGGCCGGCAAAGTCTTTTTTTTCTCGTCTCTCCCCTTTGCACGGGTTGGGAATTAGGAACGGTGAAGAAGAACTGGGGGGGATGGCCGTCTACCGAGACGGAGAGAGGAGAGCGAGTTTGGTGAGCCAAGGGGAGAGTAGGTGTACTGTGTATGGCAGTATGGAACGGAGGAAGGGCGAGGTAAACGGTTCGAAGATTGAGAAGAACTAGCCCCGCGGTGATCGACGCGGATTGAGAGGTGAGGTCAGAGGTGTCAATACTCGGTAGGGAATCTCTCTCGAGGGTGGGTGTGTGTTGATGGTAGACGGTAAGGTAAGGTAGTGAGCGTGAGTGTATGGATACTGGTAGCCTCAGACGTCGCCGCAGACTTGACTTGTGATCCGGGGTGGCATGTCCAATGGCCCCAAGCCCCAAGTAGAGAAGCTAGAGCAGCAGACTGATGGATAGCTCAAGGTACCCAGGACAAGCTCTGATGGCTCCCTGGCGTCCGATGGCAGAAACCGACTTTCGAGAAGTCGGCGACGAGGAAACCAGCAACAGTGAGCATGTCTAACTGGAAGCCCATCGCAAAAAAAGCGGGATCGAGCACAAGGACAGACAAATATGGGGCCCTTTTGGGAAGACATGGAAAGACATGGGTTCTCAGCGAGTCGGAACAGGAAACGGCCGCTTGAGATGGGCCCTCGAGGTACCTGCAAAGCCTGTACCGGAACATGGATATCCGTACCTTACCTGATCCATGTCTCCTTCCCTTCCCTCTTTGTAGCTTGCCTCACTCTGCGACTTTTGTGACTCTCTGCCTCAGTTCAGTGCCTCTCTCTTTCCCCGTTAAGCCCAAGGCACCCCATACTTGAGGCCTCAGGCCAGGATAACACATGGGTACGTAGTATGTTGTACTCCGAACGGAACTGAAAAGAGTGCTAGTGGCACTGGGCCACTGCCCACTGGTAGACCGTAGAGAGAGAGAGAGAGGGGGGATGGGTGTTCATCCATCATCCTCACCCACTCTTCTCTTCCTCGCACTCAAGTCTCAAAGTCACTCCCCTCGACAACACCTCACAGCAAGGTACCTGCGCATGCCGCACCACCACACAGACATAACATACACGCTAGACTCTGATGCGCCAGCCCACCATTCTCTCACGAACGGAATCCGCTCCGTAACTCGACTGACTGCGAGCGAGGTAGCGGTAGCGGCATCATGGCACGCCTTGCCTCGCCTCGACAGAGCATTCCCAAGCCGTACCTGCACACACTCTCTCACCAATTTTCCATAACACGCGATGCCAGAACAGCCACTATCGAAAAACCAGTGCTGACCCTAGGTACAAGACGGCATCTGCATCAACAATTCCTGAATTGACACTCATATTCGGCAACGGGCCCTTCGAGACCATCGCGGGTCATGCCGCTGTCGCCTGCCCAGCATTCTCTCTCTCTCTCTCTCTCTCTCTCGCTCTCTCTCTCTCTCTCTCTCTCTCTCTCTGCTTCTCCAAAAACAAGAGCGGGGACCGAACATCGTCATTTAGGTCGCGGAATACCGCCCGTCGACCGGTTGACCAGGAGAGCGAGAACCTCGCTATCAATACAGACAGTCACGGGCAAGCTGCTGCAGTCTCGTACGTCTGCCAGAACTGCTGGGGATAATGACCAAGCAACGCGAATTTACTTCAGGAAGTCAACGGGACTGCGTCTGACTCTATAAACAACCCTGCGATCCAGTCACCATTGCCTGCTCTCCAATGAAGAACAGGCCGTGGAAGTGAATCTCGATGTCGATTCCACTTGCACACTCAGTGTGCTTCCCAGACAAGCCAGCTCGCGCTTCTCGACGTGTCAGCGGTCGAGCAGCCAGTCAGACTGGCTCAAACCACCGTAGATGGCTATTCACACACCTCTGCGCGGGGAGACGGAGCATTGCACCAAGGATTGAAAGACACCTGAAATCGAAGAATTGCGCCGCGATCGAAAGCCGCTACCACCCCTGCTGCACACGCTCACGCGGATGAATCTGGCCACCACGGGCCGCGGTCGAGGAACGCACCTCGTCCGTAGGTAGCTGTCCCAAAGCACGGTGCGGGTGAGACAACAGACTGCCAGCCAGGACGACGTAATAATTGCGTTGACGTCTCTCGTTCAGTTTGCAAATATCCATCTATGCCTCGCGGAACACACCCAAGTGGTTGTACGAAGACCGGAAGGGAGCGTCCACATAAACGACATGGTAATGTTTCGGTGATCGATCAACCAGAATTCGATCCAAGACGCGAAGCCGTTCCGTCACGGCCGTGTGCGCCAGAACACGAGGACGTTTGATCCATGGTCCATCAGACCCAAAACAAAGGTCGTCAGGGGGATTCGCATGGTGCCGGTGCGATGTGAATTGCCGGGGAGACAGACATATCACTGAATTTGCAGAAGAATCGCATTTTCGCAATGCGATTACTGATGACACAACATGCCGTGTAACTCTGGGCCGACACAAGGGGCAACTTCGCCGTCTGCTGACCTAGCAAGCAACTGTATTACCTCCCGTTTAACCGAAATTTCGCTATGTGATAGAGGGGTAAAAGACGAAAGCCATCGCCAGTCTGGACATTGTGCATTCGGCTGGTGATGGCATTTGGGTGACGGGTCGCAAAGTGAGGCTGAGAGCACATGTGCCTTCACTTCTGGGTTGTCACCAGGCTCCACAATCCACTAAGAGCGTTCTGGAACTCGGGCCATCTTGACGAAGCTGGACAAGCCGACAGCAAGCAGGATTGGCGAGGCACCTAGGCGCATGCAGACCCTTTTGACGGGGCGCAGAACGAGAGATATGCATCAAACAATGCTTTACGAGAATTGACGAGCACGAATTGGGATCATGGACCGGTCCAGCGCTGCCAGACTGAACCCGCCTGCGGTGCCAACACGATCCAGTTCATTCCGTACCCCGTTAGTAGCACGCTACAGCACTCACTACCTAGGTACGGATTCACGGAGTACGGATATTTTGGTTTCAATATGCCAATACCCATGGCCAGCACTCGCTCCGGTACGAATATTCATCTCACTTCTACAAATATCCGTACCGACATGGCCAAGGGCTCCCGCTGCGGAGGGTGTTGATCTATCCGTGGGCTCCAATGGACGACGGAGGGTTTCGCCGCGGAACGTGCTACCTATATGCCTAATGGCAGTGTTACAGAGCATCGACGCGCTAGTCACCTCCCGACCCAACCTCCAATATGGACTTCCCGCCGTGACGTAGATTTGATGCAGCACGAGGCTTGCGGAACCGACGACCTCGGACCAACTGGAGAGTCTTGGATGCCTTCTATGCTGCCGAATGACGATGAGCTATAAGGAAGTGCAAGGAGCTCGTCGGCCAAAGTTTCATCAAAGATGAAGATTAGCGGGCAGCAAATGGGCTGAGAGTAGCCATCGGCTGGTCTAGACACCGAGAGAACGGAGACTGTGGGCGTGAGAGACCGGGAAGAAGCATGAGAAGACAAGACAATGTTGCGCGCGAAGAGGAAGGAAATCGTCGATGTTTGCGCGTGGCCTGCAGGCCTAGTTGAGGCATATCGTCACTGGGCATCCGAGAATACGATCGCAGACGGCACATACGATCACCATGGGAAGCACAGGCGACAGGGCTGATGCTGTTCTGTCGCGGACATGCCCAGACTCTGGGCCGCTGGCACGCTGGTTGGTGAGAGTCGAGAGAGTCTAGACATCTACTGGGTACAAGAGTATCTGTACCAAGACTACAAGCGCAACGCAGGGCAGGCGCAGAAAAAAAAAAGTACGTGACTCGGCAACGAGCGAGCAAGCAAGAAAAAAAGACGGGGATCGGATTTGGCTGAAGTCATTCGAGGCGAAACCGTAAGTTACGGAGGAGGGCACATGGATGGATGGATGGATGGGATCATTGGGGGGGGATTGTGATGATTGACGGGTGTGCAAACAAGGTTCCATTGACTGCGACACGGTGAATTCCAACATCTCGATCGCGAACGCCCATTTCCCAGTCACGCCAGTCATCGAGATTGGGCAAAATGCCACCAAGAACAAGAGTAAGGTAAGAAAAAGATTGGACCGCCGCCGCCCAGTGCGTCAGAAAAGCAGGCGGGATTTGGGTGTTTGGGATCCGATGTCATTGTTTTTTCACTGATCAGACTGATCAGACACTGCAAAGGTCCGATCGGTGTGGGAGGGGTCGTGGTCGACATCTGGAAGTGCGCTGCGGCATCGAAAATTTTAAAGAAGGAGCACCTGGAAAAAGTAGTTGGGGGTTCTTTCCCAGCGCAGCGAGTCGCCTAGTGTAAGGTACCTTTACCTGTAGGGGGAGGGAGGAAAGGGAATGTTGACAGTTTCCGGCGTGCTCCATCTGGGCCCAAGTGGGGTTAATGCCTGGCCCCGATACTCGCTGCGAAGTAGGAGGTATCTCTAGATTGTGACTGTACAGCCACCCGCTGCACTGCCTTAGGTGACATGAGGTACCTTGTAAAGGTACATGTACCTTGATAGGTAGCTCTGTGACGACAACAGAACTCCCGCGGTGCTGTACTTGCAACGGGGGAACCCAGGCTTTGGCGTCCCATACTTTCTTCACTCGCCCTGCCCCGTATCTGATTTTATGGTGGTAGGGACGGGTATCCGTACCTACCTTACTCATGCAAGGTAGAGAGGGATGACCTCACTTCCCCAATCATGCCTACCTGTAGCAACAACAGCTCAAGTGGTCAACCACCAAGCCTGCCTCTCTGTGTAAGGTACGAATGATGTGACAGGAGATTCGAAAAAGACCCATTCCACCTACCGCAACAGTATCGACATTGACTGCTGTCGAACCTCATTCATATATGAGTCGGCACACTGGTAGGCAGGCCACTGGGAGGGTTCATCATCCTCGAACAATATGTCTGTTTAAGGCCTATCCGTGCCTGCCTGCCTTACCTTCCATCCCATTGAAAGTGAAGATAGCCACGGCAGTCACCAAATTCGGGAAGAATTTACCGTTACGAACTGCCAAGTACCAATATAACACGACCCTCTGGCTTTCTGGCTGCATCGGCGCCTGCTCTGATTCTGCAGTGGTAACCTGTCGGCAGGTTTCCAGGATTATGTGTGTGTGTGTGTGTGTGTGTGAGCCTGTTGAAGGAATAGCTTTACAGGCAACAGCATCGCATCAAGATCAAATGAAATCAAATCAACCTGGTTCCCGAAGCTTTTAGCTTGGCAACGATACTTTTCTGCCCTTCATAAACTTGGCTTCTCTCTCATGTAGACATGGAACGGTCCCCCTTCAATAGTGGGCCGAGTGGGATGAATCTGCATTCTGCAATGGGATCGGAATCGAACAGTCGAGTCTCGAGATTACCTATCCATGATCCATCATCAACTGACTGAATGGGGATCCGGGCCCAAGAGCAAGGCACCCAACGCACAGTCAGGTTTCCCATCTTTGTTTTGGAGGGGAATCAGGCCGAAATGCCCGCGGTAGTTTGACATCCTTGCCATATCTCGCGCATCTTGCCCAGGTTGTATTAACAGCGCACGCCCAAGGATGCACGGGTCATTGCGATGGAGGCATGATCGCGATACCACATTGCGACGCTACTAGTTTCTCATACACTGGGCAACACCACCGCTGCGGTTAGCATAAAAAGATCGTGAACGACGATGTTCTCATTCACGAAAGGCCATTCGGCAAAAGTATTAGTGCCCAGAGGCGGATTCGAACCGCCGTCAACACGGATCGCTGTATAGAAGAACCACAACGTATCATCCTAACCAACTAGACGATCTGGGCTACCGGTTGAAGTTGTGATTGGCAGAGAGTTTAGCACTGAGGAAGCGCCACGCGAAAGCTGCGAGTTCCTGCCTCTGGGATCGACCACGGTCGCGCTTACGTAATCAGCTGCATGCACCCGCCTTCCCGAAGTGTGAGGGGGTTGAGTGACACCGCATTTCTGCCGCCCATCGTCGACGACACGCCGTTTACTACGCACGTCTCAAGACCCTACTAAATCCCATACCATCCATTCCAGGACGTTCAACATCAACTATCCCCCTGACACGACACCGAATTATCGCCTTCCACTCGGCATTACCGAACTCCGGATCACCTGGTACGCTGAGCCACCCAGAGAAGAACTGGTCCCCCCAGGCCGGATTCCACGCACGCTTGTCGCCGCCCTACCTTGGCCAAAATAAATAACGAACAGGTTACGGATACAACAAAGTATTACCGAGTATTCAACGGTGTATCGTCGACGAGTCGTCGACAAGAAGCACATCACAAGAAGGCGGCGCAAAAACGCACCAGTATCCGCATTTCCCACCATTACGACACGTATACCAGGGTCCAGGAAGCGCAACCCACGGTATCAACAAAGGGTTGGATCGGTAGAGGATTAAAAAAAGAGGGCGACCCCTCCCATTAAGATCCCCAAATCAGGCCACTGTCTTCTCCCCTTTTATTTTTTCCCGGCCAGTTTTTATCTTTTCACCCTTTTGATTCGCCCGCTCATCACCGTCTTCCGAACATGGCCCCAGCGTCCAAGGCGCCCGAGTCCGCCTCCCCGACAACGACCGGGCCCGATGGCTCTGTGGATAACATTGCCCAGGTATGTTGTTGTTAATATTATCCCGTACCTACACAGTATTTTCGCAAGGCGGTTTGGTTTGGCTTGGGACCCCGACACAGCAAGGGGCCTGGGGGGGCGGCAGCAACACCTGAGCGGATCGCGGTGAAAGTCGCAGAGCTTTAGGCTTAACCGCGGTCCCAAAGGTGTTTTTGCCCGTCTTCTATGCCTCGGTTTACCATCTACCCTATGTTTCCCATCCTTTTCTCTCTCTCCCTCTCTCGCATTCTCTCGTTCCGCCCCTGGGTCCCTCACTCCGTCTCTCCTCCCCCAGTCACCTCGCTCAGTTCTGCACCATCCACCTTTGGCATGGCCGTTGGTTGCTCCGCTGCCCTCCGCTCGTACATACGGAGCGGCTAGGGACTTGCCCGGTGCACACTGTAACTGCTGCAGAAGAGATGAGAGGCCAGGCGAGGGCAGAAGGGGGTGGCATCGGATGGGAAAACCCCCCTACCTAGACTGTTCCAGGGCTGACCACGTTCGGGGCACGTTCTAGGCCTACAAGGACCTGCTAAGGTACGCTCATTCGACGAGTAGTTTCCCTTCATGTTACTCTCTCCCCCACTCTCTTCGTCTGCGAGCCTGCGAGGACGAGTGTCAGCACCCCTTGTGCTCGCGCCCATGGTGTGAGGGAATGAAACGCCCCTCTCCCTGCCTCGCTCACCACAATGTTGAGAATGGCATGTTTGCACCCTGAACGAGTCGGAGCTGCCTCCGAAGCTGCAACCCCCGGGGAAAGCGCATTGCTAGGTACTCCGTCCACTACGGTACTCAGCGTATGGCCCAGGTATTCCCTCGGATCCTTGCGTGGCACAGCGGCGCCTGTGCTCGCTCGCATTCATTCGTTCGTGGGCAAGACATCGCCAACCTTTGCAACTGGTGTAAATTCCCCTTTTCTTGCAAATGGCGTTCTCAGCCTTGGACTCGACTTGGATTGGCATCGGATTTTGCTCGGTCCGGCATAGACTCGAAATCTAGCCAGAGGTCTTTTTTCAATCGCTCTCAACCGCCGGCCATTCTCACATTTTCGACTCTGCGGGTTCCTGTTCTAGCGAAGAGGGCCATCCACGACCTAGCATTCCTCCGGTCGCTTTGCCCGCGATACTCTCTCTCCATGAGGGATGTCGCATCGAAGCGAGACATGCGATTTTATCGCTCGATATGGGGGCAGGGTGCTGTACGGGATGTGGTCCGGCATTCTCTAATTCGCTGTTACAAAAACCCATGTGCGACGATGGCTTTCGGTTAGCGCTCCCGCAGAAAGCCCATATCGTTGAAGTTCTAGACCCTCCCTTTGGCCCAGACTATCCGCTGGCACCGCGAGCCTAGAGACGAATTCGGCCTCGAGCATCTTACACCTCCAAAGCTAGCGCCCACATTCAGTCTCAGCCCATAAGCACTTCGCGACGCCCGGGGCCGTTGTCAGATCACGCCCAATTGCCTCTGCATCGCCAGACTTTGGGGGACTACTGCACTTCCCCTTGCTCCCCGCCGGGGTGGTCTAGCCAAGCGGTAGGACCGAGAAGACAAATTCCCATGTTTCGTTACCCATCGAGATGCGCCCTCGTGACCGCTATCATACACGCCATTATGTTTTGAGAATTTTGGACTAACCGCAAATCGCATGCAGAGGCGAGCAGGCCGCCAGCGCACTCGAGGCCAACCTGACAAACCTCGAGGGTCGACTCGATGCACTGCTAGCCGCGTTCGAATCGGCTCAAGAGCCCAACGAGGACGGAACCGTGGCACCGCCCGGCCAAGATGCGAAGAAGGCGGACGACACGGTCCCTAACAAACCTTCCAACGGTGGAACCCAGAGCTCCGACTCCGCGTCTTCCGAGGCGGCGAAGAAAGCCTAGGTTCAGATCTGCCTTTTGACGATGCGCCGCCGCCGCCGGCTATTAGGCACTTAGACTGGGGTTGGGATACGCATTGAAAGAAGTCAGCATTTGGTTGCGGTGTCACGAACCGACGGTGTCGCGGTGTCACGGTGTTCTGGACCCGACCCATCCCTATTGCATCTGCATTGCATCGTATTCTTTGCTCTTTGCGGTTCCGCATGGAAGCGAATTCTGGGGTTTGCGACGAGACCTAAAGGGTGGCGAACAAGGGAGCTCCTGCTTGCCCCAGGCACGACGATCCATGCTAGGGATCAGGGTTGCCCTCAACACGTGTATTAGCGGATTTGCTTGGTCCCCGGCCCTGACCTATCATATACATTCTCACCGACCGCATCCCATCGTATATCGCGATTCCCGTCCCCATTGATGTATCCGCGCACACATGGTGATTTGTTCTTTTCTTGGGCTCGCCCAACAGAGAGAGGGAAGGAGAGGTACGCGGCATGGAGGTCTTCTTCTTTCTCACGGTACGGATACGGGGTTTGGAAGTTATCGAGATTGGGGCAATTGGGGAGGCGAAACTGGCGCGCTGCATTGCCGGATTCAGACGGCTTTGCCACTCGCTTATTGCTATCTACATGTTCCTAGGAACCACTCAACTTTTCTCCTTTCCTCTGAAGAAGGTCTAGAACTTTGTGTTGCATGGATTAAATGTCACAATGTGATTAAAATATTCCTGAAATTGTATGTGGTATACAGATACCTAGTTTGTGGTGTGTGTGTGTGGTTGTCCAGAGTGGGAGTGGTGAGTGCCTGACAGGAGCATAACCTCCTTCTTCCCGTCCTTACCTCCTTGCTTCCCCCTGCCTCGTCTCACCCGGGGCTAGGAGTGACTCGGCCGACATGTAAGGACGTTCACCCCTCCACCCGGATGGTAAATCCCCCTCCCCCTCGCATCTCGCAGGGTATCCAAACGGGGGAGTAGGAGGGGGATGATCCAACGGCCGTTCCTGACCGCGGATCCCCTTTGGTTGAACGAATGAGAGTGAGAGGCGGGAACTCGATCGGGGGGCATCGAAAAGGGCTTCAGATTAAACGGTGTGTATGAGTGTAGTGCCTGCCGGATCAAACGCTCCGTTTTTTGTTGTTGTTTCGGTGAAATCGTGATGGGGGCGAGAGAGAGAGAGAGAGAGAGAGAGAGAGAGAGAGAGAGAGAGAGAGAGAGAGAGAGAGAGAGAGAGAGAGAGCCGGCCGGCAAGTGGCGATAAGTCTGGGTTGTCGCGGTTTGTTCTGGACCTCTGGAGATACTAGGTATTATTGTAGATCCTAAGATGCGGCGGAGGGAGGCTCTATGCACTTTGTTCGTGTGTTACGGATATGCATAGGTGTTTCCCACCTATTCCCGTTCCCCGGTCCAATCGGGTATGATCAGTGACATTGGTTATCAAGGCATGTTGCATATGGTTGCTTGTTCGTTTTCTTGGCCCTCAGTTGAGGCTCCACGGGCTCGTACTGCTCTCTATATCCGTACCTAGCTCAACGGTTTCGATAGCTTCAATCAAAATATCGTTAAAACACAAGGGCAAGGATACTGGTACTTTGTCAAAGTATCCAGCTTTACCATGCGTATCCTGGAAAATCGGCCTCAATGGGCGTGACCCTTAATGAGCGTTCCGTTTGTACGCAGTACATCTATTTACGGATATTTTCAAGGGACTCAAATACTCGCGAATTCTCTCGCGGCGGCGTTTGAATAAGGGCACCGATGAGAGCGGAGACATGTTGGGCTGGGACTGGTGGCAACCTTCAATAGAGAAAAGTGAGATGAAGAGAAACCTAGTCAAGCCTTGGGAAAAGAAATCCCCACCCCCCCCGCGTTGGTTACTATCCACCGGTCTGTGATGAGGTTTTTTTTTTTCTCCGATGTAAGGAGATCTCAGTCGCATCACCTTCGAGCCTGACGTGAGAGTAAATATGCCAGTGTCAATCTTGCATTTGAACGTCCTGTACGGGGTATGGTAATGTCACATCGTACCCACTGACGAACCTCCAATGGAACTCGGGGCAGAACTTTTGCCCATGGCTATCATGTCAGACGACGAGGAGTCTATTGGGTCGCTTGACCTCACGTCGTGGACATATCAAACCCAAGATACACGATGACTTGGCTCAGACGGAACTACCTCAGGGCTGATCCAACTTCTAAAGAGTGGGAAGAACATGGGAAGAACATGGGAAGAACATGGGAAATGGTCTTAGGGGGTGTCGTGTAAGGGGCCAAGCCAGACAACACAAGACTTAAGACTGATCAAGAACAGAACAAAGAGCCCGCATCACGCCTCATCACAGGAGGAAACACAGAATAGTCGGCTCACAACTTCGAGTAGTCACAATGAGGAGCGGTCCAAGTCTGGGTATCCAGCCCGACCAAGGTCGATCGGGCTTCTTTAATATCAAACGATGTAAAGTCTTCTGTCCCAATCCCATACCTAATAGACGCCCTTGTTGCTGGTAACCTGATCTCACTGATGATGGAAAATCCCATATCCACCTCTCTGCCCCTGGCTATCCATCCTCTATGCTTGATCCCAAAGACATTGATGTCGTGATCAGAGTTGTCAACTTCGACTCCGGCTATCAACCCCTCCAAGGAGAAGAGAGAGCACAAAGCATAGCCTATTCATGTACTGGCCGTGACGGTAGTGGTCCCTCCTTGTCAAGCCTTGGCAATAAAAATAAAACTACAATGGGAAGGTTAACGAAAAGGTAGAGAACGAGGACGGTGTTGAGCCCCTGCCCTTGCCCCTTTGATGATGACAAAAAGTTCATAAACGAAAACTCCTCAAGGGCCCCCAGAGCCCAAATGCCGCCCTGCCTGGCCCGTCTGTATGCAAAGCCCATCTTGAGAACCCTCCCTGTAATCCAACCCGTGAGCCTAGCTGCTCTCTGCAAGGCGGAACACTGCTGCACGCAACGCTTCCTCTTCTATCTGAGAAGCTCTCTCAGCCACTCAGAAGGGGGCGGGCTGTATCGTACGTGATTGGTGTATGTGTAAGAGTGTCGAGTGAAAGGTAGGATGGGGAAGCGACCATGTTCGTGTTGTATCCATCAACGATCTTTTAACTCTTGGGGTATTTCATCGAAAACGATGTCAGTCGATTGTGGTTTACTCGGGGTTCCACTTGCGTTTTTTCTGAGCCTGTCCCTGCACATCCCAGTTAGGAACTATGTGACCTCAGTAGCAGCTGCGCGCACGAACAAGAAACAAAGTTAGCTTGTAAGGCTGCGCGAGTCGGAAAGGCCGTTACGTGCCCTAGATATGGGGTCTTCCTGGTCTGCCGTTGCCACAGCTGGGCTGGCCGGACTGGGTCCAGTGATTGGTTCTTTTGAAGTGAAGGATCGGGTCTCCAGAGGCGGGCGAAGATGAGACTGAGGATGCTCGTTGGAGCTTGCCTTGACTCTCGACTGCTGAGCCATATCCCTTTCCCGATTCTTCTCCAGGAGCTGACCGCCGAGGGTCGCACACTTGAGAATCGTCTGGATAAGGTGGTTCTGTTGCAGAGGCTTCGACAAGTACTCGTCCATCTGTGCCTGGATGCATTTCTCACGATCACCCATCATGGCGTGGGCTGTCAGAGCAATAATGGGAGTACGATGCGAGCCCAGGCTGCGCTCGTACTCACGAATCTTGCCTGTTGCCTCAAAACCGCCCTATTGGGGTGGGATTAGCTTGCTATCAAAGATTGATTAAGTAGTAATAGAAATTCCGGGACTCACCATGATTGGCATCTGAACATCCATGAGGATAACGTCGAACTTCTTCACCTTGATGGCCTCAACAGCCTCGAGACCGTTGCCAACAACTGTGACCACGTGGTGGTACTTTTCGAGGATCTTGACGGCAAGTCTCTGGTTGACCCGGTTGTCTTCCGCGAGAAGGATCTCGAAAGACTTGGTATTGTCGGCCAGTGATGGCGTCGCGCGGTTCTCGAGGGCGGGAATCATGCCGTTGCCGAGATCCACAGCGGTGCAGGGCGTAGTCATGTATGATGTGATGCCCAAGTCGAGGCACGACTTGAGGTTCACATGAACGACAGGCGCGAGAAGTACAATAGGCAGGTACTTGAAGTCGTCCACCGACCTAAGCCTTCTGGCGGTGTCGATGGAGTCGACAATAATGACATCGTACGGCATCGCCTGGGCGTCGCGAACGCTGGTGAGGATGGGGTTCTTCTCCGACTCGACAACAACGGGCTTGAGGCCAATCAGAGACAGCATGGTCTCGATCTGCTCTCCGTAGCCAGATTGCGACTTGTCGACGAAGAGCACCTCGTGACCCTTGTACGGCTTGATCTGCTTCTCGATGATCTCCACGCCGAGATCCGACAAGCGCACTCGACACGTGAAGTGGAACTCACTGCCTTGACCATGTTGACTCTTAACCCACAGGTCGCCGCCCATGAGCTTCACAAGACGCTTCGAGATTGACAATCCGAGACCGGTTCCGCCGAACTTTCTCGTCATGGAGCCATCGGCCTGCTGGAAAGTGTCGAAAATAAGGTCAAGCTTATCAGCAGCAATGCCAATACCTGTGTCCGTAACGATGAATTCGATAGCGTACTGGTCAGGGCCGCACGCCCAAACAATAGGATCGGCCTTCTTAATAGTCAGACTGACTTCGCCGTGTTCCGTGAATTTGATGGCGTTTCCGACCAGGTTCAGAATAATCTGCCTAAGACGGAATGAATCTCCAATGACGTGATCCGGCACGGAGCTGTCGACCCTGTAGGTGAGATCGAGGAACTTCTCGTTCGCCTTGACTGCCAATGTTTTGAGCGCATTGAATACCGTTCCTCGCAAAGTGTACGGGATCTCTTCTATAACCATCCTGCGTGCTTCGATCTTGGACAAATCCAGAATGTCGTCAATGATGGTGAGTAGACTGTTCGCCAGACTGTTGACAATATTTAACATCTCTCGCTGGTATTGTGTCAAGTCCGTGTCCAGTGTCAGCTGCGTCATGCCAATGATACCGTTCATGGGTGTACGGATTTCGTGAGACATATTTGCCAGGAACTCGGACTTCGTTTTGTTGGCCAGCTCTGCCGCCTCGCGAGCTTGCGTATTTCTCTGGATACTGTCCCGTAAATTGGATACCATCTGATTGATCTTTCGTTTGAGTTCGTCCATTTCGCCCGAGGCTTCTACTTCGACTAGTTTCGTGAAGTCTCCGTCTGTTGCCAGGTTCGTAATGTCCGAGAATGCACGCACTTGGGTTGTCTATTGGAGCGCAGTCAGTTGTCGGTTCTGTGATGCAGGGACCCCCATGTCATGGACTAATTTGCACTTACCAAGTTACTGGCCATGGTATTGACATCCGTCGTGATCTCACGCCAACGACCCTTCAAGCCGGCAGGATCTGCTTGCGCGCCCATCTTGCCATCGACGCCGACGTCCCTGGCCACTCTTTGCACCTCATTGCAGAAGTTGGAAAGCCTGTCAACCATGTTGTTTATCGTTTCTTTGAGCACGAGTATTTCTCCTTGAGCTTCAACCTCAATCTTCTGGCTCATGTCGCCATTGGCAATGGCCTGGGTGACGGTCGAGATACTGCGGACCTGTATCGTAAGATTTGAGGCCATGGTGTTGACATTTTCGGTGAGATCCTTCCATTTGCCTTCTACGTTGTCGACCTGGGCTTGTCCGCCGAGCGTGCCGTCAGTGCCGACTTCCCTGGCGACCTTGCTAACCTCAAA
This sequence comes from Colletotrichum phormii, assembly GCF_030913505.1. NCBI lineage: Eukaryota > Fungi > Ascomycota > Sordariomycetes > Glomerellales > Glomerellaceae > Colletotrichum > Colletotrichum phormii. Next base: position 1,570,909 of record NW_026851452.1, read on the forward strand.
GGCGAACGTGCCGAGGCGGTCCACCATGGTGTTGATAGTATTCTTCAGATCGAGAATTTCACCTCGGACGGGTACTCTTATCTTCTCCGTAAGGTCGCCGTTCGCCACAGCCGTTGTGACCTTGGCAATTGCGCGCACTTGTGTCGTCAAGTTCATCGCCATGCCGTTGACATTCTCGGTGAGATCTCTCCATGTTCCCTCGACATCGTGAACAGTGGCTTGGCCACCAAGCCTGCCTTCAGTTCCTACCTCTCGGGCAATCTTGGTAACCTCGCGGGCAAATTGTTGAAGTTGTTTCACCATGGAGTTGATGGTAGACTTGAGATCGAAGATTTCTCCCCTGCAGTCCGCTTGTACGTTTTGTGTAAGGTCGCCCTTGGCCACAGCAGTTGTTACCTTGATGATGTCTCGTACTTGTGTCGTTAAATTGTTTGCCATTGCGTTGACGTTGACCGTTAGTTCATTCCACATGCCTTTGACTCCTTCGACGTCGGCTTGGCCACCAAGGATACCTTCAGTTCCGACATCGCGGGCTACTCGAGTGACTTCGGAGGCAAATGTTCGCAGTTGGTCTACCATGGTGTTGATCGTTTGTTGCAGTTGCAGGATTTCTCCTCTGGCGGGGCGTTCGATTTTCTTGGTCAAGTCACCGTGAGCGACAGCAGTGGTTACCGATGCGATTTCTCGCACTGCAATTTGTTAGCAGAGTTCTGAAGCGCGGGTTGCGCATACGGCAGTGACTGACCTTGATCCGTGAGATTTTGAGCCATAACGTTGACTGCGAGGATTCGTTAGCAGAGTGACTCGAAATCATGGGCGACAATCTAGGCGCACCATTGTCCGTCAATTCCTTCCAAGTACCGTCGACACCTTCGATGCGAGCCTGTCCGCCGAGCAAACCCTCGGTTCCGACCTCGCGAGCGACGCGAGAGACTTCGCTCGAGAAAACCTGTAGCTGATCCATCATAGTGTTGATTGTCCGTTTAAACGTGGTGATTTCGGGGTCCATTTCGACGGTATTCATGCGGACCTTTTTGGAAAGGTCTCCGCGCGCAACGGCTGTGACGATCTCACCAATCTCTCGCAGGGCTTTCTGGAAGGCCTCGTTCGCCTTTTGGTGCTTCCACAGTTCCCGCTCCAGAGTCGCAACTCTCTCTTGTTCGATCTTGAAGAAGGCCTGTTCCTGGAGTTCCTTTTGCTCAAGGAGCTGGGCGGATACGCTGCTGATTTCCTGTCTCGCGCTAGAAATTCCTTTCTCCTGGTCAAGTACCTTCTCTTGCAAGCTCTCCAAGGCTTCGTCAGTCAGCGGGCTGTCTGCGAGGCTCGGATCGGCTGTGGCGGTACCTTCGCGTTGGAACTTGGTGGGCCCGGTGGCAACAGTGCGGCTGTTGGAGGATGATGGTGATGCGCCGTCGGAATCGTCGCCAAAGAGGGAACCGTGGACTTCGTTAGGCGTTTCCGGGAAGGCTACAGAGGCGTGGGCTCGACTCTCGAGTTTTTCGATTCTTTGGGCAAGCTTGGCAAGCTCGTTCTCGAGGCTTCGCTTGGCGGGGGTATCTCGACCTGGGAGCTCGATCCGCGCATCAACCTTGAAGGGAAGGGACATTGGCGTCGTGCCATCGGCGGCGAGGGATTGCACGATGGCCGCTGCCGCGGCCAATGCTGAGTCGTCAACCATGTTGAATTATTGTCTGTGATTTGAATCTGCAAGCAGAGCAGAGAGGAGGCTGCTTGTGAGGTTGCAGGGCGGGGTTCGTGGGTGGTCGAAAATAAGTTGGCCGAGGCTGGAGAGTTTGGATGGGAAAGGGCGGGCGGGTATAGATCAAGAAGAGTTGTGATCAACCAGCAGCATATTAGCTCAGTGAAGGCCTAGAACCAATGTGAATATCGAAAACCGGTAGATGTTGGTCAGAAGCCAAGTCGTTCAACACTGGCTCGAATCTCGTCGACCCGATGTGTCAAAGACGAAGGTGCACCTATTTTTTTCTTCTGCGGAGCGAAGGTGATAATGGGGGGGGAAGTTGGGGAGAGGAGGAGTAAAGAAGGAGGTGGTGTCGGTGGGTTGGCAATATGAAGCAAGAGGATGAGGAGAGGAAAAAAAAAAAGCAACGAGGCGAGCAAATAGCGAGGAGACACGCCCCGAAAGTGGTCAGGCGGATAAGGTAGGACGAGTGAGCTACAAGAGGCTAGAGGTCGCAAAGGAACAGAACAGAGTGAGAAAAGAACTACTGCGTACAGCGCTCTGGAGTAATCGTAGGTGAAGAGGAGATAAGGCGGAACATGAAGTACCTTGGACCGGGGGTTGGACGGATACCACAGCGGGTTAAGGAGGGCGGATGTAGGGATTGGGGTGGGATGGGACGGCGAGGGGGGATGCTTGGGAGCAAGAGGTGGAGAGCAAGATTGGTCGACGAGGCGAACGGTGAATTGATCGTAGGACGAATAGTCCTTCTGGCGCAACACTGGATTTTCCCTTTTCCCGCCAACTGCTATTTCCCCTTTGCTTGATTGGCGCTGCTTGGTTTATCTGTCGCTGGTTGGACGCTGGATGGACGTTCAGGAAGAGGGAGAGAGAGAGAAAGAGAGATTCATCGGCACCGTCTCTGTGTGTACATGATGGAAGCATAGGGTGATAGGATAGACACGTAGTCGGTACTCGGGATGCGCATCGAGAATCATTGCATCAAGATGTAGATTCTACGCCTAGACGGTGAGCTGCAATGCGCCTGGGATCACCAGAGATGGAAGAGAGGCTCCCCCGTACTCCGTACACGGTTCGGAGTACTTGAGGAATACATCAGAAAGTCGAAGGGTGTAGTATGGGGCAAAGAGACGGCGCTAGTATAAGTCGGTCCAGCCTTGCGTGTACTTTGTGCCGCCAGAGTTGCGGCAAGAGGTACATGCTGAGTCGAACAAATCCCGGCAGCACCCAAGAGGCACCCGGCGAATGAGACGGATGTATGTGGAGTCTTTTCCTACCAAGGGGGGGGGGGGGCACGAAGGACCTTCTCGCGCAAAGCAATTCGCTCCTCCAGCCCGTGGCCGACATGGAATACGAATGGTGATCGGTCGACCATCTTTCCTAACCCAGCGCAAGCGTCGACGCCCCAAAGGGGATTGTCAGAGGTCTCCGGTGTGCTTGTCCTAGGCCATAGGCAATTTCAGATATGAACATTGGCTCGAATGGCTGTTGTGCCCCTCCTCCTCCAAGCCCGGCTTGTCTTTTGCAACGTCAGTGAGATGATGAACAAGTATCGCAATGTACCCAGGTCCAAGGGATAGTGCCTCGTACGCACCCTGTGGACATTGGACGTGCTCTCTCTATCCGTATCTCGCTCTCTCTCTCTCTCTCACACACACACACCTATCACTTGATTGATGAGCAACACTGCCTCTCTGCATCTCATCGTTCTCTGTACCATGCGCCATCCTCAGTAGCCAATGCCTGCGTGCCTGCCTTTTCGCTCACTCCGTCTACAATTTTACTACGTAAGGTACACTATGAACGGTCCATGCTAAAGCCAGATTCAACAGCCCATCCGTGGATCTCAAAGTTCCGTGACCACCGCCTCCCTTTCCACCGTCCGTTCGCTCCCCTAGGCTCTGGGTACCTTACTGACAGGAATGGGATGGGGGCCAGACTAACCGCAAATACCTTAGTCCGGACGGTCGGAATGAGTCTACTCCCCGTCTGGCGATTCTGCCGTCTGGAGTCCACGCATTCGGCCTTGTCGACCGTTGCCGCCACCTGACCACCTAGTTGAGGCGGCTTGCCTGATATATCTCATCTCGCGGTCTTCGTATCCCGTCATCCTCGAGCCGAAGGACTTCCGCATGCTTCACCATATCATACGTACCCGCTCCCCAATATCTGCTAGGCGAGAGACAAAAGGGGCCGTATCGTAAGGGAGATGCGTGCTAATGGCGTATACTGCACCACACACTGCACAGTAGAGACCTGCAGGAGTGCTGAGATGCGAATTGCTACTCCCTCGACCCCGGTCTGTCAACGCGTGCTCTCCTGTGGTCTGCTTGCATAATAACGTACAGAGTCGGTATCCGTGGACCGTACGGATAGAGTCCTGTGGCTTGTGGCTGTTTGGGCACTGCAGCAGCGCTCCCGAAGCGGCCTAGCGCTGCGTGCTGGACGGGCGTGACGGGCGTGACAGGTTAGAACCGTTTTCTCTTGCGATTGGTGTGGGGAAAACCAACGCATATGCCCACGGTGGAGAACCTGGTTGGATGCTTGCTTGGGACTGGGAGTTGAGCTGACTTTCTTCTCCTCCCGCAAAAAAGTTGCGCCTCGGTTTTCACGGAATAGGGGTCTTGAGACTGAGCAGACAAAACACCGCTCGTTGCTTCTCTCCAGACTCCCTCTCTCCAAGGTCGACGTCGTCCCTCATGCTGCTACACTAAGAGGGTGCCACGGAATTCCGTACCCAACGAGTTTCCAGAGCTGGAGCAGCGGCGATTGGTAGCGACGATGGTCTCCGTATAGAAAGGCAGGGTAGTATTTCTCAGCTGGGTGACGGCGGGAGGCTCCTGGCCGCCCCCATCCACCATTTGTCCCGACTCCTATGGCCACCAACAGCGTTGCTTTGCATTCCCTTCTCGTCTCCACAAAGGTAACCTCGCTCCTCTTCGCCGTTGTCCCTCTGCAGCTGCTACGCTGTGCCGCACATGGTGGACCGCACAGCCGCTGTACGCCGGTACGGATACCAACTACCAACAAACTTGAACGGCAACGCTTTCTTAGGTAAGGTATGCCTTCGCGGCCCGCTTCAGATCCAGGATCGGGTCCAGAGTGGGCGAGTCCACGGTTTGGGGAGTCGAGAGGTCGAGATTCGATAAATCCGGACAGGCCTAGCCGCCCGGCTGTCACATGGCGCATCAGGGACTGCCCGTGCTTGGTTTGCCTGCCCCAACCTCACCTCTCTCTTCTGCATGCATTGTTTGCAAGCATGGGAAGTTGGGAACCAGTTCCAGATTTCGCAGCTGATATTGAGATCGAGATTCCCATGACGGGGAAGGCGAATGTGCCCTTAGTCAAGCTCCTCTTTGAATAGGGATAGGATAATGACTGTTTGAATATCTGCCGTGTGTTGTTCACTTGACTCTGTCGTACTATCTGACAGCCCGAATCAGTCGGGCAGATATACTGCGTATCCGTAGGTAATGTACGAGCAGATGCGGATAATGGCACTCAGGAGCAGCGCGGAGACGGCTGCTTTGCCTCTGTGAGGCAGGATGATTCAGCATGGATGTTCAAGTGAAGTCAGATGAGCGAGGAAGTTGGAGAAGCCGCACAGTGCTACATGCTGATAAGGTACTTGGATGGGACAGTGCTAGAGATAAGAACGCACTTGATACCTCTGTACCTCAGGTTCCTTCCATGCTTCCTTCCTCGACTTGCAATGTGCCTCCTTCCTGCATCTGCGCTGGGCTCCTGCGGGAATGGAAGAAGAGAAAAGAAAGGAAGTGCGAGCTAACTCACTCTGAACTTGTGAAGCAAGCGCCAGGGTCCAGGTCAGGGATCCCGTCGTCCCATCCCGATCCCATTTCTCTTCTGCCCCCTCTTACACGGTGCACCACTACGAAGTACTCCGTACACCTTCCTACACACACTTTTCTTTGACTTTCCTCGACACCCCTTGAGAACTTAGGTTGGGGGACACGGGGACTAGGGGACCAAGGGGACTTCTCGAAAACATCGAGTGCTCGGCAAGTCGCCGTCCGTCGCCCCGCCCGTTACTTTTGAGCTTGAAGTTTGCTCCGGTCACTGCCCAGGCGTACTGCAGGGAGTCATGGATGCCCACTCCCCTCCCATTCTCAAGTCTCAACGTCTGACTTTCACACTAACGCCCACCTTGACCAACGAACGACACCGTCAGGGAAGCAGCCACTGCGATCGTCAGGGTCAACTCTCAAGGTTTACACCCGTCAAGAACGACTGTCCGGGACGCCGTCCAAAGATCGACACGCAATGCCTTCTTCGTCTGTTTCAACATCTCGCGTCGCTCATCCTTTCATTACAACCGTATCGCCGGGATGTCCTCCAGAGTTCAACCTCCCAGATCTCAGGCCTCCAACCCTTGAGCCCATGCAGCAGCCATGTTGCTCAACGTCCCTTACTACCGGGCCCCCGCGTGTGGCCCTTCCCCGGAAACGGACCCTCAGGACACCGGCCTGGTTGGCAGTCGTTGGACAACCCTCACCAGAAACCAAGACATCCCAAGCTTATCACTGTTTTTGGCCTGTACGGATAATTACCTCTCTCACGCCTCTGTCTCAAGACCATTCGTCGGCTCGGGCTGTCCTGCAGACCAATATCAACGGCGGTACGGGTACGGAGTACAGATCCTGGGAACCTGCCGCCTGCCGAGAAGCCCAAGCCATCGACGTCACTGTGGCCCAGGAGATCTCCAATCTGATTCGACCTCAAGCCACACCGCCCTGCATCGAGAGCAGTCGTTGACTCGTGAAAGCTACTTGCTCAGGGAATGCCCATTCTTGGTCCCAGCCTAGCGATCGTCTGTCCGATCGCCTGTCCAAGAATACTTCTGGATAAACGAGGTCGATGCCAGTCTCGAATTCGCTGTCTCCCCGAAGATGTCGTCGATGACTCGGTTGAGCCAACCCGAAGGCCTTCTTGGATCAATTCAGTCTGGAACTTCATCGACCATCCCACCTTTGCTCGCCTCAAAGCAGCCGACAACCCGTCAGTTTTCAGGAACTATTCAGAACGGAGGCTGAAAATGGGTCTGGGCTTAACCGCTGAACCCCTATTTCCCATGCACCTTTTGCCACCATGCATGCTAACCAGATTAACTTTACTGGCAGGATCCTTGCCGAGAACTCCTTCGTTGTGGCCTACGCCAGGAGCTAAAGCGACACAAACAGCTCCTATGGCACGACTTAAATGGGCGTTTGTCAAAACCAAGTAACAGGCTTCACTACCAAAGCATAACGCCCCGCAGGCCGCAGCCTACTGCAGGTTGCTCGTTTGTTACACAGGGCCAGTGAACTCGCTATTCATCTTCTTTCTACCGCTTGACAGATGATATAAGTCATTTTGGGCGGTGTGCTAGACGGACGGTTCCCGACCACGCCAGGCAAACCAGACCGCTTTCGCTGTTCAATAACAGACATGCAGATATTCATCAAGTTAACCTACTCCATGGAGCTCCGACTCTATTCCGCGAGTTCATCTTTGCTAGCAGATGCAACATATATCCGTAAGAAAACTACTATCACGAATAGCACTAGCGATTCCCAAAGATATTGCGCATATCAAGCCCCATTGGGTACGTAATCGCTACCAGCATTGTACGGATACGGCCTTGAAACCTATAGACAACATTGGGTCGTGTTTGCGAAGGGCAATCCTCAACTCGCGGTATTTGCAGTCCATTTCCCCAAAGGGTCAGTTGAGATTGAAGACGTCCATTCAAGCCATGCGCTTTCGTAACAAAGGTTGCTAGGTGTTTCCTGGCATCTTCACCTCAAGACCTCGCGCCGGCCACATGGCAAGCCTCAAGGAGCAACCAGAGCATTGTCTTTGCCTTGCATGGCTATTGGATATTGGGACTACGGTTGCACGATGCCGGGCCATGGGGACTGTCCAGCGTATCATATTCCAAGCTACCACGAAGGACCCTGCAGCAATAATTGACTCGTATCAGTCCTGTGGTCAAGACGTACCCAACCGTGAGTCGCGACTCTCAAGGGGTACCATCTCCGCACTAACCGTCCGCCAAGCCGTGACCCGGCCAGCTTCACCATTGTTCTCGACAGAAACTTTCTTGCGAAGTACCAAGCCACACACAAGTCTCCAACAGTTGATTCAAAAAGAAGATCGAGTGGGACTCGCCTTGAGACGGTCCTAGACAATCTTGGGCAACGGCGACTCCGTGAGCTACCAAACGGGACCATTTCTTTCTTCCTATAACGCTAAGGCTATAATGACTTTTTTCTGGATCACGGATGCGTTCGTCTCCCCCCACTGGTCGTCTCATCCAGTGAAAGGGCGAAGTATTGGTATCCTTGAACGAGATCGGGGGGCTCGGCACACTTGCCACTGCAACCCGCATCCACCAATTCATGGATTGCACGCCAGTCACCGCTTCAAGCGTACGTTTTATGTCGGCGACAGGTCGCTTCGCTAGCAGACGTCCCATCAAGTCGGTGTTAACCGATGAGAAGAAATGCAAAGCCTTCCATTGTCTTCTGATTGGACTGTTGGTCGCCCTCGTCGTTGCAGTTATCCTGAATGGGACCCGTAACGCTGGTCCAACCATTGTCCTGGTAAGGGTTCGTGCTGCGAGGTCCTCCAGAACAATGTCACGCTGTCGAGCTTCCGTTCCCATGACGGTGGATTAGATGCCAGAGACACGGCGAAAGCCTGGGACCAGCCGCCAGAGGGAGATGTAAATCCGCATTACCCTCCCTCGGCAGAACTCGCGGCTGTCATATCGACATGCCAGCGGTGGTTTTCTCGGCCGGCTCTTATCGGAGCTCGCTCGGAGCTATTGTGGCTTTGATACTCGCGGTCAGCCTCCGTCCTCGACCCGCCCGTACGCTCCGTCCACATCAAGCAGGGCAGCTATTGATTTACGGCTTTGCGTGGATGCTGAAGTTTCAGAACGCAGAGCGTGATGCAACGTGAGAGATGCATTACGTGCTGCCTGATTTGGTGGACAATGGGAGGGCTGTTTCCATTATGACTATCGATAAGTGGCGCTGGCCAACCGAGCTTCTCGCAATCGACAACTTCGCCCGAGTCAAGCTCTTGTCGATTGGGAACAGCAGCCTCACCCATAAACGTTAGGAAACCGTTCTCTCTTGTAGGAGGGGTCAACCGCTGCCGAGGGCGCGCTATCCGTCTACGGTCTGCCAGTGCGGACGAGGGTCCGTTCCTACGGTTCCCTATTCTGAGAGCAACCGCATTTCCTTCCGAACCTTGGGCTCTGAGCAATGCTTGGGCAACGACAGCTTCAACCTTCCACATGCCTTGAACACTACAACCTCGAGGCCCAATCACAGGGGATCATCCTAGAAAAAGAATTCGACTGCACTCCACACGCAGCCCCGACCGACAGCGAACGACCCAAGGGATGCACTCGTACGGTCTTCATGCAAGTGCAAATCGCGCGCAATCGCAAGGCAATCACGATCTTGCTCCACGCAACGTCATCGAAGAAGGAGCTTAGAGTTGCCATGACACAGCGGGCTGCCCGCTGGACTCGGAGAAAATATATCTCTGACCTGGCACAAGCTCCCTTTATATCTTTAACTTCGAGACCATGCCAGACGGACCCAGCTTCCCCAGGATTACCCAAGACTCGACAAACCAGGCAGTAAGCATGTACTCCGTACTGCCTATTAGAGCTCTCCGCAACCGCAGGCGTCCGGCCGTCCCATGCTATCAACTTACTTTTCAACTTCACCCCCCCAAACCCTGTACCCAACCCAAAGGCGGACGATCGTAATAACCCTTAGATGGCACAGGTTGGAGTTAACAACACGTTGAACGGCATTTTGAGTCGGTGACGTGTGGTTTCTTCACATGCGTGCACGCGACCATGGTTCGGTTGAGAGAATTGAGCCAGAGAGAGGGGGCGGCGCATGAGCGCTTCGCGATTCCTTCAGCCGATTGCGGATATTGGGCCTTGGAATATGAAAGCCTTTTTCTTTCTTTTCCTCTTGTTTTTGCGTTCACCCCGCATCAGAAACCAGGCCAGGGGCCTGTCTGATGGAACTGTTCCGGTTGACCCTCGCGGCGTTTGACTTGGGCATCGATGCGCCGGAACTTACCCCCGCCCCCTCCTCTAGGACCTCTCTACCTCTCAGGTCCGTTCTCGACCGTTTCTCGAACCCCTCCGCGGACGGCCGTCTTGCGGAGTCGTCTGTTGCATGGGCTCCGGGCCGTTCCCCAATCTTCGACGGCGCATACGGGAGAACGTGTGCGACGATGGTCGAGACCCCTCCGCCTGTCACTCCGTCATTTCATGTGCTTGTGACGACGTTTCTTGGCCTCGGGGAGCATCATATGCGATGGAATGAACACTCAGGAGGGTTGCGAGTACAAGCGTACCAAAATCTGGCCCCGGCTCGGTCGTGCTGCTACGATGGAATGACGGTACCTCTAGGAGAGCTGCGCCAAGAGTCCTATATCCCAGGGTCGCAGTGAAGCTCTCATGAAGCTCTGTTGTGATAACCCCTCCCCTCATCGAGCTAAACTTGAGCTCTAACACCTAAGACCTAAGGCTATTAAGCTTAGCAAGAGGTAGGTCCAGGAGGGTTGACGAACGGAACGGGTGTTTCATTCGTGATATATCCTAGCACCATCTATACTCGATGGCTGATAATGGTTTGAACACGGTCCCCCCCGGCAGGCTCCTCTAACAAGCAGACCGCCGTCGTATCGCATAGTCGACAAGGTAGGTTGCCGCCCCAAGGGCGGGGGTGCCACGGGGGGACCATAGACGTCATTGAGAACTTTCCCCCCTTCTACTGAATGGGATTTGGAAGTATAGCTCACGAATGCGTAGCTGTACGCTCTTCCTGAGCGCTGTTCTACGATTGCGCAACTGGAATCACGGCATCAATAACCCATCCGCCGTTGGAGATTTGATAAAGATTCAATGCTCTTCCAGTGGTTCGACACTCCTCGACGGTTCCATTTCCGTTTTCGCTTCCAATTTCTTTTCTTTTCTTGTCCCCCTTTTCCGTTTGGAAGCAGAGACAGAGACAAGGCTCGAACCTGCAGGACACAACTTTCTCTCCTAACAGCCCAATCTCAAGCCTGATTGATATCTTTGTCAGCCGGGGTCGCTGTCGAATTGATGCAAATCGAATGATGCAAAGAAACGAGGCGAGACAAGGCCGAATTAATGCAAGAGAATCAGGTTGCATACGGCATGACATGGGCCGCAGTCTGCAGAATGCAGAGCATTTTCCTCGTAGGGCGAATATGGGGGGAACGGGTGGTCGGTCATCACGTCGCCTTATTTTGAGGATACGCCTGGATTTGTAGATATTTCGTAGATGGTGACCGATGTTGAGGGTTGAAATCAGACCACAAACAAGACGTGGAGTTGGTTAGCATAGGAGATCTTCATAGACACGTAGACCACATACAAAGATGGCACTATACCACTTGTCACCAAGTTTGTTGCCATCAGCAGGTATTGGGAACCAAGACTCGGATTAACTCATCACTTCACCCCTGGAATCTTCATCACTCCTCTCTGGAAACTACCAATCTATCTGAACCCAACTCAAAGCAAGGCGAGGCCAAAAGGAAAGAGAAAAAAACAATAGAAAGAACCAAGCCCCTCGTTGCCAAAACCAAAACAAAGGCGCCGGCGAGGTTAATAACGTAGCTAAGGGGGGTATCTACATATTGCCCGTGATGCCGTCGAAACCATTACCAAATCTGCGTGCGTCAAAAAGAATAGGCCGTTTGTTGCTGTGTTTTGCGTTTCCTCTGCTTTCCCTCATTCCTTCCACACTCTGGCATCATGCGCTATTTCTCTTTCTCTGCTCTTCTCTGCTCTCTCCAGAATGGTATCGAAGTATGCCTCCCTTCCCCCCTAACTGCCCAATAAGCAAAACGAGATGAGCAAACAAAAATGAAAAGGTAAGAAACGTAAAAAAAAATTAAAAAAAAAAGGCCAGAGTCAACGCCTTGCCATGTCCGCCCTACTTTGCTGCTTCGCTGTGCCACGCCCGCCCCCGCGCTGTCGATCATCTCATCGTCTGGGGAGGTTGTTGGCCCGATAGGCTGACGCACCTCCAGTGTTCCACCCCTGATTGACGCTGTTCTTGACAATCAGCGCTGCAGCCGCGGCGGCCGCCTGACGCTCCTTTTGACGGTGTCTTTCTCTAAGATAGTTCGTTGCTTCGGGCCGCATGCGAAGAATGCGGAGGATCATATCATCGCTGGGATCCGCCTGGGCCTCCTTGCGCTTCTCTTCTTTGGCTCTCCTCATCGTGCCCAGGTTTCGGCTCATCATGATGCTCTTGCCACGTCGGATGGTGCCCATACTGGCGAAGGCTCCAGGTCCGCCGCTAAATGTTGGCCCAAATGTTGCTGGAGCCGAGAGTCGGTTTTCGTGTTTCTCCTGGAGGAGCATCTGCGTCGCGCGCTGGGCGTTGGCAGTGGCCATGCGTTCAGATTCCCGAATCAAGGTATCCGTTGGCTCAAAGTAGAAGAAGTTCAAGGCTGCCAGCTCGTGCCACTTGGGTGACTTCAGGACGTCCTGTGGCACGCCCAACTGCTCTCCAGAGTCATCCTTGGCATTGAAGAACTCAAAGAGAAGGTTCAACCATTGATAGACAATGTCGATCTCCTTCTGAGCCAAGGGCCTTTGCGAAGAGGGCTTCTCCGACAGCGGGGGCACCAACAGGCCTTCTATGGCCTGGAGGACTTCTTTCCATAGACGTGTCATGACCGCAAGCATCGTGGCGTCGGTCAGGGTCTGCTTCATGATGGCGAAGTTCTGGTCAAAGTAGTGGAATAGCGGCTGCAATGCTCCCTCGATGTCGCTTGCCGTAGTAACGACTGGCATAGTTGAAGCTCTCTTCTTCCACAGACTGGTCACCTGCGAACCGATGCCGCCACCTTTGACCAGTCTCCGCAGAGTTTCGAGAGAGATGGTGGTGCTGATTTGAGCTCGGAGCTAGATCAGAGTTAGAAGTTGTTCCCGAGTGAAATGGAACGAAGCATACCTTATCCGTGATCTTGCGGACCATATCTCTCTCTGTTCTCTTCAAGTGTCGGAACGCCTTTCCAAAATAGAATTGAATATCGTCACGCTCGCCTTCCATGCTCACGCGCAACAACACTCTACCCTGGGTGTCCAAATCCAGCCAGTATTCGCGAGGCAAGTAGTCACTGAAGTGAATGGGGTCAACCTTGAGCGACGTACGACCAACGAAGTCGTGTTCGCCAAAGGTATCGTAATCCCAAATAGTGGCGATAATGTTGAGCGGGCTCGACACCGTGATGTCAACGGACTCGTCCCAGCGAGGGTTGAGGTTCCTGTAAACAATGCGCGTCTTATAAAGACGCTTTTGGTACTCGTCACCGAGGACTACGTACGGGTCGCTGAAACCACCGGGATCGCAAGCCTTCAGGTCTTCGGCTTCCACAATCTTGATCGTGAAGACGTACTTGTTAGGTCGTCTTGGTTGCTGCTTGCCAAGACGCTCAGCCTTCTGCAAGACCTCGGCACAAGCATCGACGTTCATCGATTTCTCTAGCTTGTCCAGCGCTTGCATGGCATGCTCAATATTGTTGAGTTTGACGAAAGACTGAGAGAATGTTAGCGAGCTACTTGATATCTGGAAAGCTATACAAACCTCGGGGTAAAATTGGAAAGGCTCGGGAGCATCTTTGGTGTTCCAGGCATCTCGAGCATACTGGGCATACTGCATAAACTTCTCTTGGGTTGTTTGATTCGCAGCGGCTGCCTCCTGCGCCGTTGGCCGGTCCATCTCTTTCGCAAACCGTTTCTCAAGCTCTTCGCAGTATTGGCCAATGCCAGCTGCGTAAGAACGGGCCAGCGCCGTCATGAATCTGGCGTGATGAACGTCGCTGTCCCATTCTAGCTGATAGACCTGCTCCATGGTTTGATGGAACATGGAAAATATATCCACGACAGAGGAGCTGTGTCGCTCATTGTCTGAAGGAATGCCGTCGGGGTTGTGAGTCTTGACTTGGAACGGATCTTCGGCGATGGCATTGTCGACTAATTCGACCATGACGCTCTCGGCATTGCGAACCCATCGCCAAACGAAATCCACCAGGAGTTCTTCAATCTGGAACTCGAATGGCTTGTCGGGCAGCGCCGCGTGGTGTGTCCGGCGCATGTCGACGAGCTCTTTGTAGAGATCGAACCCATCCTGCATGTTGATCTCTTCACCACTCTCTTTCGCAACCGCAATAGTACGCTCGATAATGTGTTGCGCGTCTCGTTCGTAGCTGGGAAACATCACATCCACGAGAACATCCCAGGGTTTGACGCCCATGATCTCCGAGACGTTCTTGTATCGCTTTTGAATTTTATTCGAAAGCTTAGTGACAGCCCGACCGAGCTCAACAACGTGGGTAAATTGCCACTCAGAGGCATGGTTGGGTAGTTTGTCGTGCACAAAAGCATTGTACGCGTCCGTGGCAGCACGCCTCATGCCGTCGGTGAGGTGAGTAGCGAACTCCTGAGCCTGCTCAGGCTTGACGGAGAACGCAGGGTCCGATTGGATGTGGTCCACCAACAACTCCATCACGGCCGCAATGTTTGGTGGTTTTGATGCGTAACAGTTGAGCATCAGGTTGTAAAGATCTCGTAGCAGAAAGTCATGGAGGCTGTGGAGTGTTTGCTGGTATACGGCAAAATCATGAATTGTCCACCGACTTTGATCAATGTCCAGCAAGCCCGCGTTGTACTGGTGCAAGTGTGGCGGTTTCTTGACCTCCTCGCCCGACATCTTTACGTCGTTCATTGCAGCAAGAAGATCCTCGGCGGGAAGCTCTCCATCGAGGAACTTCTTGCCAATGACCTCGACAAAAGCAATGAGCCTTGAAAATTGAGGTAAGCGCCAGTACACGCTGAGTTCCATGAGCAGATCGCCAGACTGCTTCGAGATCGGAGTGAATTCTGCTGCTGGATCGGCGTGTAGTTGGTCGTAGGTCATGCAGTCTTTCAGGATAGCCTTGTAGAATGCCCTCGAGTCGTTTGGAATGAATGTGTAGACGGCCTCTTCGAAATCCTGGCTAGAGTCATCGAGCGATAGAGAATCAAAGTTGATGGAGCTGTCGAGGTTCAGGAGGGAGCCATCAGGGCTGGAGATTGCCTTGCTGATTTCCGAGTACGATTGCTCTGTCCCAAAGACTGACATGGGCCGCCCAGGAAGCGACTTGTCCATTCCGGTTGACGTCTTGGCCAACTCAGGGTTGACAGTCAAGATATCGAGAATGATTTGAGAGAGATGCGGCGCTTCAGCCCTCCTCCATTCTTGGAAGGCTTCCTCAACATCAAAGTCCTGACTCCTCAGGGCGCCAGGCGCACCCGAAGCCAACCTTTGCTGGTAGTTCTTCATGTCCTTAATCGCATTCTCCTCGGTCCAGATATATCGGCTGGCCTCGATGTCAGACTGTACTTCAGAGTTGGATCGACCAAATATGCGGGCCACAGTGAGGACTAGCGGCATGTCTTTGACGTCGGTGCTCGGAGGAACGATGATCTCGATGGTGTTGCCTTCGCCCTGAGCAGCGTCGAGAGACAAGTTCTGGTCCCTAGTGAGTAGCTTGTTCTCCAAAGTATGCAATCGGCTCATCAACTCGGGCCTGTCTCTGTCGTGCCCCTGGTCTCGAAGAGTCTGCGCCACTAGCCTAATGAACATGGCCATATGTCTGTCCGCCGTTTCCTTCCACGAGTCGTCCGTTGCCGATGTCAGCTGGGCGTACTTTTGGTTGGCCTTTGTCGCAGACGAGTAGAACATGAGAACGTAGGGCTCGAGCTTTCGGTCCTTCTCTACGGATTTCTGGAAGCCCTTTTCGGTGAAAGCTGTGTATGCTTCGGCAAAGCTTCGCTTCAGAGCCGAGTCGTTGAAGCCTTGCATGGGTTCCTTTCCTGTCAGGACGTTCTTAAGTCTCTTTTCCAAGGGCTTTTGGAAGCCATGGGGTAGCTTGATGCTGTTGGAACCCGATGAGACGAATTGACCGACCAGTTCGGTGACGCTCGTGTGGGTTCTCTGGGCTGGTTTCGGGGCGGCAACATATTGCTTTCGCTTCTGTCTCGGTTGGAGGATGTGGTTGAGGTATGCAACTCGCAATGCAAAGGTGTAGGCATCGTCATGGCTGACGACGGTGATGTTGCCCCTGGATGCTCCCCTCGGTCTCATGCTAAGCCGGTTGCTAGTTACTCGACGGCCCGGCATCCACGAGCTCCTAGAAGCGGATGACATGATCGCTGATCGTAACGGGTCCGGAGATGCGTGGGGTCGAAAGTCGGACGTGGGCGATAACGGGGCACAATTTATGAGAGAGCTGTCATTCTCGTACCAGCGCAGAATGGCCAGCTAGGTAGTTCGTGGTGGTCGGCCGTAGACTTTGTTCGTAGGCGTGACAGGTTCGATCTGGGGTTGTCAGGAAGGTTCTGGCTGCGACAGCGGAGAAGAAGTCGTCGGTAGGTCGGGGGGTTTGAAGGAAATGAAGGTTGCGGCGAAATGTGGTGGCCGTCGAGAGTTGGATGGTGGTGTTGATCGGTCAAGGACCCAATGTCAAGCAAGCACGCTGCAGCCGCTTGGGGACCCTCAGAAGGTTTGGGGGTGAATGTTTGGTGCAGCAGGTGACACACGTCATTGGCAGAAAAGGAGATGCGGTGACTGCCGGGACCCCTTGTACTTTTCAGGAAAAGGTGGCACGGTGGTACCTGCGGCCCTGCGCGGCGCTAAGCGGCCCTGTATGGACAGCACGAGGGACGGGAGGGAGGCTAAGGTACCTAACTTCCATGGCTGAGAGTGCACTACGTACCTACAGCAACATTGCTTCGCTAATGAGGTACTTGCCGCAGCAGGTAAAGTTGCTGGCATTAGTTGGTGGACTGAGGTACTCGCTAGAACCATAGGTGCTGGGCGTATCGGGTATCGATGATGCCTGACCGGCGGAGACCCGTGAACGGGGCCGGACCACTGGTCACTGCATTTCTGGCCTGACGATACGACACCTCAATCTAGAGAACTGCGAGGGAACAGATACCAACAACTGGCATCCAATGAGTCTCGGCGATCTGTTGCAAGCTCTGGGGCAAGACTGACTACCTTTGAGTTGCTCTGCGACAGAACTTGAGATGACTCTTCATCAAAACTTCTCCCTAACAGATGTTTGAAGAGAAAACCAATATGAGAATAGTTACCGACTATCAATGTTTCGTTTCTATCATCGGGCCGTGTAAGACTCCCTTTCAAGCTCTTGGGCCGTACCTAAGTCACCGTACCATACAAAAGTAGGCAGGCACTCACGATACGAGATGTGTCGCCGCCATGCTTGGCTATTTTGCCTTCAATACGAAGGCTTTCCACAGTCTAGCATTGGTCTCACTCTGTCCTCCTGCAGATCACCTTACTTTTTTACTTGAATGAGATCAAACCTGAGACTACCAATACCTACCAAAGAAAAATGATCGCTTGTTGTGTCACCAGCAAAGGCGGTATGGATTACGAACATGACCAGTTCCAAAGGGCCAAACGGTATCACCAAGTCACATGCTTCCGCGTAATGTGTCTTGGCCGCTTATTTCGACCTTTTTTTTTTTTTTTTTTCGCTTCTTTCGATTTTATTTTTTCTTCCCCACTGCATCCTCCAAACGGTCCAAGGGTATTTCCATGGCCGTTGTCCAGCGAATCAGTAGTTCGTCCGGACCAGAGATGGAGCGTTTTGGACGCGCATATCCGGTCCCTCATGCGCAGCTCATCATTTCCCCGTCCTTATCATATTCTGTATGATACTACGCGGACACTCATTAAGCCTTTTCTTTGACCTGACTGACAATTGCTGTCTCGGTCAAATTTCTTACCTCCCAGTCGCCGGCAGAAGCTCTGTGACCATGCCCACAGTATCCGTACCTCTGCGGAGCGCAAATAAAAAACGCTGGCGTCCTTGTAGTCCGGTTGATTTGATGCAGGTGCGATGACATTCTTATCATGATCAGGCCAAGCAGATCGACGATGAGTCCTGGCAGGAGCTGGCACTGGGAAAGCCGTAGTTCCAGACTGCAGGGCAGATGGGGCCAAGTGCCCAAGGTTGAAGGCTCAAGGCGCTATGTTCTCTGTGCCCAGTGCCCGATTATTCGTCCCAATTTTGTCCGAGGGATGTTCCTTGTCTGCCGCTGGGACGCTGGGGATTGCATGGTCCATTGTTTATCTCACACACACACGGTCGAGTCCGGCTATTGGAGCCGTAATAACCCTGAAAGGCGAAATTGCCCAATACAGCGCCAACAAGCCGGAAGGCCTGCGTTGCAGAGTATTTGACAGTCGATGACAGCTTACAAGTTCAATGCTGGCGTGATAGACGCCACCCAGGCCGTGAGATTGTCTCCGTAGGAACAAAAGGCTGCTGACGGAGTCAACGGGGCCGCCGCCACAATCGAAAAGAGTCATGATGGTAATAAGTATCAGGGCGCGTATGAGATCCTCTTAACTTTGCACCGACCAGACAGCCACGCCGCGCAGGCCATGACGGCTGGCGTCCGTTAACTGTTGACAGGCGCACTGCTTCTTCGAGAGCAAGTCTGAAACGGCTCTCCATCCTCTTTTATCTGAGAGTCGCGGAATCGGCTGGAATCTGCTTGGCTCATATCCAAGGTAGAGAGGCGTAGATGCTATCCGGGACTTTGGTAGGCATGAGTACAATATGAAGAACCCATCACTGAACCCGACTGGCTAGGCGAGTAGTTCGATCGACGTAAAGACTTTGTTCGTTTGATTCGAGAGAGCTTGTTGCATTTGGTTCTTGGTAGGAGAGCGGCGGCCGATTGACTTTCAAGGCTGTTCAGAGAACTGGGGAGCCCGTCTCCAAGGCCCCCCCTCAACAGCTACCTACCCCTTTTCCTTGATGCAATGCAGAGGCATAATTCGTAACCTGCAGGTGGTGTCGTCGCAAGTTGACGAGTTGAATCCCGACTCTCTGGAATCTTGGACAAGGAAACGGGCGAAAGCGCCATAATCAAGCGAACAGTTTGCAAGAGCCGCTTTGTTGATGTGAGGCAGCGGCCAACAGAGTTGAACAAACAGGGCCATGTCTCCACGCAGAAGAAACTTGGGGACGGAGACATAGTGTCCGAGAGGGTGTTCAAGATCTCGCGGCTTGCCGGGCTTTGCTTCGCTTCCCCAAGTTGGGAATTTAGGAGGGGCAAACACCTAGGGTGGAGGTGATGCGGAGGCAGGAAAAAGGACGGCGGTACTGCGCGCCCAGTCAGCTTGTTGCTTGTTCGTGCTTGTCATGAAGACATGGTAATTAGTGCCAAGGTGCCTTGCTACGGCCCAACAATGTGTGGGATGGGCAGGACCAGGTGGTGTGGTGATCCCATGCGCTTTGGTCAACTGTCAACGGATCTTGAGCTGGTGACCCCACCAGAGATGGCTAAAAAAGTGAAAGAGGCCGCCGTTGTCCCTGGAACGAAGGAGAGACGTGGATGCTGTTCAGTACCCTAAAGAGGACCTAGGAGGACACATGAAACCCGAGGTGAGATGGCTGGCGGTGATGGTGTTGGTGGTGGTGGTGGTGGTGGTGCTGTTTTTGTAGTTGACAAGGCTATGGAACGTTTTGTGTTGGTTGGTGGTGAGGTAAGATGGAGGTCCGCGTTCCTGAATGCCATGGACGTTGATTCCGAGGGGGTAGAGCTCTTTGCGTGATACTGTGGTAGATATTGTCATTGATGCAGCCCGGTGCTTGGTATTCCATTGGAAAGGCTTGACGAAGAGAGGTCCACGGGGTGGATAATGGGAATTTGAGACCGGCGGGCAGGGGTCGGGATAAAAGTGAAATCGGCGCCAATCTCGTCTTTGCCAACCCTGGCGCCTGAAGACCAAGTGGGCTTGATTCAACGTCACAACGGGGGAAGCACCAGCGCTGTGGACAGTATCTGTAGGTACTCGCGGAGCACAGCTTTCCAGTGGCAGCGGCTGCGCGTACCTTTCCAATTCAGACGAGGTGGCATGGTACCTTACCTTACTCCAGACCACCAGAGTGACAAGCCCAGCCTGGCCAAGTCCAGCCCACATGCATTTGTGTACATGTACCTGGCTGACGTGTGAAATCTCCGCGGCGACACAGGTATCTTGAACCGAATGCGGGCCTTGACGACACTGGACCATGAAGGAGGGGGGGGGGCGGCGCACATCAGCGGCAGCAGGCAAGCACCTCAGCAATAGCAACACAGTGACAGCGACCGACAAGCAACAGGCCTCTGAGGCAGACGTGCCGCAGCCCAGCAGCAGGTTGTCCTCCTTCGACATCGGATCGCAACATCCAACCTTTTGCATTTCCATGACTCTCTTATTCATTTCCCATCCGTTCTACACTACAACAACCCACTGCTTCTCCGGCATCTTACCTCTCATTCCCATTCCCATTCTCCCTCAAATATTCCTCGACGTCGCCGGTGCCTGCCAATATTGGTTCCCCGCAGCTTTTACTTTAACCCCTTCGCTCAGGCCCTCGTCGCCTCCCGCAGCCGCAGCGTCTCGATCCTGGCTGCTCAGTCCACGCTTCCGTACCGCCTGCCCGTGGCTGTGGCTTGGCCTCTTCTTGTGTCGCCAAATGTTCACGATCCTGGCTAACTTGCGACCCCGCGCTGCGAAGCCCGCCGACCACCAAAGAGGCGCCCCCTCTGCCTCTGCCTCACCTGCGACCTTTTACATCTCCATGCGCCGTTAATACCAGCTTCAACATCTCATCATGGGCATCGTTAGCAGCAAGCCCGATGACGGGGCTATCCTCTATCTTAGAGACCAGAATCGACGTGCGACCTCCCGCCCTCTGCTCCCCCTGCCTTACTCTCTGCTTGCCTGAGCCTCTGCCTTGCCTGTTCATGCATGCAGCCTTGCGCACCCGCTTGCTAACTCTTCGTCGCAGTATCCATATCTTCTCTCGTCATCTCCAACCCGCGAAGACGCTCTTCCGTAAACATCGTTCCCAATTCATTCCCCGCCACCAGAGTCTCGGCCTCTCGTCCGTTAGGTGACGGCAGTCCCATAGAATTTGTTCAGGTTCGTCGGCGCAAACAGCAGCACCAGGCTCCCTCGGCTCTTTCTACTTCACAGTGACATGCGCTGATCATCGCATTTACAGGACACCGAAGTCGTAACGAGTCCCGGCGGCGTCCCGAATTTCATACTGAAGCTCAACCAAGACGATGAGCTCGTCTTCACCTTTACCTTCGTTATTCGTCAAGGCCAGCAGTTTGTCACCAACGGCGGCGCTGACACCGTAGCAACGACCGACACTCAAATCAGCGGGCTGACCTATGTCTATGCCTCTACACCCCGCGAAGTAGAGAATCTGGTGACCCGCGAGTTCCACGCAGACCCGAACCTACACAAGAATTCCAACGTTGAGTTGGTAGGCGACTTTGCGACTGGTGGCACTCCCTCCGTTTCCTTTGAATGGACCTGGAAATGGAAACCGCCAAAGAGCATTGAAGACAGGGGTGGTGGATGGAGGAATTCCTGCAGCGTACGTTAATTACGGACCATGGCAAAGAGCATTGCTGACCCCGTCATAGTTCGTCGAGTACGACCCTCGCGCTCACTGTCTCCATACTCTGGCTAGTTTCTCATACTGGGTGTCGAGTAAGGCTTCGCTCGCACTTCTTCATACCTGCGGCCCGCAGCTGACTTCTTCTAGACCCAGTCTACCCACTCAGCCACCCAAATTCGCCATCCCCTCCCTTCCTCCTGACCGCCCCTCCCAAGATCCGTGTCGCCTCGTCTCAGTCTGTGGATTCTCGGATCAGTCATGCCGAATTAGACGAGCCCTTGTCGCCGTTGCCGGGCAATACATCATCGACCACTATACTCCCTGTTCCCCAGTCTGCATCGGAGCCGATCAAAGTAGACGTCGCATGCCCGAAACCCACCGACGATGTTCTCGTGCCAGACGATGGACCTGTCTTCAGGGCGACAATCAAATCGTTGGAGCAGAAGACTGGTAACATGCGGACACAGATGAAGCGCGTGCTCAAGATGGCCAAACAAGCACATGAGGCACAGCAGGAGGCTAACAAGAACTTTTCCGAGTTTATTGATACTCTTCGGGAAGCCTCTTCGACAAACGCCAATGCTGTCCAGCCAGCGATTGAACACTACTTTGACAAGATTGCCCGGGAGATTCTTGCTTATGAGCGGACAAACACTGTCAACCTCAAGCGGATTGTGATCGATCCACTGGACAAATTCTACACAGTGGACATCAAGCAAGCCGAATCCAAGAAGCGTGACTTTGAGGAGGAAAGCAAGGATTACTATGCTTACGTTTCAAGATATCTCGGACAGCGTCACGATTCCGTCAAGGCTAAGAAACTGGCAGAGAGTGATTCAAAGTATCAAACTAAACGTCGCAACTTCGAGCTCAAGCGCTTCGACTATTCGAGTTTCATGCAAGACTTGCATGGCGGTCGGAAAGAACAAGAAGTTCTGTCCCACCTCACACGGTATGCCGATGCTCAAACGAAGAGCTTCCTCGAGGCAGCGAAAAAGATTGACACTCTTCTACCCCAATTGGAAGCACTTTCAAGCGAAGTACAAGAGGCCGATAAGGAGTATCAGTACCAAAGGCGGGAGCGTGAAGAAAAGAGACGACTCCTCGAGAAAAGCAACCAGCCATACAATGAGCCTGATCCCGTCCCAGTACCTGGTACAAGCAGTGGTCCGGTTGCGGGTTCAAATGGAAATGTGTATGTTTCCGACAGTGATCTAGGTCGTGCCGACAGCACAGGATCGCAGTTGAAGGTAGCAATGTCTTCGGGTTCGAATCCTTCCCTCTCAATGGCTTCCCCTGAGCTATCTCGGTCCCCGGGCAGTCTTGGTAATTCTTCTGTTGGAAGTCCTGCTCAAGCCTCAAAGTTCAAAGGAATTCGTGACTTGGAGGAGAAAGACTACGGACAATCGTCCGACGCAAGCAGCACTCAGCGTAAAGAAGGCTTGCTGTGGTCCCTTAGTAAGGGCGGAAGCAATCATGTTGACCCGCGCAACCTGAACAAACAGGGTTGGCACAAGTAAGTTAACCTGGGAAACCGCAAAGCATTTTACGTTCTGACAAGCCGCAGGTTCTGGATTGTTCTCGATCAGGGCAAGCTCTCAGAGTACAGCAATTGGAAACAGAGGCTTGACTTGCACAATGATCCAATCGACTTGAGAATGGCATCTGTAAGGGAAGCACGGAATGCCGAGCGCCGATTTTGTTTCGAAGTCATTACGCCCCAGTTCAAACGAGTCTACCAAGCAACATCAGAAGAAGACATGAACAGTTGGATAACGTCTATCAACAATGCGTTGCAAAGTGCGGTCGAAGGCCGCATCATGAGAGACAAGTCGGCGCCGAGCGATTCAGGGTACATCAAGAGAGATATTGGCTCAATCCTCACCGGCAAGAGCCCATCTGTTGGCCACAATAGCCACCATCACAGTCACGCGAATTCAAACAGCGCACCTGTACGCCGAATTACTGTGGGCGCTCGGCCCAGCACGCATCGATCGACCAGCTCGAGTTTCGACGAGAATCCCGACAAGCTGCTTCAATTGCTGCGCGACAACGACCAAGGAAATTGCTGGTGCGCCGATTGCGGGTCGGGCACCAAAGTTGAATGGGTTTCAATCAATTTGGCCATTATTCTATGCATTGAATGTAGTGGCATTCATCGCTCCCTCGGCACGCACATCAGCAAAGTGCGGTCCCTGACCTTGGACATCAATTCCTTCACCTCCGATATTGTCGAGCTATTACTCCTTGTTGGAAATAGAGTGTCCAACATGATTTGGGAATCGAAGCTCGAGCCTGGGTTCAAGCCGACACCGCAGGCAACTCGAGAGATGCGGTTGCGATTCATCACAGCAAAGTACGTGGATAGGGCTTACGTTGAGCCGATTTCAGCCACACTTTCACGCTATCCAAATCCCGACGACACCCTACTGGCGGCTATCAAGAAGAATGAGATTCAGCAAGTGATATATGCTCTGGCTCTGAGGGCAAGCCCCAACGTCACGGACAGGTCTCGCGGAACCCACGCCGTTTTCCTGGCGTTGGCGGCCGCCGATCCTGCGTCACCTTCTCCCACTCCTGGGCAGCCCCCGGAGACGGACAGAACGGTGCCATTCCCGGTGGCAGAGATGCTGCTACAGAATGGCGCAGAAGTTCCGTTGACAATGCCGGCCTTCCCCTTGAGCCGGAGCGCGCAAATGTATATTGAAGAAAAACGAGGGCGGAGCACTGGGTTCTCAAACGACAGCGTCGGATCACTGCCCGGCAATCTGAGTCCCAACGAAAAGCTGCAGCGGGAGAGAGATGCCCGTTTACAGAAGAGAGTGAGCGCGGGAGGACGTCTGGCCAAGAGCCCGATTCCGGAAAGGTAGCGACCTACCTGTCTCGAGCGGCTGGGACAACTCAACATGTGCCTTGCCTTTGCACTGCATGCGAGACGCAGGTCTTCTCTTGAAGTTCACTTGTCAACAGACGATTATGATGACTCTGGGTGTGACGACGGATGAAAACATCTTGGCACTGGCAATGAGGCGAAGATGGAATGCTTGGCGAGCTTTGACACTGTCATTACGAAGAAGCCATGTTGCTTTTGAAGGGTCTGGTGGTCTGTTTTCTACCGGGCGAGAGGCTATCTGTTTTCGTTGCCGACCATGAGGAGAGTCACGGGACCATGTCCTCACATATAGCATGTGTACAGAGTTCTCTTTTCGATGACAAACGCCAGCGACGGGCCGGTCAGGTACATCATTGGAGTAGTCCTCGATTGGAAAAGGCCAATGGTTGGAGAGTGCAGAGACGGCCGTTGTGTGCGCGTGCTTGTCTGTGTGTGTATGGATAGTAATAGTAATGAAATGATGAATACAAAGTAAAATAGCATATTTCGGCTGGTTGGTGAGCCATACGGTAGCCGGAGTGAATGAGGCGTTTGAGGCCGAACTGTTGTTGCCACTGACAGCCAGGGAGACGGAGAAACCGAATCGTGAGTGAGGCGTTGGGCGGCGGGTGAGCCACTCACGTGTGGGTTTGGCGGGAGATGAATCACACCTGCGGTATACCTAGCCAAGCAGGCGACGGGATGCGCACCTATTCTTACAAAGTGACCAAATGGGCTGGGCAAAGGGGGTTGGAGGGGAACGTCACTAAGATGCTGGAGAAGGCACATGATGGGGATGTCTCAATTTTGGGCACTCGAGATGGAGGAAAGAACGGGTGTTTGCATTAAGCTCGTTCGACAACCCGCATGTCAGAACCAACTTTGACGAGGTGCGATGAGTCGGTGACCATGGTATCGGGAATCTCGATCATGGAAAGTAGCGCACCTCAAAGTATGGGCAATAGCGGCTGTATGATTTGTGAATAGCTACTTACCAGTCCTGCCTTAATCATCTGCTTGTGGTTTGAGTGGGCCCCTTTCCCAGGCGAACATGGCCATAGTGTGCAGGTGAGATTTGCCGAGGAAAGAATGGCTCACATGAGACCTGGTTCTTTCCGCCACATGGTTCGTGTTAGTGTTAGAGGCGGAGTGCGGGAGGGAAGGGAAGGGAGAGAGCTATCAGTCTCACGCGGGCGCGGTTCTCTTTGCCCACGCTTCTTGGGCTTGGCAGTGTATTCATATGGAAGGGGATGGGAGTCATTTCCATTTCCAGAAAACAGATCTTGAAGTGTTCTGAAATTCAGTCTCTTCCATCGTCGTCGTCCTCGTATTACGGTATTCTTGGTTGCGGAAGCACCATTACGCTCGTCGTTTCGATTCACAGCGACCTGGTGAACAACTACCTTACTTCTTCTACCTTGCCTTTAAGAAGTACTTCACATCATCTCTCTTACCTTATCTATCGT
Source organism: Colletotrichum phormii (assembly GCF_030913505.1). Lineage (NCBI taxonomy): Eukaryota > Fungi > Ascomycota > Sordariomycetes > Glomerellales > Glomerellaceae > Colletotrichum > Colletotrichum phormii. The sequence goes on from NW_026851452.1 coordinate 1,596,512, forward strand.
ATCTGTGTACCTACGTATCTGCCAGATCTGCATACGCCCTGCGGCACTCGAAAAACGAGAAGGAACGAAAAAAGGACTGAGCAGGGAAAGTCCCCTTGGATCCCTGATTTTAGCAGAGGGCGAGAGGAAGAAGAGGTCGCAGGAAACAGCCGATGACTGCATGTCTAGGCTGCAGCGCACCCAACTGGCAACTGCTGCATCCCGTCGCTGCAGTCATTCGATCCTCGAGGACCCACTTGCTCTGGCACGGTCCTCGATCCAAGAAGAGGGAAGGCCCTGTCAAACAGTCACAGTCAACTTGCCTCCAGCTGTCTGAGGTGACTCTGGGGCGGTCCAGTGTTCACAGTTTAGCCCAGTACCTTCCGGGTGACGGATCCAATAAGCCCCCAGCCAGCCCAGCCCAGCCCAGCCCAGCCCAGCGGACGGGACTCTCCCCAGGACCAGGACCAGGACCAGGACCAGGATACAGGACACCCGTGGACAGACCAAGCAGGACCACCACCAAGCACCAGCAACCGGCACCAGGACACAGGGACAACCTGACGGCACCCGGCAGCTTGCACAGGTCCATTGCCAGGGGCATTTGGTTGGTCCTTCCACTTTTTTGCCTGGCTTGGCCGTAGCTTGAGCACCACTGCACTTGTACTTGCACTTGCACCTGCACCAGCTCAACACCTCGAGGCACCTCACCTTTCCCCCCTCTCCACTTTGGGGGAACTGACTTCCCGGTCCGTCCAATACGCAGGCCGCGGTGCGCAGTAGCTCCTCCATTTTCCAGGCTGCACTCCACGCTCACTCTTCGGGCCTTGCCTTTCCAGGCTTTCCTGAGCAGCTGTTTTACTAATGGGAAGAGCCTCGCCATCCTTCACATCTCTCCCTTAGGCAACACTACCAACATCCAATCTTCTCATCACCCAATCCGTTACAACATTCACAATCACCCACGTTACACGTTATCCCAAGAGCTTTTGTCTGCACAAATCGTTTAGCCGAACAGAGGGTTACCATACCGTACTAGCTTGTCATAACCAGAGATCGACACATACCTGGTATCCATTAATTCACCGACGACGTAACCATTCCCACCTTACCTTGCTTTACTCGCCTGCTGCCTTCGACATCCCACTCCGCGAGCCGAATCCCGTAAGACCGTAGTCTTCACCAGATCGAGGCCATGGCTCCTCCTCAATCCGAAAAGAGTCAATTGAAACGAACTAGAGTAAGTCGTCTACTGATTTGTCCGGCCTTCTGGTGTGCAATCCTAAATCGTCTTTCCCTTCCAAAGGGTTCTCTGCCAGAAAACGAACTGGATGCGAAGAAGCCCCGCCGCTCCGACAGGCAATCACCGGAACCCGAGCACAAGACGCCAGTCTCTAAGAAGCACCAGCTTCCCTCGCCAGTCACAAGGTCTGGCGACTCGGATGAGGTCTATAAGGAGCCCACCGCCACACCCCCGGAAGGACGCCCCAGCCAGGTGAACCACCACGATAAGGAGGACGCGTCGCAAGTCGTTAATAACATCTCCTCACCGCCGCAGGAGGCTACCCAGGCCTTCTCGCAGTATGCCCACGAGACCAAGGAGGCCCTCTCGGACGAGGTCGAGGACGAGGTGAGGGAGGGCGTATGGGGATACTTGTTCCCGCTCGATACCAAATATGGCAAAGTCGTCGTCATGAAGAGGCGAACTGCTTGCCCCTTGCCAGATGCTCTCGAGGCGAAAGAGTCAGCGAATAAGGGTCAGAAGGGGAAGTCGTCCCTGCAAAAGGAAGAAGAGGCATACGAGCGCACTAAGATCAAGGGAGTTGCCTCGGGCGGATACTTGATTGGCCGTCATCCCGAGTGCGGTAAGCCTGCAGTCCGTTCTCGAGCGTAGCCGTGGTGGTGCTGACAACCCGCAGACATCGTCGTGGACGATCCCATCATTTCCAACAGGCATTGCCTAATCTTCACGGAGAACAAGGGCGGTGACACTGTCGCGATTTTGGAGGACTTGTCAAGCAACGGAACTTTCGTCAACGAAGCTATCGTGGGCCGAAACAAGCGGAGAGAGCTCCAGGAGCAAGACGAAATTGCCGTCATCGACAAGGCTCGTTTCATCTTCCGGTACCCCAAGAGTCGGCAATCTAGTGCATTTCTGAGCCAGTACACTCTGCTCGAGAAGCTGGGCAAGGGTCACTTTGCTGAAGTGTTTTTGTGTGTCGAAAAATCTACTGGCCAAAGGTACGCCGTAAAGATCTTCACCAAAACGCCCGGCATGGAGGAGAGATCGAAGCAGGAGGGCTTGCAGCAGGAGATTGCTGTTCTCATGGGCGTCAGTCATCCCAACGTCCTCTGCCTGAAGGACACGTTCAATGAACGTAACGCCGTTTATCTGGTCCTCGAGCTGGCTCCCGAAGGCGAGCTGTTCAACTTCATCGTCATGAGGCAGAAGGTGAGCGAGGACGAGACGCGCAAGCTCTTCAAGCAGCTTTTTCAGGGCATCAAATATCTGGTGAGTCTCACATCATGGCAAATACTGAGCTGGACGCTGAAGTGCAGCAGCACGATCGCAACATCGTTCACAGAGATATCAAACCTGAGAACATTTTGATGGTCGACAAGGAACTCAATGTCAAGCTGGCTGATTTCGGCTTGGCAAAGATTATTGGTGAAGAGTCCTTCACGACCACACTGTGCGGCACGCCGAGTTACGTGGCGCCGGAGATCCTCGCCGAGGGCAGACACAGAAAGTACACCAAAGCAGTAGACATTTGGTCATTGGGTGTTGTGCTATACATCTGCTTGTGTGGCTTCCCGCCCTTCTCGGACGAGCTCTATTCTAAGGACTTCCCTTTCACGCTGTCGCAACAGATCAAAAGCGGTCGGTTCGACTATCCCTCGCCCTACTGGGATTCTGTTGGCGACCCTGCCCGTAAGTGTCTTGGAAGTGCATTTTCTCTGTACCACAACTGACGCTGCGAATTAGTTGACCTGATTGATTCTATGCTTGTCGTCGACCCCGAACGTCGGTTCACTGTGGACCAATGTCTCAGCCACCCGTGGATGACTCAGAATCAGCCTGGTGTCAACGATAGCACTGATGGCCTCGTTGGCGGCATTCAAGGCTTGGACGTTAAACGACGAGGCATGGCCAGAGAACGTACGCTCTTGAGTTCATTGAACTCGGTCCAAGTGGCTACCAGAGCGCCTGTTGGAGACAGCAAGAAGCCCGTCAACATTTATGCTAAGAACACGAAAAAGATGACGCCGAAGGAGGTTGACCCCACTTCGCAGAGGGCCGTGGGTGAGTTCGTCGAGATGGGCGGCAAGGGCGACGAGGCACTCTTTGGGGCTGATGGGGAGAGCATATACTCGAAGAACGACATCGCCAGTGCCGAGAACGGTGGGAAGTAATGCTGTGTATAATTTCTTGTCGGTTCGTTTTTTGTGGGAGCATGGGTTACGAGGTGCGTCTGAGGACCGCATCGGCGATGTTTTGGGTTTCTTGGCTTTCCTGGTGCCATGCAGGCATAAGTACACTATGCTTGCGACACCAACAGTCATTGTTTTCAGTAGTGTCACAGGCTTGGGGAGATAGGTTGTGCAGTATAGCATTGGACGACCTCTACAGATGCGCGGGAATGGACGGGCAAAAGTTTGGAGTTTCATGCTGTTTTCGATCGAAACACCGGCCCAATACAATAATAAGCTTAAACAACATACAATACTCCCTGTGGAATGATGCTCTACTAACGACAAGTGCGTGTGATTGAGTAGACTCGCAAGAGCTCGGTAAGTGTGCAGCAAAGCTCTCAGCACTTGCAGGGGAAGGAGTGTAAGTAGATAGGCGGTATGCCGGGCACAAGGACCCAAGGGGGCGCGATATCACCCGCCAGCATGTCGGCTCCGGGAGGATACAGGGTGGCCAGGCTGCTGCGGGTCGCACCGGCGGACCAGATTGACGGGGTGGGGCCGAAACAACGACATGTCTTTCTTTACCGGGTCCTCACCTTGTTTTCTGCCACGTGAATGCTTTTCGACTTTCCCAGCAAGATCATGATATTAGTTTTAGATTGTATGATTGGACTATGTTGCTGAATCGAATTTAACCCGAATTCCAGCAAATCATGGTGAACGATGTGATGTTGATGGCTATTGGCGTAACGCCCGACGTTGAACACTGTCACCCCGCTTTCCTCACCCTCACCGCCTTCGCCTAGGGCCCCAGTTACGGTTTTTCGCACAACTGCGAAAGTGGCAGAAAAAATTGCTTACCACCACCCCTCCATCAACGACGACGCAGAACGAGTCGGCCTTCGCAAATCGAAGCAGTAGGACTCACCGCACGACAGACCGACCCCCTGTCTCCGTTTTCTCAAACGACACGCCCCCTCTCTCTCTCTCTCTCTCTGTCTTTCTCACACTTTCGGCCGTCTGGTTTTTCCCGGGTTTAGAACCTCCTCTTTTTGGTTTTTCTCTCCAACCCCCCGATCAACCGCATAAACCACCGACCTCGAAACCCACCCACCCCCTCTCTTCGTCGTCGACCCTCCAAAAAATCCCGAACACCACATCGGAAGCAATCATGGCGGCGGGAGCGAAGCAACAACAGGCGCAGCCGCAGCTGCTGTTCGTCGATGGTTCCTTCCAGGAGCTGGCCCGCGAGATGGCCGAGTACCTCCACATCGCCGACGAGATCAAGCCCCTGGTCGAGAACGAGGCCAAGAAGGAGGAGGTGCTGAGCAAGCTGGTGGCCAAGTCGGCGGCGCTGTCGTCGGTGCCCGAGAAGGAGTTCACGGCCGCCTCGAACCTCATGGTCCACCTCGTCCTGCAGTCCGAGGAGCCCAAGAAGCACCTGCCCGCCCTGTGCAGCGCCTTCAGCAAGCCCATCGCCTCGAGCCCCGTCAACGGCGTCGGCCTGAGCCTCAACGCCCTCAGCACCGTCTTCAACCTCATCGCGCCCGAGAACCCGATCCGGTTCAACGTCTTCATGGCCATCCTGCGCTTCCTCAAGTCCCACGCCATGTACGATGCCGTTCAGCCCTACCTCAAGCACCTCCCCAGCTGGTTCGAGGAGTGGGCCACTGGCGAGGAGTTCCAGAGACAGATGTACGAGGAGATTGCCGAGGTCGCCAAGGAGGCTGGCAAGGAAGAGTGAGTTTTTGATAACCGGAGATTTTGGACGAGACACAACAGATGTGCTGACAGCATGTGCCACCCCTGATAGGGAGAGCTACGAGTACATTCTCAAGGCCCTGCGCACCTTTGACGCCGACGAGAAGGAGGAGATTGGCTCCGAGGACGCCCAGAGACTATCCCTCCGCGCGGTCCGCGACGCCCTCCTGTCCAACACACACTACCTCTTCACGGACATCCGCAGCATACCCTCGGTCCAGAACCTTTCCGAAACCCACCCCGTCTACTCCCAGCTTCTCGACGTCTTTGCCGAGCAGGACCTCGAGGACTACAACGACTTCAACGACGAGCACTCTGGCTTTGTCGAGAAGGAGGACCTCGACCACGACAAGCTCCACCGCAAGATCCGCCTCCTGACCTTTGCCTCTCTCGCCGCCCAGACGACCTCGCGCCGCATCGAGTACGCCGCCGTCGCCAAGGCCCTCCAGGTCCCCGCCGAGGAGGTCGAGATGTGGGCCATTGACGTGATCCGCGCCGGCCTCGTCGAGGGCAAGCTCTCCCAGCAGGACCAGGTCTTCCTCGTCCACAAGGTCACCTACCGCGTCTTTGGCACGCGGCAATGGCAGGAGCTCGCCACCCGCCTCGACTCGTGGAAGGGCACGTTTTCGAACCTGTACGACGTCATCCGCAAGGAGCAGGCCAACGCCAAGGCGCAGAAGGAGCGCGAGGCGCAGGAGGCGGAGCGCAAGCAGCAGGGCGGCGGTGAGGGCGGTCGCGACGGCGGTCGTCAGCAGAGGGGCCAGGGACGTCGCGATAACAACCAGCAGCGTGAGCCCAGGGAGCCCAGAGAGCCGCGCGAGCCCAAGGAGCGGACGGAGGATGACGACTAAGCGGGGAGGCATAAAATCTAGTCTGTTGATGAGGAACTTGCCTTTTTTCGCTTAGTGTGGCTTTTCTCGCCTCGCAGAATCCACGCGGCTTTTAAGGGGATTCAAAGCGGGACGTGAGAAAACAAGAGCCGAAATGAACACCAACTTTTACGGCGAAAGAGGAAACAAAAGGATTTAGGGGGGCCAAAGGGGAGAGAGAGAGGAAACTTCGTTCGTGTTTACTGTAATTACGGCGAGGAGAGAGAGAAGAATAGGCGACCCTGGGACCGTACATGGGACCCGCACGGATTCCCATACCTTAGAGCTGGGGACAACGCTTTTTTTTTGTCTTCATGGAACAGTGGTGGGGAAAAAGGGATGGTTTTTCCGAGTTTTCAACGCTGGCACCATGACTTGCTTTGCTGCTTTGCATCGCGGGAAAGAAGAAAAGCAAAAGGTCTTTTTTTTTTACCACTTATTTAGGGAGTCCCCGAATGAATCCGGCGTAACGAAGAGATTTACGATAAAGACGTCTTTTTATCCTGCTTGATCTTGACACTATCTTGCTCCGTTTGTGGTTGATGACTACCTACTATTAAAAAACTGACGGACTACTATATACGGAGAGCTCTGATATATCCACGACTAGTCACATCTACTTGTTGCCCAGACATGTGATGGTAGAAGCCGTAAGACCATCACGAGGCGATGAGGGCTAAAGAGGGTGTGAACCAGCAGCTTCTATTTGATACTCGAGTCTTTTTTCTTTTGTTTTCGAGGGTTGGATTGAGAACCTCAATAGTACATGTCTAGATATACAATAGACCACAAAAGAGAAAGGAATCTTCTTAGACTCCGAAACTTCTTATACAAGCACACACAGCGAGAGACCCTCTTCTAGAGTCTACGTAAAACAAAGTACACCCTCTCTACCACTCCTTTGGCACTGATTTTGTCTTTTTTTTTCTTCTCTTACCCTTCCAGGTTTTTCCATCTGACGTTTACTCATTCCCTAGCAGCCAAAAGGAAGGTGCGCGTAGTCTCCCGTTCGTCGAAGCTGTCTGTGCCCGCAACTCTGCTACTGCAAAGTAACAACCAGTCCCCCCCCTTTCAAGCTCAGAAACCCAAGCGCTTGGAGAGCTCGGAGCGCGTCTTGCTGTAGACGTCCTCCGGCGAAGGCGTAGCATCGAGCTTGACGACGCGGCCCTCCTTTTCAAAGTAATCCACGACAGGCATGCTCGTCTCGACAAACGTGCGGAAGCGCTTGCGGATGCTCTCGGCGTTATCGTCAGCGCGACCGCTCGTCTTGCCGCGCTCGAGCAGACGGCTCTCCATGACGTCCTCGGGGCAGTCGTAAAACAGCACCAGCTTGGCGGGGCAGACGGCCTCCTCGAACTTGACGGCCTGGTCCATCTTGCGGGGGAAGCCGTCAATGAGGAAGCGCGCCGCCTTGCCGGCCGGGTTCTCCTTCATCGTCTCCGTCATGGCGTTCTCGAGCAGCTGGACGGTGACTTCCATGGGCACGATGAGGCCGTCCTTGATGTAGTCCTTGATAAGCTGGCCGAATTGGGAGCCGGGGCGGTCCTGTTCTGCGCGGAGGAGGTCGCCGGCCGAGAGGTGGGTGAAGCCGTAGTCGGAGACGAGGCGGGCGCACTGGGTTCCCTTGCCGGCGCCGGGGCCGCCGAGGACGAAGAGGACTGTCACGTCGGCGGGGGAGAAGGTCGGGGTCGACTTTGTTGGGGAGGGGAGGGCTTGCTTTGCCTCGGGGGCGGGGAGGGCTGCCATCTCTGTTGTTTGGGTTTTTTTTGTCAGTTGCGTCTCAGTCTTGTGGTTTGCACAGGTTGGAATGATTTGTTCAAAGGGTTGAGGGTTGGGTTTCGTGCTCGTTTTGTTGATGAAAGGGACTCAATATTGTCGGGAGGGCCAAGAAAGCTGCTGCCTTGGGGGGGGGGGGGGGGGGGGGGTGAGGGTTGGACAAAGGATAGCTTACCTGCTCTTTGATCAACGAGGAGCTTGTAAGCAAAGCTACCGGCACCAACAACAGCGAGGAAAGGCCAGAACTTGACGCCAGCAAAAGACTTCTTGGGGGGTTCAGAGGAGTAGAAGCGACGCGCCGGGAGTCGCTGTTGAAGACGAAGAGAAGAGCGAGAAGTGGAAGTGAGGATATTAAAAGAACGGATTGGGGAAGAAGAAGCTCGGGAGAGTAGACGGGGCGCGAAGGAGTGCATGATGACGGTGGATATAAGGTAGCAAGGTAGGCGCGAATTTGACGGGCGGCAAGCGGCTAGTTCGGGGAGGGGTGGGAATGAATAGGCTTGTCAATGCAAAGTGACGAGACGGGCTGCGGATACACCAAGGACAACGAGAGAGAGAGAGAGGGAAAAAAGAGTGACAACGTGGTGGTGGTTGGTGGATGGTGGTTTCGAAACCTGTCCTGCGTTCACGCACTGCTGCCAGGGTCAGCTAAGGTAGGGAAGTGTTGGCGTGGCACAATTTTGGACGGTCCCGTCGCCTCCTGAGAGTGGGGCAGATTTGGGGGTGAATTGGGGATTGGGATTGGCGTCTGGCATCTGGGCTTCCAGACCGCCCGGCCTCACGACCCCTGACCACCCTGACGTATGCCCACTTGGCAACAATGCTGGGGTTCTGGCACTATCACGTGGGAGCATCGTTGGGTTAAGCTTTCGTCCGTTGATTGAAGTCGTCTAATTCCTCCATGTCTTCGGCAGCCAAGGGACTTCTGTTCTTCCCGTGCGCTTCTTCCGTAAATGGGACCAATCACTGACCTATCATTCTTACACGTTGAAGACGAGCACTGCGCTCGGCAGACTAAACTCTCTAAGCTTACTTGGGTAGAGATTCAAATGTCTTTCTCGCTTCTGTCATCCTCCCTGACACCCTCAATAAATGGCCAAAACGTTTCTTCAAAGGCCGTCTCACTTGGCTGCATTTCATGCTTTGGCTCATTCAACGGAACTTTGTTTCACTCATGCCACATAAACAACTCCTGCTTGAACATATCACAGTCGCTAATTACAAGGAGCTGTCAGGCTAGGGTACCCTGATCACATGTTCGAGCTAGGAACGTAGTCATGCCGCATAAAACTTGCCATGAGTCTAGGTTGGTGGTCATCCCAGCTACTGGATCATCTCGTGACGGAGGCCTCGCCCGCAGCATCCGATCACAGCTTTGCCGACGCAGGCGCGGACTCGGGCGGATAAAAGTTTCGGGCGGGCAACTTCATCAGAGTGACTTACGGTGCGAGTAAGGACTCGATGGCCGATCTTCGTAACCGCGACGTGCCTCCGAGGCCTCCATCGGCATAATTGACAATATGTGAGTGTGCTTGGCTGTCTCATGCTCTTCATGCTAGCTCGAGTAAGTCGATATCTTACGCGGCTGCGGAAGCGGTCCAGCGGGACGATCTTGGCTCGAACCCGCGACCTTAAGAAAGAAAAAAACAAGCTATCCATGGCATTATGTAGGACCGTGAGCCAACATATGTTCTTTACTAGAATCATACCGCTCGGCCATCGACTACAACGGACGCTGCTTGTTGACAGCTCCTCTATCTTTGGTACCTATGAGGGGACGGAGATCGGATGAGGGTTCATCGAGGTGCGCGTTAATCAGGCTCCAAGCTCGAGGTACGGGCTGGATGGACCGCCCGAGACGACGTAGTCAGATCATATTCATTTCTGAATACTGACCTAAGACTCACTTGCCTTTGTACCTGAGTACACCATACTAGGTAGGTGAAAGGATGGAACACTCAATAAGTGTAGGGTTTAGTATCGATACTCGCAACCCTCATACTTGTGTGTATTGAACAGTATGCTAGATAATTCTTCCACGGGTATCGAGAAAGCCTACAGCTCTTGCGTATCACAATACATTGTCTCGGCCCATGCTCACACAGGCCATCGTGAAACCAATAATTGGCGAGAGGGTGACCACCCGACCGAAAGGATACATCCTCCAAAATCTGGATATGTTCCTAGTCAAAAGCTCCTAACCGGAAGAGCTCTCGATATCATTCCGGGCAAGTGAAGGTTCCAACTGCGCTAAGTGAGCAACACCATTCGACAAACTAAGATTGGCATATTATTGCGGCCGACGACATCCATTGGAGAAACATACGAGAGGCGCGCAGCCCAACACCTATCTAATATGGCCAGATAGCCGTATAGCATACCCTGCTTAGCACATCACTCAACACCCAATATTGGCTGGTATCCGGACACTCTTGAGAGGGTGTTTGAAAACCTTCCTCACTCAAGCCTATCAATGAGAGTCGACCAAACCTGCCTATTTAGGCAAGTCTCGTTTCCATTCCATTGGAATCCACGAAATGCTTATGCTGCCAGAAGTTCTAGGGAAATAAGCATAAGGAACCTTTAGCTGAATCCTCCAGATTGCAATTGGAGAAACGCGAAAGTTGGCATTTGTCAGCATCATGTCGAGCTCGAATTTGGCGTAGGGCTTACATGCGGCTTACCCGAGAAGCTGAGAGGCTGAAGAAACTAACAACGAGTGGCTGCAGTCGCGAAAAGAGTAAGACAAGATTGGCGACGAACGAGTTCTACTTTGTCTTAGCTGCCCCTCACGAAGCTCCCCCAGCTCCTCCTGAGGGCACGCTAGACGCGGGGTCTTATTGATAAAGACGTCGGCATCCTCAAAATGGCCCAATGGTCTTGAGTCCGCGGAGATATCAAAATACCCGTGTTCAATACTTATCACTTATACACAGCTCAGTCCTTGCGAAATACTTGTCAAATATCCACCGTAGACCAAGCTTTGACAATGCCCGTACTCAACCCCAACGCTGAATTCGGGCATTGCGTGCCACCAGAGACTCAGTATGGGATAACCACCTACGCCCCAGGATGGGAAAATGCAATCAAGTTTCGAGAAGGAGACCGAGCCACCATGGCTCGCGTGGTGCACATATATCCGAGATTTGGACCCTTCGGGCCCGTCTCCAAGGTCAGTCTTGTTCATCCATGAAAACCCCCCCTGAAATCAACAACACCACTCTAGACCACAGATGCGCAGAACCCACCATGTTCGGGTATATGACTGACAAACGCATACCAGGCACTCATGGCCATCTGCGCAAAGATCAAAACCCCCGAAGGCCACGGAGCACTCTTCTTCACCTCACCAGCTTCCTTCGCCACCGTCCGCGCCCACGCTCTTCATCCTCACCGGAAGCAGCTCGTCTTGACTGACGAGGACCTGGGCTACCGGTGCGTCGATGTCGGTGACGTGCGCCTCTACCTCGTCACCTACCCGATGCCCAAGACCCCCGGCGTCATCGGCGCCTGGCAGAACCCGGGCATAGGCGTCTCAATCCGTCTGGCTGAGAAGCTCCTGGAGGATATTGAGTCTCTGAAAGAAGTCATGTTCGACGGCGCGGGAGACTCGCCTCCGCCTACGGAGTATCTCCCCGAGAGTGAGGCTCACGGTCAGCTGAGGGAGCATATTATCGGACTCCTTCACAGGGCCACGATCAAACCGGACCAGGTGAAAGTCGAGACCGGAGATGTCTTCTTGTACCCAACGGGCATGGCCGCCATCTTCGCCGCTCATAGGACCCTGCTCGAGTACCGGCCCGGCAGTGTCGTGATTCTCGGCATTGCCTTCCACAGTACCGTTCACTACCTCCAAGACTCCTCGCCGCAGGGCTGCAAGCACTTTGGCCCCGTCGACACAAAGGGCCTCGAGGACTTCGAGTCCTGGCTCGACGCAGAAACGGCATCCGGGAGAGACGTGAGCTATGTCATCGCCGAGTTCCCCAATAACCCTCTCCTGGCTAGCACTGATATCCGCCGTATCAGAAAGCTTGTAAGTGACAACAACATCAGATATCAGGGATCGATGTACCAAGTTAACGCCTTCTTGTAGTCCCAAAAGCACAACTTCGTCCTCGTGCTCGACGACACAGTCGGTTCCTTCAGCAACATCGACATCCTGCCCCAATCCGATGTCCTAGTCTCCTCGCTCACAAAGTCCTTCTCGGGCTACGCAAACGTTATGGGCGGCAGCATCGTCCTCAACCCACTCTCACCACACTACTCCGCCCTCTACCCCCTCTGGTCCAAAACGCACCACAACGAGCTCTTCCTCGCTGACGCCGAGGTCCTCCTCTCCAATTCACAAGACTACCTCCCACGCACCGCGATCCTGAACCGCAACGCCGCCGCCATGGCCGCCCACCTCCACGCCGAAGCCTCCAAGAACCCCGGATCGGGAGTCGTCAAAGTCCTCTACCCCTCCGTCCTCCCCGACTACGAAACCTACAAATCATTCCTCCGAAAACCGACCCCGGAGCTCCCCGAACCGGGTGCGGGATGCCTCCTGAGCGTCGACTTCGACTCCGTAGACGCTGCGCGCGCCTTTTACGATCGGCTGGCGTTTTACCCGGGCCCTCACCTCGGCGCGCACCGCACGCTGTCTCTGGCGTATAACACGCTTGCGTTCGGCAAGGACCCTGAAGAGGCGGCGTTTCATCGGTCGTATGGCATCTTGGAGGAGACGGTGCGTATCTCTGCTGGGTTGGAGGATGTGCAGGACCTTCTTGACACGCTTGATGATGCGTTGGCTGCTGCGAGGGAGGTTAAGGCGAAGTTGGCGGAGGGACCTACGACTGTGGAGGCTGCTGCTGGTCTTGGTGTTTCTGCCTAGTGATTTGCCTTATTGAGATGAGCTGATGTTGAGGCTCTCGACCAATGAAGTACATCTGGAGGTTATTCCTTCTACAAATGATGCTAGATTCATGGCCCGTATAGTAGGTCTTTCTCCAAAAGATCTGGCATATTGCCGGCTCTCCGCGCTCTCATCAACGCTAACCTAGAAGACTGAAGTCATCTAGGCGCAGCCTGAGATCTACTCCTCCCTTCCAGTGAATTTCAATATCGTAAAGGGATCTCATAGTCGCAGTAGTATGGTTGGCGCTTAGAATGAACCCCTAATCGTCAGATGAGTCTGAGTTGCGGTCGGCAGGAGCTGCTTTCTTCACTTACTCACCTTTACACGCCTAACACGGTTTTCCGACGGTTCCGCATGTGATATGCCAACCTATTCTAGTCTCCGAATTCCCAAATGCGTCGGCCTCCAGACGAATTGGGCGGGAGAGAGCCAAGTGCACACGAATCAAATCCGTAGAACGCTCAGCATGCTCCATGCTGCTGCATCAAGGCGCTTACGGCCACATCACACAACTAGAGCCCTATCTCACGCAGACAGGCAGCGAAAGGGTAGTCTAACCCAACGAAGTACTGGGTAATTTGTTCTTGCCATCGTTCTTCTCTTTATCGTCGCCTTGGTATTTCTTCTCGTTCATCGTTACCTCAGTATTCACCCAAGTATACGTGCTCATATATCACCCATACCCGATGGTTACGACTTTACCCATCCCGCCTGGAATACCAAACAAGGCTTGGCACTGTTGAGGATGATCACACAGCAGCAGAGGTAGCCACAGTTCCTGATGCTCACCGGGACCCCGGTCTCCAAGAGCCTCAAAGATCTTGATCTCGTCAGCGCCCCTCTCATCGGTACCCACACGAAAGAGAAGCTCATCAGTCTCGGCGTCGAGCTCAGTACGGCCGATACCGACCTAAAGAAGGCCAGCTTACAGACAACGGTAGAAAACACAGCCTCCGACCCGGGTTCGGCCGACGAGAAACCGAGGGTACCTAGCCCCCCATCGGCAGTGAAGACGCGGCTTGCCGGCTTCGTTCCCGGATACATCCACAGCGCAGACGACTTTATGTTTCTAGGTGTCAACATCATGCCGGAGCTGATTTTTTCTTTCTTAGAGAGGGCCATGAGGCATTTCCCATGTAATCATTGCTTTGTGGGTACGACTGCTTGTCATCGTAGGCCTGCTGGAAGATAGCCTCCAACGCCCGGAGGCGGGCGTTGTCCGACAAGACGTCCTGGATGACGGGCGCTATATAGCCGGGTAGGTATTCACGGAAGGCTCGTGGCTCTCCACCGTCCGCCTTAGCGATGGATGGGCCAGACATTTCTTGACGGGTCTCTATCGGTGTCTTTTTCATCGCCTCGAGGAAGCCGGGCATCTGGATGGCCAACGCAAGGTTCCTGATGCCGTCATTCTTAAACGCAAAAGATTCTCAGCTAGAATCCGTAAGACGTTTGGTGTCGTTTGACTTGCACTGCCGGAGAAGGCCCGCTGCCGCCGTTTTCGTGAAGGCCGTCATAGAGGCTGCAAAACGGTCGTCGATCGGGCACTCGACGGTTTCGGTACTCGACACTCGCACAAAAAGCCTCAGTGATGGTTGTCAATTAGGGCCTAGTACGTTCTGGCATATTGGGTCACCGTGGTCCAGCTGTTCTATTCCTGGCCATGCGCGTATTCGGAAGGACAATTCACCGTACAAGGGACTCCAGTACATATCAGTAAAGAAGGCTATGAAAAAACCCTCTCCGGTATTCTCAGTCAAAGCTACAGGTATTATAAATACTAGTGCCATTGGTTCTGGTGCCGTTGATACTAGTGTCGTTGATACTAATGTCGTTAGCACCGGTGTCGTTGTATTCGGAAGAATACATTACGAGAGAACGAAGTGGCTAGAGAAATTTCATTGGCCTTAGACCAGTTGAAAATCCATTCGGTCAAAAAAATCGTTCTTTCGGGCGTCATCTAGGTACAAGTAATGTTCCATGTTTTTTGTAGGACAAAAAGACTACACATCAGGCCTTGCGGATTGGCGAAAGTTTACATCTCAACACTGGCTCAAGACTTTGAAAAGGTTGCTACGACGTGCTTTGGCTTTGTCATAATTCTCTGTATGTAAATGGGCTCATCGTCTGACTATGACGAGGTACAGCCCATACCACTTTTGTGCCAGTTTTGTATTGCTCTTCACAAGCTGGGTGAGTAATTGCTGTGTCACAATCCTGCTCTTCTCTCCATTATTTTGTCTCCAGCTTGACTCCGTCTACAAGTCCCGAAAGGTATTTACTACAGCCGTCTTTCCAGCGACGAAATCGGCCCAGCACTAAGCAGAAGCTGCGGCCTCTTCCTTCTCGGGCTTACGGCCAACAACGGAGTAGCTAACACCAAGTCAATCAGCACAATTAGACTTCAATAGGCTCGTGTCAGAGCAAGAGTAGGACTCGGCACTAACATCGGAAAGTAAGCGTGGTAGCTCCTATTCTTCAAGTCCTTGCGGACATTGACGAGAAACACGTCGACTTCGTTGCGGGACCAGCCGTGGACGCGGGTGAGCAACGCCATGCACACGGCTTCGAGGGCGCTGGAGAAGTTCTCGTGGCACCAGAGGCCAAGTTTCTTGTACCTATCGTAAAGTAGTGCCATTATAAGTGAACTGCCCGCCTTGACTGTAGACGAAACACGTTGTCTCCCGATAGAATAGGGAAAGGGGGGGGGGCAGACGGGAGAAGGCATGGCATGACTTGGATGTACATACTTCTCATCCTTGGGCCAACCGTTCATGGGCCACTTGAAAATACGAAGCTCGACATCGACAAATCCAGCCTCGACAACGAGACCTTTGAGAGTAGACACGTCGACGAACACGCGGCCCATCTTCTCGGACCCAGACCGGATGAGGTTGACGTACTCGTGTATCGAAGAGTCCTCGGGAAGCGTACCGTCGTCGGATACGGGGTCAACTTGGTTTTCGAGAAGCTCGAGGTACCCGCCTGGCGCAATGTTGCTGAGGCCAATGTCAATAAGAATCAAATTTGGCCAGCTGATGATTATTATGCAAAAAGTACTGACTCGTAGCATTTCTCGAGGTATTTTTTCCAATTTGCGATGCTTGCGTTCATGAAGCGGCTGTGGATGTAGTTGAATGGCTCCGAGTACGTCCACTCTTCTTCGATGTCGTCTATCTCGAACCTCACGTTTGGAGGCACGCTACATGCATATATATCAGCTACGGTTGGACTGGATGAGTTCCTAACCTGATATGTAGGTCCGACTTACAATTCCTGTTGAGGAGCAGAGAGGTCGATGCCGAGAATCTGGAAACATGCGAGAAAAGTGTGTCAGATTCGATCGTCATCATGTCAAAGAAATCCCATCGAGTATCAACGGAAAATTGCCAAAGGCGTACCTCAGCTTCGGGGTGCAAGTCTCCGAAATCGACGGCCCAGACCCCGGTTCCGGTCCCGACGTCGAGAACGCGGCCGACTTTGGAGTCCGGTTTGCAGGGAGGGGCTAGGCCGAGTTTGCCATCGAGGGTATAGATGAAGATCTCATGTTGTTGATCTGATTCCCGAGAAAGAGGATGAATCTAGTCAGACTTTGTGCTTCTTTTGAGATGGGGTGAAAGAGTATTTCAGGATGAGAAACAAACACACCTAATCTGTCGCTCTCTCTTGCGTCGTTGGGGAAGATGTATTCTGCGCGGATATTAGCTTCTTAAAACGTCGACCATGGCATGAGCCTTCAAGTAGCGAAATATGTATCTTACTGCCGTCCTTGTATCGGTGATACGTTCTGCCATTCTCGACCCGATAGTCGAGGATCGACGCGGTGATGCTCGTGCTTGATGAAGCGATGCTCTGTTGGGGTTCTTAGACACTGTCTGACTTCATACCACCGCACATAGATGACGGTAGCCGTTCACAAGGTAGAAGTTGGCCTACCTCGAGATCCGACCCATCGTGTTCAGAAGCCTAGCACGAAGAGAGAAGGAGACAAGGGTTAGTTTCGAATTCGCAGGTTTTTGACAGCTATTGAACTTTTGTAACATATATACCTCATATCCTGGCACAATTACAACTCCATGGATGTGCTCAGCCATGTTTATAGCCTGCGATTGCTCGTTGACTTGTTTCCGTGGTTTGGGACTCGGTTGATGTCTGATAACTTCGACTATGCTGCTATGGAATCTTTATACCAGAATCGAGGGCTTATTCTACGAAAAGTAGAGGGATCGAAGAAATTGAACGATGAAACGAAGACAACTGTCCCTTTTGTCGCTGTATGTATCGGAAATGAACCCCTCTTTCAAGGCGGATGGTTGGAACCATGCGCTCGTGATATCAACCAACATGCATATGCGTGTCGACGGCTCGGTTGCCCCTTTCTGTCCACCTGCAAGGATTCACCTGTGGAGATATTCCCAGAATGGCTTTTGTTGCAGGAGACCCGCGATCAGGTCATTCTGTAGCAAAAACCCTCGATGATGTCGAGCTAATTGAGTTGGTTCTTCACATTGTCCTCCATTCAACCTACCACTCCGCCCAGGACACCGTGCAGTTGAAAGCAAAGAAGGCGATGAGGTTAATGCAAGCAAAATGGAACTCTGTCCAACCCAATCAAGCTCACAAATCAAGTGTCTTGGGAGCTCGCGTGTCTTCAGAGTTGCCGCTATTCTATCACGAGCATTGTCGAGGCAGTTACCGGTTCGAGGCCTTGGGCAATGATCTTAGTTTGCACCTTAACACTTGCTCATAGTTCAAAGTCTGCTATATCGTGCTTTGGCTTCATTATATTCCTCTGCAAGCAATCCCGCGGCTTGTCAAACGGAAGAGAACAAAAAGGACCAACGCCAAACTTTCCTTTCCTCACCGGGCCCAACGTATCAGAAGGCCACATTCCACATAATCTCATCTACAAGGACGTCACACCGTTTTCTATTCCCCCCAAGATTGCTCTCTTACACCATTGCAGTTACTCTTCTCACACTTCTCCTCGCGCCTTCACCGCTAACCATGATAAGTCCCTCCATCTCCAAGGTCCGCATCGTCTCGTTGAAGTCGCTCTGCTCGACAGGCATGCTAGCCGACTCGCTGAGCCTCCGTGCAACCTCGGCCCACTTGACGGTCTGTCCATTGCTGGTAAGCTCGTCGAGCAGGTGAAGCACGGCGTTCTTGATCTCCTCCTTCTTGCGGCGATCGGCGGCGCTCGTGCCCTCCGTCAGGAGACTCATGTCGATGCGGCCCTGGGAATCGGTGGCGGCAGTCTTCAAGGCAGAGCGGATGAGGCGGGCGGCTTCAATGACGTCTTCACGAACAACGGTTGTAGACAGACGCATCTTGGCGTGAGCTTCGGACAGACGGATCATGGACTCAAGTTGACGCGTAGTGGCAGTGATGCGCTTCTCCGCAGCGCGAACATCCTGGCCGAGTCTGCGCATCTCAAGGTACTGGTTGACCAGCTCCTGAGCAGCATCTTGGGCGATAGTAGGCTGTATTTGCGAGCGAGCGTAGGAGATGTAGGTGGTAAGGAACTCAACAGGCTGAAGTCGGTTAGCAATGGTGAAAATCGTGCTAGTCATCGGATACTTACGAGAATATCGTCCTTCTGCTGGGCAGACTCTGGGTTATCTTCCAAGTACAGGGAGAGAAGATGGCGAGCAAGACGAGCATCGCTCTTCTCATCCGCACGATCAAGAATAAGGTAGACCAAATCGAAACGAGACAGCAGCGTGGGGGGCAGGTCGATGTTCTGAGGTACGGGTAGGTCAGGGTTGTAACGACTGCCAACAGGGTTGGCAGAAGCCAAAATACTCGTCCGGGCGTTCAAGGTGGTAATGATACCGGCCTTGGCAACGGACACCGTCTGCTGTTCCATCACTTCGTGGAGAACGGAACGAGTTGAGTCTGACATCTTGTCGAACTCATCGATACAGCAGACACCGCCGTCTGACAAGACAAGGGCACCAGATTCAAGAACGAGCTGGCGCGTCTCGGGATCTCTTGTGACGTACGCGGTGAGACCAACAGCAGAGGAACCCTTGCCACTGGTGTATACACCACGGGGAGCAATCTTGTGCACGTAGGAAAGAATCTGTGACTTGGACGTCGAAGGGTCACCACAGAGCAAGACGTTGATATCGCCTCTGTATCTGGGGCTGCCACCCTTGGTGAAAGTCTTGTTTGTGCCACCAAAGAGTTGCAGCAAGATTCCCTTCTTCACATCGTCCATCTCGTAAATAGATGGAGCGAGTGAGCGGGAAAGAAGATCGTAAATGTCTGGTCTGGCAGCGGTCTCCTTGATCTTGTCTTCCTCCTCAGGGCTGATCTTCTTGGTTTCTTCGAGATTAGGGTCGTTGCCAGACTCTTCTTCTTCACCTTCGAGGCCGAGGGTAGAAGAATCGACGCCCATTCTCTTCTTGTCCACCTTTTGGACGTGCAACACATCGACATATGTCTTGTAGATGCTCTTGATGGTCCTTTGGCGTGGGTTCACACGCACAGGGTTGACGCGGAAAATTCCCGTAAGCTCAACACGGTCACCGGCTTTGCAGAAGTCCACCAATTCGTTGTACACGCAGACTGAAACCGAGTGGGGCGTTTGTCCGGCAGGAACCGCATCGGGGGTCTCCTGAAGCTTGATCACCTGCTTGTCATCGAAAACGCAGCGGTTGTGGATAATCTGCATGGAGTTCTTGGAGGCGCAGCGGGTACGCGGGCACTCAGTGGGCTCGCGGATTTTGCCTCTATCGAGACCAACGTTGACCGAGTGGTTGCAAACACTGCACCGGAAAAAGGCATCCTTCATGTCTGGGATCACTGGCGTGGTGCGGATGACAAGACCCTTGATGGTGATGAGTCTATCCATATCAGAGGGGTTCAGGTCTCGAAGGTTGGTTGTCTTGTCCAGTCCGAAAGGTCGGACCATGTACAGCAAGCCGGAAACCTCGTCTTCTTTGGAAGGGAGGTCCATAGTAGGTCGTGGTGTCGGGGCATCAGAGCCGGCATGGTCTGAGCTTGGGAAGGCAATCTCGGAGCTGGGTGCAGTGTTGCTTCGCCTAGCCGCATCGCCGGCACTGCTCTGAGACGCACGTTGTCTTTGGTCTTCGGCTCTTGCCAACTCAACCATCATGTCGCTCACAGACTGATCCATAATGGGGACGATTTCCTGCGGGTAAGCTTGGAGGTGATACCAGAGCTTGCGCGTCGGGGGGTAGGTGTTCAGATCGGCGACGTTGAGATGGAGCCTGGCGGTACCGAGAAGAAGCATGTTTTCCAGAGCCTCCCAGTATGGTTTGGACTCGGCGTCAGGGGCATTTTGAACTTCTACCTCAGACCAGCCCTCCCTGTACAGCTGGTATTTCCGTGTGAAGTGCCTGAGGAAATCCTTGAAGGCTGCGAAAGTGTCGTCGACGGAAACCGTGGTACCCCAAATAGCACTCTCTCCTTGCCCACCAAGACGATCTGCCTCTGACGTGTTGGGGTCTGGGTTGCTGAATGAGAGCGCATCGGAGCCCGGTGCATCTGTGGTCACTCTGCCTTGGGGATCCAAGACAATGCGGCGGCGGGGTGTTCTGATGCCTTCTGAGTTGATATCACCTCTGCGGGAACGAGAGGCTCTGTCAGAGACGAAGAGACCACTACTTTCACTGCGCAAGTCTGACTGAGGCGCCCGCATCGGTCCCGGGCTGGAGCTGGCTTCGTATCGGATTGGTGACGATTCTGGGGATACAGGTCAGTGATTTGCACGCATATACACTAAGAAGGCCCTCACCTCTCATCATGCCGCTTGCACGCGGTGTCCTATCTCCATCGCCAGTAGATTGAGTGTCAATGTCTTGACGCAGCGGTGAGCTGGGAGCAGGCCCATTGGCGGTGCTCTGGCTGTTGCTCATGTTCCGCAAGGGGGACGACACATCGCCATTGGCAGGTGTATTGCGACGACCATTGGCAGACTGCGCCGGGGAAGATTCGTAGAAGAGAGGGCTGGATGCAAGCTGGGACCGGCGGGTTGTGCGAGGGGTCTCTGCAGGGCGTTGTTGCGCCTCTTCATCTGCGGGCGCGGGGGTGCTGCGATCAGCGTCCGGGTTATTTCTCGTAGAACGGCGGGGAGTTCCACCAGCCGTCGAGCTTCTCGTCGACCTTTTCGAAGGGGAAGACATATTTGTTGTGCTTTGACGTTCGTAGTCTTCCTTGCGGTTGTTGATCGAACGGGGGGAAAGTGGGATGCGGGATGCGACTGAAAGAATATGTGCGTTGCTGGGGAGAGGGGAGGTGTGGAGAGGCGTCGTTCAGGAGCAACTAAAAGGTGGGCTGCATTGCAATCTTGAAAAAGCACTTTACGCGCTCACCCAGCCAGAACGCGTCCCAAAAAGGAGTTTCGCGTTTTCCACTTTACGCGCTGGGAAGCATTGGCCTGTGCGCTCCATCTACCGCCAATGTCACTGGGGCCACCTATCTGATGGGGCTCAAGGTCGGGTGGGTCCGCACAATCCCTGCTATCCGGCCGTCGGCGAAACCACCCACCGACTTGCACCGATTCTGGGATGCTGAGGTGGTCAATTGTATCCCGCCAGAGCTCCCTACCAGGCACCGTTGACTAAAGTGACATTACCCAGCAACCCACCAACAAGCGCAATCCGGCGCAACAAACCCCCCAAACGACCGTCAAGATGGCTCCCGGAATGTCCCTTTTCTCCATCAATGCGATCCTCATCCTCAGCATTGAGGACGGATCGCGGTTATTCTCCAAGTACTACAGCGCACCCCACCAAGGCACACAAAAGGACGGTATGCGCTGGCCTCCCCCCCTCCAAAGCGAGCTCTGGAGCTCCATGACTGACAGAAACGATCCACGATAGGCCAGACAAACCCTTACCCCGATGTCAAGTCGCAAAAGGCCTTTGAGAAGGGTCTCCTGGAGAAGACGGCCAAGCAGACTGGCGATATTATCCTCTACGACAACCGGATCGTTCTGTACAAGATGGAGTCGGACGTCATGATGTACGTTGTTGGAGGCGTCGACGAGAACGAGGTTCTCCTTTACAACGTCATTTTGGCCCTGAGAGATTCCCTGCACCTCCTCTTCAAGTAAGCTATACCCCTCCATGTCCCCTGGGAGCTACATGAAGCTGGTGATTCTAACAGCTCTGCTAGGCAATCTGTCGACAAGCGCACAATCGTCGAGAACTACGACCTCGTCTCCCTCGCTATCGACGAGATTGTTGACGACGGCATCATCCTCGAGACCGACCCTACCATTATCGTCCAAAGAGTCAGCAAGGCGCCGGCGCAAGACGTCGACCTCCGCCGCATCGACCTCAGTGAACAAGGTGTCAACAACCTGGCCCAGCTGGGTAAGTCGAAATTGGCGGACTGGCTGCGGCAAGGCTTGTAAGGGGCTTGTGGTGTAAGGGGCTTGTGGTGTAAGGGGGAGAGAGAGAGGATGGAGATATAAACCAGGGATGGTTGTGCAAATGGGAGTTTTATGGTGGCTTTCTAAAGGGAACGCATCATTAAAAGTATAGTCCTCTGAAAGGGGGGCGTCATGACGAATGCCTCGAATTTATGCTTGATTCTATTTTTTTGGCCCAAAGACCCTGTCTATGCTCGAATCTCAGAGGCCGCCTTGCGGAGCCTGTTCATTACCGCCTCTGCAATGTCATTCCTGTCGTCGATGCCGTCCACGAAGATGACGCTGGCACCTCTTCTATCCAGATCTCTCAGGGCTGAGAAAAGCCCCTGAGCGATCCCCTTGATGTCGTCGCCTAGGTCTATGTCGAGGATCTTCGCCATGGGCCTATCCTCTGCATCCTGAAGCTCGCCCTCTTGAACTTCGTACGCCGCTTCGTCCCTCGCATTCGCCGCCACAGCCCCGTCAACGTGAACCTTGGAGACCTGCAACGCGCCGTGATGCAGACCACCCGCAATCTTCCACCGTCTCGTGCGAATGATGCCAATCTTGAGCGACGTCGGCCCCGCGCCATTCGTCGCAGTCACATCGCCGTTCTGCTGAATCAGCGCTTTTTGCAGGTCCTCGGCAATGATACCCTCAGCACCCGCCTCGCAAGCCCACTCATACAACACAACCTTGGCTTTGGGGCTATAGTGCTTATACTTCATCCCCGGCGCCCGCGGCGTCGCCTTGCCCATCTCGCTCTCATCCTTGTACGCCTTAACGACGCCCTCCCAGCCGGGGCATCTCCGCAGCTCCTCCATACCCACGCCGCCCGGTCTCAGGACGACGGGCGGATCGCACAGGCCGTCGACGACGGTGCTCTCCACGCCGACCTGGCACGCCCCGCCGTCCAAGATGAGCTCGATGCGCCCTTCCAGATCGTGGAAGACGTGCTGCGCCGTCGTGGGAGACGGTTTCGTGGACGCGTTGGCCGAGGGTGCGGCCAGGGGCACGCCGGCGAGCTTGATGAGCGTCAGCGCCAGCGGCGAGGACGGCATCCGGACGCCGAAGCTCGGTAATCCCGCCGTGACTTCGGGCGCGAGCTTGCTCGGCTCTGGATTCCTCAGCAGGATCGTCAGGGGTCCGGGCCAGAACTTTTCAATGAGCGGCTTATAGATTTCCGGGATCGGGTCCTTTGCTGCGTCGCCGTTGGTCTGCTTCTCTGACCGCAGTAGGCCTCTCAACATGTCTAGATCACAGACGTGCGATATCAGAGGGTTGTCTGATGGCCGGCCCTTGGCTGAGTAGATGCCCTTGACGGCGCCGCTTCTCGTTGCGTCGGCTCCGAGGCCGTAGACGGTCTCGGTCGGGAATGCCACGGGCGTGTCCTTGCTGCGCAGGTATTCCGCGGCATCTCGTAGGGCGGATATTGATGCGCCACAGGCCTCATTGGCGATTTCCCAGTTGCTTAACCTCTCAGGTCCCTCTGCATCTCTGAAATTCCCCAGCCCTTGGGCCTCGACTTTCACTACTCGGGTCTCCATTGTGACTCTGTTGCTGTGTTGTGATGAAACTAGTCGCTGATAATTGTGGCTTGAAGTTGCAATTTGGCGACTTATACGACGTATGAGAGGTAGTGCAAAAACATACGAGGGTTGAAATTGCATAAAATTCAAGGGTGGGAGGAAAATAGAGTTGACAGAAGAGGGTCTATCTAGATGGCTTTCTCCGATGTCAAACGAAGAATCTAGACCGTCGTCATAAGAGATTAATTGGGTATCAACAAAAGGTCTTCATGCAGATCAAGTGGATGAGAGGGATGGTCAAACGAAGTTGAGTCATATGCGGAAAAAATTCTCTGGATGAGTGAGTGAGGTGAGTGGCCGTTGTTGGTGCGCTTTAGCGGCGATATTTCCGAGTTTAGGGAACCGGCGGTCGGGTCTTGCCCGTCAGCAGCAGGGCAGTGACATCTGCCGCTAAGGTCACTCCGCCGATCGGTTTTCAGTGGGGCCTGTGATGTGATTGTAGTGGGGGTTGAGTTTGCTCTACCTTAGGTACTCGCCACGCGCTGACTCCCGTGTATGAAGTTTGACATAAGGTAGATAGATGCTCATTAAAAGCTTCGGTTTTGAAGTTGCGATCTTGGCCTCTTCCATTCTGCCGTTGAGCGGCATTTTCAGGCTGCATGGGGCCAGACAGTGATCAGTAGATTAGGTATCCTCCACTTCGCAGTTATATTCTCAAGGTACTGTTTGTGTAACATGGTATAGTTGTAGCTGCACAAGTTGCAGGTTAATCTTGTGACAATTGCCTAGCCACGAGATTGTCTTCGAGAGATCTTTGAGGTCTTCCAAGCAACCTGGTCTTTGTGTCCAGAAAACACCCTCGACTTTCCCATTCTCTGTCCCTAGGAGGTGGCCGCATCAATGTAGGACCATGCCTACCACGGAATGAAACCTCCCGTCTCAGGCCTGGCTGATCGGAGCAAGTCTCGCCATGGATTTCACAGACTCAACGCAAGCATTCGAGTAGTCATGCGGCCCTGTATCTCCTACACGGCTTTTTGAACAGTCAAAAAGATCGAACCTGCGTTCTCCTGCATCAGCCCCGGCCCGAGTCCGAACTGGACGAGTAAATCGCGTAGCCGTCGCGGTAAGATAGGCGTATGCCGTGGGATGTGGCGTGATGTCTGGATCTGTCCTCGATCAGCGAGGCTTTTTTTCGCCAGCACCAGAGCCAGTTTGGAGTGTGCTTAATCGTAGGCAGGTTGGCCTCATATCAGCGCCTCGCTGTCTTCTGTCCGTAGGATTCAAGCCACTGACCAGTGCCGAGGCTGTCCATTTCTTTCTGCAACTGATAGGGGGCATCAGACAAGCTCAGCGTTCCCGTCGTCAACAATTGGCTTTGCGCTGGACCATCTCAAAACCAAAATGTCTCCCGTCATCGCCAGCACTGAGTCGTCCGCGTCCGTTCCCTTTCCTTCCACTTCTGTATCCCGCAGCATACGGATAAATACTGCGGTATCGAGGTCCGGCCCGTCGATCATGCTAATGTTGCCAGCGGTATCGTTGAGGTTCTGTAGGTTTGGCGGGAAGGAGGAGAGGAAGGAGGAAAGATAGTGATTATGCAGTAGCGCCTGATGGCGAGTTGCGTATGCGAGTTCTGTTTCGGAAAGACGCGCACGAAGAGACGGAGACGAGAGGTAGTGGAGAGCATGTTTATCGATCTGCAGTAGCAGAGTAGACGGTTAGCCACGCTAGATGCCAATGGAAATGCGCCGGGTTCGGTTGAAGAGCAGAGGAAACTGGGTACCTTTGCAATACGAGCGCGAAGAAAGCTCCTGACGAGGAACTTAAAGCGCTCAAGCTCGGTCTGAATGACGATGAGGGCGAAGTTGGTCTTGGGGTCCATGTCACCAGTCATGTCCTCGACCTTTTCGATCTGGCGCTTGATGCGGTCGTTGACGCGCTCAAAGAGACCACCGGTAGGCCATCTGACGCATCTCATGTCAGCATGACGTGAAGTATACTTTCGTATTTTGGGAAAATGCCGAGCAACAGGAGGTAGGCACGCACTCTAGAAGTTCTGGGGCGGACCGCTCTGCCATCCAAGCACGCGTCAGGGCCTGTAAGTCGCGTGTCTCAGAGGGAATTGAGTACGAGACCGGGTCGACCTCGCGTAGAATATCGTCAATGTCCATCGTTGCTGGCTTCTATAAGTGCATGAGCTGTAGCGGGTGCTATAACATGGCGGCACTACGTTCAGCTGCGCGGTGTTGGTGACGCGAGTTCGAACTTCGAGGTCGATTTTGGATCGCGGGATGCTTGGGGGAGGGAGAATCGCGGGGTGCTAATTGACTTCAATGGTGGGATCCTGCTGGATGTGGAGCCACGGAGCTACCTTGGGCACGGGCAGTGTGCTAGGATAAGAGGGTACGCGCAGATGCAATGACAAGAAGCCAGGGTCGAGGTATCTTTCTATCTACTTGATCCTGTCGTTTTCATCATCTTCTGTACAGAGCTTCCTTGTGACCAACATGGCTGTATTCTGGGTTCCTAGAGGTCAAAAACACTGACATACTGTTTTTTTTCTTCTCTTTTCTTTATACCTTGCTTGCAAATATTCTGCCTTGGGATCCTCGAAGACAGTCTGTTTGGCGGTCGATTCGCAGCTGCCGCGTTGCAGATTACATGAACGCCCCGACGGACAAAGCTTATTTGCTGATGTTACTATGGAGCTTGCGGATCTGACACTTTTCGGAGTATCTCAAGACGCCAATGCCACCCCCGCAATCCTTGGATCTTTCCAAGTTCATTTCTAGACTCGTTGAGATAACACAGCACACGAATGTCCGTAAGAAAACAACTTGCTGCGAAGGACGCTATTTGCAGTAACTAAACAGAGCGAATACCCTTGATCTCCAAATCTCTACGAGCTCTACACTCTTCACAATGGCAGACTCTGGCGATGGCGATGAACGGACCCCTTACTCGGCCTACGCCGTCAGCATCTATCAAAACGGCATTATGGCAGGTCAATTGCCCATCGTAACGACTGATCCCAACGGCTTGCAGGCCCAGGCCCAAAAGGCCATGGGCCCCGAGTCCTTCAACTACGTCTTCGGAGGCGCCGGCGAGCTGTCCACCATGGACGCGAACCGTCTGGCCTTTCGCCAGTGGAAGATCGTGCCTCGCTTCTTGAGACCCAGCAATCCTCGGGATTTGACAACTGAGTTGTTTGGCGTGACTTATGGTACGTTGCGGATGCCAACCTTATCTTAAATGAGACATTGCTCTAAGACAACAGCTCAGAGTCTCCCCTTTTGATGGCCCCCATCGGGGTCCAGAGTATCTTCCATGAGGACAAGGAGACAGGTCTGGCAGCCGCTTGCGCTGAGCTGCAAGTGCCGTACACGTTGAGCACGGCGGCGACCTCGACCATTGAAGAGGTCGCCAAAGTATGTGGCGACCAGCACCGCTGGTTCCAGTTGTACTGGCCCATGGACGATGACATTACGGGTTCGATCCTCAGACGTGCCAGGGCCAACGGGTACAAGGTTCTCGTCGTGACTCTCGACACCGTGACATTGGCTTGGCGGCCGGCAGATCTCGACCAGGCATATCTCCCCTTCATCACGGGCACAGGGAACTCGGTCGGCTTCAGCGATCCCGTCTTCCGCAAGAAGTTTTCCGAGCAGAACGACGGCGACCAGGTAGAGGACAACATCATTAGCGCCTCCCGGTACTGGATCAGCCAGGCCTTCCCCGGCGATCACCATTCGTGGAAGGATCTGGCGCTGCTGAAGAAGAACTGGGACGGGCCCATCGTTCTCAAGGGCGTGCTGAGCGTCGAGGACGCCAAGCTCGCCGTCGAGCATGGCATGTCGGGCATCATCGTCAGCAACCACGGCGGCCGACAGCTCGACGGCGGGGTCGCCTCGCTGGAGATGCTTCCGGAGATTGTGGAAGCCGTGGGCGACAAGCTCACGGTTATGTTCGATTCCGGGATCCGAACTGGGGCGGACATTGTCAAGGCCATCGCGCTGGGGGCTAAGGCTGTCTTCGTTGGCAGACCCGCCATCTACGGCCTGGGCATTGCGGGTAAAGAGGGCGCAAAGGCTGTCATTGCTGGACTGCTTGCTGATCTGGACTTGACAATGGGACTCTCCGGCTTCAAGAGTCTCTCCGAGCTCAAGCCTTCCATCCTTCGGCAGGTTCGGTACGGTGGGGACATGAAAGCTAACTTGTAGTTATCAGATCGTTCGCTTTCGAAATGAGGGTTTAGCAGGACGGCAAGCCGTTGTGCCGGGAAATCCTGTGCTGTCAGCGGTCGCTTTCGCAATTACGCTGGAAGAATACAAGCTTATTTTCAGAAATAGTGTCGATCGTAGCCCCATTCCTTTGGTCTCATCACACCTTCTCCACGACTTTATTGAGATTTGATCAGCGTGGGAGCCGTGGACTAACATAAAAAAAAAACACCCATATTGCGGTCCAACCTGTTCCCCGCACCCTACCAGCGCCGGAATGCTCGCCATCCGGCGTGCTTGAAGCCCGGGAACGAGGAAAGCCACCGAGCTAACGATCGGCTCCTGTCGACTGTCTTGGGCCCAGACAAGCCAAGACTATCAGATCACAAGTGCCAAACTTCCAAATGTTCTTCGCGTCAAAACATGCCATTGGGTTCTTTGCTATTCATTCCTCACGTGGTTTGGAATCCGTCCAGGTGCAATTCGACCAGCCCAGGCTTTCTCTACCTAGCGAGAGCCTCTCTCTCAGCACGCTAACATCAATGCAGTTGGACTAGGACAAACACTGAGTTCTTCTTCGCAGTCAATTACAGTCAATTATTGGGCCTTCCGGGTGTCCCACCGCATAGCCACAGCGCGGCTGGTACTCCCGCCTGCAAGAGTTCACAGGCCTTGCCACTGTTCATCTCTTTCCATGACGAGATCATCATCTCTTTCTGGAGAATGTTCGTGATCTTCCGATGTGCTACCACGGGCTAGCGTGCATTCGTTCCAGTTTATCCTTTCCAATAGCTCCATGGGAAAGGGTCCATCCGAAGGAGCGGGATTTAGAGTGCAGTAAGCATATTCCTGCGGAAAGCGGGCTTGTCTCTGAGTAATCTCGTTGCGAAAGAGTCTCGTCACAAGGCGTCATGTTAGGCTGTTGACAAAATGGAGTGCTCACTTAGAGTTATCTGATATATAAGACAGCAGCTGGGCTGGTGATATGAGAGAAGAGAAGAGAAGGAAGAAGCCTCAGTAGATACAGCCACCTCGCCAACAGTCCTTCCTTACCAAACCATCAATCAACTCTTCTCGTGAATCTATTACACATAAGCACATAGTCGCTTCATATCTTACAACTCCACCTAATACAGCCCCATCAAAATGCGTACCTCATCCATCATCCTCGCGGCTGCGTCCGCCGCCTCCGTCCTGGGCGCCCCTCTCGAGAAGAAGGCCAACTACGACCCCCTTCCCGGTGGTGATATCACCATCTTGAAGTAAGCCTCACTAAGCAGCAAGTTGTTTCAATTCTAACAAGTGTCCAACAGCTATGCTCTTACCCTCGAGTACCTCGAGCGCAAGTTCTACGAGGAGGGCTTGGCGAACTACACCGAGGCCGACTTCTGCAAGTACGCCGGTGAGGTCGGCGAGAAGTTCTACAAGAACCTCAAGACCATCTACGAGGATGAGAAGGTACAGTTCCTACCCCCCCTCCCTCCCCTCCCAGCATACCAATCTCTAGACAACATGGCCTCTGAGCCACCATCACAACATACACTACCCTAGAATACTGGCAACCCATAAACTAACATCCCTCACCAAACACCCAGACCCACGTCGACTTCCTCAAGGGCGCCCTCGGCGCCTCCGCCATCCCCGAGCCGACCTTCGACTTCCCCGTCTCCGACGCAGACTCCTTCCTCGCCCTCGCCTCCGTCCTCGAGGGCGTCGGTGTGTCCGCCTACCTCGGCGCCGCCGCCGTCATCGCAGACAAGACCTATGTCCCCGTCGCCGGCTCCATCCTGACCGTCGAGGCCCGCCACTCCTCCTACATCCGCGCCGCCCTCCGCCAGAAGCCTTTCCCCACCCCCTTTGACACCCCTCTCGACTTCAACCAGGTCCACTCCCTCGCCTCCCAGTTCGTCGTCGCCTTCGCGCCGGGTACCCCGGCCTTGCCCTTCAAGGCCTTCCCCAAGTTGACCGTCTCGCCTACGCCCAGCTCCCACGGCGCGCTGTTCGAGGGTGCTTACAAGGCTGCCGTTGATGCGCAGACCGTTCCTGCCGGCGCTACCGTCTACGCTGTCTTCTTCTCTGGTCTTGATACCTACTACACCGAGGTTGCCATCAGCGGTAACGACGTAAGTGACATCCACCTGAAACCGCCTCTAGGTCCCAAGTGCTATGCTTACCATGTTTCCCGCAGTACATCGTCGAGCAGTTGCCCGAGGGTCCCGAGGGCCAGGTATACTGCGTCCTCAGCACCGCCAACGGCAACAGCACCAAGGTCTCTGACGAGAACACCGTTGCCGGTGTCGCCATCCTCGAGATCGAGGAGGCTGACTGGTAAACAAATCATGACAAAAGGTGTTTGGTGATAAATTGGTTGCATGAAGCAGTCTAGGGCACTCGTGATGAATATCTGTTATGGCTTTTTATTATCATCTTAAAATATTCTTTGTAATTATTGGAATCTTAGCTCGAACTGCGAAAAACCCACTTGATAATCAATGCAATATTGTAACACAGTTTGTATGTTATGTGGCATGGATTTATAAGATTACATCCCAGGCATAACATGGCACCTGAAGTAGAATTTTTTCATCCATCCATGCAATCGAGGTCGTAGGTCACCTCTATAATGATAAGTGATAGTGAGATAACCTAAAAAGGTGAAGGGGAGAGGTGTTAATCTAGCCAAGTCCTTTCCCCTTTGATCAAAGATGGAATATCCATCTATAGGTAAGGTAGTAGGTACACAGCTGTAAGTATGAAAGAAGAAGGCACCTCCTCACACGTCCCTTCCTTCCTCCAAAGAGATAAACCCAAGTCACCTAACCCCTCCACCTGTCCTCCCCCCCTTAGGGTATATATCCCACCCCAACCTCACTTTCCGTCACCAGCACAGCAGCGCCCGTCTAGGTCGGCGAGGTCAGGTCAAGCTGTGTGCGAGGTGGTCGAGTGGTTAAAATAAACAAATACTCCCATGAAGTCAGAGTCCGGGTTGACCGAGGGGCGCTGTTCGAATCCGGGCAGGGGCGTGAATTATAAGGTCAGTTATCACCCTCCCTCTCCTCCCTTTTCTTTTTGTTACTTCTATAAATTCTTTGATCTTCATTCTTTTCTTTTCATCCTTCCGTTTCTTTCCCTCTGTCGCTGGAAATGTTGATAGAGGCATTCAGAATAACTTGTAGTTAGCGGCGTGATTTAAGCCTCGCGATAGCTCGTCAGTCATGGACAGATTTTATGGTGTTCGCCGTCCGCTCTAGGGAGGCTTTCACTTCACCAAGCTACAAGTACCTGTGCCGTTTTATCAACAGCCAATTCCACATGCGAGGCCAATCATCAACTTGCACGTACACGGCCAACCATCTGACGAATCCTGCTCGGTAAACCCGGCTTTTGCTTATACGTTGGGATTCGCTTATACACAACTCTATTTGACTCACCAAACATCACCCCATCTACCAGACATCTTACCACCGCACAGTCAGACCATAATAGCCGTCCCTAATTCATCCCGGAAACCCCATCCTTGAACTTCTTAAACAGCGACAGATCGATCCCAGCAGCCATGGCCTCATACCCAGCCGGATTCAAGTGCAGATGATCCCCCGTATCATACTCAGCCCTCAACTTCTCCGGCGCCGCAGGGTCCCTTACAATCGCATCAAAGTCAATCACGGCATCGTACCGCACGCTGCTCCGAATCCACTCATTCACCCTCTGCCGCGCCACCTCCCTCGTCGGGTCAGAGTACGGCTGCCCGTCGCCCGTAAGCGGCGTGATCGTCGCCCCGAACACCGCGATGCCGAACCGGTGAAGACGCGTGATCATCTGGTCGTACGCCGCCACGAGCCGGTCGCCCACGGCCTCCTGCGCGGCGGTGGTGTTGGTCGCGGTGCCAATGTCGTTGACGCCGATGAAGACGATGGCGTATTTAATGCCGGACTGCGCGATGACGTCCCTGTCGATGCGGCCTAGACCGTTGGGACCCAGGCCGTCGGCCAGGACGCGGTTGCCGCCCGCGGCCTCGTTGACGATGGCGATGGCGTTGGTGGAGGATTCGTTTTGCATGCGCGCGAGGAGGCGGTCGGGCCAGCGGTTGTTTGCGTTCGTCGTGGAGCCCCGCCCGTCACTGATGGAGTCGCCCACGATGGCGACGGCCGAGGCGCCCTTGGGAACCCAGCCCTCGAGGGCGCTAATGAGGTACCAGTGATCCGTCGTCGTCGCGGTCGCATTGGTCCCGTTGCCGGCGGTGGCAGCGAGGTCCTGGTCCGCGACGTGGTTCCCGCTCTTGAGGAAGGACGTGGTGCGGCTGCCCGGGTGGCCGGTGATGCTGTTCGTCGTCTGCCCGTCGGCGAGATAAATCGTGATGGAGACGATGGACTGCGCCTCGACGGGGAGGTCGATCGGGTCCGAGAAGACGATGGCGCCGTTGGGCACGACGAAGCCGCCGCTGCCCGAGAAGGTGACGACTTGCAGGGAGTCGGCGTCGACGCCGCTGGTGCCGGCCGTGTTGGTCGCCGTCCGGGCAATGGTTACGGCTGTGATGGGGAGGTCTGAGCCGCCAAAGGCGTTGCTGATTTGCAGGCGGAGGGTCGAGGTTGCGAGGGAGACTTTGACGGTCTGGCGGAGGGTTGCGTCGTGGAAGACTCGGCCTGTCTCGTTCTGGGTGGGAAGTTAGGGGACATTGCTTCTGATAAAAGCCATTGAGACTTTGGGAAGGGAGAAGAAGACTCACAAATGGCGCTGGGGGTAAGTTGGCCGGCTCGACCAGCTGAGGCATTGTTCCCCAGACGGTGACCCATTCGCTCTCATCCCGTGTAGGATGTTGAGGGCGTGCTTCTGCCAGAGGCGAGAGGAAGAGCAAGGCCGTGAAGGCCGTCTTGAGGGAGGCGATCATCATCGCGGCGAGCTACAGAGAAACGAGAGCTGGCTGCAGGTCCGCCGCTCTTGGGCCCGAATCAAAAGGGGGCCATCGTGAGCCTTATAAAGGCACCCAGAAACGGAATTCGGTGCTTTCATTGCGTCGTTTGCCCCTCAATACAACATGGTTCTCCAATTGGAGATTTCATTGCAACGCTCGCTATGTGGGTAGCCGGTGGGCAAGGGCGAGAGGGCATCCGGCAACGCGGAACCTGATGGATCGCTGGATAATGGCATGAAATGGATTCAACCCGGTTGAAGTTCAGGCTAAATTCAAAGTTGTCATGGGGAAATTTGGAGATCAGAGTTGAAGTGGGTGCTGCGGGAGATGAGATTGAGCAGTTCGTCCCGTGCGATGCGACGCCGTCCTCTCCAAGTCCCGCACTGGGGGACCGGGGCCGCTGTCTTTCCCCGCATGGGTACACTCCATTGGTGCCGCCATGGCCTGGGGAAGATCTTGGGGTCGGCGACGAACGGGGGGAGGGGCCCGGAAGGGTAAATTAGGTGGGTTAGGTGGGCTAGGTTTATGAGACTTGGTCACGGGAGATAATGCAACGATGACGAGGATGGGAGCGTAGATCAATGATTGGCATTCCAAGTGTACACCCAATGTGCACCTGTGTACAAGAAGAGGGGCGAGCGGCTCAAGTCCTCCAAGAAACGATCGTGGTTCATCCAAACAATTCCAACGTCAAATCAACCAAACGAACAAGTAGCGAGCGACATGGAACGACATCCATCGACCCAAGTTTTAAACAGAAAGAAATGCCGAGCTATATGGATGGCGAACGAAAGAGGGAATCGAAGTGTGGCCATGATCAACCTTTTGCGATCTCTAGCTTCCTCAAAAACCTCGGCATGTTATGAGGAAAGGGAACGAAGGGAGGGGGAGATTGAGATGCAAGGTAGTCGGCAAGCCGTAACGGACAAGAAGAAAAGCTAACAAGACCATCGCACTAGATATCCAAGTGGAGTGCCGCGGGGGCGGAACCGGCAGCAACGTCGGCCCAGTCACCGGCGCAAGTGATGAAAGCTTCGGAAGGATGGTTGGCCATGCCATACTCGTTCTCAAGGGTGTCTGTAGCTCTGCTAACACGCGAGTGCGAGATGTGGACCTTCATGCTGTCCTTGGACGAGTTGTCCTTGATGTCGAAGCCACCAGGGCAAGCCTGGCCCCAAATCCACCGATAGGTGCTCATGGTACCAAGGGGCAACTGTGTATCGAGGAGGTTCATATTGTCCATGGTCAAAGCAGATCCGGTGACAACTGGATCTGTAGCCATGGCTATAGTAGCGAGTGAATTGATGACAGTGTCGTCGGATCCCGCTGTCTCCGAGGTAGTCCTGGAGGCAGCGACCTCACCGTGAGAGATCATGTCGAAGTCGCCATCATCGTCAAGGTCCGAGGTATATGTTGGCTCGAAGTATGGCATATTGGGGGCGACCCGGCGGTCAGCGATGGAGGAGGAGGGCTCGTTTGAGACCTTGTACTGCGGACTACGATGTTCCGAGTAGTTGTCCACGGAGGGATATTCCAGCGCGGCGCTACGGAACTTAGGATGTGAGTGCTTGTCGTCTTCTTGTTGTGCCATCATGGTAATCTTGGGGAAGACGAAGAGGGGGGAGTGTATCGAGTGTATATGAGCTCGGCGATTCAGCGACGCAAGCTGGTGGTAGATGGGCAGAACGACGCTATTGCAGAGACAATGTCAGACTGTGTCAAGCGGCCAAGGGGCAGGATATGAGGAGGAATTACTCACCACAAGTCCGGCAGGACTAGAAAAGGCCTTAGCAAGGCATAGCGGAGAAGAGTCGAAGAGAAGTGATGGTATGAAGCTGGTCAGCGTTCAGCTATGAGAAAGGCCTCTCGATGCTTTCGTCTCAGAGAAGCAGTGTTGCCGTCCGTTCCAGGATAGCAACGGTCAAGAAGTCTGATACCTGAACTGAAAGAACAGGATAGAATGGTAAGGTAGGTTATAAAGTTGTTGTACACAATAATATGTTTATTATACTGGGAGTAAATGGGAGAGGGCGAGGAAAGATGGAGGGTGGATGTTGAGTGCTTTATACAGAGTACGGGCGTCTGACTAGGTAGGTAGGTAGGTAGGTAGGTAGGTAGGTAGGTTGTGACAAGTAGTGGCAGGTTGGGGTGTGTGTCGACCGATGCCCGGAGTGAAAGGGTCGGGTCAGCCAGACTTTTTTCCCTCCTGAATTCCCCCCTTCCCTTTTTTTTTCTTGCTTCCCCCTCGGACCCTTCAGTCCCTCATCTCAGGTACATCGATCCCAGCGCCACTTGGCTGCACCGACGGGAGATGCAGCTCGCTGCATAATGGTGCTGCAGCGGGCATGTAGGCGTGCAAGCCGGTTAGGGTGATGAAGCAACGTGAGTGGGAACGGGGACGAGGAAAGTGCCCGGAGGAGGAAACGTAAGGAATTTGGGGGGGGGGGGGGGGGGGGGGCGGCTGGAGTTCCAAGTAGCCAGGAAGACATGGGCAAGGAGATGTGGAAGGAAGGACGAGGACGGGGGAGGAGGAGGAGGATTGGAGTTGGACTGCTGGAGAGTCGGATGCGGGGCACTAATGTGAGGTACTTTCCCAAACGGTAAACTTGGGATTCTAACGCAGGAGCGTACGGTTACAGTGAGAACCTCGGACTTTCGCTTTTCGACTTTTTTCTTCTTCTTTTTTCTTCAGTTACTCCCCGCCCGCTCCAGACTTTTTCAATTTGCGTCCACGGGTGAACTGTCACTTCCGGTGTAAGGTACCTAGGGGATTGCGTATCTATGCGCCTATTCTCCTCACCGGAGGTGGAAAGAACGTACCTTCTTCTGTTTCTCAACTGGCAGGAGGTTGAATTTGGCCTCAGCGTTGGGCTTGGGTTGGCGCTGGCGCCATGGCGTTATTGCCGCGCATGCCATTGCCATGCCATGCCAGGCCCATGACACACTCCCGATCTCATACACATTGAACTTGTCTCCTCTATCCACCTTACCCTCCTCGAGAGTTCTTTGCTGCTCGCCTCGTTTTTCCAATTTGGCTAGCAGCCCGAGTGCAGTACCTCAACACTTCTACCAGTCCTTGTTTTCGTGTTTTCGGAGCAGATGTTTATGTTTGTCGTCGTCGCTCTAGCTTCTTTTGAGACCGACCAATAATTACCCCGCGTAGCTACTGGGACTTGTTCGTCGTGAGACATGACAGATGACAACCAAGACCGCCGCCAACATCAAACCTCGACAAAGTTCTGGTCTTCGCGGTCCAAAATCAGAAATCAGAATGGACCACCTGAGCGATGCAAAACGGGAAACCCAACGAACCGTTGCCAACCCGTCCGCCCCGTTCTCAAACCGAACCTAGACGCAAGCCACACGATGTGCAAATACACCTACGGAGTACAGACACGGATACTCTCTTAAAAGTCTGCGAAGTCTCGATATTCTTTCATGGCAGTGCCAAGCCACGCTGGCTCGCTGCTGGTGACTTACCCCGGGGCGATGTCGCAAGCAACCTGGAAACAAGCATAACGTGCTTCTCCACCATCGGCCAATGTCTTGCAGAGCACTGCCCACGCTGGGTCTGCTAGCAGTGGTCAATTGGCTTGCATCATGTTACCGCAGTGCCCATGTGCCCCAAGAGATCGTCAAAATGACGCTCATCTACACAAGCTTTCTCACCGAAGAGGTGAGCTTTACCTCCCGTACGGAAGCAAATCGGACATCATCAAGAACAACCCGTCGATTACCCCCGCACAAATCAATACCGGGCAGTACACCATCAACGTTTCTCGGTTCAAGGGGCTCGCGCGAATAGGCACCTTCGCTTTTGATTATCTCCCGCCGCTGTGTGACACAGCCCGCCGGCCACCCACCTGCAACACGATTGCACACGACATTGCCCTATAGCCCGTCATTTGGGCCATTATCAAATTCAATCTTCAAATCACGTTCGCACACCTTGGCCTTTCACCGATTGCAAGGCCGGATAGGCGTCCCCCGGCCCAATCACCCATTCTCGACGAGTACAAGATTACCGAGCAAGATTTACCTGAGCTCGTTAGGTTGGGCGGTTACTTTCGGCCTGGGATTCCCCAGATTAGTACCATATGCCCCTACTCGGCGCCATCATTGGTTCGATACCGAAACTTTATTAGCGAAACAATGACATCTTTTGTTCCGCGCGGAACCCGCTCCTAAGGTTGTGTGCCGGCGGCCAGCCAGCCGGCTCAGGACCTTTCACGTCTCGCAGCAACTTATCAGGCCATCCAAGTATCTTCGTCGGATCTTGGGCTGTGACTCAACTTCGCACTACTATGTATCCGTAGGCTCAGACGTCTTGGCGCTCTGCCATCTGATGTCTCGCATGTCTGTCAGTCACCGCACAGGGCCCGACGTCGGGGATGGACTCCGATCAGCAACCTGCCATCATACTGGTCCTGCATTGCATCAGCACCGCAGCAGCAATGCCAGCACATGCACCAGCAACTTTTCAGCTGTCTTTGATGGTTGGGCCAGTAAAGAGACAGGGCCCAGCGACGTCACTACACTAAGCCCGAGTGCTAGACGTTACCCCCGGCCTGTGTCATTTGTCCCCGGGCAGCCAACCATTCTGCCGGTTGTTTCCCCGTCTTTAATGCGTTCAAGCTCCCCGCAGTCGGTGTTGCCGGCAGCATGCCTAGGGGGAACAGTACCGGTGCAGGAAGAGCATGCAAGCTTACACACCACGAACCACCCTGAGAGCCAGGCTATATCAGTCTGCTATAGGTACGATAGCATCCAAGGCCCGAGGGGGCATTATTGAGTAAATAGGAGCCTTGGAGAGCACCATGGGGCCCAACGCCGACTGCTACGGGAAAGATCTTCGATGCTGTCCTTCTCACATGACGGCACAGAGCCCGGACAGCACCGAACGGCAACTTCTAGCCCCGGAACCACAATTATCGGGCGCGAGTCCTGGACTCTGTCCCATTTTGCGATATGGGACCCAAGACACATGCAGGACTCCCCACTAAGTCCTACACGTTGCAACGCTGTATTTGGCATTACACCGACCACCTTGTTGGATTGTCCAGCTGCTCCCAAACCGACGCTCCAAGAGAATGAACGACGTGTCTGACCCGGCCCCTTGAGATCGATGTGCTTTTGGGCAGCCCGGAATACTTCCCCGAACCCCTTGGCATGCAACGATAAACACGGCATGAGGATCGAGGACCGTCAATCGCCAACCAGTACCCTGCGAACAGCCAACGCCCTGCTTGAGAAGGAGGAGGTCCACGCACTATCCGCGTCCCTGTGACCTCTGCGCGAGATATTTACCTACCCTGCCTCGAAAGCCGTTGTGCCGGTTCATCCAGGGAAAAGGGCCGCCAAGACCTCAAGGATCCCCGATTATGTTTGACCAGCCCATCGCCGCCAGCCCTGCCCACCAATCCTAGCGTCGGTCTTCATGGGCCCCATATCGAACTTCGAGAAGGCTTCTAGCGTGCTGGTCTCTCCTGCGCCGGGCCCCTGCCGGCCGCGGCACCGCCCAAGACATGCAGGCCGTCACTTCCTCCTTCACTGGCCATTCCGCCAGCTCGCCAGCCCCCTTTCCCAATCGCTCACGCTCTCGTACCTTGATCTGCTTGCTGGCCAGGTAGGATGTGGCCGTTCCATGCATGACGACTTGCACGGGGAACCTCCGCCTGGCCATCCGGACCATTGGCAAGGCTCACAAGCGTCGAGGGGGACAACTGTAACTCTGATGAGGGATAAATGAGCATGCAAGCACCTGCACGACGAGGGCGCGCGGCAAGGCGTTCACGGTTCCGCCCTTGCTCATGCTTCACACTCTTGGTATGGATACAGCAAAAAAAGGCTCTCGTGAATTTGGGTCATCAGACTCGTCACTGGACGCGTCTCTTCGTCATACAAGCTATTGACACCCATCGCACCTCCCCTCATCCCGGCCGAGCTGAACCTCCTGCATCTCCTACACCTCGCGGAGCCCACCTCCAGCGTCTGACCGACAACCCAAACAGGCAAGCTTCGAGAACATTTTCTCCTCGATCGTTACCGATGCGAGGCGTAATCCCCGTGTTTGCACAACCCTGCGCAGTACACGCATAGCCTCGAGAACACCGTGTCGTTTGTTGAAGCTTGCATGCCCGCCCCGCCTCGGCCAACCAGAACCTGCTTGTATCTGTACATAAGCCGCCCCCAGTTGCGATGTCGCCTTGCGGAGAGGGCAAGCCTGCGTGCATTTGGTCTCAACGTGGGCGTTGCATGCTCCAGGATCATATCGGATTACTCAATTCGTAGCTCCTCTGTCGTCTCCTGTGACGAGCTGCGATTCACAGCCTGCTTGCGGTCGACGCTATCAATATGCGGCCCCAAGACTACTAGCCCTCCGTTCCTTGTTGTTGATGTCCATCGATGCCGCTGCCGCCGTTGAACCCTTCCTCCTGAGCCCGCCCGCCTTCAACCTCCGGACAGTTTGATAGGATCTGTCCAGCTCGTTCTCAACCGCGCAACGAATACGAAGCGCAGCGACGGCGGGCCATACGCTCCGCTCCCCCCTCGAGATCCAGTAGTCTAGTGTTTCCCTAGTAGGCGTCTCGAGTAGGCGCACAAAGTCGCCAGCAGTCACTTCTGGGACCAATGTCATGGACGCGCCTGGTACTTGTTCGTCGACGAGGAAGCGCCGGATACCTGCCGGAAGGAGGCGTAATGTATCGAGCTGGCGCAGCCGGTGTCTGAGCTCCAGCCCGACCATACGAGCTAGGAATGCTGTAATTGACGTCGTGCTGTTACGCGTCTCCATGAGTGATGGGCCATGCATGTCGCTCTGAAGGAACGGAATAAGGTAAGGTCGAGCCTGGCTGACGATGAAGTGGTTGACGTTGAACAGCTCGGCAATTCTCAAAAGGGGTGACTCGCGGTCCGAATAAGATACGTGAGTCCAGTGATGGAAGTCGATTGTGTTTGCGGGCGCCCATGGGACGATGTTGCCATGGGCATCTTTGCAGAGAACTGTGGTTTCCCGGTGACCGTAAAGTGTTGCAGTGGAAGCATTCGAAGCTACTGCGGCAGTCCAGATAAGCTTGTAGGTGTTAGTATGCTGCCGCTTCCTTTGAAGAACAAGAATAGTACTCACCACGTTCGGTGCCGTCAAGTAGTTAAGCAGCGTTGGAACGCCGCCTTGATCGGCGGTTGCAACAGTGATATTCAACACCCTTTTGCTTCGATTGTACGCTTCCTCAAAGGTCAGGTCACCCACATTGGCTCGCACGCAGTCCTCTAACACTTTTACGTCGAGGAAATAGCCTTCACGAGTGAATCGCTTCAGCCTCCGCAGAAGCGTATTCCATCTCGTTGCGTAGGACTGCTCCTTTTGCGGGCCCTTTTCAGACTTGGATTTCCCAGAAAAGGCAGACAGGTTGATGCCCTCTCCCTTGAGAACGTAAGGAAGCTCCTCTTCAGTGTGGATGGCCACCAATGCGGCAATGAGAGCCCCCGTTGCGGTTCCAGTGATGATCCGCGGCAGAAGACCTCGAAGAAACAGTGCTTTCACAACACCAAGATGGCACACTCCGAAAATGGCACCGCCCTGCAAGACGAGCGTGCTCCTACCGAAAGCCTGCCTGGTATCGTGGATAAAATCCAGCTTCATCTG
Source organism: Colletotrichum phormii (assembly GCF_030913505.1). Lineage (NCBI taxonomy): Eukaryota > Fungi > Ascomycota > Sordariomycetes > Glomerellales > Glomerellaceae > Colletotrichum > Colletotrichum phormii. The sequence continues at coordinate 1,636,902 of NW_026851452.1, forward strand.
GTTTGTTAGTCCGACAGGCGCTCCATGAGGGTCGGACCCAGGCGTCGTTGGCAGATGGGTGATGTCCTCGACCGCTTCAGCAATCTGCGTAATGTATTCCTCTATAAGATATTTGGTGCCGGCGAAGGATCGGTTGTAGAGCGTCGGGGCAGTGATGTTACCCAAGTTGCGGATCAGGCCGGAACGAAGGAGGTTGACCAGCTGGTTCAGGTTCCCATCTTCTCTTGCAGTGATGAGGGAGTTGAGGCGCTCGTTGATCAGACGGTAATCGTAGTACTTGGACGTTGGGTTATTCCTCCTGTTGCAGCATGAATGCCTTTTAGCATGTGCTTGTGAGACACTAACACGAGGTTGACGGGTTTTCCTCACCACAGGTCCAGTCCAAGCAGGTTATCTAGATGCAGGGCCGCCTCTTCCCAGTCTTCGAAGGCTTCGGCATGGCGGAGAAGTTCGAGCCATAGTTCGATGGGGGTCTTGCGTGTATACCAATCGCGGAATTTCTGTAGATGTGCGCATTCAAGGTTAGCCGCAGCACTTGGTAATCAAGCCAAGGGTACTTTTTGGTTGCGAACAAGTCCGAGTCCAAACGCCCCCGGGGAATTTGCAAGAAAAAGCACCATACGTACCCGTTGCCAGAATTGCGTCACATCTACGGCCACTTGCCAGAGCGCAACGACTACTCCCATGGTTGCGCGACGGCGACTGTGGTGGTGAAGACCATGGAGGATCCCAAGCTGGCGGGGGATATTGATGCTGATGAGGATAATGACGGGTAATATTGGGCGTTCATGGCAATTATGGCATTATGAGCGGGTGGAGTGAGGCGAGCGTCGTGTCTCTGATTAGGATGTTGCTTGCATTCCAGTTCCTAGGGAGAGGGCTGGACGGGCAAGACAGGTTTGGAAGATGCGTAGTAGATCAAGTAGAAGGATAGATATACAGAGATAACGATAGAGAAGGACGGTGGGTTTGCGATGTCAAACTAGGGTTTTGGGGTGAACTTTCGCTGATTCTGACGAGATCGATCGGGATCCAAGGAGAGAAGAGGGAGAAGAAGAGGCGCGCGTGCGGTCGAACGAACGAGCGGGCGAGCGGATGGTGGACGCTAAGATGGAGAGAGGGAGAGAGATGCGAGAGTAAGGTAGAAATCGTATCTTCGAACGGTCCTGCGGCTGCGGAAGAGGAGGGACGATGAGTTGACTCGAAGGCCGTGTGTTCTTTCTACGCCGGATTGGAGAAGGAAAGGTACTTGTTGACTCGACTCGAACCACCGTGCCGACGATGGGACAGACAGACAGCTGTGAGGTTTCCGTACGGATACGTAGGTAGGTCCCAGGTCCACGGGTGTCTGTGGTTTGGCTCGGCCCACGGCAATAAAAGGGCTACGGATATTAATATTACCTTTATGTCTGCGGCCTGCTGCACAGAGGAAGGACAAGGTAGCAGCGTCCGGATCTGCCGCCGATTTCCCACAGCAGCTTCCATTTGCAATGTTTCCCATGGATGCTGCCGGACGATCTGGGGCAGGCTGCAGCAGCTTTCTTCCCCTCCCTCCCCAGGATTACCCCCCTCCGCAGTGAGTGGTGTTGCTGCATTTGTCCAGTGTAACTGTAATGCCATGGTTCATGTTGACCACGAGACCCCAAGGGGCACCCCATACACCTGCGCTGCCGCTGCTTCCCGAGCTGCTGTAAAGTTGGGGGTGGGCGGGCAAGCTCCGTCAGCTCCTTGGCTGTGCCGCCCCAATGCCGCCCCATCCCTGGCGGAAAGCTTCGACATGTGACAATGGATAGCAATTTGGCAGTGCAAGGTAAGGTAATTAGCTCTGCTGTATCCAGGCTCCACGGCCCTTCACGTCATCTGTCATATTCGCATTTGTGGTGAGCTCCAAGAATTGTCTTCACGTCCGAGCAATGTTCTCATATCAGAGCAGGCTGCAGGCTGTAGAGTCCGCTACATCATTGCCACAATAAGTGATGTGCCACTTGCTCAGTTCCCAACAAAGTCAAATTACCTTAGCTACCAACGGTCCGGTCTGAGAGCCATGACAAAGAATTGGGTTAAACACTGCACGTGTCGTGCCGCTTATTCGCGCCAGTCTCAGTACGGCCAAGACTCGGAGGGCAATTGTCATGAAGCAACCCTCGTGGAGGCTTCAGGTTTATTCGAGATACCGAAACGCATTGAAAAAGGCTCATCTTCCGCATGCCAAGTCTTGATTAGCATGTAATAGTAATTGTCGCCGCCCTCGGCGCGCAGCTTGCACAGGTGAGAATGTCGTGCTATAGTACAAGTCCTGATCATCCCTGACCACTCTAAAGCTGCAATCAAGCACCTTTTGTCGTTGTCGATAACCTCACTCCGAATCGTCGTCGTCGACAACGTGACGACGTCTTCCTCTGCCACTTGTCCCCATGTTGTCATCATCATCTCCATCAGCATCCTCATCGTCCGAAACCCGTCGCTTTTTGGATCGTGGCGCCTCGTCGAGGAGCTCCTCGTCGTCATCGTCATGGTCGACCTCGCTCACTTCGTCGTCACTGGCCACAATGAAGTCATCTTCCATGTCGTACTCGTCTCCTCTGCGTGCGCCACTAGGCAGATCATCGTCAGAGTCATACTCGGGACGTCTTCTCTTTTGCTTCGGTGCGCCAGGCATGCCTCTCTTTCGCGAACCACCACCTCGTCGTCCACCCTCGAGGTCGCCAATCGAGAGGCCTCCACTGCGGCCGAACCCGCGGGTAGCATCCATGCGTGCAGTCTGCGTCTCCCGACGTCTTTGCATTTTCATGCGCTCTTTCTCCGCCTGCTCCGCTTGTCTCTTGCGCAGCTCGGGGTCTTGGATGGTGTTGATGATCATGTCCTTCTCCTGAGGCTTTTGCGATATCGATGCCATGCGCTCAGCAAGTGCAGCGAGCGCATCATCCGCCACTTCCTTTCCGGGCCGGACGATGAACTGATCAGTGACATGTCCAACGAACATGAGGAAGTTGCTGGTCAGCTCCGCCGCAGCGGCATAGTAGTGTCCATCCTGAAGCTCAGAGTATGGCTGGTCAGGTCCAGGAGCCAATGCCTTGGTAGAGACTTCAAAGTGCTCGTCTCCGACTGTCATAGTCACAGAGCCGTCGCTCCATCTGTGAATCATGGTGTTGCTCTGCAGCTTATTTCCCTGTCTTCGGACGCGGATGTCGGCCTTGGGTACGTCGGCCCTGGCATTCTCAATATCGTGTTCAGTAGGCTCGAAAGTCTCGGGATCGTAAATCGTTGGAATGATCTTCATGAACTTGGGAACGCGCAGAGATCGTAACTGGTCATTGTCAGCGCACGTTGGATGTATCAAACTTTCCATCGACTTACTCTCTGGTCTTTCGACTTGGGAATGCGATGACGTTGCATCTCAACGGCCTCGATGACCTTCGTCTCATAATCGGTCGGCAACGGGGCCTCGTCATCTCTACCGTAGCCATCACCTCCATCACGGTTCGATGCGTCGTCGCGTTCGCTGCCAGCGCGACTTCGGTCCTCCTGAAGATCGTCTGCTGGCGCGTCGCCGAAGAGGTCCTCCTCCTCATCCTCGGGAAGCTCGTTCAATTCTTCTTCGGAATCTGACATGTTGACGATTATTCGTGTTGCAGGCGATGCAAGGTATTTGATATTCAAAGGTTGGCGGCCAATTGAGCATGCGTGGTTGGCAGGTAGGTCGCCTAGCTTCTTTCCTCTTGCGCGGAAGAAGATGCAGAGTGAGGCTTGAAAGACCCCTGTCCAAATTCTGACCCACCTAGAGGGAGGCTGATGCACCGCCACATATGCTCGAAGCCACTTCGGACGTGTAAAACTGCCGAGCGGGGATTTCGGCACATGTCCCAGGTGTAGTGGATCTTGTTCAGGGGACTCGGTGGAGGAAGTTGGTAATATCTCCAAATCGTCTTGTTTCTCCTTATTATTGAGGAAATTACTTCGTACAGAGCACAAGTTGTGCAACTGCATCGTCACATCACCCCCCAACCTCTTGAGCGCCACACGAGGCTGAGAAACGTCGCCCTTCCTATGCCTCTAGCGTGAGCCCAATGGCGATGGAGCGAGACCATTCGGACCAAAATGCTGTGGGGATCAGGCCCGTGCACTCGCTTAATGTGACACTTCAAGTCTAGCGCTTCTTATGCCGCTACTCCTCGTGGATGCAGGAGCGAACGTAGTCTGAAGAAGCTCACCTTCAATCGCCCCTTTTCAGCTTAACCCTCTCTCCTTGCTCGATATCCGATCATTTTCGATTATCAAACGGACTGAACTCGAATCAGCAGAGCTGAAACTCGATAGTCCCAGCCTCTTAAGTCTTCCCAGGAGGTGCGCCGGTCGACCCAACTTTATAACCCCCTCCGATTCCCCCTCACCGCGGTACCTCCTCCTACCATGTCGAACCTCTTTTCAGGAATGTGAGTTTGCCTTTTATTGTCTGTTCTGTTGCTTTTCCATTTTGCGAATTGCTTCTTCTTCTTATTCCTTACCCCCACTGTTCACTGCATGATGGAAAGACCGAGAACCTAGCGGGCGATCTACGGTGGCTGCACAGCAGACAGCTGTGAAGTTTGGTTCCTCGGCTAGTGCCGCGGCAGCCCGTACTTTGGTACATGCAACACGGGCCGGCCACCACCCGCCGAGACATGGGGTGCATTATCACACATGAAGGCATTTCCAAAACATCCGATATGAAGAGGCGAACCAGTCCTGGGGATTCGAGCAGCATGGTTGGGCAACTTATGAGGGCTACTTGTCCTTTTGATGATGAGGGGCTGTCGGATTACCTACCTCGGTTGTGTTTGACGTCGCTGCCATGGCCAAATGTCAGGCTTGGAATCATCCTTCTCGGAAACATGTGAGGCATCAGCGGGGACTGGATGATAAGGTGGCCTTTGGCTACAGCATCACCCTTTGCCAGATTTTCAGCTCAGCTGCAAAATGCATCTTCAACTTCGAAAGGAAAAGAGAGACAGGTGGCAACAAGAACCCAGCAACATTCGAAATCGTCGACATTAGGACAGTCAACACAGCACGCATGCAATGGGCAACAACGAGTTCAAAGCCATAAAACCACGCCAAAGACTGGACGACCATGATTTGCCGACTTTGATGCTGTGCTGAAGCCATCAGCACGACAGCCAAGTGAGCTGAGCTGGAAGCTTATCGCCATCCCCATGTTTTGTTCAAGGGAGTCCTGAAAGGATCTCAATAAGGAAGAGAATCGATTACTATCGGGAGCAGGACGGAAGTCTTGCGCTTCTTCATCGCCTCTACGACAAAGAAATCACCGCAAGATACATCATGATCCTTCACTACTCCACAGCCCCGGACCATCGTCTTTCTTGGACCGTGTCTCACACACATGTCCAGCCTGATGCCTACCTTATATGATCATCTCCATCGACAACAGGCCCTCGAGCAGGATATGATTATTGCCATCCAAGCGGGGCAATATGAGCCTACTTCCTAGGAGCCACGACACTTCCAAGCCAAAAAAAAAAAAAAAAACTGGATTCTTTTCCTTCCAAACAAGCTCATCAAACACGAACTCTCGCCAAACAAAACACCCCCGAAACATACTCTCAGAACCCCAGTTGTGCCTTGTGGCCTAGTCGACACAGGTCTCAGACAGACATCCCTTCCATTACCAGAAGAAGCCCTTGGAAGTCCCAGATGCTGTGTCTCACTCAGCTCGAAACAACATGGCTGGTGCAAACCCTTATGGCCTGGTTCCCTCGGGTACCTGGTCTAGTGGTTGGCTTCATCATGATGTTGGACCTTGTTATGTTCTTTATGGTGCTCATCGCGGTCGTGAGATACCATCGGCTAATCAGACTACGATAAATAGCAACGCCCGCTTCCGGGGCCAAGCCGCCAAACCGCCAGGCTCGAACAAATCTCCTACGTCCTCAACCGCCGGTCAGCCTACGTCACCGACCGTTTCTCAGGGAAGCCAGTCATCTACCAACTTGGCTCCTAAAGTTCCGCCTCTGCCCAACTCGCCTTCTCTCGCCCACTCTATTGGCATGGACGATCAGGGTGGCTTGTCCGACGGCGACGGCCTTCTCGGCTCCTACCATCTGCCACGCCCTATGCCCATCTGGCTGAACTCCAACTATGGCAAGCACATTGTCAAGGGCAACTTCATGACTCTGAGCGCGAGACCCAAGACGGTCGAACAGGGCGAGTGGATCGCGCATCAAGGTACGTAGTAACTCTTACTCCTGAATCTCTGGTTGCTAACTCTTCGCAGTGGTCGAGCACTACCGTAACCTCTGGAACTTCGTGCGTGTTCTCCACGAGAAGGAGGAAGATGGCTCGACGATCTGCAACGGCACTACATGCCCCAGAATGTCCGCCGGAGCGTAAGTTTTGCTGGCCTTTTCATCCTTCACGATCTGACATCCTCGCAGGAACCACTCATTCACTTGGCTTAACAACCGCCGGGAGCCTGTCGAGCTTCCTGCCGCCGAATACATGACTCTTATGCAGAGATGGATCTCAGGCAAGATTGACGACACCAACATCTTCCCGACCGACCCCTCAGGCGTCTCGTATGCGCACAACGCAAACATTACCACCACGCCCCTCTCACAGCTCACAAACCCTGGTGAGCCCGACTGGATCGGCAAGCGATCAGGTTTCCCGCAGAACTTTATCGACGTCTGCCAAACCATCTTCCGACAGATGTTCCGCGTCTACTCCCACCTCTACTGGGCTCACTTCACCGAGCCCTTCTACCACCTCAACCTCGAGAAGTCCCTCAACAGTTGCTTCAGCCACTTCATCCTGACCGCCACGGCTCTCGACATGCTCAAGCCTCATGAGCTCGAGCCCATGCAGCCGCTGATCGACCTTTGGGCCGCCAACGGCACCTTCCCACCCGAGTCCAAGGCTTACGAGTATGCCAACCTCCGCGCTGGCGAGCGCCTGATGCAACTCGCCGGCGTTTGATTAGACTTCTTATGCAGACGAGTCGGGCACGGCAGTCAGGGGCATCGAACCTGAACAGATGATGGCCGCTCTTGTGCCTTTCAGCCCTTCCGAGTTCTGGAAAGCCTGAGTTTCCTGAAACTTTTTGGACTCATCTGATAGGGAAATATCTGACACTCTTGCCATCGGAACCTTGGCTCGTCAGACTGGAAAAAAGAAGCAAATGGGGCCCCAGAGCCAAACACAACAACAAGAGGGAAACGCTTTTTTTTCACACACGCACGCACGCATTGCATTTGCAGCAGTCCCGGGAGAAAAGAGAAAGAAACGGGCTGTATGTTGGAGTTTTCGGATTTGCTATGAAGGCCAGGCAAGGTCTTGAGACACACCCGTAAGAGAGACGACCAAATCGTCTCGCATGGGAACGGCCATGGGGAGGGAAGAGGAATTATTGGTAGACGACGATTCCATAAACAAATCACAGTTGACTTGACAGAACGATGATTTCCTGCTTGATTCATTGAGTGTGACTGACCGAGTGATGCTCGGATGGCCACCTCTCTGATCATCGATTCGACCTCTCGCGAAACACCTAGACGTCCCGGAGAGTCCTGGAATGAGACGGTGGGCTGATAGTAGCTTTGTTTAGCTGTGATGAAGACTTGCCTACAGATCGCTTATTCATATCACAACGTTTGACTCCTCGAGCCTACGTGTAATGACAAATCTGTCTTCAACTCTCTGGAACTCTCACGTTCGAAAGAAAACACATAAAAAATGCTACAGACCACTTCAAAGTCTCTATCAATATCGTCTCATGCATCATTGAGATCTATTTTACGCCAGACGAAGAGGCTCCAAGCTCGTCTATCAGACCTTGACATAGATACAACGGATTGTATGTGAGAATTTCGCAACTAGAGTTTACCTGCTCGCCCTGGACGCCTACTCCCCGAACCCAAATAGCAGGACGGTTTATTCGAGCTTTCATCCAGAGACCGCCGGGATGTCGGTAGATCTAGATCACCTGAAGTTCCCCAATTCTGGAAATCATCGAGGCGGCTTATGTTGGGGTTGCCCGCAGGATCCTAACGGACTGGTTTCTCTTTCATCTCTAGGATATCCTCATCTAAAGGGCCGAGGGCTGAAACTGCTGATATCCTTGATTCCAATTGAATGCTAGACTGCTAATTGGAGACACGGCGGCAAGGTTGGTCTGTTCAGTCCGGTCTTCCAGAAGGCTGAACAATCCATCTCCGAATACTCAATGGCTCATAGTTAGAGGCTTCCCGAAAAATAAGAGCAGAAAAGACTCAATGGCAATGTCGAAGAAGCGTAGAGAGTCAGAGCTGTGAACTCTCTGGCTTACGGGTCCTGCTGCAACCCGAAATATCTCAACCTTACTGAAACTTACATAGAATCCTGCTTTTTCCCTATCAGTCAAGTCCTTCATGGCGCTCGTCCCGTGAGACGGTCAGACATTGTCAACTGCAAAATGGACCATGCGAAAGTACCGGACATGACGGGAACCTAGAATTCAACATCAGACGACGAAAACGTTTTCACGACGGTGATCCGGGTTTCCTCATATTTACCCATATGGAGGCTTGGCTACTCATGACTGAGAAGCGTTCGGTGGAGTTTATCTCTTCCCTCACTGTATTAACGCCCTGCAAAGGACGTGTTGAAACCTATCCAGATGCCAAAGCTGTCATCAAATTCAAAATGATCGTCAGATCTAAGACGGGTCTGGGCCGAACCTCTCACCAAGACTGCCACCCGTATACCTAGCTTGAAGACTTTGTGTGTTTCATGTAATATTCTGTCCTAGACTTCCGAACGGCAGGCCTTGCTCTTGAAGGTATGAATGTCCGGGGCTCGCTCGACTTGAAGTTTGCATCATCACATGGGAGATTCCAGGAGATAATTCACCCGTTAGAAAATGCCATCCACCTTTGGACATGGGCTGAGTAAAGACAAGAGGCGATCCTGGCGTCTACTTCCCCAAGTTAATCCTGCCACATCTACGGAGAGTCGACCACGAATAGCCCAACTTGCACAAACTTCCGCTTACTGAGAGCATACCCAAAGGCTAAACCACACCCTCATCTCGGTTCCGGATCCCGCCAGATCGACGTCTTCGTCAAAACCTTGTCCCATGGTCACTTCATAGACTTCGAGTGATGGATGAAGTCTGAAGTTCGGACGACATATATATAGAGCTCCGGGACGTCTGATGTCCCCCGCACACAGACGACACGCTTACACTGACAGAGTTCCGTCAGACCCAGACATCCGAGGACACAAAACTCACGAGAACGAATAAGCTAAACCCGGGTTTGGTTTTAGGATGGCTTTGACATTGTCTGTTCATTCATCGGCAGAGGGGGTGTTTTGAATATTGGGAGCAGAGGAATACCGCAACAACACCCATTTGAAGCGATGACTCATTTCCAGATTCCTTATATTCTATGAGCAACCATGCCTTTCTATAGCTGAGGGAAACATATATTATTCTTCACAGTCAAATTTACCATCAATCTCACTGTCTCTATCTTGGAGAGACCAACAACGTAGTCCTCCCGTATCTACGGAATCAAGAAGTTGTTATACACACTCGAGTGATTCCTCAACAAGCTCCCCCATGATATAACCTGACACAATAATACTAAACCTCGCCATGTGCCTAAACCCCTTCCTTCCCCCAGAAACTCCAAGCAGAAAGCCTAGACTTCCGATTTAAAAATAAGTACACGGCACCTCACTCATCACGAAACAGCCGGGAAAGCAGCCAAACCTGAACGCACAGAGCTTCCGGCGCGCCGACCCGATGCTGGCACTTGCCCCTGTGCTTCGAACCTTCTCCCGCTTCTTCTAGTTCACGTCAGGAAAGCGTGTTCCATGAACTGACGCGATTTCGTCATTTGTTTAGGTCAGTCCGGGTACTAGCTTCCTCTGTGATATTATTACACACCCATCATCAGTGGCCGCCATTTGGAATCATTGCAATTTTTTGTTATTCACATCCTGCGGCACTGATACCGCAAGTGCCAATGCTAGTCTAGATGTGAGAGTAAACAACGATACATTCTCAAAACTGCTCGACTGCCTTCTCATAAGTTCGAAAGAGTCATCGTAGACAGCTCAGCGATAGTATCCGCATCCACGTAGCCACGGCCTGTCACCGCCGCCGCCAAGCACCGAACACTTCCGTTATCCCTTTAATTTTAGCAAATCCCCATCGAGCGCCTCACCCGGGAACCCGAGAGAGGGTAGAGAGGCAGGAGGGAGAAAGGTACAAATCGTAGCCCGTGACGTCCCAAGAGTCTCAGTCGTATGACTGAACTAGTGGAGAACTTATCCCGTGTCTCTGCAGCTTGCGTACTTTGTATAGTTATTAACAGTGAATCCAATGGGAACAACAGTCCGGAAACCTTGTTACCCGCGGCGTGCGGCGGCGCAAGCTTGCGTGTATGCAACAGGCATCCCATAGCTCCGTTTCAGAATATCCGTCAAACGTACAGATGAGTGGCTACCCCCCTCCCCCCCAAAGAGCCAGCGAAACTCCTCCTCCAAGTAATTACAACAAATTCTGTTTTTAAACCTGAACGTCCAAAACCCCCCGGGGGCGGTACAAGCAAGAGGTCCGAATCCGGATATGCAGGAAGCGCAGAGGAGCGTGAAAGGGGAACGCTTCACCGCCAACCTGGGATGGAGGCGTCTGCCAGGCACGACTGGACGAAAAGAAAAGTGGGACGAAAGAAGCAACCATGCCCAACCTTTCGGGCAGGGAGCGATGAGTCAACATCTCGAACATCTCGCAGAACCAACAGCCAGCTTTCGGGGCTGGGGAGAGGAGGAAGGCGATGGAAGTGGCTGGGTTAAGTCAACCGAGTCGAGAGTTTGTTCCAACTCTACGACAGTCTACCGGGTTGGCTCTTTGTCGCTCATCCGGACACGAACCCTAAGACCAGATCCCAGTTCCCTGTATCGCACATAAACAAGTAGACCAGTACGCAAGGTTGGGGGAGCCTTGGGTTTTGCTTAGTGATGACAATAGGCACAAAAGTCTTGGACGGCGTTCTTGCGACCGACTCTGCAACGGACATACGGAGAGTCCTGACGATCGTATAACTGAAGGAGGGTCCGAGGTGTCAAGTGAACGGTTCAGCCTGTCGCAGCACAGGATCTTGATCGCTTGGATCCGTTTGGGGGCCACTTCGATAACGCATGCGCTGCGGGTTTCTGCGATGCGCCATAAACTTTCCGCTTGCGTGTGGAGGTTTAGTTGAGAAGTGACAAAGTGAGGTGGTTGAAAGGAGTGCGATAGGCATTCCTACTGCGGGACCCTTTCTTCAGGAACATCGCGACAACTGATAGGATGACCTTTCCGACTGCGTTTGACGCCCAGAGCGCAGAGTTTTCATTTCCAAAGAGTCATTGCTCTGGAGACGAAGTTTTTTGCTTCTGAAGATTTCCATATACAAAGCGGGATGATAGCCGTACGTGGGATGGTGGCCTGCACGGCCTCTGTTCACCGCCATGGAGGCGTCCCGAATTTGTGGACGGGGAGAGATTCCGGCAGCTCATTCGAATCCACCAGTCTCAGTCACTTGTTTGCAACACGGCGGGAACCCTGGGCGTGTGCATGAATGGGAATCTGGAACCGAATGATCCAAGCTCCGGAGGTTGGAAAGCCAGGATACAGCTCTATTGAAGCTTCTGGTATAGGGCGGTACCGTGCGCATCGACTCTGGTGATTCTTTTTTTTCTTCTGGTGCAGGACAAAAGGAGCAACGAGGATGAAAGACAGTCGACGGCCCAGGACTCTGGAATGACGTCGGAAGAGTGAAACGGAAGCTGTGGATCGCGGCATCGCTTCATGGCACGCGACGGGGGTCGGATCCATCGCTTAATACTCATCTCCGACTTTGAAGCTGGAAGGGCAAGGGAGAAACTCTGACGGTAGCTCCGGAGTGGATCCCGGGTATGAGAAGCTTAAGCTGCCGGTTGGAGCTCACCGACAAAAAATAAAGCTGGTGGCAGAGACCGTGAGACGGGATTGTCTATGACTCAAATTGAAGAAATTTCACGAGAAGGGCAGCCAGTCGTTCCATACTCTTCGATCATCGAAGGGGACGCGTATGTTTTTGGTCACTGATTTGCTAGTCCGCGACACTGGCCGCTATGTTGAACTGGGAACCCTTTGCTCTCAATGCGAAGTGAGACCGGGGATCCTCACCGGGATGCTAATTCGGAGAGAGGCAGTCTTGGATCTAAGCCAGAAATTCAGGGAACAGGGGTGCTCTGAAGGGTAGATGCCCCGCTGGGGTCAGCCCTGTCAGGAAACCGTCCCAAGAGTGGCTGTATGAGATATTGCTTTTCGTCAGCAGCCATAGACCTGGTACAAAATTGAATCAAGTTTCTCGGTAAAAAGTTCCTAGTATCAGTGAACATTGGCTGCGGTCGAACTTTGCGGGATGTTTGCTGAAAAGCTTCACTTGTAAGCCACAATCGCAAGACGAAGCCTCGCCCAGTTGCTTGGGTAAAGGGCAGAAGGGCATGGAAATGACCGCGCTTGCCGATATACGACTCCCTTGCCTGCCGAAGCATCCTTTTGGGATCCCAAACAAAGGGATACGATGGAAGAGGCTCTTCTGAGTTCCAGGGTAATAGAGGAGCAAGTGATCTCGATCCGATAGGCTGGGTCGGGCAACAACATATGTTTGGGTACGATTCCGATGTCAGCCGCGCCGGGTTCCAAGAATAAGAACTTGGCAGGAGAGAAGGGCGAGGCGGTGGGCATTCTGGGAAATGAAGGGCCGTGGTCGTGGCCGGGGAACAACACGACGAAGTGTGTCTCTTGTTCATGCAAGGCGCATGAGAAGTACGATGAGGCAACGCGATCATTGTTGAAGAGACAGGGGAGCTTTCCGTGTGGACAATCCGAGTCGAAAGTGACAGGCGCGATGCGGGCGTTGGGCGTATTGGGATGAGATGCCGTCGAAGAGAGGTGCGTCGCACACCGTACGCAGCGTATCCAATGGCGGTTTTGGCGGTCTGAAAGCTGTAAGTCGTATACATGGAGTCGTTCAGACGATGAAGGGGTCATCGGCCAAAGTTGGCCAGGTCTAGGCCATAGGTTGGGCTCCGTCGTCAGGAACGCGTGAGAGGCAACGAGGGGAGACGGCGTATGAGAAGTCGACGCTCGGCTCCAGCTCCCATGGCCGCTGACCTCGGCGTGGGCTTGGGTTGACTAGAGTCGAGGTACCTCAGGCACAGGCGGAGGTATGGTCAGGTATCCGCGGCTGTGTGTGGGTGATGTTCTCATCGAGTGGTTTCTCTCCAAGTGGGAGAGCCGAGCTGACCTGACAATACTGCATAGGGGACCGATTTGGTCAAGGGCTGTTCGACAGTCAACCTTTTGGTTGGTGAGGTGTATCCGTACTCCGTACTAGACTTGGGATTCACAGCAATCGAGACTGGTCACTGAACAGTAAGGTGGATGTCGCAAGTTTCGTTCGCGTCTTGGTAGCAGAATTCGTTCGCCTCACTTGGACGATTGGTTCATGACGGGGACGGCGTCGGTCCATTAACGGGTCATCTAAGTATCATCTCCACTTTTCAAACGGCGCCATCGCGTTTCCCATTGTCGCCAGGTGCCCACCCGACCTTTTCCCACCTTCCATTCTGTCCAGGCGGTGCCAGGTTCCTTCCTTCCGGCTTTCGCGGTGGCCGAGTTTTTCCAGAAGGTGAGGAGACGACGACGACGACGACGAGGGATCCACCTGCCGGGTTGGTGTGAGAAACGCAGCTACGGAGCAATACCTTAGCTCAGCCGATCCAGGTATACCGCATCCGTACATTAGGTAAGGTCGGTAGAGTACGGAGTACCTTACTGTAGGTAGGTTGGAAGAGGAAAGAGAGCAAGCACCCCTCCGTCCGCTACACCACACAGATACAATGCGAGGATGTGGGAGTGCAGCATCTCGCCTTTGCAGATTCACCAGATTGTGGTCCCCCGGGGTCCATCGGTGGAGTCGCGCATGATTCACGTCGCCGATGCATCTCCGTGACGTCGCGACTCCTGGAGCACCTCGCTGGTCTTGATCCGGTCGTCTGGCGCGCTTCAGGACGCGAAACGCGTTTGATGAAGCACTGGCGGGGGACGGTAGCAAACACACTCACAATGGCCTCGTCTACTCCAGACCACTTCCTCTGGTACACCTCACAAGCGAGTAGAGGCGAAGACGTATCTCATGGACGCATGTTCCTCCAATATGGTAGAGCGGGCCTCGAGGTACCTTCCTTTCCCTCTTGCTTGCCTACTCGTTCCATTCATACCTGCTCTGGGCACGAGGGCCGAAACAAGCACCGTGGCACACCGACAAAGCAGAGTGAGGGTCTTCAAGTTGGTGATGGGCCGCTGTGTATGCGGCCATGAAGCACAGTGGAGCTGGGGGCTCACGCGTCTCTTCAGGCTGAGTGGCTGGCCGGTGTTGGATGTTGTTGCTTGGGCATCACCGGCGGCGTTGGAGACGGTTCCCGGATGTTGTTTTCCCAGCCACCGACTTTTTGATCCCCTGCTCCTTTGTTCTGGTCGTGTCTGTTGCGGCGTTGCCCCTCTATCCGTATGCCTCTTTTTGGTTTCTCCCGATGTCAGAATTGACTTTGGTCTGTCGGTCGATGCGTCCGAAATATAGGCGATGGGTGGCTTTCCGTATTCCAGGGATGTGGCTGAGAATTCGTCTGAGGGTACGAGCATAATCCTGACTTCACAAGAGACGAGGTTGGCCAATTGCGCATTGTATCTCGCGGGACCGGGAGAACAAAACGGGACATTCTAGTGAGACTAGGAAGTTAATTAGGAGCAAGAGAAAAAGAATCCATTCCACGGCATTTCGGCCAAGGATGGCAGAGGGATCGATCGGATCGGAGGGGGCATTGTCTTCCTGCCGGATCTCTCATGTCATTTTTTTCTTGGTGGTTGAGGCTTGAGCAGGTGAGTCGCGACCCGGACCAGATGATCTGGGGAATATTGGACGATACGACTCTGAATGGGGACTCGTCATGCTCTATCTCTGAGCCCAAATGTACTGATATCGTCGCCAATATTAGATTAGGTCAGATTCCCTGGCCTAGTGTGGCTGCTTTCGATTGTGCTTCGCCTTGTCATGGTTTGCCTCGTTATCTGATTTGGCTGCAATGACACTGGAATGACTGCACTACTGGAGAGAGCTGAGCATGACAGTTGATAGCATCATCTCCATGGGATCTGATACGGGACGGGAAGGTTTCCATCTCCATCCAGGCTTACTAGGAAGGTTCGAGTGAATCCCCCGTGTACCGCCTTTGCCTCGTAGCCAGTGTCCAGACCCGTGTGATCACCCCACTGAGAGCCGAGCAATAGGAAGCCGGAGACGAGAAACAGTGGCTTGCTAGTGGATGCAGGAGGGCTGCAACGGGCTTCATAGGTCACGTCTCGGGGGGGGGGAGACTGAAGTTGGGGGTTATTCTTGGGCCCTTTGGGTATCAATAACATGAGAGTGAGTGAGCCTATCGCGCAAGAGGCGGCGGCCGTCGATGCCCAACCTGTTGGAGCTGCCCTCTCCGCGAGTCCGCTCTCGTCCAGTCTGGTCCAGTGGATGCGGGAGGCAAGGAGCGAGAACCGCCAGGGCCGTCATGTTATTCGCAAGGGTCCTTTTGGGTGTACCGTGTGCTCACCACTCAAAGGGCTCACCTCACCTCTTGACTTTGTATCTTTCCTTCCGTTTTTGGTCATCACCATGGCTTCGCCCATCAAGGTACGAAGGTACGTCATCCTTGGCCGTTTTACTATTTGTTAGAGCGTCAAGTGAGGTAGAAACTAGAAACTATTACCTTGGGAAGACGTGGAAGAGTCCACTTACCTCCCCACGTTGACCGTTTCCCCTCAACGACATCTCGGGCACATAACGGTGTCCCTCCCGTCCCCCCGTCTAACGGCCATCATGTTCCGTTTCGTTCCGTTTACGGTTCAGTTATCCGTCCACTGCCGTCCTACGCCACCTTCCCTGCTTCCTTCGGTGCTTCCTCAGCCACTGATGCCGAACGGACAATAGCCCGAGCTGCAAGCCCAACCCCCACCGTCTGTGAACCGTGACCGCCATTCCATTTTTGCTCATCAAGTTTCCCTTCCTTGAGTCCCCTCCCGTCTATCTACTTCTTCTTTAGAAAATTTAAATTCTTTTTTTTTTTCTGCCCTCTATTGGGCGGTTCCGGCTTGCGGCCGAGCCGTAACCCCATCCACCGGGCCTCTCATTGTCGTCTCCTCCTACCTTGACAGACCCGCCCGCCGCTCGCCTGTCTTCCGGCAAGATCCCCGTCCACCCAGACCCGGCGTATCGAGGTCATGACCCAAAAGGCCCAGAACTCTGAATCTCTTGTCGTCCTGCTCACCTCTGACCTCATTCGCCAGCCGGGACGCTGTCGTCCCCAGCGGTCCTACACTGACAGACGCATGCCCGGCCACACTTCCCAAGCTGCTGCTGCCCCCCCCAGTCAGTGAGCCACTGGGCCGAGAGAGCGCACAGAGAATCCAGTCGGAGCGCATCGGCTGGACGTGGGGTTGGGTTTCGCTTTGGCTCTGCGCAGTCGTCCACCTTTCGACTTGTTCCTTTCTCTATTCTGTATCCGTACCTCGCCTTTTTGGTCCGCCCTGGCGCGCGCGCCGCGTTCCTATCAACCCCCAGAGACTTTTTTCGCAACTCGCAAGCCCCAAGTCTGTTTCTAAACCAGTCCTCTCGGCCTCCAGGTACATTGCCCCTAGTTTAGTACGCCGAACAGTACCTTAGCCCGTCTAGCTCGCCTTCTCTTGGGTACCAAGAAAACAAGACACGATGGCAACCAAGTCTATCAAGTTGACTTGATAGAGTCCGTGAGGAGAGTTCGAGGCGGTCTAAAGCCAAACGGAACCCCTGCTCAATGCTCCTTTACTCTGCCCGCGCCCCTTGTCTCGTCCGTGTCTTGTTCCAAGGAAGTATTCTACGGCGCCGTGTGTCCGTCGCATTGTCTGCCCTTCTGCCTGCCGTTCTCAAGCTCTCGGTTTCGCCAGATTTGGATCAAATCATCGCCACAAGACATTGTGAAGAGACACTTGTTTCACTTTGAACTATCTTCGACAAGCCATAGCGAGGGCAGACTGCGTAGTGAATTACAAGTTGAAAATCGTGTAGCAGGTGCTCACCGTTAAGCCCCGAAGGTACCTTGGCTAAGGGAAACAGGGACAAGAGGACTTATCTCCCCTTGGTATCATGATCTCTCTCTCTCTTCTCCCATGGGCTCACTCTCTATCTTGCTCGTCCTATACTCGCCGAAGAGCATGGCCGCTCCCACTCGCCAGAAACTTGTCTGGCGCTCTCTTGCCGACTGGGCCCGTTTATCACACACCCACCCGGTCCATCTCCTCGGCCACCCTCCACAAACGAGTGACCACACACCCACCAACGCGCATCGCATCCCACCCGTAACGGGCTGCTCTTTCCCAGTGTCCAAGGTATCCGTAGACTCTAAGGTACCCTCCAGAGTATGAGTGCTTCCTTCCTCTGCCTCTCTACGCAGGAAGGTAGCTCCACTCAGCTCTCCGTCTCGTCCCCCTCCTCTGTTTTCTCGCGCGCCGTCCGTACCGTACCGTACCGTACCGTAGTCACCACCCTCCTCCGTAAGCTCTCATAGTCTATCCGTACGGATGCTCTTTCTGTCAGTCTGCCAGTCTGGATTTCCGATTCCCTCCCGTCCGGTCTCTGGTTCTTTCCCCACTGCTCTTCTAACCCTGGACTGGGATCTGGACCCGGGCCAGCCTGACCTTCCACACTACCCGCGACCTTACATTGCCTTACTGCGACTCTCCACCCCGTTCCCATGTCCACCGTATTCTTCTCGAAGCCAAGCAAAGTACCTCACCCCCGGCCACCGTTTCTAACCAGGTACCTCATCTCGGGACTCGCGCAGAAGTGCCGCCTTTGCTGTTGAAAATACAAAACCTTCCCTCTTCCTCCTCCAGCTCTACCTTGTCCGCCCACCAAGAAGACGAGATCACACACCACACACCACACACCACACTCACACATACAGACACCATCCACGCTCGCTCGCCCATCCAGCGTCAACCGTACATACGTACATACATATACATACTTTCGGCACCCCATCCTCTGGACGGTTTCCCTATCGTTGCAACACACATTTGTTTATTATTGTCCCATCATCCTCTCTTCCACATTTCGTCTCACCCTCGACGCAACCCATCTACGCCGCTTCATCAACTCACGCACATATTCAAGGCTTTTCCCCCGCCCTGTGTGTCTGACCGAACCAACGAGTCTATACCTCGCCACAAGATCTGGAGTGCATCGCAGCACCGTACCACTCGAGAAAGAAAGAAAAAAAACCGATCTCCCAAAGCCTGTGAGTGTGTTTCCCCCCTTCCGAGCCGTTGTTCTACCCTCGTCCTGCACGCACTGCCCTTTAAAACTTTCCGACCACCCTCCGCCCGCACATCCTCTCATCCCATCCCCACCAACCTCTCTTATCACTCATCCGCTCGACCACCTCCGCCCTCTGCTTTTTCCCTTACTTTCTTGCCCTCAACTCAACCCGCGCACGTCTTGCTTGGCCCTCTGAACGAGTATCGCACAAAAAGCTCGCTTCTCGCCTCTGACTGCAAGTTCCCGCTGCGCATTACATGCATCTTCGCCGCTCTATACACAGCATATTAAGCGCACGCTCCGTACCCTCTTCTGCAATTCTCAGAGTGCGCGGCACAGCACCCGTCTCCACATCTCACTCGCACCCAAAAATAAACCCTGGGCCACCAACCATCCTCACCGCTGCCCTCGACTAACACGCCCTCGCAAGATTAGAAAAATAGGCACCATTGCCATCACAGCACAACATCGCAGTCTACACTCGACTGCTGATTTCACATAACCAGAAATGGTCTCAACGTACCAGATGCCGTCCTACTACAGACCGACACCTTTGACTGTAGACACAACACAAGCGCAAAAGTACTACGAAGAGGAGGACCACAGCATCCTCGACGAACCCATCTTGGATCACAGCGCACTCGACTCGGGCCTGGAAATGTCGCCTCCCATGGTTGATAGCAGAAGAGATTCCTTCGCCGTTGGCGGCTCTCTCTTCTCGCCAAAGACGGAGGATTGGCAATCGGTCGATATGCAATCCGTACCATCCAACAACCCCTTCATCGAGCAGCAGCACAACAACAACCCCTTCATGCGCCTGGATCATGCCCAACCCTCTCCTTTCGGCCCCCAAGGCAACGCCTGGTCCCTGAGCAATACCTCTGGCTCTTGCACTCCCCTCCAACAGTTCGACGGCATGCCGGCTGAGTACGACAATGGCGCTCCCATGTTCCAAAGACCCATCCCGGGTCAGACGCCTTTCACCAACCCTACCGGTCAAATCAACATGTTTGCGCCCATGGGATCAGGCAACCAGTCCATCCCAACCTCACCGCAAAAAGGATGGATCGGTCAGGCGGAATCCATGGCCAAGAAGATGCGCCCCGGGAGCCCCACCATTCGCTCACACAACGACATGAGAAGGGGAGATGGCATTCGCAAGAAGAACGCCCGCTTCGATATTCCGGCCGAGCGCAATCTCAGCAACATCGATCACCTCATCGCTCAGTCCACTGATGAGCAAGAGATCAAGGAGCTTAAGCAGCAAAAGCGACTGCTGAGGAATCGTCAGGCAGCGTATGTGTACACCCACTTCCCTTGGATTCCATCTACTGACAGTGCAACAGTCTTGACTCTCGCCAGAGAAAGAAGCAACACACCGAACGCCTTGAGGATGAGAAGAAGCAATTCAGCGCTGTGCTCACCGACATGGAGGAAGAGATGGCCGACATGAGGAAACAGATGGAGCAGCTGTTGAGAGAGAAGCAGTTCAACCAGGAGTACATTGAGTCACTCACCATGGAGAAGGAAGAGATGATCCGCTCCCACACGATCGAAACGGGCGAACTCCGGAAGAAGGTCAGCGTCCTCACCGACCACGTTCAGCGTCTCGAGAGCGCCGCCATGACTGCCCCTGCCAACAACAACTATGTTTCCAGCTACGACGACATGGACGGCATGACCATGCCAGGCAGCTGGGACAACGTCAACTTCCTCGGCGAGTACCCCATGGAGCAGGAAGTCAAGCAGGAGCTCCAGGTGGTTTCGGCCAAGAAGGCCGATGTTTCCTTCCCCGTTGACTCCGAGAAGTCTTCCTCCCAGGGCGGCATACTCTTCATGCTCTTCCTCGTCGGCGCCTTTGTGCTGTCCAGCCGCTCTACCCCCGCCATTCCCCGAGTCTCCGAGGACGTCCGCGCCGAAGCTGCCACACTTCTCGAGAACGTTTTCAAGGACGCCGGTGTGAACGGGGCATCCAACACGATGAACGCTCTCGCTCCTCAGCCTTCTGGCGGTTCATGGGTTGACAACTCTGCCATGCCTATGGGTGATACCTCCATGGGCGGCGTCGCGCCTTCGATGCTCGGCCAGCTTGGCGACTCACTCACTCAACCTACCGATGAACAATCCAATGAGCAACTCTTTGGACTTTCGGCTGCTCAGTACAACGGCGTCAGCTCCCAGGATTTCCTCAACAACTCCCCCGAGCGCACCACCAGCCAAGGACGCAAGAACCTGGCTGATGCCCTCTCAGCGATGCGGAACAACAAGCAATCCGCAGCCGACGTCTACACTAGATCACTACTTTGGGATCAGATCCCCAGCGAAGTTGTCAGAAACTTTGCCAAAATGGTGTCCGAAAGCAACAGCGCGAAAGCGGGCGCAAATGAATAACGAAGACAAAAAAAAACACGATCCCATGATCACATCAACGAATCTCAACTCCTAGCACAAAATATCATTCTGCCAACCATCTTGTTTTTCTTTCAGCCGAAGCTCATCATACACTTCTACCGCTCCCGCGGAAAAAAAAAAACCCCCCCCAGACATTGTTGCTCACGCACCAAACAATCCTCTTTTCACCGCCAAATGATCGAAGCTCTTCGGACATATTTACTTTCCACCGTTTTATTTTTGTGATTTTCATTTTGGGACGCCATTTCCCTCCGGTATCTAGCAAGCGAGCGAGCATTCTGGATTTAGTCTGATATCACTGTATTTCACATATCTAGTTTGGTATCTATTGCTCTTTCCAGGCAAAGGGGGACCGGACAGGGGGGGAAGAGCATGGGAACACGGGACGGCCAAGCTTTTCCGACGTTTGTACAATGGGGGCAACAGGGTTGGCTTGGAAATGGAGGGGTGGTCACATGGAATCTTGGGTTACCGGAGGAGAGCAGGTCTCACACAACGAGGGACGTCATCTCACAGGAGACGGGGAAAGGGAGGGGGTGGTGTTCGGATGGGAATCATGTTGTTCTTGATTTTGTTCCTTTGTTTGATTTTCCTTTTTTTCTATTTCCTTTTTTTTTTTTTTTCCTTTTTTGACCTTGACTGGAAAGATGGACAGCACCGCACAAGTTGCAGATTGTTGACGAGAAACGAGAAAGCGTCTCGCGACGATACGTGGAAACGGAAATGAGTCGAAACGAACCTCATGATCAATGACAATCAAACGAAACGAAATTTACCACGTCACTATTCTTCGAGAGCCTTTCTTCTTGCTATTTTCTTCATATCTTATTGCGACATAAACCGACATTAGTACCGGCACACACGCGCACAAACACCAGGACAGACAGCCAGCGAGCGAGGAGAGAGAGAGAGAGCGTTTGGATATTCGGGTGACGAGCAGTCAAACAGCCTGCCATTGGCCCCCATCTTTATGTTTTGCCCCCACTGCCTATCTTTTGGCTGGGGGGGGGGGGGGGGGGATCATTCTATTCGTGTAGCTACTTGCAAATCTCCAAAAAGATACCAAGGATTCTTCATCATCTTACCGTCTCTTTAAAATATGCCTATCTATACTTTGCCATGATGTGACACGCACTCAGCCGACATGGAGAACAGGTGACATTTGAAGTTCCTGGCTTTTCGTTGCTCTCAGGTGCGGTTGTAAGTGAAAGCCTAAAACAAGGGGAGTCATCTTCCCCCGTGCGTCGCTGATCGGTTGATCCGATCCGCGAAGAGCGCTGGAGACTTTTGACGCATGGGGAGGGATTCTCGGTCAACGTCGCAGAGAGCAGAGAGAGAAAGGAAACAGGCTAGGCAACACCCAATGCGGACCAGAGCTAAGAGGCTGACTAGCGTTTCCTTGCCGAAGGGGGGGGGGGGGGGGGGGGGGGGGGGCGATGGTGGGTTGCCGTACCATATAGCAACGGTTTCTACTACGACGATCAACCATTTTGGTCACTCCTCGGTCTTGGATGGCTTGTTATTGGGTGGGGGGGAGAGTTCGTAGAGGGGAAGAGAAGGGGAGGGGGCGAGGTTACGAAAGCAAAGCAAGCCAACGCCGGTCTGGAAACTTGGAATGAGGGCGAGGATATAAGCGTGACTAGATACAGATGGGGGAGGGGGCGACGGCACGAACGAGTCGGGATTCTCTTGTCAAACGCAGCAGCGAATGAGTCCATCTATTGGTTTCTGAGTTCTGGAGTGTACGTGATAAGATGGGCATGTAAGATCGCTGGGTTGTGGCTTGGGGGGGGGAGGCAAGGTGTAGAGGTGTGACTTGTTTCCGTTGGCCAGAGTCGTACTCTGTAGGTTTTGTTTTTGGCACTGAGAATGCAAGGTAGGACTTTCGGATCATTAGTGTTGTTAATATTGACCACTGAGATGCGAGAGAAGTGGGTGAGTGACCAAGTTTCATCATGGTTTTTTTTTCTGCCTACCAACATGGGTTTGTCTACGGCCCCCTAGTTAGTTTTTCAAGTTTCCACTTTCGGGATGATCATTCTTTTTTGTCGAGTCTACCTTGGGGGAATCCGGGAATAGTGCGAGAGTCAAGAGCAGCAGGTAGAGAGGGACGGGGTGGTGGTGGGAGCATGCGGGCGTTAGCGTTGGTCGCATGAGGGGGGGGAGACGATTTCTTTTTTGGAGATGTAGGATTGGTTGATAATGCTGCTTATTCTGCCCCCTCGGGAGCGGCGCGTGAGACTTTGGTGCGAGGGGATTGGATGGGGCTGAGGTAACTGCGTCTCCATGGTACTGTGTATACTAGTGACATGCGAGTTGAGAAGAGACGGACTTTTGCGGGTTTTGGGGGAGAATCTAAAGTTGAGGCCCGGCTTGCTGAAGATGTGTGTGTAAGTCTGAGGCGGAAGGTCGCGGGGAGATAAGAATTTAGGTGGCTGGGCAAGAGGGAAGGGGAAGCTTGGGGAGCTGAGAGCTTGGGAGCTTGGGGCAGGTCAGTTGCATTAGGTCAGGAATTTAGACCCCTGAGCTTGGGAGAAGAATGGTATTGTTTTTGCTGAAGAAGTATAGAGTAGCGCCGCCGAAGTCCATTGTTTCGCGCGGGTAATACAGAGATGTGAGGCGAGAGCTGCGGAAAGGTGAGCCGTGAGAAAAAGAGAGGGAGGCAAGCCACACTCGTACGCGCAACGCTAGGGTAGGTAGTCACTCGGGCGGTGCGGGTGGGAATGATGCAGATGATGGTGGTGGTGCGTTTGCCAGGATTCCTCCCTTCCTGCAGGTTTTCTTAGAGACTTGGGGCCAAGATTAGCTTGACTTTTGTTCGATGAATTCACTTGTGTCATGGAAAGAAACTCGGGTGGATGAAGAGGTGGGGGAAGGCGAGAAGAGGTACGTTGAGAGGGCATATGTGAGATGCTCCTGAATTCTTTGACATTGTGCGACGTTCCATGTGGTCATGATGGTAATAGAAGTGGCAGCGAGTCGCACGACGACCGTCTAACCGTATATGAAAAACAGGAAAATCAATGATAGGAGAACAAAGTGGTGAGACGACAGGCCGACGCATACAGGGGCAGAAACAGAATCCTTCTCTTCCTCGCGTTGTTGTTGGGAGTTACGACTTACATCGTGGGTAAGGAAACGAAACACCACCCACCACCACCACAACCTGTCGTCGCTCGTATGCGTGTCTTAGACACTCTCGAGGCCGCATGCTTGAGCTCACGCTCACGGGAGCGCAAGATGCGTGCAGTCGCCAGTGGGGGGGGGGGACAAGGGGTGCACTGGGAGTTCGTCACGGGTTTGAGCTGATGACTATGTTTTTCTGCTTTCCTCTGATTTGTGTTGATAGATCTCTGTCTCTCATCCACGGATGTCTCTATTCCCGTGCAGTCCGACATCTTGTCCTGCATGAGTTCGCATGATGCTTTCCCACCCTCAGCTGCTGCATCAGTAGCCGCCGCCGCCGCCGTCGCTGCTGTGCGTAATACAGGAAACCATGCGAGGAGGCGTGTAAGTTGCGATTGTGAGTGCCCATGTATGCGTGTGTGTAACAGAGAAGGGGGAAATACTAGAAAATGCCATGAGGTGATGAAAAATTGGCCATGTTAGTCTCACCGTACTTTACACAGAGACGGAGACGGCGAGGTGACTAAGGCAAGGTCAGAGTCTAGGTCAAGGTTCGGTGAATAAATTAGTTTCAAGGCGTGTGTGTGGATGAGGATGGAGAGGAAACGGTTCCGCGCGTCGCGATTTCTCGCATTGCCTGCGCCTTTTCTTCACCTTGGGCGAGACTGCGCTTGTGCTGTAGGTGAAGAAACGGTCTGGTGGCGATGGGGAATCATCCCGATGCTCGCCGGTCCGTTCGGCTTCCTCCATACTAATATCGTGGGGCAGGCAGGTGAGCAGACGGGAAAGAAAATCAAGGAGAAAATCATTTGAGCCATAGTTAGCTTATGTCGCCCAAAGTTCGGATGGGTGGAAGGCGGATGAAGATCGGTTCATCTCTTTTTTTTCTTTTTTCGCAGAGAAACTTCCCTTCCCCCCTTCCCCTTTCCCGACATCGCAATCCCGAAACGGAACTAAGGTGAAGCCAAGGTGAGTCTTGCGATGGTCCGGTCGAGGGAATCTTGGTGTTTTGCTGACGTTGCATCTTCTCATTGGGCCCCGTCAGACCTTAGCTCTTTTGTAAGTGAACCTCCCTAAGCTTCAAGAGATTTTCTCTCGCTCTCTCTCTCTCTCTCTCTCTCTCTCTCTCTACTTACCGCTTTTCTGCAACGCTTGACAAGATGAACTGCTGCTCCGTGATCCTCAATCTAGCGGAGAATTTGAAAGGAAGATGGCCCGATCGATCTACATAAGGTCCGTCTCCGCCATGCAGATTCCATGCAGTAGAATGCGCGCGGCACGTGTGAGTTTGCGGATCTGATTGCGTGGACGGCGAGGAGAATGCATGGCAAACTCCCCCCCTTCCCCTCCATCCACCCCGTGCCATCTCTCTCCGACTAAGGTACGTTCTACTGCAGTTCCAAGAACTCCGCTCGAGTCCAGGTGAGCTTCGGAGGAAGAAGAAGGGGCGAGTCGATGACGAGCATTTCGCTCTCGCGTCTTCGCTTCTTTTGCGCTTGAGTTAGGGCGAGATCAAGCGCTGGCTACCGTTTTGTGGGCAGATTGGTATGTTTACTTTGAGTGAAACGGAATTGATAGACGGTTCACTCGGTATAGACGGTCAAATCCAACTCGCCAACCTCGATAGAGGAGCCTCGAGTGGTGTTTTGTGGTCCCATTTCGAGGGGGGGCAAGATGCCCCCCCCCCCCCCCCCCCCCGACGCCACCGATAGGTTCAGAGAAGACGGAAAAGTTCAAGGCATGTCTCATCGGCATGGTGTCTCACGGAGCCTAGCCCGATGGACCTGCAAGAAGAAAACATCGTCTCGAAAACGCCGTGTAACCCTTTGGCGATACCCTTCGTACAGCTCTCCACACAGGCACCCCTGAGGCGAGCGGGAGCCCGCAGGAGCAAACACAAGGTCAGAAGAAGAAAGGGGGTTTGGTGAAGTGAGTGCGAAAGATAGTTTGAGTAAGAGAGGGTCTCGTAGTAGGCCGTCGTGAGACTTCATGACAATTGTCTAAAGTTGGCGTACAGAGCGCCAAAAGCATAAAAATAAAGAGAAGGAAAGAGAGGGGTTTGAATGTTACGATGCTACGATCTTTTGGTGATACCACCCCTGACAAGCTCACCATTCTCCATAGGCTGTACGAAGCAATCCGTGACACCTTTTGGGGAAACGAAACGATCCTCGGACGACGTCGGGAAAGGGCAAGATGTTGGTTCGGCCCGGCCGAAAGGCACGGCGTACTTCCCTCCCGTGTAAATACCCGGGTCGGGTGCGCCCGTGGCCCTGTGGCCCTGTGGCCCTGTGGCTCCGTGTACCCGGCGTCCGTCATCAGTCACATTACCCGCACGATGGACGGCTGATAAGATCTGGTCAAATAGAATGCGTCACTTTTTCTTGTAATATGATTGCTATGACGATAATGCGGGGTATGTAGAACAGCAAAAAAAAAAAAAATCAAGCAAAAGGACAGTGTTGGCCTTTGCGACAGCAGCCGGAAACATGCTGTCAGCAACGAACATGGCCATGGCCCTGATATATCCATCCCCTGCAGAGCCCGTGGCTTAACCTGCAGGTCCAGCTCGACGATGTGCTGAGACTTGGTAAAAGCTCCACGAGAGGTCCATCACAGCTTGTCCTCCTCCCTTTCCTGCGTTGCCGCGAGCCAGCTCCTCTGCTCTCCCCACACTCGCGAAACCAACATGTTCGCCCGTCCGACAGCGCACAGCATAGAGCAGGTCGACAACTCTTTCGTTTACCACATGGGGTACCTGTGTCTATTTGTTCGCCGTACGCACTTTGTCCCGCCTGATGAGATCTCCGTGTACCCCTATTCCACCCCCTGAGGGCGCTCAGGAGAGGGGTAAGGGGGTAAAAACATGAACTCAGGAGGGAAAGGCTGACAAAAGACTCATGTTTTGTATCACCTATTCCTCGCTCCCCCTCCCTTCGACACTATCGCTGTGCTTCCGACACACAATCAGGATGCCCCAAGGGACGAGTGAGCCCCGTGTAACGATCTCGCGCGTTGGGTGACACCACAGCAGGTAGACAGAGAGAGGAAGGGTAACCACCGGATGGAAGCTGAGCGGGACTGCCGAACAGGAACGTCCCACCCGTTTCGAGTATGTGATGCCGTGTCACCAGTGGTTCGGTCATCTCACGTACACACTTGCTCCCACCGTTCCGTAACTTTCTGCCTCCTTATCTCTACTTCTTCTTCTTGTCGCCGGCATCTGGGTCGTACTTTTCCTTCCAGATCCTATTGGGTTTTGCGGGTGGTCAGCCTTGGGTACCACAGAGGAAATTCTAGCCACGGGGTGATGCCTGATTGTGTGGGCAATGGCGTCAGGATCGCAAAGATAGGGGGAAGAACAGGGCAAGCAGGCAGAAAGAAATCGGGACGAATTACGCCCCCGGGAAGCAGCATCGAGTCTTTCGCGGGCGTTTCTGGGGAACGCGGCGCAGCGCAGGAGGGGCTTGCAGCGGCGGGTTACCGCGTGCAGCTCCGGGAAAGCTGACTGACACTGTCATCCAAGAGGATCGAATGACAGGGCGAGCTTTCGCATTTGGGGGGAGGCAGACAGGTTAAGAAAGCCTTGGGAGCCTATCAATACCGCAGCGCGCAAGTCATCCGCGACAAGGGAGCTGCAGCTTTCCCCCTCCACCACCAGCGATGCATGCGCCGGATCCAACTCTGGGGAAACCACCAACGAACCAGTGGATAAGAAAGAAAGAAAGAAAGGAACAGACAGGCTCGACTTACCATGAATTGCCTAGTGTTTTGTTGCCGTTCTTTTCAGCCAACCGGTAGTAACGGGCTGCTGCGAACTGGACATGTTGTCAGCCTCATGTGATGACATTGAGCATGCGTGCTGCGCGGGTTCCTGTTTGCGGCCGTCTTTCAGGGTTCGCCGTATTGATGCCCAACCTGGGCCAAGACGGATTACCGACGGCCCAAGACGGACGTCAACCTGTATCTGCGTGCTCTCTCACATCCCATGACATTTGTGCTCTCGCTGAGTGCAAGCCACACAATATCTGGGGCTGCTGAGGCTGATACTGGCTGGCCCCTCAAGACTAAGTTCTGGGCCTCAGGTCGCAAGACCCGGTAGACGCAATGCCGCTTGACATGTTGGGTGATATGAGACCAAACGTACCTTGTCCTTTTTGCATCCGAAGCCTTCTACATAGCACCAGGCTACCTCATTCATAGCATCTGAGACGGAGAAGGCGGGTTAGCGTACTGGTATACATCAACTGGGCCTCAACGCCTCAAAGTGTATCATCAGGGCAGACTCACCAGTATCTCCAAGGTTCGCCGCAGTCTCATAGTACTATGACGACAAGATGTCAGTTCCAGACCTCCAAGGCGTCACCACCTTATGCTTTCAAAGGCATGCCTCGCGCCCCTCTCCGCCTCTCCGGTGTGTGGACGGAATATCTCACCTGCTTTGCCGCTATTGGGTCCTTGGCTGTGCCCCAACCGTGTCGAAAGGAATTCGCCAGCTCGAAAATGGCCAGAACGAGCTCGCCCTTGGCAGCACCACCCTTTTTGAGCCCTGCCTTCAACGCCATCTGCTCGACGGTTGCCGCATTCGACGCCGCCGCCGAGAGATACTTGATAGCCCCTTCTGGGTCTGGTTCGCAACCCCATCCGTGCCTGTCAACCCTCGTCAGCAATCCGTCCAAATAGTCCAAGTATCGTGGCACCTGTGAGGTCCTGCTCCAGAGCCCTTCCCCTTCCTCGTCCCCGATGCAACATGATCGCCCGGCGAGCCGTGGCGCGCCCCCGCGCATGATCCCGTCTTATAGGTACGGGGAAGTGCCGAGTAGAAGTCGAGACCAGTCCACATGCAAGCAAAAGGCATCTCACCTCAAAGAAAGACCATATAGGAACTGGCTCAGGGTGTTATTCGCCCCTTTCGGGTCAGCCAGACGGGCAAACATGGCCGTCGAGTTCTCGAAATCCCCCGTCTCGTGCAGCCGGATAGCCTCCTGTATATCCTCGTCAATGGCCGGAGACGATACCGCCGCCGCCGCCGCGCCCTGCGGCCTACCCCTCGTCATGTCTCCCCCACCCCCCGCGTCGTTGGCCAACGGCGTCGCGGGCCTGCTCTTGTTCGCCGAAGCCAGCATGGTCGCGCGCTTCTCCCACTGCAGCTCGTCCCCCTCGCCGCCCTCGGCCGTGGTCACAATATCCGGTAGGTTCTGCGGGACGTTTTCCGACGAGGCGGGCGAGCGGCTGAGGTGCAGCCGCTCCGACAGCCGCCTCCCAATCTTGCCATTGTTCGAGTGGGCGTTCGAAGTCGAGCTCGCCTGCGAGGAGGCGGACGCGCTGCGCGATCGGCTGTTACCGAAGAAGACGTCGAGGCTGCGCCGGGGCTTTTGGCCGCTGCCGCCGTCGTTGCCGTTCGGGTTCAGGTACTGTTCCTTGCCGTCGTCGAAGCCTGGGGGGCCGCTCGGGGGGTGGATGACCTCTTGGGTGTGTGTGTCTGATCGAATGAATTTGAATTCGGGGGCTGCCAGCCTGTTTACTGCATCCTCGCTGCTGGGCTCGCCTTTGAGTCTCTCCTTTTTCATGAGAACGTCGCGTATGCCCATGATGACGACGGGAAGGATTAGTGCTAATCCAGCTGTAAACTTCGAGCTTAGGATTAGGTAGGTTAGGTCAGGAGACAGGAGGGCCGGATATTAATAACAAGCGACGAGAAGAAAGAAGGTATCTTTGGCAAAGAGAATTGTTCAATTATCCATGAGAAAAAAGCACAACGACCTATGTTCAATGCAGGACAGGCAGTGTTGTCAGACTTGGTGCTATTCTCAGCTTCGGGAAAAGGATGAGACAGTGTGTAGTCCAAGGGGCTGAGTAGATGGCGGTGCTGTTCAAAGACGCGAATCCTCCAACAAGGCAGCGGCCAGCCTCAGATCAGCAAGCCCCGATCCGACCACGATATGGCCACCAAATGACGGGTCTTCGTTAGCGCCTCGCAATAAGCTCCCTAGCCCGCTGCCCGAGGGACAAAGGGCTGTCCAGAAGACAACATGTGGCGCCGATTGCTCCGACTGGAAATGGGGGCGAAAAAGGGCCAAGAGGGGTCTCTGGGCAGTGGGAACTTGAAGCTTGTGTGTGTCAGCGCAAGGAATTGTCATCGAATGACGGCTGATTTCAGGAGTCCACAGGGGGGGGAGGAATGGCGGGGTAAATTTTAATGGAAATTTTAATTGATCTAGTTGAGACACCCGCGAACAGTTGGGCCGGCCCACACACGGAAATGATGCTTGGCCAATGTCACTCTTCCACATGGGGATTTTACACCAATATCACGTTCTAATAGTAGTCAATATATCATCATTTTGGATTGAAGCTTTGCGAGATTCAAGTGGGCATCAGAAATCAACAGATGACGAAGAGCTAAGAAGCTGTACTCTCCAAGTGTACTCTCCAAGCTCGAACAGGTTTATCACTTTTTCGATTCTTCTCTTCGTGTTCCATGATTTATATTTCTATCCTTTTCTGCTACATCTTTTTCGTCTTCTTCTTTCATCGGCATCATTATCATGATCTTCTATTCTTCTCTTTCCTCCTTGGTATCAACGCTCTGGCCCTCCATCTTCTTTGTGGGTATCGTTTGTTGTTTTCTTCCCCAATCGTTCTCGTAACCGGAAATACGTCCGACATAAGGAGACTCGAAGCCTTTCTTTGTCTGGACCCTCTCAAGGAGTGGATAGCAAGCATGTCAGTAGTGAAAAGAGACCATTCGGCCTCGGCAAGGTGGCATCAGATCACAGTCAGAAAGAGATAAAGTCCTTCTGGACCTTGAAGTCAGTATCATCACCAGCACCGTCGGTGATAAACTCCTCCACTTCGTCCGAGTCCACGTCATCGCTGTCGACTGGCTCGTCGTCGCTCGACAGATCCTCCATCTCGTCGCCGTCCGCCCGCTTTCGAAGGACGCTTGCCCTCTCGCGGTGAAGAAGCTTGCAGCCCCTGGCCTTACACTTGCCCGTGTTGCTGAAGTCGGGGCATTCGAAGACGTGGCGCTCTTCGCATTCGTCTCCCTTGTCGCAGTAGCCGTACATCCCAAAGGAACGGCAAACCAGAGCACCTGAGGATACACTAGAATGAGCATAGGGGCAAGTGGAGTTGGCACAGTTGCCCTTGAGGAAGTGGACGCAGGTCGGAATGCGCTGGGGCGTCAAGTCATGGGACAAATCACAAGACTCCCCACGGGCGCAAGTCCCCTTGTGCAGCATCTCCCGACAGATGGCAACTTTCGAAGCATCGTGCTTGTATCGACAAGATGGTCCCTTGGCACATGAACCTAAAATAAAATGATGGTGGTTAGTGGAGTCCGGTATATCATACCCACTTGAGCAAGAAATCGTCCAAATCTGTCGAATCGGATATTGCGTGGGTGATCGGATAAGATTGTGAATGAAATACCAGTCAGCGAAAACATGCTGCAAGGCACGTCGACCTTTTTGATGCCAGTTTGGCTGGGGGAGCGACCCAAGTTAGCAATTGTCAGTCATGAAGGAATGGTTCATACCGTTGAGCTTTCAGCACACCGTCGCGGTACAGGTTGCCGGTCTTGCTACGGTGAAACTTCACGCCCCCAACGAAAGCGACCTTGGGGGTAGCGTTGACTGGGTGTAAATCTCCTGGACGATTGTAAGTTCGCCCTGATGTGCGAGATGGTAGTGACGACGCACCCGACACTTTGATGAGCTTGCTACCGCCGTTCGCGACACGGAAGCGAATCCCTTGAATCTCTATCTCGTGATTGCCTGCCGCTGTCGGGTTAGTAGGAGTATGCGGTGCGCTTGCATTGCCGCTGTAGCGTTGGAAATGATTGGCAAGCTGCTGTTGCTCGCGCGCATCCTGCTGACGGATCTTCTGTTGGCGCGACGCCTCGATGACTTTTACATGTGCTTCGTTGTTCTTGTCGTAGACGGCCGAGTTGATCAATGACCTCTGACCGCGGGTATTCTTCGAAATCCAGGCGCCCGAGGAAGTCGTCAAGCCAGAACCCTCAGCGGGAGATGACAAATCGGAAGGAGGTGTTTGGGTTCCATCCTTGTTTACCACCAAGGACCGGTGCCGAAAACCTGTCGGGCCTCCTCGAGTGGAGGGGTACGGCTGGACTCGATGCTTGTGGGGGAAGGCGCCATGTCGGTGAGTGTTGTCTACAATGTGTAAGCGCCAGGATGGTTTCTCGGTCCTAACATTCAACATACGACGATTGTAGGAAGCCTGGCTGCTTGGTACCGACTGAACGCCAGCTTGCTGGGCCTTGTGAAGATTAATCTTGCCTGTTTGCCACCATGTTAGAGAATACGCGCTCTTTTCGCCTGTGTTTAGTTACAAAATTATCACATACCTGCAAGCTGGCCGATTCTGGCCAGCAGTTCTTGTTCTTCCTGAGACGGCATATCCTAGTGTTGCAGAGTTTCACTGTCTTTTTGTTGTGGTGTTTCTGGGGTTTGCGGCCAAAGAAATGTTGTTGCGCCCGAGGAAGTTGTGTGTTTTTAAGAAAGATGAGATCACTGAAAGTTGGGAAAGAGGACGCTTTGACAGTGCGATCGGAGTTACCTTATCCTAGGCAGGTAGAGGGGAGGGTGACCCACTTCACAGAGCTGAAGGCTTAACGTAGCTGACCAATCCCCACTGGGATAGGTAAGGCACCCTACTGCAAGGCTGAGTTGTGAGAGAAGGAAGGTGCAGGAGCTTCTTTTCATCCGCAGCTGCTCCTTTGAGTTCAGTCCAGTCCAGCCTTTCCATCACTGTCAACTGTGGCATGTGTCGCGAATCATTGTCGCTCACATCAATCGTACCACTTTGCACCATTCAACTCGGCAGAGCTACGATTTGATTATCCTTAGGCAAATTCACAGGACCAGCAATAAAGCGTCCTCCACAGCATAGCCTCAGGATAGAAGCTGGAGCATCTGCTTTAATAATTCAACAAGCGGCACGATTCATCTTTCCTCAGTTCAATAACGCAAAATGGCGTCGTCTTGGGATCTTCTGGACGACAAGGAGGAGCAGGAGTTGCACAAGACCCGACTGGTCAACATTGAGGAGAAGCCCTTCAAGCGAATCACCAAGCGGCTCACATCAATCTCGGCGATTGTAAACGCCCAATCGAAACAACAACCCACCCCGCCACCCGAGGGCGCAAACGGCGACAAGGACATCGATTCCGAGGCGAAGGAGGAGACGAAGAACGCTCAAACCCTGCGAGAGATTGACCAGATCAAGGACGATCTTACCCTCGATTTTGCCGCATTCGACAGCAGCATCGCCCGCCTGCAATTCCTCCTCGACGCGAATGTCCGCGAGCGCGAACGCTACAAGGCCGATCAACAACGCATCCTCGAGGAATGTCAAAATGTCCGAGACAACAACGCGCGACTGCGCGAACAGCTGGAGGGCGCCAGAGCGACGCTTGCCCAACGTAAGGAGTACGACAAGCTCGCCAACGCGCTCATGGCTAAGGGCCTGCGACCGCGTGGGGAGCAGGTGTCGAATCTGAAGAAGCTCGAGGAGGAGATTCGCGACCTGGAGAAGGAGAGCGAGACCTACGCGGTGACTTGGCGGGAGAGACGCGATCAGTTCAGCAAAATTATGGATGAGGGCATGCAACTGCGCAGACAGATCCGCGACGAGAAGGAGGAGGTTGAGAGAAGGGAGGGCATGAACGAAGACGGCGAGGAGGATGGCGAGGCTTCTAGAGGGGGCAACACGCCTCGTCACGTCTCCAGCGGCAACGTCACGCCGCACCCAGACAGCGGTGCCGTACCGAGACCGACGTCGGCGCACGAGGGTCAGTCGGAGGATCAGTCCGAGGGTCTCAAGCCTCGGCCGGGTGGCTTGGGCAGCTTTTCGCGGTCCGGCAGCGCCGTCCCGAGCCAGAGTGGCACCCCTCATCCTCAAGACGATGACGAGGGCGAGATTGAAGAGGGAGAGGACGTTGAGATGGATGATCGCCATGATACACAGCTCACTTCGGGAGGCGATACGCCTCAAATCACAGTGGACGCACCGGAGAGTATGGAGGTGGACAATTAGGCAAATCAAGTGCTTCGGAGGATCCTATAATAGTCCCTCAATTGAGATACCCATTAAAGCAGGCAGCTATCTTGCTTCTGACGCTCGCCTACCCTTTAACACTACGCAATCCCGAACCTCTTCTCCTGTTTGATATCAAAACGCGAAAAAAAAAAATTCACACCTCTAAGCAGAGACGTCG
This sequence comes from Colletotrichum phormii, assembly GCF_030913505.1. Classification (NCBI taxonomy): domain Eukaryota; kingdom Fungi; phylum Ascomycota; class Sordariomycetes; order Glomerellales; family Glomerellaceae; genus Colletotrichum; species Colletotrichum phormii. Next base: position 1,671,099 of record NW_026851452.1, read on the forward strand.
TCCTTGAGATACGTCTTCTCCTCCTTGCCCTTTGCGAGCGCAAGTCTCGCCGTCTCCAGCTCCTCGGGCGATGCACCGCTGCTCTCGGCCAGGGCAATCTGCTCTTCCAGCTTGGCGGTCGAATCCTCGACGCGGGTTCTCAGCTCGGGGAACACCTTTTGCGTCTCCTCCACCGCGAGTTTCTAGTCCCAAAGTCAGTCAGCGATGTGTACCCTTCAAGGCTGATACCTCGATGGACCGAGAATTCCAGCGGCATTGGGCGATGGGAGGGGAACATACCAGCTGCTTGAGCATGTACTCCCGGTTGCCGTCCTCATCGGGCTTGCCATCCTTGATCTCATTCTCCAGCGTCGTGACCTTGCCCTTTTGTTGGATGAGCTCCTTCTCGTACGAAATCTCCTCCTTGAGGAGTCTGGTGACGGAGAGGGTCGCGACGGTGAGCTGGGAGGGGGGTGCCATGGTGTCTGTGTCTGGTGGTGATACTGAGAAGTTTTGAAGTAGCGGGGTTGAAGATTCAGTTGATAGTATCAAGATGGGATGGAGGTGTTTTGCTGTGTTGAGGCGTGAGAATGGGTTCTTTTCGGTGAAGTAAGGTAAGTGAAGTTGAAGTCAGTCTTGTAATTACACACCTTCCTATGCTTTTCGCTTCGGCTTGGCTGATTTTCCTGCTTTTGTTTACACGGGATCCCGGCTGTTCCTGCTGCTTGGCTGGCTACGTCAAGGTGCACCGCAGGCTGGTGCCTTGGAAAGGGTTTTGGTGGGGGTTTCACGGCGGGGTGCATCCCGGCAACCTTACCTCATCTTAGCAACCCTATTTGGGAACTCTTCTTCTTCATGCAAGCACCTCACCCATAGGCATCTACTTGTCTCTCAAGGCACTACGGCTCAGCCTTTTGATGGCTGCCTACTGTTCACTATGTGTAGTCAACGATGCCTAGTCCGGGATCCTCTCTTCTCACCCTGTCCAAATTGATGGGATGAAGGACATTACGGACATTCAGAGTGAGAGAAACGTGTTCGCAATCAGCCATGGCTTATTGCACGTCACCGGCTGCACACTCTATGGGAAACGTTGAATACTTACATCAAGACTCACATGGGATTCTTCCCTAGCTGAGAGCATTGAAACTTAAGCTAAATTATCCGCAGTATAAGGAGCATGCACTGAGCAAATATGAGGCAACAGCAGGGAACAAACTCAGTACAGTGAAGATGCTTCATTCTCACTGGATATAGGTTCCAGTCGGCAATCGATTGCTCTCTGTACGGGACATCTTGAGCGACAATTTATTCGTCGGTGCGAGTACTTATCGGAGGGAAGTACGGATGATGGTGACAGTGGGTTTCGGTTGGGTGCTGCAATACATGAATTCCCATGTGTTGCACTGAAGTTGAGACGACATCATATAATGGCATTGTTGGGTTTAATAGCCATATGCATGAAGAAGCCAATGCGAGGGACGCATTTGGAGGTATTTTCAACGTCTTTCCGCCGACAACCTTACGAACGATGAACCTCCAACCAACAATCTATCTCAGCTTAATCAAAGTTGCAACAAGTACGATGCAAGCGCCATCACTGACATTGTCTCCTTTAATTTTCAAACTGATTACCTTTGGAGCTGATCTACTGGATATATACAGTATTTATTCAGTGTCATCACTCGTAGCTATGGTACGCCATCACCCTCTAGCTGACAATGCTGGACTCAAAACACACACCTCCGTAGCGATCCGAACCACTTCAACCCCCCCAACACCTCTAGTCCAACTCTACAAAGACTCCAGCCCCATCTTCGCAGCAAGCTCAACAGCATTAGCCGTCTCAGACACCATGGAAAGGAACGGCGAGTGCGCAGACTTCAACTTCAACTTGGTCGCCGCGGGCCCCAGGAGCTCCTGCATCTTCTCTTGCGCAAAGTAAGGAATCGCCTGGTCGTCCTCGCAGCCGACGTACATGCAAGCAATGTCGTGCCAGGGCTCGTACGTCACTACCTCCTCGAACGAGACCGTCGTCTGGTGCTTGAGGAAGGTCTTTGCCTTTTCCCTTGCCTCTGGGGGCACGTCTCCGTAGAAGGGCTCATCGGTGGCCAAGAGAAAGATTCGGCCGTCCTAGTATTATCTTGTTAGTATATCAAGACTCTCGGAGAATAAGACTGAGAAGCAAGTACTCACCTCTACTTTCGTCCACGGGGGGTACACATCGCCCGTCAAGCTCAAGATGCTCTGGCCCTTCTGTCCCACAAACGCAGCGAGGTACACAAACATGATGACGCCGCCGGGCTTGCCCTCCGCTGCCCTCTGCTTGATCCCGAACCCCTTGACGCCTTCAGCCGCCGCAAGACCGCCATACGAGTGGGCGACGAGAACGATCTGTTTGCCCTGGTCGGCGAGCTCTTGTAACACGGCAGCGGTGGCGTCCGCGTCGTCGTATAAGCCCTTGGTCGGCGGCTCAGAGCCGACGGATTGGTTCCTCACGCCGTGAGTCTCCCAGCCTCTTGTGTGTAGTTCGTCGCGGAAGTCTTGGAATTGCTCTGGCGAGTGCCATGCTCCTGGGGTGAGGACGATGACGGGTTTGCTCGACATTGTGGGAGGGTGTTGTGTTTGGTCTAGTCTTTTTTTTTAACAGTCGAAAGCAAGTTTGAGCCGATTACAAGAGAAGAAAGAGATCGTGGTTCGACAGACCCCATCGCACCATGGCAATTGGCTTTATATGACTTTCCATGTCTGTTTGGTCAGAGTGATATTACGTTGGCGGGAGAGGCGTCTGATGTGGACCTCGGTCATCTTCAACGGTAAGCACTATTGACGATCTTGGGAAGTGCGTGTCAAGACCAATCCTGTCAGCGCCCCAAAGTTCCTTAATTGTGGACTCGGTCTCGTGACATTGAGATTCGACATGGTCTGAGTAGAGTCGTCCTGTCAGACGAGGCCCCTCCCGCGTGCGTGTTAGGATTTGACGGAGTCTCGGGTTGTAGAATATGGCGACAAATGTCACCTAGATGGAGAACTAACCCATGTTGCCGAGGTAGAAGTCGAGACCCATCGTGGTTACTACCATGCACGTTTGGGGAGCTTACCGGAGCTCTCATGGTCGTACGCTTGTCTGGTTGACGACTGAGTATATGCACACTGTGAAGAGAGATGCGTACACATAGGAAAGGTATATGAGATGGATTGATATACTCGGAATAGCAACCAGCAATTAGTCTGTTGTTGTAAGTCGAGTAGGGGCTTTCTTCTCTCACTTTGTAGACTCTGTGCTACTGAGATGCGATATCCAACTTAGTTATAATTTTGCTATAAGTGTAAGATACCGCAATATCGCTATTCTCCTCTATGAGCTACAAGAACTTCCTGCCGATTTGTGAAAGTGTTGATTTGCACTTGGAGTATGCGATACATGCTGCCACATTCCAAGATGAGCGGGAGAGCCTCAAAAAACCAATGCAGGAATGACATAATAGGTAATTTCCACATAGGTTCCTTCACTGATGAACTAAAGACTATCACAACACGCTACTTTTAAAGGGGGGGGGGTATCATCTTCAAACACGATCAAATCTCGACAACCTCTGCTCCTCCTCGTGGTGCCTCTGATACACCTTGCTCAGCTCCTCCAAATCCCTCTCGTGGTCGCCGTTTCCGCCGGTACTCCCAACACCGTCAATACCGACGAACGACTCCGACTCAATCCTCGAAACCATCTTCCCATCCTTCAGGAACAGCGCCGGGTGGCACCCGACAATCGCCAGGAGCGTGTACCCGACAAGGAACCCCTCGAGCCCGAGAAACAGTCCCTCCCCACCGCCCCTCGTCAGCGGACCCCGAAAGCCCTCTGCGTACTCGGCGACCCTGAAACACATCCTGCCGAACAGGACGACCATGGCGGAAGGCACGGCGCCGGCGAAGATGCGAAAGCGGCCTGTCAGTGGTACGTAGCCTACATCGCGGTGGAAAGTCGTGTAGCCGTATTGTCGGTAGGAGCGGGCTGCGCGGAGGAGGATGAAGGCGAGGGACAGGCCAGCAGCAACCAGGGTTGCGAGCTGAACGGCCAGACCAGCCAAGACGATTTTCGCGCCCACGTCGTTGGGGGCGTACGAGTCCTGTGGTGAGAGGGTGTATGGCACGTTTTGGAAGCCGATGCCGAGGCCTACGATTTGGAGGAGGAGGGCGAGGCCGTCTAGCGGGAGGAGGATGGTGGAGTAGAGCTCGGGCTTGATGAAGGAGTGTTCTGTGCCTAGTATCCGGACCATTGGTGCGAGGCAGACGTAGATACTATCGAGGCGTTATCAGCATCCGATTTCTGCTGAGACTAACACGGTCTCGTGGGGAACTAGACATACCTTGAAGTGACAAAGATGGGAGCAATGGTAAGCAGGGCCTTGCTCTGCAGGAGAGGGTACACGGCCCAGGGATCGCTCCAGCCGGCCATGCGGTCCACCCAGCCCAGCAGCTCAAGCACGCAGGCGAGGGTAACGATGACTGAAAAGGGGGTTGTGGCGTGTCGTTGGGTTGATCGGGCGGCGACGGCGCCGTTGATGACCAGGCAGAGGGCTGAAACGGTAGCGAAGACGGCGCTGCCTGTAAGTGTTGGGCGGTAGCCGTACGGGCTGTCGGAGACGTCGCACGTCGCGAGCGTGCAGGGTGATGAACTCATGATGGCCGGTATGATGTCGATTATGAGTCGTCGGTGTAAGTGGTTTAGTGTCAAGATGAGATCGGGACGGGCATCAAGTTGGATTTCTAGAGTGAGGATCACACTCGTCGAGGCTGAGGGGTATTAGAGATGAGAGATACAGTAACACAGCAGAGCCCGACTGCATCGTGAATGACGGCGGTACCACCGTAGTTATATGTCTCAGCAAACATCGTGGCCTTGAGCTCGACTACCTGGTTCCAATGTTATAAAATTACAATCTCCCAACGATCCTCCATGGTTAACCAGATAGTTGGTAAGGTACGTAAAGTAGAGTTGTTGGTGATAGGTGTAGTACTCCGTAGTGTGGCCGTGTCTGCATCCTGCCTACCGCCAAAAGATCTAAGTTTAGAAACGGCGGTAGAAGTTTGGCGGGCTCTCTGCTTATTTCGGGTGGGGAACAATAGGAAGTGGCAGTGCAGTAGCGAACTTCGCCGGTCTTGCACCGCAGCACCGCACGGAAAAGTGGAGACACGCCGGGGCAAAGAACGCTATAGATTTCTACGTTATAGGCATCCGTAACCCGAAGACTGGGTTGGGTGAGCCGGGGGACCGGTTCCCAGTGTCGGTTCCCCAGGTCCCCCAGGTTCCTCATTCAATATTCTGCTCTAGCTTCATCTGGTTCTCCTCTTTTACGAATGCTTGAAATGAGATCCCTTTTTTAAGCTTACCAGACTTGACCGTAACGCCAAGCTAGTTGGCTTTTCCGTGGGGGGGGGGGTTGAACGGCTGCCTACCTCAACTTACCAGGTTCTCCGTAGGCACCGTCGGAAGGTGGATCAGGGCAGTCCACTGCGGCGCCTCTACCCTTGGCGCGCTTCTCCTCCAACATCGTGCCGCCTCAGCCCCCCATCCGAATGCAAGCACTTAGATCCGACTGCAAACTTGACCAACTAATTAGGGCCTGCATTGAGTCTCGTTGGTTTCATTGCCGCGCAGTCATGTCTCGGGATCCTTACCATCGGTTCTCACAACCGCTGCTCAACGCGCACTCAGATAGACCACCACATGTGTGTCTGGATCGTTTCCCCGTCACGGCGCTGGGTACACGTGCGGCTGCTTCACAATCAATAACAAGGCAAGTGGTTACCTTCCCCTTAGAAGCCCCGGGGCAGAGGATCGGAATCAATCTCGTTGTCTTCATGATATTAATAAATCCTTCATGGCTGTGAGAGATTCGAATCGTTCCACGTAGGGTGGTCTGCAGGACAGAAGCATCTTCTCATCAACCATGGGGTTTCTTATACCTACGACTGCAGAACCCTGCTGACTGCTGACTGCCACCAACTTCTCCGTATATTCATTGCGCTCCCTCCTCTGCCTCCGTCTCCTCCTGGGGAACCGGCGGGGTCTTCTCCTTCTCCGGCTTGCGACCAGTGATGCAGTAGCTGTTTTTTTCTTATCAGTACCTCGAAGCAACGAAATAATTTCACGGAAGAGACGGCACTTACACAGGGCAGTACGCGTGGTAGCTCTTGTTCTTGAGGTCGTTGCGAACGTCGATGAGGAAGACATTAACCTCGTCGCGCGTCCAGCCGAGCACGCGGGTGAAAGCGGCCATGCACAAGGCTTCGAGTGCAGTACCGAAATTTTCCAGCGTCCACAAGCCGAGCGTCTTGTATCTAGTCGAGTCCGTCAGTATTTATCTCCCTCTATTCCTATGTTATCTGAACTCTGTATGTTAGTTACCTCTCATCCTTTGGCCAGTCGTTGTGAGGCCATTTGAAGACGCGGAGCTCAACGTCGACGAAACCAGCCTCAATCATCTTGTTCTTCAGCGGGGGCGCCTGAACGAACACGCGACCCGACATTTCAGAAGCCTCCTGCAGCATGTTGACGTATCTGATGATCGCAGAGTCTTTGGGCAACATGTCGTCGTCAGATTTAGGCATGACCTCGGCTTCTTGGAGCTCTAGGTATCCACCAGGGGTAAGATTGCTGTTTCGATCAGTACAAGGAGTTCAACAGGAGGAAGGTTTTCGTTAAATAAATAAAAAAACCTCACTCATAGCATTGCTTGATGTACTTATCCCAGTCGTTAATAGCTGCGGTCATGAACCGGCTGTGGATATACTCGAAAGGCTGCGAAAAAGTCCAGTCTTCCTCCACATCGTCAACCTCGAACCTGACATTCGGAGGTAAGCTGGAACTGCTCATTAGCATTCGGAAGATGATGTGCCAATAGAGAGAAGGGTCTCATACAAGTCCGCGCGTACAGGCGAGAGGTCAACACCCAGCACCTAAACATTGAGTTAGATGTCAAGCTCTCTTCCACTCCATTACGACAAACCTGGGCCAGGCTGCAACGTACCTCGGACTCGGGGTGTAAGTCACCAAAATCCATAGCCCAGCTCCCAGTCCCAGCTCCGATGTCAAGCACTCGTCCGACCTTTGCGGTCTCGTCGCATTGTGGCGCCAATCCGAGTCTATCATCAAACGTGTAGAGGCAAATCTCGTGCTGCAAGTCTAGATCAACTTGTTAGAAAGAACAATCCCGGCTGCGCAACCTTGACGTTGGAGTTTTGCAAGATAGTAGCGTACCTAGCCGATCCGACTCTTTTTCGTCATTGGGCATGCCGTATTCTATTTGGATAAAGTTGGTCAGTATTACCTGATTCAGGATCTCATAACCATCCAGTGAGTTGTAACTCACTTCCGTCCTTATATCGGTGATATGTCCGGCCATTCTCGATGCGATAATCAAGAATGGAGGCAGCGAGACTGGTCGTCGAAGATGCCACGCTCTAAGCCATCGAATTAAATCAGCCAAAGACCAAAGCTCCATGCTGTTTTGCCTTCATTAAGCCGGATGGCGAGAGACTGGGCTCGTATGAGTACTACGATCCAACTTACCTCAAGTTCATATCCACTGTGATCAGACTCCTTTTAGCATGTAAGTATTTATGTTACATGAACTGGATATTCAAAGAAATACCTCAGCATCAATTACGACTTCGTGGTCAACCTCAGCCATGGTAACGCCCTAGTCTGTGATCAAGTATGCCTCGTTACACGGGGGATTAGTTTCGGTGGGAGTAAGGGTCTGTCTTCTCTCTCTTGCGCGTTTCCGGGCCCAATAATGTGGTAAGAAACCTCAACTAAGTATTGAGTCCGGCACAGACTATAGAAAAAAGAAACCTGGAAAGCGAGATAGAAACCTGACGGGGAGGTCGCTTCTTTTTGTGACAAGAGACATGACCGGTCAACTCTGCATCTGTGACCCCTCTTTCCTTGGCCTGAAGAGATGCAACCAACAGAGACTGGCGAGATGTCTCTTTCCCCTGTTTCCAGCGGCACAATGTGGAGCTCTAAATCCCTCAAGCGAATGAAATACTCGGTTTCTGTACCCGCTGCAGCTTTTGCGACTGCCCGGGAAGCAATTTGTGGAAGGAGGACGAACACATCCCGCGCTCCCCGGGACCCTTGCCAACCAGATGCTCCGTCTTTGGGGCCCCCGTCCGGATTGTCACCTGTCCACCTGCCTGCATTTGTGATAAACATGGGGACTCAAACGAAGCACTCTGTCTACTGAGGGAAACTCCTCCGATAATTGACGAGGCAAGTTCAAGTCGATTGCCAAGGTTCCTTGCACGCGTGGGTCACGCTAGATGTTTGTTGTCTCTAGAAGAAACTCGCAACATAGTCTCAATACCTCCAGCAAGCCGTGAGAGAAAAGCCTTTTCGAGTGTAAACGACCTATCTGAATTCACTGCCTGGCTGCCGTCTTTCCTGACGCAGCAGCCCCTCATAAGGCATTCGGTACTTTGCCAAGTCAGAGTTAGCCATTTCAGCGGTATCGCAGTGTGGGTTTGCGCCTGTTGAATTGAACGACCTTGATCTCGAATCAGTGGACCATGAGTGCATTAATCTTTGCAAAAATCTTGGTTTCAAAAGTTGCGCCTTTCAGCAATCCCCGTTGTGCCTATCTACCGTAGCCAATCTTTAGAAACCGAAGCTATGAAAACCAGGAAAACGGAAGATTTATCTTGATCGTAGGAAAGAGGTAATAAGTCTTGCCTCATAGCTGCGTATGTACAGTGCCTCCAATATCTACAGCCTTTTCCTTCGTTGTCATACCTAAGAAAGTGGATGTATATGACTTCACCCTTCTATGGTCTCCGCCCTATCATACAGTATCTTGCAAACGATCGTTAGTAAACGGACGTACAGCAGCTACCATTAGGGCTGGCTGGCAACTCACATTCGAAAGTAAGCGTGGTGATCCCTATTCTTCACATCATGGCGCACATCAATAAGAAAACCCTCGACCCTAGCCCGAGACGACCCAAGGACGCGCGTGAAGAGAGCCATGCACAACCCCTGAAGTGCACTGCCAAAGTTCTCCTGCGTCCAGAGACCCAATTTCTTGTACCTAGTTCGCCTTAGTACTCAAGTCCCAAGAAAAATGCCTCTTCTAGTCAAAGATGGATGCTGTAGGGGCGGTATATATGTATAAAGCTTACCTATCTGCTTTTGGCCATCCGTTGATGGGCCATTTGTACATCTGGATCGAGACGTCCACGAAACCGATCTCGGTCATGAGATCCGCGAGCGTTGTGATGTCGACGTAGGCACATCCCGCGGCTTCCGCGCCGCTCTGGAGGAGCTCGACGTATTCAGCTAATGCGCAGTCCTTTGGGAAGGTATTATCGTCGGATTGAGGGTTGATATCGGCGTCTTGGACTTCAAACCATCCGCCAGGGGTAAGATGACTGTGAAGAGAGAAAAAGACTGTTACTTCTTGGTCGCTGTCTTCGGAAATGTGAAGAAGATTAGAAGAAAGTCAGAGCTTACTCGTAAGCGGATTCGAAAAACCTTCTCCAGTTGTTGATGGCTCCAGTCATGAACCGACTGTGGATATAATTAAAGGGTTTCGAATATGTCCAGTCTTCGTCAACGTCGTCAATCTCGAATCTCACATTTTCCGGCACACTGCATTCGAAGGACATTTTAGTATAAAAAAGACGTCATTGCACACCCGCTGGCTCTTACTATTCTGGCTGATTGGGCGAAAGATCAACACCGTAGACCTGATTGCAACATCGAGTAAGGAGCTGGCCACGACAGATGTAGAATTGGTCAGAATACCTCAGCCTCGGGATGCAATTCACCAAAGTCGATGGCCCATATGCCCGTACCAGTTCCCACGTCGAGGACACGCCCAACTTTGGCATCTACATCGCATGGCGGGGCCCGTCCCAGTCTACCGCCGATAGTGTAGGTAAATATCTCGTGCTGCATGTCTAGTCCAGATGTTTAGCGACTGCCTTTTGGTAAGAGGAGGGAAGCCGTGAAGCAAACCTAGTCTATCACTTTCCGACTCGTCGTTCGGGAGCACATATTCTGATTACACCGTAGTTGTCAGCCAGGAATCTGTTACCCCATTGTGCCATGTAAGGACACGAAAGCTAGCTCACTGCCATCTTTGTATCGGTGGTAAGTCCTGCCATTCTCGATTCGGTATCCCAAAATCGATTGACTGATGCTCATACTGGATGAGGCTATGCCTTGGAACACCGTTAACTCGTGGCATCGAGGGGGGGGGGGGGGGGGGGGGGGGGGGGCGATTAGCCGAGGCTTGCCTCAATCTCACAGCGTTCGTCTATTTCCTTCCGTTCTGCGTCAGTCTGACATTTCTCATGAGACCAGTTGAGTTCAGTCCATACCCCATCGTCGGCAGCGATGACTTGATATGCCTCCCACATCATGAGTGCGCGGGATGCTAAGCAGGAAGGATGATGTGAGATGTGGAGCTGCTTGTAAAATGCAGCACGGGCGACGACAAATATCGCAACGTCAAACAGGCTCCGTCTGATGGTCTCTTCAACGAACCTCCGCAAAGAAAATCATAGGTACGAGTAGATGAAATGTCGAAAACGGAACTTCTTGGGGTTTTGTAACGAAAGACAGGCGCCTGGATGGTCAATCATTTCCAATCTTCCTCTTTGGCGTTGGAACCCCCCAAAACCAACAGAGCAAACCAACCTGCATCATGCACGTCGACGGCGATGCTGCCTTCACTGCTCACTTACAGGGGTTGGTTCTCTTGTGGATATGAACCAAGGCACAGGCGAATCAGAACACCGGCACTCCAAGCAACCCCAGAAGCGAAGGCGCCAGGGGACCGGACTCTTCACTTGATTTCGTTGTGATGCATGGAGATAGAGGCAGGCCTGGGCCCCCGATCCACCCCTCCCATTCATTCCATTGTTCTGTCTAGTTTGCTAGGTGGTTCTAGATGCAAGTTATCGATTCGGCGCATTTGATTGTGAGAGCTGACACTGGGCAGGAAGGCCTCATGTTTCTTCAACAATCGTGAGAAACATCTTGCGCGTTGCGCAATTAGACAGAATCATGCTCATTTCTCCTGAAGCGGCCTATTTATTATACTGCTCATTTCAGGCTCTAGGAACAAGCCATCTTCACTAAACAAAGTAGATGCTTCAGTAATAATCCAGTCCGACTGAGCATATATCAGGTACGTTGTCTATCGACCGAGGAGGTCCTTGTCAACACTTACCAATCCATTCTCAAGCCTTCGGCATTAGACGACGTGCTGCTCGAGTATAGCATCCTTGATTGAAGCAGCAAAACATTGACCCGGCGCAGGTCGGAGCTGCAAACGCGGTTCGCCAATATGGCAACGTTTGCCTCCCTACTCACCCGTGCATCATTTCTAAACAAGGATTACTATCAACGCCGAGCCAAAGTAGACAAAAAGGGCAAAATTGGGCGTCCCGCACCAGGGTGCCGAGAGAAAGAGACTGCGTCGAGGGGGAATCGAACCCCCGGCTCCCCGACGCTGCTGGATGGCAACGGAGAATTTTACCACTAAACCATCGACGCTGTTTAAAATCTTGGGGCCTGGCAGACCTATGGAGGCGCTCAGGGGCGGCCGCGCGCAACAATCCGTAGCAAGTGGGGAGGCAAACGAGACGTTCAAGCTCGCTCTCTGAATCCCGAGGTCTCGAGGCACCCGTGTCTTGAGAAGCCTGTGTTTTGATAATTTGATGGGTTAGAATTCAGACAAACTACCGACTCAATTTCGACTTGCAAGAGGCAAGGTGCAGAAGCACACAGCGTATCCACTGAGGCCATTTGCCCTGCGACGAAACATGATCTCCAACCAGCGAAAAGACAGCGGATGATATCCCAAAGCGGTCTAACGCTGCACGAAACATGACTGCAGTCTGCAAAATACAATTAATCATTGAGTCAACTTAATTTTGTCTTAGCTGGCGGCAGATCCGAGCCACAGGAACGGTTGATGGTGACTCATAGTGACTGGCCCGGGCTTTGCATGTAGGTGAGGTGGTAACCTCCTGCTTGTTTTGTCAGCCTTACAGCGGGCGAACAGTGGCAGTCGCCACCTACACCTGTCGGGTCCAAGCCCGGAAAGGGACCTTCTCCTAAAATTTTAGCGGGTCCACTCATCCGAACGCTTAAGTCCGCCCCGTCGACTTCACTCCATCAGAGTCTTGGACTTTCTCTGTTGCGGAATCCCTTTTAAAAGTCGCCTCCCCAGGTCCGGGTACCGAGTGGAAGTGGAATCTTAGATCTCAATTCACTTCGTTCCTTTCACGTTCTCCTTTTCTTGCGAGGGCGCGAGGCCTCTTGGTTTACTTCCGCCGCCTATTCTGGCAGCACCTGTACGAAGACGCTGTATTTCAAAAAGCGCACTCACGATTTCATCAACACATCATCACATCATCACGCCAGCTAGAGTGTCGAACATGTCGGACGGTGGTGCAACACAGACCCAAACCCAGACGCAGAACCAAGTGGGCTCGTCGGCTGGAGGAGGTTCTCAGCCAAGCCGTCGAGGTAGGTCAGGAAGAGGGAGAGGAGACGGAGGCAACGGCCGTGGTGGCCGGCGAGGTGGCGGCAGGAATGCTAATCCTCAACCTCGGAACCAAGCTCAGTCAGCACCGGCTCCTGAAATTTCAACAGATAATGCACCCGAATCAGAGCCATCAGGATCGGGGAGGAGAGGCCGCGGCCGTGGTGGTAATCGGGGCGGCCGGCGAGGTGGAGCGGTCCGAGGTGGTATGGTGTCGGGAACTCAGCGAACATTTGGAGGCAGTCTGACGACCGCCGCGGATTCAACCGCGTCGGATGCACAAGGACTGAGTGCAGACGCCCCGGACTTCATTCCTGGGCAGCCTGTTGTCCACAGAGGGTACGTTGATATTCGCCACATTCTCAAACATAGGCTGACTGATATCGTCAGCAAACAAGCTGCCCCGAAGCAAAGGAAGCCGCAGTATCCTTTGGCACCAAAATCTGTAGCTGCAGACTTGCCCACGCGCATCCATGAGGATATCAGCAACGGCCAGTATGAGTGTGTCATCTGCTCCAGTGAAGTGCTGCGGCCATCTCGAGTATGGTCCTGCGGGCTATGCTGGACGGTGCTCCATTTTTCTTGCGTCAAGAAATGGTTCACGAGCCAGCTCAAGAAGGATGACGACACTCGCTCCTGGCGCTGCCCCGGCTGCAATTCTAGTTTAACCGAGGAGCCGAGTGCTTACCACTGCTGGTGCGGGAAGGACATCAACCCTCGAAATGTTCCTGGTCTTCCTCCTCACTCTTGTGGACAGACCTGCTCAAAGCCCAGAGCAACATGCCCGCATCCATGCCCTCTCGAATGCCACGCCGGCCCATGCCCGCCATGCACCCTCATGGGGCCCACACAGTCATGCTTCTGTGGCAAGCACGAAGTGACGAAGCGGTGCACCGAGACGGACTATGGAAACGGATGGAGTTGCAAGGAGATCTGCGGAGACTTGCTGCCTTGCGGCGAGCACTTCTGCGCTACCCCTTGCCACTCTGGCTTATGCGGAAGCTGCGAGATTCCCGTGCAGGCAAGATGCTATTGCGGAAAAGAGCACAAAGAAATCCCCTGCGATCGCCGCGACGACATTCAGATGTCATTCAACTTTGGCCAGGTCTCCAGCTCGGATTCTGAGGATGTTTCTGAGGACAGCTGGTTTGATGGCTCATTCGACTGCGGAGCGACTTGTGGGAGGAAATACGATTGTGGTATTCATGATTGTGAGAAGACCTGTCATTCGCAGGACGAGGTGCCGGCTCATTGCCCGTCGGCTCCAGATGTTGTCCTTGATTGCCCCTGTGGTAAGACACCGTTGGAAGAGCTCCTCGACCAGCCGAGACAGTCTTGTAAAGACAAGATCCCCCACTGCAAGAAGACCTGCGACAAGACCCTTCTTTGCGGTCACCAATGCATGGATACGTGTCATAGCGGTCCTTGTAATCCATGCTTCCAGAAGCAGGATATTTCTTGTCGATGCACCCGTACTGTGAGCAGGTCTCTCTGCCACCAGGGAGAGATCGCGACTCCGATGTGTTTCAAGGTCTGCCAGGCCCAGCTCAACTGCAGTCGTCACAAGTGTGGAGAGCGCTGCTGCACAGGAGAGAAGAAGGCAATCGAGAGACAGGCCGCCAGGAGGAAGCACAGACAGCAGCAGGCTCCGGACGAGGTGGAGGCAGAACACATTTGCCTCCGCGTATGCGGAAGGACACTGAAGTGTGGAACTCACCAGTGTTCGCAAATCTGCCACGCTGGGCCATGCCCAAGCTGCCTCGAAGCCGTCTTCGAGGAGATCAGCTGTGCCTGCGGCAGGACTGTCCTGCAACCTCCACAGCCGTGTGGAACCAGGCCCCCTGAATGCCGCTTCGACTGCAGAAGAGCACCTCCTTGTGGCCACCCCACGGTGAAGCATAACTGCCATCCCGACGATGTCGATTGTCCCAAGTGTCCCTTCTTGGTAGAGAAAGCATGCATCTGCGGCAAGCAGAGGATGAAGAACCGGCCTTGCTGGCTGGAGGGGGCTCGATGCGGTCTGCCTTGTGGTAAAAAGCTCAAGTGCGGGTAAGTAACATAGATGTCCAACACAACTGTTGTCACATGTACTGACCAGAATGCAGTACCCACACATGTAGAAAAGAGTGCCACGGTCCTGGCGAATGCGAAGATGCTGATATACCCGGCTCTCACTGCGCCCAGTCCTGTGGCAAGACGCGGAAATCTTGCGATCACTCGTGCCAGGATTCATGCCACGCTCCCTACCCGTGCAAGGAAGACCGGCCGTGCCAGAGCAAGACCTTCATCACTTGCGACTGTCAGCACCGCAAGAAGGAGGTTAAGTGCATGGCCACCAAGACCAACCCGACTCCGGATCGCGACGTCCTGAAGTGCGATGACGAGTGCCTCCGTCTCCAGCGCAACCAGCGCCTCGCTGTCGCTCTTAATGTCGACCCGGACCACAATGACGATCACATCCCTTACTCGGACACGACGCTCAAGCTCTTCCGTGAGCTCTCTCACACCTGGGCCCAGAACCAGGAGCGCGAGTTCCGCGTCTTCGCCTCGGAAGCTTCCGAGAAGCGTCTGCGCTTCAAGCCTATGCCTTCGTTCCAGCGCGCCTTCTTGCACGCTCTTGCCGAGGATTTCGGCTTTGACTCAGAGAGCCAGGACCCAGAGCCGCATCGCCACGTCTCCATCTTCAAGACGCCGCGCTTCGTCGCCGCACCGAAGAAGACGCTGGCGCAGTGCGTCAAGATCCGCACCGACGCGGTCAAGACAGCAGCAGCCGCAGCCGCAGCATCATCAGCGGCGGCCACCGCAGCGTCGGCACCGGAGCCCTTCAACGCCCTACTCCTGTCGGCCCCACGCTTCGGCCTGACCATTGACGAGGTCGAGTCCGCCCTCGCCAACCACCTCAAGGCCTACAACACTCTTTCCTTCACCACCGCCTTCCTCCCATCGGAGGAGATTCTCATCCGCGCGGTTCCCGTTACCTCATGGGGCACCACCCCCTCGGCTATCGAGTCCTCCCTCGCGTCCCTGAAACCCCTCGTCGTGCAGACCGTTACCAAGGACGGCATCGCCGCGGCCGCGACAATGGTCCACGCCGACACGAGCCTCAACGTCCTCCGCCGCGAGGGGACGTCGGCCAACGGCAGCAGCGGCGGGTGGAACGCCGTCGTCGGCCGCGCCGCGGCACAGCGTAGGATGGTTGCGCCCAAGCCCGCCGCCGACGCGCGTCCCGCCAGCGGTTTCGTCAGCTTCTCCAAGCTGGCGCGCAAGAAGGTCGTCGAGGACTCTGTTGCGGATGACTGGGAGGCTGCCGCTGACAGCGATGAGTGAGGCGCGGCGCGGCGCGCAAGTTTTTGCTTCGGCCAAGGAAGTTGTGAACTTCTGGTCTCTTGATCTTGGATGCAAACAAGGAGAGGCTTGGCATGGCGGAGCTTGCAGCGTTGTTCGCCTTGCTTCTCCACACCTCCCTTGTGGTTGTGATGATGTGTCTGAAAGGCAATGACGGAAAGGCAAACATTTGTTATGGAGGATAGACGGATGACGTGGGATATCAGGTTCTCCAGTTTATCACCAGCGAAAATAGGATACAATAGCGTTATATGAAAGAAAACATGAAAACCGTGAAGAGGAAAAAAAAACCCCCGAGCAATGAAACATGAAGATGGGCCACAAATGTTATGAATTTCGTGATTTCAATGTAGGACGTGACGCCATGGTTCTCACCATCTTCCCCCCCTTCCCCGTCCATCACGATAAGCCATGCCCCCTCTTCCCCCCTCCAGTCCTTCTTACCCCCATGAACCCCGCGACATCTCACATCCAATTCTCTGCCACGTCAGAGAAACACTTACAGAAAGCCGCGGGTGGATGGACGGGGACACAAGCGCAGCCCCCGAAAACGAAGACAAACCCTGACCCGGTTCCGTCCTATCCTATCCTCTCCCCAAATCCGACGAACTCAGCTCGTCGCTGGCACAAAAGACGGAGAAAGGTGTCATGGAGATATCCCCGCTCTTACGAGCGAGAAAGGGAGCAAGGTTGACCCCAGTTCCGGGCGATCGTGATAAACTCCTGGCCGTCGAGCATCATTCCGCAGATCGTCCCCTTTTCCCCGGCGACCCGGACTTGGACATTTGACGTTTGACGTTTGCCAGACGTCTGACGGTACCCAGAAAGGGGAAGGCGGGACGGAATGAAGTTCGAGGCCGGTGACTGTCAATAGACCTCAGTGCTGTTCGTGGGGATGAAAGTTATCTGCCAAAGGGCAATTACACAGCCTGGCATCCCTTGCCCTCAAACCCCCGTTGAAGACATGGCCAACCCCCGTTCAGATCAGCATGCCACCATCGCCTCACTCCAAACCTCACATCTTGACTGGTTACTTGGCTGCTCGTACTCATTGCTTCATTATATTTATGTTGCGTCTAAGATATGCTGTCGCATCCCGGTCCGTCATGGGAGCGGGGGGTATCATTCTTGAAGGACCAAAAAGGTGGTTTAGAGAGGAAGATCACCCGCTGCCGCGTACTGTTTCTCCGTTCCATGCTTCTTCTGTTGCCGCAGTGTATCCAGGTGATCGGCGCCTTCATGTGTGGCGACAAGGGGGCATTATATCTACTCGTTGTCCTTCGTGGATGAACTCCTGCAATGGAGCCGGCGAGACACGCCGGTGAAGACGGACTGCCGGACTGCCTCTGCCTCTAGTATTTGAGCCACGTGCTGTTGAAACCGTTTCTCGGTTAGCAAGTGCTCGTCCTAGAGGCGCTGCTTCTCCTCCTTGCTTGTCACGCCGGTGACATTGCCAAGAAAGTCCGAGATGGCTTCGAAGTAACCCTCCTCCAAAACACTCGAGTTATGGTCGCCTGCGGGCAAGGGCTTCCAAGTTTTGGAGGGCGCGGCAGAGAGTTCGTAAAGTTGGCGCATGTGACGGGGTCTAAGACATGTGTTAGTCTACAAGAGGCAACATGTGAGACACGCAAAAAAAAAAGCCGGTGTAGAGAAAACCATATCAGACTCCATGTCGTAAAATTCAAATCAAGCGTCCCGAAGGACTCATATTTTGTGGGTGGTGACTTGCGATCATCATATGGTGTAGGAGAAGCGGGAAGGAAGGGTTGCACGGCACTTACGGTACGATCTCGTCCTGGAGACCAGAGAGAAACAGGATCGGCACGGATGTGATGCTGGAAATGATTGATTCGCTTGGCCAGACCTGGTGGCAGAGAAGCGTCAAGTACTTTGCCGGTGGCAATACGGAAGGGATTAGCTTGCGCATGGAGAGGAAGGTGTTCTCCAAGATCAGGCCGGCAATGTCCCCATCTTTTTGGTTCTTGGATACCAGTTTGATACTGACAGCGCCGCCCAAGCTTTGTCCGTAAACAATCAGCTTATGGTTGCTCGTCTCTGCGCGAGATCGGAGGTAGTCGAGGGCGGTTTGCGCGTCTAGGAAGAGACCGGATTCGTCTGGCTCTCCTGTTGATAGGCCGTAGCCGCGGTACTCGAGCATGAATACGTTGCAGCCGATAAAGTTGATAAGCATACGGGCGATTGGCAGGCGGTGGCCAATGTTACCCGCGTTTCCATGGAACATCAGGATGGTGACATTGGAGTTTTTTCCACCACGCGGGCCGCGGATGTAGAATGCCGACAGCTTCTCGCCATCGTTTGTGGGGATGACGAGTTCTTCGAAATCCTTGATGCCATACTGTGAGGGTCTTGGGACATCGGTTCGAGAGTTTGCGGGCATATGCGAGGGGTAGATCAGAGCTCTAGAGCGGCACAGCACAAGTCAGTCAGTCTGTTTGCTGAGGGTGGGATAAGGAAGTGTCACATGGACATTAGGGTGGAGGGACCTACTTTTGCTTGAAGTAGAGGAGGCTAGTCAAGACAGCTGCGATACCCTAGGTAGAAGAAGACGAGTTAGCCTGCAGCACTAGCGAGGCGAGGCAGTCGAGGCACGACCTCGGGCGAAGGCCCAAGAGGAGGGGTTGCAGACAGGAAGGTTAAAATATCGGTGTGAGAAGATGGGTAGCCCGTAGGACGAGGAGGCGGGAATGGCCATACCGTCGAGGCTATGGCTGGTAGCCGCATGTACGCGCCAATAGTACTGAGCATAGACGCCGTCTGCTCGAGGTAACTGTTGGAGGACGGCGATGCTAAATCGGAAGAGGACATGGTTCGAGAGAATCGTGGGCAGGGCGAGAGGGAAAAGGCGGAGGAAAATTATATTCGTATTGCTGCTGGACCGTTCGGCGAGCCCTCAGAAAGGAATGGGCCTGTTTGATGGGGAAGGTAAGGCCCGAAGCGAAGAGAGAGAGCGGTGCAGAGTCCAGGAGAGAGCGGAGTAGCCTTGCCTTGGCCCTTGGTCGCGGAGGCGGTGGAGGCCGATGCTAGCGGAAAGTAGGTACCTCGGTAGGTAGATTGGAGGGGAGCGGGTACCGAGTGCGTGTTAGGCGTAGTCGATTGTCGGCATGAGGCGACTACGGACCTGGACCTGGTACTGGGATCGTCTGGGCAGGACGCGGACGGACGAACGAACAAGGGTGGTGAACCCTGGCCGCGGGAAAGACGCGGGAAAGAGAAAAAGAGGTTGCTAGTCGAAACGAAAGCGAGGATCGGGAAGCTGATTTGTGTATTCGGTCGATAGTCAGATGTGTCAGTATCCACAGACGTGCCGTTTGTGAGATGCCGCTAGGTGTATCTAGCGGCAGTTAAGGTGTTTGCGCAGGAAGGTCGATATCCAGCTATGCTATGGAGGATGGTATTGACGGCGTGAGAGGTGGGATTGAAGGTGGTGGTAGTAGTGGTGATGGTGGTGGTGCGGTTTGTCTTTAGCAAGGCCGCATGATGCAGGTCAGGAGGGAGCAGTGCTGGGGCGGGATCTGACAGCCGTGCGGCCGGGATGGATGGCCGATGGCTGTCTACTAAAGAGATGTGGCTGCGGACGGCGGTTCAATGCAGACACACACGGATAGGCACTGTTGTATGAATTTCCGTGGTGTCCAGTCTTGGTGTTGAATCGTGGGATGATGTTGGGGGGAAGAGGGGGCTAAGAAGTTGTGGCGGGTCTCCTGAGGCTTGTCGATGCGGCAGGTGACCTGATTTGGTGGTAGGCCGCAGGGCTGCTTTCGGAGGAGCACGGCAAACAAGGATCGCAAGTTGAGAAAGGCTTGCCGGATGGAGCTCAGTGGCGGAGGTAATAATCAATGTGAGAATTGGGAGAGAGTCAAGAGATACGATGTGCGATGCGATACGATGCGATCGGTAATGATGGTGGGTAGTTCAAACTTGATAGGTGCTAACAAACGAAACGAAGCGACGAGTCCGATGTGACTTCCACTTCCGCCATCCGTTTCTACTTTGAGTTACGTCCGAGAAATAATGGCTTTAATATCCGTCCTTAGGTTCGGAGCAAGTGAGACTGTGACGGAAGCATAAAAGCGAGGATTGAATTCTTTGAAAGCTTATGAGATGGCCGAGCAACAAGTACGGGAATGATAGGTCGGCAATGCCTCACTGCGACGGGAGCAAACGCGTTCGGGGTCGTGTGTGGTATCATTGTGTTTATGTGTAAAACGCGACTAGCATGAAGCAGCAATAGACACCACTCGATCTCCCTGCATGAAGCTTCATCGACAGCCGTGTGCCTTGATGAGGAGATGCTTGGTTTGCACCTTTGCAGGCTTTGCAAGGTGTAAGATAGGTTGGAACTTACACAGTAGGATAAAGTAGCTCAGGGGGGCGATCAGTGCGAATGTCACCGCTTTCTGGCGTTGAACTAGACGAATTAGTGACGGGAAGCAATCCTACATTACATCAGTAGCTTGCACGCGTGACCTATCGGACTGCTCCTGCTGCTTTGAAAGTATCAAGATGAAGAGGTACTTCCATATTACCCTAATACTCCGTACAGTAGAAAGTATTTCATCTGGGACCACCAGGTGCGTCGTGGGATGACCTAGCGGGAACCGGTGATTGGGTAAAGCCCGGCAAGAAAGGGGGAAGCAACGACGGCGATGGGAGCTTCCCGATGAAAGGCGTTCGTGGCTTGAAGTGGAGCTGGAGACGAGCTGTCAACATCCACCTCACCGTTCACCGTCCTACCGTCTACGTAAGAACATACTTGTACGTCCACCGCCCACAGCTCATTGCACATCGTCTTTCACAACAGCGGGGGACCACGTCTTCCATTCCAGAGGAATTGGGGTCTCCGAGCCATCCAGATGCCGCGCCAGAATAAAACAGGACAGGTGAGACTTCCACGCTTTACTTTTGGCTACCTCAAGGTACAGGTGGGTACGGAGTATGGGTTTCAATGGTCATGTCTTGGCCCCGTCCAAGGTTCGACTTGACCTTTGAGCTTGACCGCGAGCTTGGCGTCCCTCCGGCGGGCTTCGGCCTCCTTGCTGTTGACTTGAGGGATCATGAATACCGTCTACGGAGTACTGGCGTGGAACAACATGATATGTTTCTTGACGAATGGCAAGCTCTCTCCAGCTGCAGCGTTTGACCTAGGATTTCCCATTCGCTCCCGCCTCGCATTGCATGCAGTGCAGAGCAAACATGCTTTGCAAAAGCTCTGCAAGTCATTTCGACATCCACATCTCGGCCCCTCTACGGATACAGTAGTACCACGAGTACTTGGAAATCACATTTTCCCAGCCTTGCGTCAGTTTACTGCCCAGAGACGCCGGGGGCCAGGGCGAAGCAAGGGCGTGTGCATGAGGAGACCGTTCCAACAACGCAAAAGCAACGACGAAGGATCTCCGGCAAGCAGCAAGCGATCCGTTTCTCGGGTAAAGACCAGCCTCTACGAGGTACGAGCAGCAAAGCCACGAACCTTCCGCAAAGAACGGCATCAGGATCAGGAACAGCTCCTCTACTATTGTAGTCACCCTACGTGCCTACATGCAGCAGCGGAAGCTCTTAGCACCCACAGCCGCCAATGGCATGGACCAACCCGTCACCAACGCTGGCCGTTGGATTGCTCGTCAACTTAGACGCGCGCTTTGGAGGGCGCTGAAAATATATCTCGTCTTGGGCAAATCGGCGATGCACTGCAACCGGGGGCCCGTCATGCAGCCCGCTAATCAACGTACCAGAGGACGATGTGACGGCCCTGTGGGAAATGCTAGGTCAAGGCCCAACGCGGCGGCAGCAGCCGTTCCGTCCCTCTGGGACCGTCGTCGTCGTCATCTCCTTTGATTCGCGGCGGCATCCAATGCCATCCAGACGGATAGGGGCAGGCACATCTCGTCTGGTCACTCTGGTGAGTATGGTCTCGTCCGACCCCCGGCCTCGCCTGGTCTTGCATGATGCTGCTTGTCCGCAGGAGTCAGAACAGCAGGAAGACGCAAGGTTGAAGGGGTTTTGTCACCCGTGGCCGTGCTGAACCACCCTGGTCATGGAAGAAGATGCAGAAGCTCTTCTCTCTGCGGAGGTGCCCAGAATAGAAGCAGAAGCACCACCCGTTTTCTTCGACTTCTTCTCGGCCCCTGAGTCGTCGTCTGCTAAGCAAGGGTTTCTCGTCACCTCCCGTGAAACCGCGGCAGGGCGGGAATGGGGAGAGTGAAAGACAGGCCAGCTCTGGCGACCGAGACTACGCTACCGCCCGAGATCAACAGCCCCGCCGGGTCGGTCCCATGTTCCCTTACTGGCGATGCCTTTACTCCGTACTTCGTACCCATGCGAAGCCGCGCACTTCCTAGTTCACGATATAAGGCCGAACGGCGATGCATAGCGTACTACGTGTCACTGTGAGGTGAGGGAGTTAGTGTAGGTGCCTGCGTAGGTAGGTTCAGGGCAGAAGCACATCTTACAGCCGAATCAGCTAGAGTCCCGTCATTAGCAGATATGAACCCACAAGTTTAGTACCTAGGTTATTAACTTTGCATACCCACGTTCCTCTATTTCCACCTGGTCTCGCCTTATGAAGAAATGGGGGGGGGGGCGGTCTACAACAGCAGAATCAGAAGGGACTTTTCCAGCGACATCGCAGCATTGAGAAGGGACTCTACGTACACTGGAGACCATTCAACCATCAGGTAAGGGACTGCATTTGCAGTGAACATCTCCAGATTTGCCCAGCGTCCATGTTCCCGCAAGAGACTGGAGTGAGGCGGACGGATGTAACCACCCCCACCGTCCCAAACTCAGGTATCATGATTGGATCGCTGGAGACGATCTGCTATCAGCAGACAAGCCAATGATAGAGGCGCATCAGCTGGGTTTGGGGTCCAATGGGCCACTCGAGACCATTGAATGTTGCTGAATGACCTTTGTTCCCCTGGGATACCGCCTGTCGACCCTGGAGGGAGTGGGCGTGGATCTAGAAACAACATGTCAAGCTGCCCAACCTGACAGTCACTTCCGAAAGATGCACTCCAGTCTCCAGTCCCCAAGTCCCCACGCGAAAAGAATCTGAGGAGGGGCCCAAATCCGAAAGGGACGAAAGGCAAGGGTGGGAGAAGGAAGAAAAAAAGTAAAGAAAAATTCGCTGCGAAAAGTTTCGGCCGATTCCACTTTGTTTGCGTAGAATTTGCAGTGCAGCCAGCTCTCAACCACACTCATCTCTACCTTACTTGATAATTTTTCTCTCCCAACTTCATCCGTGGACCAGAGATCCAACTGTTCGGCACGCGCAAAGCTTCAGTCGGTTCGGACGAGAGCCCAAAGTAATCTCAGCATTAATCCAATAATTCACAGCACGGCCGCCATCTGCCATTTGGGTAACTTTGGGACCAAAGTCTCTGCGCCATTGCCCCTCGATTCGGCACGCCACCATCAGCTCTCGTCCATCCTCTCTACCCACCAAAAAAAGTCATAACCACAACACGACACTCCCGCGCGACCAACCCTGGCCCCCAGCTCAGCTCAAACCTTCTCAGATTGTATTCATTCAGCAGAGGTTCAGGAATTCGCAGTCACTAGTCGCTTTCTTGCGCTCTTGCCGCTCCATTGTTACGGACCGTTTCTGGATCAGTTGCTTCCTTCTGGGGAACAGACAAGATTGTGTTGCGTTCCTGCTGCCCGTTCCTCATTACACTTTTCCCCGTCTCGCTTTCTCTCTCACTTTGAGTCTGCCATCGGTCTCTCTTTATTACTTTTCCAACACAAAACCTGAAGCGCGAAACACCACACTTCACCCCTCCATTCCCCCTGCCACCCCTGCCGACCAAACGCGCCCCCTTGGACCCCTCCAAATAAGGGATTCCAACATTGGAGATCGACGGCACAGCTGCGTATTTGAGACGCGAAACCAACACGGAGAGGAGCCCCTGACATCTCAAGCTGAACTCTGAAGTTTGATTCTTTCTGGTCTCCTTCTCAGTGCTCACTCCATTTTCCCCCGACCAAGCCGAGAGACAGAGAGAGCCCATCATCTCGCCATCTCTTATCATTCCCATCCATACTACAGCTCACTCCACAACACACACGAGTACGACCGGCGGCGCTTCCACCAAGCACCTCATTAACTCATCTCACTCTCACTCTAACCCTCACTCTCACACACATACACACACCACCCACCTCTCGGGCTGTGTCTATCAAACCCGCTAGTTTCTCGCACAGCCGCGACGGACTACCAACGTCTCACCACTCCGCTTTTCAAAGCTCCCAGACTCTTGGACTCTTCCCCAAATCCTCCAACAACAAAAAAAAAAAAAAAAAAAAAAAAAAAAAAAAGAGAGTCCCGTCTTGGTCTCGTTCTGCCCTGTCCCCTCTCTCCTGGTTACAAGGCACGTCCCGGCTTGCATTGCAGTCCGCTTCTCGACGATCCCCGAGCCCATCAGTCCCGGCCAGTAAGGCGACGTCCTGCTTCTGCATTCTACAAACCGACATACACCACCATCCACCGTCCACAACCGCCAACCAAAAGACACTGACGCTCGCACTCGTCGCCTCCCATATCGACCCTCCCCATTCACCTCCGTCAAAAACCGCGACCCAGTCAGAACCCTTCTCTGCCCAACCCTCGCGCCCAATAGAGACCCCCATCGCAAGACCAACACATCATCATACAGCGTCGCTCCCTTCACCATGGTGTCCTTTTCGTGTGAGGTAAGCCGTCGCCGCCCTCTTTCTCTCGTTCCGTATCTCTCTCTTGCTTCCATTTCCCTTCCCCATGATCCCGTCTTCCAGGGTCCCCCTTTACTACTTACCTCTCCGTACCTCCCCCCGTCGGTACCCCCCCCCCCGAAGATCCCCATGTCGTCTTATTATAAACTCGGGGGCCTGACATCACATCCTCACACCACACCTATCACACCTCCCACACATGGCAAGACATCGCAGACACACACCCCTCCAACAGAAACAAACCCCCCTCCACTTCCCCTTTGGATGCCGTCTTTAATAGCCAGTGTCTCGTCCCGTCCCTCCCTCGCCTCCCAGACCATAACCATACAATACCATATAACCCTCTCCAAACACAACAGAATGCAATAACCTCTCGAATACTTCCTGCGCAACATAACTGACCTGTCTTCTTCCTCCACCACAGAACTGTGGTGATGTTATGACCAAGAAGAAGCTCGATCCCCACAGAAACCGTTGTCGTGGAGCCACTTACACCTGCATCGATTGCATGGTCTACTTCCCTGGAACTGAATATCGCAGCCACACGGTTAGTAGCATCAGCTCCCACTGGCTGTTCTAGTCACTTCTATGAACTATGGCACTGACTCGGCGGCGAACAGAGTTGTATGAGCGAGGCCCAAAAATACCAAGGTGCTCTCTACAAGGAAAAGAACAACAATAAGAAGAGCAAGACGAACAACAACCAGGCGTTCGCCCCCAAGCACGACATGGCTCAACACGCATACGTCGAGGACGTCCCCGATGCCGAGTTCGAATCTTTTCCCTACGAGGCTAGCGATAATGGCAACTCCCCCGCCGACCTTCTCCCCGAAGCGCCAACACCTCCCTCAGCTGCCGAGGGTCACGTCAACGTTTTTGACTTTCTCGACCCATCAGCGACGCCGAATGCGTCTGCCCTGGGTGCCAAGGAGCCGAACGAGGAGACACAGCTGGTGCGCTACGAGTACGAGGCCGAGGCCTATCTGGACGATGAAGGAGCAATGGTTGATGAGGATCCGGGCGCCCTCGTGCAGTACGGCACTGGGGCCATTCCCCAGGGCTTTGAGACTCCAGCTCCGAAGCACGAGCGAAGAAGGAAGGACGGCAGCGAGAAGAAGGACAAGAAGCGCAAGCGTCTCCATGTCGACACTGACCAAATGATGGTCGACGCACCTCCTACAACCTTGGCTCACTCCGGCCTGACGGGCGGTCTGAACCGCATGATGTCGCGCCCTGTCTTTCCCCCTTCGCCAGAATTCTCCGGAGGCGACGTCGCCGCACCGGCTAGCCCGCTGAAGAAGACCAAGTCTTCCAAGCACAAGAAGGAGGGCGGTATCGGCAGCAACCTCATGGGTCTGTTGAACATGAACGGCACCAAGTCCAAGACCAAGAAACGCAAGGTCTCCTCGTCCGTCAAGAAGCACTCCTCCAGCCGTCACCGATCAGACGGCGAGAAGGCTCCCAAGTTGATCGAGTACCGACCCGGTTCCCGCGACAGCAAGAAGGGAGAGGATGGTGACGACGAGGGCCAGATGGTTGTCTACCGCCCGCGCGCCGACCTGTTCCTGTCCTTTATCAACAAGGGCCCCGAGAGTGAGCGCGGTTGCAGCATGAACAAGGCCCTCAAGCGCTTCCACCGCGAGCGCAGCTCCTCCGGAGACGGCCTCGGCAAACTCTCAGAAGAGAAGGAGCTCTGGCGCTCGCTGCGCATGAGGCGTAACGACCGCGGCGAGATTGTACTTTTTCAGGCCTGAAACTGCTGGTTGATGTGTACACAATGATGCTGTTCTTCTCGAGGGGTTGGCCGCTCTACGGCTCGGACGGGATATCCAAGGGTAAACTCATAAAGGACAACGGAGTTATCGAGCGTCGTTTTGTTTGCTTTTTTTTTTTTTGTTTTCTTCTACTTCTTGTTTCATATTCCCATGCTAGGCACTCTGGCACATGATACCTACAAGATGGACGGAAACCATCAATGACCCGGAAGGGAAACGGACCAAGGGAGATAGGCAAGGGGGGGCTTGGCCGTGACATATCGGATATTACTCTTTTCTTTGGTCGACGCGTCGGTCTCCTTATCTTATTCCCATTTGCTCCGAATAAGCACGCCGTTGCCTCTTCGTCCAAACCTACGTCCACGTGCTCTTAGCTGGTCTTCGAGCCTATTCACCGAGCCATTTGGGCGTGTGTGGTACGTACGAGGTTTCGACTAGGCGAATTCTGAATTACTTTTTCTTTCCGTCTTTTTTTCCTCTTTGCCTGTGTTCAAGTAGGAACTACTGTTCGGTTTGAAGGAGACTTAATGATGATGGGGGAAAGAAGAGAAAGGAGGGTTGAAGTTGCGTGGCCTCAGTTCTATGGTATATATATCTCTCTTGTTCATCTTCTTGCCTTCGTACAAAATCTGGTAACGCAGAATGCTTCCCACCATTTGGGTCGTTCATCAGAGGTTTCCCCTCCCGAGCCTATGTGTCCATTATCAATAGAATTTTCGTAGGTGTACAAATGCCACAACCCCCCCCCCCCCCCCCCCCTCTTAATGTCTGTAAATGCGCTGGTAGTTTAAAAGATGGACCAAGTCATATACATGGTCAGTGTTTACAACGTGACTATCATATTTGCAAAGTGACCCTTGACGCTTTGTCACATCACTCTTGAAATCAAGCAATCCGCAAGGGTAGGATATGCTGCACCATAGCCTCCCGTCTACACAGCGGACACTCTGGCTTCTCGCGCACCCAGTCCCCGATACACGTCCAGCAAAACACATGTCCGCACTGCGTCGCGGACGGGTCCTTGAGTTCTTCCAGGCAGAGTGTGCATTTCCTCTGCGCGGCGCCCGAGATGTACGCCATTGTCTTTTCGTCGCTGAGATCGAAGCGCGCGCCGGGCTCGCCTGCTCCTCCGCCGGAAGAGGCATCTGCGGGAACGACGGGCGTGTGCGTGACGGCGGCGATGTCGACTTTGCTTGTGCCGTTGCCGCCTGGCGTTCCTGTCTCGGTGAGGAGGAGGCCCGTGTTTGCTGCGTAGGCGTTTGCGTCGAGGGAGACGTCTAGCAGAGATGTAGTAGAGGCGGCCTGCGTGCGTGCTGCTGCTGCCGCTGCTTGGGAGGAAAGATCGGAGATTGTGGAGCGGATGTGGAGGTAGGATTGCACGGCGAGCTGGGCGACGAGGAGGACGCCTAGGACCTCGTAGCCTGCGCGGTCGGGGGAGTCGGGGACGCGGCGGGTGAAGACGTAGCGGAGGCCGAGGACGCGTTTGGCGAGCTCGTAGTAGGTGCCCGTGAAGTAGAAGATTGCGAGGGTTGCTGCGTGGAGGGGCGCTGCGGAGGTTAGGGAGGGGAGGTTTGTGGAGAGGTAGGCTTTTATCGCTTCTTTTGTGGATGCTGGTTTTGAGGGGGATTTCGAAGAGGAGGACGGTTCGAGGAGGGTTCGGAGGCGGGGGCGGAGGGTGGGGAGGGCGCGGCCTGCGATGTAGGGGAGGAGGACGGATGTCGCGATGTAGGATGCGCGGCGGGCTAGGGTCGGGAGGGCGCCGGAGGGGTCGTCGTCGGTGCCGACGTGGAGTTGGACGAGGTCGCAGTACTCTTCGCCGAGGGTGCGGTTCCCGGGGAGGGTGGTGAGGCCGAGGTATAAGGTGTCTGCAAAGAGCCTGTGGAGGGCGGTGGCCGAGTGTGCGGAGCGGGCGCCGAGGAGGAGGCGGTGGAGGGAGGTGAGGGTGTTTGAGAGGTGGCCTTTGTAGTAGGCGTCTTTCTGGTGGGCGCGGATGATGTCTGGGGCGGAGGCGTAGGGGTAGGGCGAGGAGGGGAGGGTTGATGGCGAGGAGGAGGAGGGTTGTGATGGTGATGGGGAGTTCATTTTGGAGAGGTGTTGTGCATTTGCGCTGCGGCGTGCGCGCGGTTGGGGAGGTGATGATTCAATTGATGGGTTGTGTGGGAGAGAATGGCGGCTTTTGTGAGTGGTATCGTGAGGTTCGGTTCGTTTGTCGTTTGTTATTTTGAGGGTATCGTCGGATTGGTAAGGTTGTAGGTTGCGAGACTTGGAGCCGGGCCCGTGGTTGGGATGTTTTTTGAGCCGAGGCGATTTGGGCCGCGTGCCGGGCCAGGTTTGGAGAGGAGAGCTCGGCCGGCCGATTATCAGCGACGTCTGTCACTGGTCAGCATGTGTGGCAGCCAGTGCAGCGGCGCCGGAGCGTCAGTGCTGGGGTTCCATAGCGGGGGGGTCTGGCAGGGATGTAGATACCCTGCCGCCCTGCCTATCTCTCATCGTCTTTCATATGAGATAGAAGGACAACTGCAGATGACTGTGATGGTCACTTGTGATTCTTGAGCAAGTCGATCAATTTAATTGTCGTCGGTTTGGGGTTTTAATTCCAACGTAACACAAGACACGAGATTGAAGCTATTGTGTTAGTGACAAAGTCTGGGGAAAGGTAGATAAGCGGCGTTAGGGCGGCCGGGCACCCGGTGCCGTGTCGCTAACATCCGATAGCGCACGAGGGGTTCAATGCTTTCCGCCCGTTCAAAGCTCTTGTTCGTCTCAAGTCAAGCTTCCACCTATCCGAGACTTCTCCGAGTAACTCAAGTCGGCACAGAAAGGTCTTGAGGTCTTTTCAACGTCTCGGAGACAAGACTCTGAGCATCGGGATAATCTCTTGACAGTTTTTCCCCGCAGGATAGAAGATTTAGGAACTCATCCGACCTTTGGATGACTCATCTCATACCCCGCGGTGATTTACTCTTATACTGACTCCCGCCAAGTTTGTACATCTACCTACATCCGGAGATGAGATGCTATGCGTCGCAAAGCTGCTCATCAACATCAACTGACCAACGCAAATTCGGGGTCAGATAACTCAGGCTGGCCAACATGGGGCACCTCATGACTGTCGCGACGTGTTCGCTGAACCAGTGGGCATTGGACGTAAGATTTTCTCAACTTAGATAGTTGGCATAAGAATAACCCCTCAACTATTCCTAAGAGGCAGACGCTGACCAGGATCACGTACAGTGGGAAGGAAATGCAGCTCGTATTGTTGAGAGTATTCAAAAGGCAAGGGAAGCTGGAGCTCGCCTGCGTGTCGGTCCCGTGAGTATTTTGAGTTGTGAAATGCGACACAGCACAAGCAAGAAGCTGGTCGCAAGTCCTCGCTAGAGTCTAACACCACCACAGGAACTAGAGATATGTGGCTACGGATGTCTTGACCACCTTCTCGAGCAGGATCTCTACTTGCACTGCTTCGAGATGCTCCGCCGTATCCTGCTCGACGAGACCTGTCACGGCATTCTCCTCGACATCGGCATGCCCGTGCAGCACCGCAACCAGCGCTTCAACTGCCGAGTCCTCTGCCTCGACGGCAAGATCCTGATGATTAGGCCCAAGATGTGGCTCGCTAATGATGGCAACTACCGTGAGATGCGCCACTTCACGCCCTGGATGCATCCCAGACAGACGGAGGAGTACCATCTGCCCCGGATCCTGCAGGATATTCAGGGGTCTACCCACGTTATCTTTGGCGACGCTGTGGTTTCGACTCCCGATACGTGCTTTGGCGCGGAGACCTGTGTAAGTTCGTTGGGGACCACGGTGGCTAACTGCTTCGATGACCCTGGAAGATGGGAGCTAACACGCTCGCCCACAGGAAGAGCTCTTCACGCCCAACGCCCCGCACATCGCGATGAGCCTCGACGGCGTGGAGATCATCACCAACTCCAGCGGCTCGCACTTTACCCTGCAGAAGCTTGACACCCGTCTCCAGCTCATCATGGAAGCCACGCGCAAGTGCGGCGGCATCTACCTCTACGCCAACCAGCAAGGTTGCGACGGCGACAGGCTGTACTACGATGGCTCCGCCATGATCTTGGTCAATGGAGACGTCGTGGCCCAGGGATCGCAGTTCAGCTTGAACGACGTCGAGGTCGTCACGGCTACTGTCGACCTTGAAGAAGTTCGCGCATACCGTTCCGCCATCTCTCGCGGTCTCCAGGCTGCGCGGTCTGATGCCAAGTATCAACGAATCCAGACTGCCTTCGAGCTCAGCTCTGAGGACGAAGACGCGGATGTTATCATCACCCCTTCGCCCCCTATCAAGCCCAAGTTCTACTCGGTCGAAGAGGAGATTGCTCTGTGTGCTGGCTGCTACCTCTGGGATGTGAGATGGACCAAGTACCCCTTTTCTACATGCCCGGCTGACCCAACTCCCCCCTATTAGTATCTCCGCAGGTCTGGTACTGCAGGCTACTTGGTACCCCTCAGTGGAGGGATTGACTCTTGCGCCACAGCGAGTACGTCTCTCTCCTTTCTTCAGTCACCCCTGAAATCAGTCACCACTAACACCCCTTCCCAGCAATCGTCTTCTCCATGTGTCGCATCGTAATGAAAGCCGTCGAAGAAGGCAACGCCCAGGTAATCGAGGACGTCAAGCGCCTCGCAAAGTACGACGGCGAAGGCGTGCTCCCCAAGACGCCCCAGGCCCTCTGCAACCAAATCTTCTCAACCATCTACATGGGCATGAAGACGCAGAGCTCCGTCGAGACGCGTCAGCGCGCCAAGGACCTCGCCGAGGCCATTGGCAGCTACCACATCAACCTCGATATTGACGACGTCTACAACGCCCAAAAGAGCCTCGCTGTCACAGCACTCAACTTTGAGCCGAGGTTCAAGGTCGAGGGCGGGACGAACCAGGAGAACCTGACGCTGCAGTGTATCCAGGCAAGAATCCGCATGGTGACCGCGTACGAGTTTGGACAGCTTCTTCCCACGGCCCGTGGACGACCTGGCGGTGGCGGTCTGCTTGTTTTGGGCAGTGCAAATGTCGGAGAGGTGCGTTTGCTTTCTGATACCCACGTCTATCCGCTTTTAAATGTCAACTAACAACCGCTGCAGTCTCTCAGAGGCTACTTTACCAAGTCAGTGATCCAAATTCGAGGACGCGGAATGACTCGTACTGACTAGTTTCTAGATATGATTGTTCCAGTACGTTTTCATCCCGCTACGTTCGATTCACGGGAGCTAGTACCCCACACCACTCTAAGAGGAGTCTGGACTAGGTTGTCTACATGTCTCGGAGACCCCCTTTGCAATTGTATCGGTATCCCACTGCCTGCCTACTCCCTGGTATCATTGCCAGTGCGAGCAGGGGAGCAAAGACTGCATGACGACTCGATACCATCGGAAGAAGTCTACCTTAATTCCATGCCTGACTGACACTTACGACCAGGCGCGGATATCAACCCGATTGGCTCCATCGACAAGGCCGACCTCAAACGCTTCATCGCGTGGGCCGAAAAGGACTTCAACATCCCATGTCTCCACGACTTCCTAACGGCGGTCCCGACCGCAGAGCTTGTATGTGATAACCCGCCAGCCCCTCAAGCCCCGCTGAACGCGCAAGAGCTGCGGCTCAACTCATGCACTCAGCATCCTCCCTTGTCTTGAAAAACACTTTGCGGGGACAACAGTCAACTTACGTGATCACAACGCATTAGGAACCCATCTCAGAGACCTATGTACAGAGCGACGAGGTGGACATGGGCATGACCTACCAGGAGCTGACCATCATGGGCCGCCTCCGCAAGGTGAACAAGCTTGGGCCGTATGGCATGTTCCAACGTCTCGTCCACGACTGGAGCGTAGACCGCAAGCGCGGGCCCGATGATGATGCTCCCGCGTACGAGCCTAGCCAGACGGCCGACAAGGTCAAGAAGTTTTTCCACTTTTATGCCATCAACAGTGAGTCCTGCTTGGAAAACCGAGATAGATGACTGCCGTTTGGTGGTTCTGACTGGGTGAACAGGACACAAGATGACGACGCTTACACCGGCTCTTCACTGCAATGACTACTGTATGGCAGCAACCGCACCCGCTTTGCTTTCTGTTCCACCCCATTTAGCAAGTCACTGACTGGTCAACGAATAGCGCCCGACGACAATAGATTCGACCTCCGCCCCTTCTTGTATCCTCCCTTCTGGAAGAGCTGGAGTTTCAAGAAGATTGATGCGGAGCTTGCAAAGATTGAGAAGCGGAGGGAAAAGACAAAGGCATAAGTGTATTCGTAGTCCGTATCCCTACCTACTTGGAAGTCGCTTGGTATCCGTTCCCTCGTAGATGATTGAGGCATGTCTCGCCGTGGAGACGGGGGACCCTGTATTTACCCTTGTCGCTCGCACTCGACCCACAGCGTAGGCCTAGCGTTCCGGTGATCGGGTGGAAAAATATTCCTAAAGAGAAAGAAGAATTGCGGTAGAAACAAGATGCTGGGTCCCATGGGTCCAACCGTCCATGGAATCCATGGATTCCGCGGTATCGTCGGACCCCGAATATACAAATTTCCCGGAAGACCATCCGTACTGTACAGAAGTGTTGTATAGTCACTAGAAAGACGCGTGTAATGAGGCTCCCTATTCGTTGTTGGGCCCTGTACCTCTGTAGAGCTTGTCGTTACGGGCCACGGCTCCCACATGCCGACCGCTGCCCCCTTCCCGCCCCTCCATAATTTACCCCACATTTCCCGACTTCGAGCCTCCGGCAGAGCGCCGGCTGTCCAGCCGACTATTACCTCACTCGGATCCGAAAGTTCATCACTGCCCAGGCCTGCCGTGCAAATGGCCAATCAGCATTTCCGCGATGGCAATTCGTAATTCTCTCCAGGTGGGGGTGGTCCCGGGAAGGAACACCCATGTCAACATTCAAGGTATACTTAGACGGTGGGATCGAATAATATGCTCTAATACGCGGCAACGCTCTCGCGATGGGAGATTCCTTGCGAAATCCAGCCCTCCTGCCAAGACGCCAAGGGGTAGGGTGACGTTTGCTCCCGTCCCCGCCCCCCCGCCAAAAGCTTGGTTGTCGTAGGTAAGCATGAGAGCTTATTGGCTTGCATGGTCGTGGCTCGTCTGAACGTCTCCGCGGCGTGTAAGTTGAGGTAGGCAGTGAGATCCAGTAAGGATGTGGATCAGGCATTACTATGTGCGTACGTCTTTTTCTGTGAAGGGGGTAAACATGGAGATCTGCAAACGTCAGTAAAGGGCAGTGTTTTTTCGCTTCCTATGTGGCGGGAGTTCATCCGGAACCATGACAAGGTTCCAAAGTCCACTTTGGAAGAAGTGGAGAAACATTTCTCGACGGAGAGCGGAATTGTAGTGACGACGACGGGTGACGAGTTGGCAAACAACGCAGAGGCGAGCATCGTCAAAGTGGGAGGTAACGGGATAGGAGAGAGGCCTCTTGAACGGGATGGAAACATATAAGGAACGTCGAATCGCCCTCGACGAGAGAAGAAAAATAGAACTTCACCAACCAAGGCATTGAGAAGCATCAGACAGAACCATCTTCCAAACTTAGACTCTCTTTCACAGTCTCACGACTCTCACTCACTCACTTACACAACAAAATCACCACTCTTTTCTCAAATACAACAACCAACAATGCATCCCTCCGTCCTCCTCGTCCTCACCTCCGCCCTCCTCGGCACCGCCCACCCAGGCCACCACGAAGAAGATCACCCCTCCCTCCTCGCCTCTCGCCACGCCCACCACGGCCTCGCCCGCCGCGGCCTCGAAGCCTGCTCCTCCTCCAAAGTCTACCGCGACCTCCAAGCCCGCGCCCTCGTCCGCCGCGCCGACGCAATCGCCTACCACCGCGCCATCCGCAAGCGCGCCACCGACAGCGCGGGCGTAGGCCACAACCTCACCTCCTCCCACGTCGGCATCGACACCTCGTCCCCCTCGGCGGACCTCTTTGGCTCCAACCACACCTGCATCCTCGACCCGGAGGGCGAGATCGGGCCCTTCTGGGTCAAGGGCGAGCATCTTCGTACGGACCTGCGCGACGACCAGGAGGGTGTTGATGTTGTTCTCGATGGGCAGTTTATCGATGTCGAGACGTGCGAGCCTATCACGGACTTGTACTGGGATCTGTGGAACTGTAACGCGACGGGTGTCTACTCTGGCGTGCAGAGTTCCATGAACGGGGACGTCAACGACGCCAGCAACTTGGACAAGGCATTCCTCCGCGGCATCCAGAAGACGGACGCAGATGGTGTGGTGCAGTTTACGACCAAGTTCCCTGGTCACTATGATGGCCGCGCCACCCATCACCATATGGTAAGTCTCTATCCTTCCAGAACCCCCACAGCCCCTATTCCATGACCATTCCCACACCAGAAAGACTCCGTACTAACACCACCAACACAGGTCGCCTTCCTCGACGCAACAGTCCTCCCAAACAACACCCTCTCCTCCTCCCACGCAGCCCACATCGGCCAACTCTTCTGGGACCAAGACCTCATCACCGAAGTCGAGTCCCTCTACCCCTACACCCTCAACACCGTCGACGTGACCCTCAACGCAGACGACCACGTCGTCACGAACCAGCTGGGCTCCAACGCCGACTCGGACCCCTTCTTCAACTACGCGTACCTGGGCGATGACGTCGCCGAGGGATTGTTCGGCTGGATCACCATTGGCGTCAACCGCTCCGCGTCCTACGAGACCAGCTACGACTTTGCGCTTACGGAGGATGGCGGTGTTGCTGTCGAGGGGGAGTCTGAGGATGGTGGGTTGAGTGGTGGTATGCCCAGTGGCTCTGGTGGAATGCCTAGCGGTACTGGTATGTTCAGCGGGAGCGCGCCTGTTGCTACTGCTACTGCTGCTGCCACTGCTGCCTGTGCATAAGTTGGTCGTTGGAATTCTGGAAAGGGGGATAGATTTGGGAGGAGACATTCTTCCCTGCTGGGTCGATATCACACCATTGTTCTGTCTTCTACAAGTTCTATTGTTTCTCTTATCTAAAGCTGGATTTCTTAAAGTTGTTAGATTAGCTTCCTTGGTTTCTTGGACCTATGGTATCTATGTTAGAAAAGTATGTACTCCGAATTTTGGCTACTAGTCTACTCAATTTGTGATCCCGTTAAAGAATTTTACTCTGAATATTCGTATTCCCTTCGGCTACTGCTAGCAATGATACTATGAAGACCCAGTTCATCCCCCCCGTAAACCGATTATAAGATATCGCGAGACTCGTCCATTTCAATTTTACCTGCAAATGTTCTCGCAATCGTAGAGGTAAGAATTTCTTTTTACTGAAATATATTGGCCAGAGACATAAACAGCAATGGATATATAAGGAATTGGATATCTACTCGTTAATGGAAAGTCTTAAGTTTTACTTGCCGGATAGAAGTTATCAAGATGGCGAGGGAGCGCGAGAGACCTCTAGGTAAGTATATTGGAAACTTAAACACCCGTGTAGGTGTTTTACTCATAGACGTCATTCGAAAGCAACTTAAATACCAAACTCCAGGCAGCTGTAAATATGACCACTTCTCATGAATACCATTCAAAGAAGAAGAGTATCTTTAGTGCAATCAGATTGCCGCCCCGAGCAGTGGCACCGTATAAATTGAGATATGAATTCTGTCCCTTTTCCCCCGACAACACAAAGCACACAAGACGTCGAAACAGAATTTCGGGTGTCAGTTGTTCCACCCTCCGAGCAAAGTCAGTGGCGACACGAGACATCGTTGCGCTGACGATCGTCTCTGCAGCTGATTCATACCGGGACATTTTATTTGCTTCGTGCACTATACAGTAAAGGAAAACTTTGATTCTCTTTTGTAACCAGTTTAGTCTAAATACAAAGGCAAGGGAGAAGTTAGCCTCGGGACGCTCGGGACGAGCTCCCGGTCCCGCGCTGAGAGGAGGGGAGGAAACATCTGAGTATAGTGAGATAAGGAAGGCACCCGATGTTCCATGAGAGACCTCACATTGGCTTTTGCCAGTCTCGAAATTATCTTGACTTCTTGTGCCTCGACACAGAAATCGCGCGGTAAGCCTGGCAGATTAGCATCGAAGTAGTCGCGATAGTGCGAATTTACCCATTGTGAACCTCGTATGGCAATAGGAACTCTGCTAGAGCGCAGAGTTGCCCATGTGCATGCGCATTCCCTGCCAAGCCCAAATGTCTCAGAAAAACAAGCAAAGATGTCGGCGAATGAGCGGACGATCAATCGAAATCCTCTCTCCAAGAAATCGGCACTAAGAGAACCTCGATCATCATCGATTGGCTCTTGTCTCAGAAACCACAAAGAGAAAAGTCGAGATCGGCAAGGGACCATGCTCGAATTGGGTCTGAGAGATCCTCTAAGCAGAAATGTCTCACAACATTCCCGAGAAAGAAGCCCTGCCAACGAAAAAACCTTTTCCCAATCGTGAGCCCTTGCATCTTTCTCAAAGGCAAGGGGG
This sequence comes from Colletotrichum phormii, assembly GCF_030913505.1. Classification (NCBI taxonomy): domain Eukaryota; kingdom Fungi; phylum Ascomycota; class Sordariomycetes; order Glomerellales; family Glomerellaceae; genus Colletotrichum; species Colletotrichum phormii. Next base: position 1,707,954 of record NW_026851452.1, read on the forward strand.
ACTCCGAGTTTCCACTTTGAAGGCGACGTTGATGTTTTCGTTAAAAAAACGCTGGCCTTAACGCTGGCCTTCTCCGTTTACTTTTTTCTGTTCGCGTCATTTTTAGTAGAGCTAGTAGGCTTGCCTGAGATCGAGACCGCCGCCAGGGCCTTTTGCTTTCCTTTTCTTACGTTGGCAGATCTGCAACGGCTGCGGGTGAAAAATAGGATTTGATCGCGGCGACCTGAAAGGGGTCCGCCAACGTCAAAGCCCGCCGCCTACTGCAGGTAACGTAGCTCCGAGCAGCTGCTTTGCCTCAAGCCCGAGGTCTTACAGAACCTTTGAAGCCCTCCTCACCGCATTCTTTGGACAGAGCCGAATTAACCGATGGTCCCCGCCCGCCAGCGGATTGGCGCAGGTAGCTCCCGGTTCCTTTCTTGTCGATATCGAAGTAGACCACCGCACCTGTGTAACTCGGCCGTGGTCATCGGGACCGTTTCTTCTCCCCGGATGTGACTGCGCCCAGACTGGTGATATCGGTAGGGCTGCGGGTTGTCCAACGGTGTATTAGGATGTATTCTTTGTTTAAAGGCGTAATAGTCTGTAGACTTGGCTGTCGGGGATCGCGTTCCGGTCTTTCGTAGCCGTCACAGCCGGCAAGACATTGGGACTCGAAAAGATGGCTGGCCTATATTGCCCGGCTGAGCTTCCCGCGACATCATCCGTTTTTGTCTCAGGATGGCGCCTCGGACTCGTTTTGTGTTGTCGAAGAAGGCTATTTTAAAGTCGCGGTCAAGCACTTTGTACGCTGGTGACACTCGGAAACCTGTTTGTTGGACAAGGCGGTCGGAGTCGGTCAACTGATGATATCCCTCTGTTGTCGCACACGTACAATTTGCTTGATCGACGGGGACATCATGCGCTCTTTAAGTTCGATAAATTCGTGCCAAGCAGCGAATACATTTATCATCGTGGCGTACACCAATGACCGCTCCCAAGCACTTTCGCAATCGACTCGAAGCTTCTCCCGCACCTGAAGCCAGCACAGGGCTCCCAGTCTGATGCCACAAAGCTTGGTATCACCAAGAGACCTCATGCCGAGAGAAATGGCTTCTACTTGTGCTGCTTGGCATATATGCCAACGCAGTGCGGATGCAGGAAGAGCAGGCTGTCGAAGCCCATGGAGGTCTGCTGCGTAGAAGGTCCAATAGCAGTCCATCGAAGATTTATCGAGGATGTGCAATTGATTGGCAATGTGGAAATGAGGATCCATTAGAAAGCCAGTGCAGGTCCGTGATCAAATCATCCCTCGAGGCTCAATCAAGTAAGGGAACGTGGGCGAGATCTAAGCTTCAGGAGCGCTCGGGTGGCGATGGTGGCACTTGGCAAGCGGACCAGTCTTCGGACGAACCCTTCAACTCGCAAGAATATGGATGAGAACTGCCTGTGTTTAACTCCGCAGTCTGTGCGAGAGCTCGAGTTCGGATGGGCCAAAAGCCGACTGTTGCCAAGAGGCCTGCACATCTGTCAGAGTGTGTGATCCACACTGCGGACTTCATCGCTGTTGTCAATCATGAACCTGATATTTCACCAGTGACGAGAAGTTTCTATTTGGTAACATTTGGTGAAAATCAAACAGCGTTTTGAGGCTGAAGATGTGAGTGATTAGTGTGGAGAGCTGAGAGGAGGAAACAGACTATTGTTTGGGCTAACGGTGCCAACAATTCTAGAGCACAACTTTGCGGACAGAGCCACTAGTCAGGGGTCGAAGGGAGGAGCTGATAGATCCCCAAAATCCGCGACTCTGGATTAGACTCTTGGGAGCTTCCGGCCGACTCAGTCCAAAGATAAGGCATCGGCGTACGGAGTAGTAGGGCGGGGTTCCGCGTAGGCCTAATGTTAAAATGTCGGGGGACGTCGGCCACGGCCGTCTCATATCCCAACGCTAGATGCATTGTGGAAGCAAAAGCTGAGCCAAGAGGGCTTTTCTCCCTGGGTCTTCAATATTTGGCGGTAACCGCTAGGAAGCAGCACGTCAGCATCGGCAAACATTGCTTCCCAAAATGGAAGTCATGGCCGTTGACCGGCAGGCAAAGAAAGGCAATGCTGGCCCAGAACATTAGAGCATAGAACGCAACTTGTCGTCCCGATGTCTTGGGCTACGACACCTCAAGCCCTCGCTGTGAACCAGCAAGGGTGGCGCTGGCCACCTTCGACGCCGCCGAGTGCTTTCCCAAACCACTGGGACTCGGCTGTTGGTTGAGTTGCTCTGCAGGCAATTAGCACATAGTGTCCATAACTTTGACTGGTCCAAGTCGGCAGTGAGAAAACTTGAGTAGGTATTGGCGGCAATTGATGTAAGGCTAGACAAGCTCAGAGACATTGATGAGGAGCGGAGACGGAAAGTCAAGAGTACGCCCAGGTTCGGTTGGACAAATCTCTCCGAGCCATGTCAACAGCGTCAAAGATGACAGTATGGGTATGAAGAACGCACGGATTGTCTTACTTGTCTCAGTCGTCGACACTGGACTTTTTTGGATCTTGGTTGCAAACTTTCTTGGCCAGCTTTGTGCAATTCGGCCAATGCTACCACCTGTATCGTGACAGAGAGGCCATCCAAGACCCCGCGAGCTTTGGGAATGGGGTTTGGATACGAGGTTCTGAAGTAACATCGTCATGCATTGTATGCATACGTGCCGCTACGATGGCTGTCAGCTCCTGCATATCTGACAGAAAGACCGGCTTGGCATTGGTTGGCTTGGCCACTATACCAGATTACAACCCCAAGAACAGGCCCAAGCATACACTGCAGTCATGGTCGAGAGAAGGCTCCCATACCATGTAGAGAGAGGCAGGAGGCGTTGGTATTATCGACGAAAGAGTAAGAGGTAAGGCGACACAGGAAGTGGCTTGCGGCTTGTCGGGGCTGTCGAGGCTGGCCGTGGCCTCGCCCAACGCTGCTGGTTTTGGCTGGCGCTATTGAACCGGGCCAAGTATCTAGTCGACTCAAATAGAGTTAATCAGCGTTTGGGACAGTTCCCGGCAACTGAGTCGTTGGACTCATTTGTGGGTGGTGGACGAGTAACCGCGGGGGCGGTTCAGTCGAGATTTTTGTCGCTCTAGTTATTTCGTGGCTTCATCGCGGTCGACCGGCTGTTTCGTAGCCCGTTGCAAGTATATCCGTCCCAATAAAATGCTCATTTGGTGGTATCATCACAGAGAAAGCCGACCAGTGCGTCCAGACATTCGATTTTTGACTGCTTCCAAGTACGTTGAGGCCATGATCACCCGCATTCTTCTGCCGAGGATGAGAACCGCATCGATCAAGTGCCAAGTTTCCGGCCGATAAGGTTGTCTCGGCGAGCACCATGCTAATGCAGGCTTTCTAGGTGGTGGTCAGCATTTGCCAATGATGAAACCTGCATGGCCTCAGCTATCCCGAAGTGTAGGCGGCTCGACGACAGCAGATGATGGCGGAGATGATACGGATAGCAAAGCTCCGACCGAGTGCGAGCTGGTCAGATACCTCATATGAACCGGGCAATCTGCGCCTGCAGCGCCAAAGTGGAGAAAGTTTTGAGAGAGTTGGCCAGGTCGAATCAAGAACTGCACCTCCAGCCGTAGCTGAGAGTAGGGAGTTGGGCCTAGAGCGGGGGAATGTGACCTGCAGGTGTTCGTCAGAAGCCTGGGGAGCGCCTTGCCGTATGCTGGATCGAAAAGTGAAAAGAAACTTGCTGCGATGTGTTGCACGAACTGCAGGCCGTTACACAGTTCCCATGCCGGTTTCCAAGGCTGAACTGGATAGTGTGATGCGATACCGAAGGGGCTGGATATCTTCAAAGATTTAGGTTTAGTCGCCCCCAACCGACCGCATCTTTACGTTTGTTGGCGACGGGCGAGGCTCGTTACCGTGTCGTTGGTAACGTGGTTCAGTTCGAGTTTATTCTTGTGTTTGTGGACGGTGCGGCCGCCGGGGGGGGATTCGGAGAATGGGGCGGATACACACTAGACGTTTCTGTGTTAGGCCTCGGGATGTATCTTACTCCCACTGGATTCCGCTGATGGAAGGAAGGGGAGGAAGCCCGCCTATTCGTAGGTAGCTTGGTACTTTGTTAATTAGGTAGGTAGGCGGCGGCAGTCTCTTTTTTGGGCAATGAGGCAGTTGTCAGTGTCAGATGGACGTGGGCGGGAAACATCGAATGTTGAACAGCAGGAAGGTGGCACAGGATTACGGCCTCTGAACTGGAAGTAGCAACTCAATCTCACGCCTTCCTTCATCCACCCCCTGCATTCGATCCCACGTTACCCACTTAACCTAATCTGGATTAAGGTAGCCAGGATGTCAGGGTGCCAGGGCGCCGAAGATGCAGATACGTACCTTCCAAGAGCGGGGTCACAGGGATCTCTCCTTCCGCGAATCCGCAACATGAGTCAGGGGACCTGGTTGCCGCCCGTCGGGATGCCAGTCAAAGAAACATTCAAGTCATCCCGTCTTGACTCGTCCAATCTATAGCAAGTTAGCAACTACCTAACATCTCGTATCGTCTGATGGCAGAAACCGACAAGAAGCACTGGCCATCGTCTAACTCGATGGCTTAACGGGTCTCGGTTATTGGACACATTCTAGGAGGGGGTTTTCCTCCCGTCAATCTCAAGCCAAGAAAGCGGTTGCTAGGCTTCGGATGAGGACTACGACCAACTGATCGAATCAGTGGGAAAGCTGCGCTCTCTTCTTTGACACTTCTTGGCAGAAAACAAGTTCCCAAGCATCCGGTACCACAGCAGTAATTCTTGCCTTTGTTCTTACAGCCCACAATGACATTGATGTCTGGTCAACCGTCACAGAGCTTCACTGACGCCAGCCATGAACGCCCCGGGCCCCAAACCTAAATGGAAATTCTTAGTTGTCGAAACGGATGCGATCGTGCTTCAAATTTGGATGCGGCTGGTGAATTACAACGTCGCGGACAAGTAGTTGGAGATCTAGATCATCCATCTCTAGGATACCGACCACAGAATAACCAGCAACTCCAAAGAGGCTGCATTTGTGCCGGCACTATATCTCAGCTCCATTAGGTCGGCTTGGGGCCTCAGCCAGGATGGCTACTTATGGTGCTCCAGATAAAATGCCTAACCAGAGCAATAATGATTTTGACGTTATGGTTCAGATGCCTCACTGACAACTTCTGCCTTACCTAGTGAGTCTGGAGTTTCACGACCGCATGTTTGACGCGTGACTATTGTCCTGTGATCCTGTATCGAGATCATGGACCGGCATGGTGTTGGGATGAAGATGATCTGCTCATGGGACCGCGGTGGATGTCGGAGTTTTCTTCGCCGAGGATCCCGCCTTGAGGCAATGGATACAGCAAGCAAACAAACACCCTCCATCTTGGATGAGTAAGGATATCCTTCATTGGTGCCCACCAGGATCCGTGGACGCAAAGTCTCTTGCTCGTATTGCAGCCACGAAACTTGTGCATGAAAGAACTTTGCATCTACAACGGTTACAGCTTCTTCGTATCTTACTCCCGTCGCCTGGGTAAGGTACTCCGTACGAATACACTGGCTAAGAATGACAATACACAGCATCAGTTCCCTGCTACTCGCCCCTTGCCAGTAGGAACGCCTTGCCGGAAGGAGAGATGGTCAAGTGCTGACTGGGGTGGCCCCTGCATGACCAGACCCCACATCATCCCAAGGTACCCGGGTACGAACCCCTCTGACGCTAGTCTGCTCGACGACCCTGATCCCAAAGCGCATCTTGGAGAAAACACAACACACAACTTCCCATCACTATTCAATCGAACGAATGGCATCAAAGTCAGCGCACGCACCGTCCTGCCTGGTCTTTTCTGCCCACCTCCCTGCGTCTGATGCTTAATCTCCACATATACAAGGTTGTCATTTGGGCCAAGAGCTGGTCGAGGAGCCCGGCGTTTTCTGCTTCTCGTCTGTCCATACAACCGTCTCTTAGTCCCAAGCCACGAAGCCTCCCACTCTGGGCTCTCGAACGCCCCTCTCCCATATTGCCCCTTCTTACGGCCTCACACACTCAAGGCGCTTCGCTCAAGTTGGGTGTGGAGGAGACGGACAATTTCATCTGCCACAGACACGGCCATGGGGATAGCGAGGGCGGCACCACTAGAACGGTCCAGGGCGTAATGAGTCCAGAGATTATTCACGGCTAGCGCCTAAATCTTTTCATTGTTTCTCGCCTCGTGTGTATCGTCTTCAGCCCTCAAGCCCGGTTGACGACCTAACAATATCCCAATTCTCTCTTCCACCCCCTCCGAGTAACCTCGGTCTTCTCACTTCATCCCAGCATGGCAACAAGAAGTCAGCTCCTGGCCCACCACGTAGGCTAATCCCACACTACATGCTGCAAGTGCACAGCTCACACCCATCTAGCTTACCCGGCTAGCCTCACTGATACTCTTTTGTGCTAGTCCTCCATGCGAGCATGGCAACCCCTAGTCCCCTTCTTGGATTTTGTTCCGTCGTGACCTTCCAGGAACCCCTGGCCCACGAGGGGAACATCGCCTCTCTCGAGGTGTGAGAAGTCGCCGGGAGCCTAGTCGGGTCTATCGCGTACCCGTTCCCCTAGGGCTCCTTCGTCTTGGGCCGCTCGCTGCCACATGAGATTGCCCATGCCGTGAATCGAAATCAATATATACCTTCATGATTCCCGGGCCCATCATGATCCTCCTTTCTCTTCACCCTTCACCTCTTCTATACACTCCTTAGTATCAACATCTTGTGCTGGTTTCTGCCTCTTGGCACACACTTGTCACCATGAAGACCACACAGTTGTCTTTCGTTGTTCTTTCTGCTTCTTCTCTCGCAAATGCTCTCGCTTATCCGCCTGGAATTTACAAACGCGCGGCGCCTCCCGCAACCCTTCCTCACGGCTACACCTACAAGGGCTGCTATGTGTATGATACCTAGTGAGAAAAAGCTTCTGAGGAAGTGTCAAGTGCTGACCGGGGAATAGCGATGTTGGCCGAACACTCTCCGATGCCGGCACGGCGAACGGGCAGATGAGCAACGATGCCTGCACAACGTACTGCTACAACAAGGGCTTTTCCTACGCTGGTACCGAGTACTACAACGAATGCTACTGCGGCAACGCCTTGGCCAAGGATGGCGTTCTTGCCAACGAGGCCGACTGTTCTACGCCATGCAGCGGAAACGCTACTCAGCCTTGTGGAGGCCCCAACCGACTTTCGTTATATCAAACATCCCTCATCATGGGCCCCTCTGTTAATCCTGGTGTTGGCGACTGGAGCAGCATTGGATGCTACTCGTGAGTTGCCGCCTGTCTCGTCAAAACTTGAGAACTTGACAGCTGACAAGATTAATAGAGAGGGAACTACCGGGCGTTCTCTCACTTACGGAATCGGAAGCATCCCTGTTGGCGAGATGACCGTTGCAAAGTGCACTGCTGCTTGCGCCAATGCTAACTTCATCCTTGCTGGTGTCGAATACTCTGGCGAATGCTGTAAGTCGTCATCGTGCTGGTAATCCTCATGGCAAACTAATAACATTTCTTCACCAGACTGTGGCAGCACCATCTCCAACGGCGGCGCCCCTGCCGTCGATGGCTGCAACATGCTTTGCAACGGCAACTCCTCTGAGTATTGTGGTGGGCCCAACCGATTGAACGTCTACGACTTCCAGCACCAGTATAAGCCTCTTCCCACCTCAACATCAACCCCTGCGCCAACTGCTAGTTCAACTTCCAGCTCAAGCACCCGCACTTCCTCGAGCACGGTTGTTTCCTCTTCCAGCAGCGTCATCTCCCCATCCAGTAGTATCGTATCTTCCTCTAGCAGCGTGGTCTCATCCTCAAGCACTGTAGTCTCTTCCAGCTCCGCGACCCCCACCCCGACTGGCCCCAGTCAACCCGCAACTGTCGGCGTTTGGAAGTGGTATGGCTGCCAGACTGAAGGTACAAACGCCCGTGCTCTCAACGCGAAGACAACTGCTTCCGACGACATGACTTTGGAGAAGTGCGCCGCTTTCTGCGACGGAAACACCTTCTTTGGTGTTGAATACTCTCGAGAGTGCTGGTGTGGTAACTCCTTTGCCACCGGCTCCATCGCTGCCCCGTCCAGCCAGTGCTCTATGAAGTGCATGGGCAACCAGTTCCAGTACTGCGGAGAGAGCAACCGCCTTTCTGTCTACACCATTGGAGGAGCAACCCAGTCTTCGTCCTCCTCATCCTCGTCGGCTTCATCGTCATTCTCATCTACCACCTCCACTGCAGCTCCCTCTGGCACTGGATACCCTACTGGCTGGACTAACCAGGGCTGCTGGGTGGACAACCTGAACGGCCGCATTCTGCCTAACCAGCTTCAAGACGACCCGGCCATGACACTCGCTTCTTGCGCCAAGGCCTGCTCCGATGCCGGTTACACGGTCGCCGGTGCCGAGTACCACACTCAGTGCTTCTGCGGTAACGCCATCTACGGCGGCGGTGCTCTCGCATCTGACCCGACAACCTGCAACACTGCCTGTGGTGGTAAGGCTTCTGAGATGTGTGGTGGCGGTAACCGCATGACAATCATCTCCAAGGGCACTCCCCAGACGTACGCTCCTCCCGTTCCGCAGAGAAGCGGCTTCAATGGAAGCTGGACCTACCAGGGCTGTGTCCAGGACAACGTCGGAGCTCAGCCCAACCCGCGCACTTTCTACTGGCAGAACTTCTTCCCTGGTACAATGACTCCCGGTATGTGCTTGGACAGGTGCGCCCAGTATGGCTACATGGCAGCCGGACTTGAGTACGGTGAAGAGTGCTACTGTGGCGACCCCGCCAACATTGTCACCCAGAAGGCCCTCTTTGTTGCCGAATCCGAGTGCAACATTGTTTGCCCTGGAAACCGTAGCTCCATCTGCGGTGGTGGCGCTCGCCTCTCGACATACTTCTGGACTGGCACCACGCCCCTCTACTCATGGAACTTCGGTACAGATGCCGCCACTGCTGGTGTCTACGAAAATCTCATTGGCGGTGTGACCATCCCCCTGATGACGATGGAGACCGTCACTGGTAAGGTTTCCTTCCTCGAGAAGTTTGGCACTGGCCCGCCCAACTCCACTGGCGCTTACGAGCTCGACCTTTCCCTCGTCTCGGATTTCTCCAAGGCTTGGAGAGAGATGCACGTTAAGACAGACATCTTCTGCTCTGCCGGTATCACCCTTCCCGACAAGGCCGGTCGCCAGCTCAACATTGGTGGATGGTCTGGTGATTCCACCTACGGCGTCCGTCTGTACTGGCCCGATGGCAAGCCCGGAACCCCTGGCACCAACGACTGGCAGGAGGACGTCACCAACCTGCGCCTTCAGGATGGCCGCTGGTATCCCTCTGCCATGATTATGGCCAACGGTTCCATCATGGTTATCGGCGGTGAGGAGGGATCCAACGGCCGTGCTGTGCCTACCCTCGAGATTCTGCCCCCCACTGGTACCAAGCCTTTGTACATGGACTGGCTTGCGCGAACCGATCCCAACAATCTGTATCCCTTCGTTGCTGTTCTCCCCAGTCAGGACATCTTCGTTGCGTACTGGAACGAGGCTAGAATCCTTGATCACGTCACCTTCAACACCAAGACGGTTCTCCCCAACATCCCCGGCGCTGTCAACAACCCCCTGGGTGGCCGCACCTATCCTCTTGAGGGAACTGGCGTTCTTCTTCCTCAGCACGCTCCCTACAGCGACCCGCTTGGCGTCCTCATCTGCGGTGGTTCTACCGACGGTCCTGCCACTGCCATGGACAACTGCGTTTCCATTGAGCCCGAAGGCACCAACCCCAAGTGGGTGATCGAGCGCATGCCTTCGCGTCGTGTCATGTCCTGCATTGCCCCCCTTCCTGATGGAACTTATCTCATCAACAACGGTGCTCAGCACGGTGTTGCTGGGTTCGGTCTCGCCAACGACCCCAACTACAATGCTCTTCTGTACGACCCCTCGAAGAAGATTGGCTCGCGTATCACAGTCATGGCCAACACTACCGTTGCTCGTCTCTACCACTCAGAGTCCATCACTCTTCTCGACGGTCGCGTTCTTGTCAGTGGCTCTGACCCCGAAGACGGTGTCAACCCCCAGGAGTACCGTGTCGAGGTCTTCAAGCCTCCTTACCTCACCTCTGGCAAGACTCGCCCTACCTTCACCATCGCCAACACGGACTGGAGCTACGGCCAGCAGATCACTGTCAACCTCGGCCACACACCCCTCAACGGCGACATCAAGGTTTCCATGCTCGGTGCCGTGGGATCGACGCATGGTAACTCAATGGGTGCTCGCACTCTCTTCCCCGCTGTCACCTGCGGGCCTACCACTTGCGCCGTCACAGCGCCTCCCAACGCCGGTATCGCCCCTCCGGGTTGGTACCAGTTCTTCGTCCTCGACGGCGGCATTCCCGCTGTCGGTGTCTATGTCCGCATCGGTGGCGACCCCGCCGGTGTGGGCAAATGGCCACAAGTCACCGGCTTCAAGGTGCCTGGTGTCTAAGGTCCACATATCCAAAACATTCAAAGCGTCATGTATTTCCAACTAGACTTGAGCTTCGTGTCCCAGGAGCTCTTTTCATTTTACCAGACTTTTTTTTTTTTTATCACAAGCGATATCCCACACTTTCTCTTCTTCTCGGGCATATTCTTTCTTTTAGACCTAGGGATAAAAACACATGTCTATACAGGCATACACACAGTCACTATGGCGACAATATGATTTGGGAGTTTTATTTTTCGTTCTTCAAAGGGAATACAGATACTCATGATGATGTCCATCAAGGACTTGGGTAAATCTCCTACAACAACGAGGCCACACTTGGCATTTCTGCAGACTAGTTTTTAGTATATAATTATAATCATTTAAAATTTAAGATTAGGCGGTGCCACTTGGGAATGTGATGTACTCTTGGACTTCTCTATTGTGTTGCCCAATTGTATTGGGTGTCAACTACAATCTTTTTGTAGATATGCCAGGAAGTAGCTGAGCGTTGACTGAGGCTGAATCTCCTACTGCCACTAGAAGCTTGCAGTAGGTCGATTCTTCCCATATTGCCTTGACCAAACCCAGTAGCCTTGTCATCGCAGCATGACGGCCTAGTAGCCCCATTCTGGTGATGCGAAGTGTTCTTCGGAAAACCACAGCCCTATAGACTAGGAAGATAGATCATCTCACCGATACTTACCTCATCAAGAAGAAACAAAAGAAACAGTTTAACCTCAGACCACGGTCCTTTTCCACATTCTGTAGTGCTGCCGAGGGAAAATTGCCAACACCGCTTTTCCATTTCAAAGTTTTTGACTCTCTTTTCCCAATGCAAGCCCTCGGATCTGAACAAATGGTGTTCCATACATGATTGTCGATGACTTAGGAACGGAAATACAGGGACCCCCTTTTCCTTTCTCCACCAAACGCTCTTCCCCGGTTTCCTTCCCCGCCGTGCCTGCATCTGAGGTTACAGCGGTGAATGAAGAAGGAAACAATGATTCCAAAGATTTTTTTGAAGTACCTGAGGATCGACGTATTACATACATACTTTCGTATAGCCAACCAGCCAACCTCTGTCGCCTACCGTGGTCCTCTGCATTCTGGCTCTCCGCCATTGTGAGACAAATGTGGAGTTTTCCTTTTTTCCTTCTCTTTCCCTTGGAGGTACGGGGTACGTTTGGCTTATACTATTTGGTAAGATGGCAAGCCTGGTCGGTGAGGTACGGTAGGTACGGTAGGTACGGTACCTATGTTTTCCATACCTATGACGAAAAGAAGATTCCACATGCATTGCATATGTTTCTCCACCTTCCCACATGAGAGCAGCGGTTGGCCTGCCTGTCCAATCACGGGGAAGCTTGGCGCGCCCCGTTGACAAACCGTTTGACTTCACTCCGTACTTTCATGCTGAAGCCGAGGACCTCCGTCGTTGGAAAGTATAGTGTCAGAGACTTTGTCTTTTCTTTTTTTTTCATCTTACCTCTCGGGGGCTCAGTCCGAGTGGGTTGTATGCTTGAGCTTGCTAGCTCCGTTTCCTATCGCCGACTGGTAGCTGCATGAGGCTCTTGATCAATATAATAAAGACCAAGATCTCAATTGAAGGTCGTGAGCTGAAGTACTCTCTCAATTGATGTGTATCTTTGTAGAAGTCACCCCTTTCTTTCTTGGGGACCTTGCTCTCTCTGTACAAAGTGTATCCGTCTCTCTCATCCCATGGTCTTCAGTCTAGAGATGCAAAATATGCGGCCTAAATCCTATTCTCCTTCCCCCTTTTGTAAAGTCGTAAAAACGTCGTAAATTCATCATTCGCCTTGGCGTGGTAGACGATATGCAATCCAAACCAGGCAGCGCTTCCACCCCCTTGCAAGAATGCTTCGTCATGGAGACCCCCCCCCCTTCTCTTTCACTCTCTCATCAACCCTCGCTTCAAGCGGTAATCTGCTGCGCACCATACACCATACCCCCAGCTCCCACTCCCGCCCCAACCCCCTCATCAACATCCATCTCCCACTCCAGCTCCGGAACCCCAACCTGCTCCATAACCCTCGCCACAACACTCTCAAACGCATCCCTCTCAATAATCGCCCCAAAGTGAATACAATCCACCACCCCGCAAAACTCCCTCTTCAACGCCTCAATCACATTGCCCCGCATCAGCGCCGCAGCCCCGTACCGCGCCGCGAGCTCGAACCACGCCTGCACAGGCGTGAGCTCGATGTCGCCCGGGTTCAGCGTCTTGGCGAGGGCCAGCAACGATTTCAAGGAAAGGGAGGAGCCGGCGCCCGTGTCGGCTTGCCAGGTGTGCGCGACGGTCTCAGCATCACCGCGGCGGATGGTGCGGTAGACGCGGGCTGGGGCGGAGGACATGCAGAGGGTCGAGGCCATCATTGTGTGGCCTGAGGCGGCTTTGCAGGTGTCGCCGTGGGTCGGGAATTGGCGGGGGTGGAAGTGGTTCCAGCAGATGTGTTCCATGCTGTGTTGAGAGAAGTTAGTATACTCGTTTTGTGCTTTCCATGAATCACAAACTTGGGGGGAGGGTGGAAAGGTATTCAACGTACGCGAGAATGAGGTTGATGGCAATGATCTCCTCTTCCGCAGACAACTGATCTGGTGACGGCGGTTGTGACTGGGTATACGCGACCGCGGCCGACGGCGACGAGATCTGGAAGCACGGCGTGCCGAGGGCGTCGTCCTTGCGCATCGTGACTGTGACCTCGCCCATGTTGACGTCCGCGAAGAGGTCGACCGGCGGGTATGGGTCGTAGTCCAGGGTCTGAGGTTGATATGCCGCCACCTGGGATTCTTCCGCGGGAGCACTCGCTGGGTACTGCGCTTGGTCCTCTGACTGTTGGGAAAGTTGTCGTTGTGCCGGGATGGGAGGTAATTCTTGCTGTTGCTGCTGCTGCTGGACCACCGCCGGTGCCATCGGGACTTCTTCCCTCTCCGCCGGCACCGCCACGGGCTCCTGCGACCCGCGAATTTGCACCTCGTCGATGACGTAGCTTTGCCCCTTTGGTCCTTCGGGGGGTACCGCGAACCCCCGCGCGGTGAGGGCGCCCCTCATGCCCTCGTTTTCGCGGCGGAAGGCGAGGACCTCCTTCTCGGCAGCGGCGATCATATTTCGAAACTTGCAGACGTCGAGCTCGAGCTGCTTGATGTAGTTCGCCTTGCGGGTGCGGTGCTGGATTTGGGCCTTGCGGACCTGCTGACGGCGGAGCTTGGCCTTTTCTGCGGGCGTGAGGCCGGGTGTTGTTGACTCTGCTGGATTTAGAAGTTGGATGTGTTAGTTCCCTAGTCTAGAGATCTGCGGCCTTTTTCTCAAGTGATGGGGTTTCCATGTGGGAGAAGGAAATAGGGAGGGAAGGAGAATATAAGCATATATGAATGGGAGCCAAGACGGGAGCTTATAGAAGTAGACATGGGGAACCTAAACATTGCAAATGGGGCATGGGAAAGTAGTATATGGGGACAAGTGTGGATGTGTAAGTGAAGTGAGGACGTCCAAGGTGCGGTAGTCTCCGAATAGAGATGGATTGATTCCAGGAGCCAAGCCTCGTCTAGACGTGATCCGCGGGCTCCATGACCAGCGGTGTGCCCGCATCGGGCAACCGTCGAGCCGGGAGACGTTGGAATCAGGTCGGGGAGGGATGGGATGCAGGGACAACCAACTCTCATCCCCCGAGGTTGCTCGTGCGGCTTTTCCAGAACCAACAGAAAACGTGGTTCATTGGGTAATGGAATGGGATAGCTAGGTAAGCATGTAGTGTAGGGCAGGCCAAGCACCAAGCAGGAAGCAAGCAAGCAAGCAAGCAGCGGGTTGCGGTCGGATCGTTCGCGAATCCCCAAGCACATGGAATCCACCACACCAACTTCGGACTTCTTAGCGGCGGGAAGGGTCTACGCCACAAAAGGGTTCGGGTGTGATGCTGGTGGCATGATGATGAGGAATCATGAGGAATCCGGCATGGGTTTGACAAAGCATAACTCACAAAGCCCATCCCCCATCCCACCATCCACCACTTCTGGATTGCTCGGCTTTTGAACCACCCATGTATTTCTCTCTGAGACATCCATGGACATTGATTATGGGGAAGAGAGGCGGTTCCACACAAGGTCACTGAAACCACCAACATAATCGATGCGATTCACCAGGACCCTGGCGGGACACTTGTCGATCGGGGGACGGGGGAGGGAAGGCGGGCGGGCGGGCCACGATGTTACAGGGAAGGACCGGGATCCGTAAGAAAAACACAAAAAAGAAGCAATGAAGGTGTGTGGAATCATGGAGACCGAGAAAGGTAGGTGGATATGGTGAGTCAAAAACGGCGCGGGAGGAGAATAGGAAATAAGAAGGTATCATCCGTAAATAAGAAATGGGACGACCGGCATGTGGAATCAAGGATAAGACGGGACGAGGGAAGGGTGTCAATGTCGTCGCAACTTTGCAAGACACAATTTTACAAAACATGAAGTTCAGAAGAAAGAAACCAAACAAACAAGATAGGTACTCACAAGAACCCTGCCGTTCCTGATCACCTCCTCCTCCCCCCGAAAGCAGCTGCGATTGGTGATCCAACGGCGACGACGATGATTGAAGATGATGATGGGGCGGCCCCTCGTTCACGAACTGTACCTTCCCAGCCCTCTCGCTCTCCTTCTCTTCCCTCCAGTACTCCTCGAAGCCGGCTCGACTGTCGCCGCTCGTTGACCTGTCATATTGCTGCCGTTGTTGCTGCTGCTGCTGCTGCTGCCCCTCCCCCGCCCTCACCGAAGCCTCGTTCTGCAGCCGCACCTGGTTATCCGCCATTACCGCGACACGGCGTGATTTCAATTGAGATGGACACGCAAGCTGGCGTTGCGCTTCACCGCCGACGATGGGTGGGGGTGTCGGTGTCCTGTGGTGAGTGGTGAGTGGTGAAATGTGAGTGCAATAGTGAGTGCGTGAGGTTAGTTGGATGATGAGATGAGTTGCGCGGGGATGTTGATTGGCGTCGATGAGTTTCGATTGATCGCTCACAAAAGTGTCGTCACGTTTTTTTGTTTGTTTTCAGGTAAGGTGGAAGTGTCTCCCCGTTCGGAGCGGAGTTTCGAAACTATGATAAGCGGACCGTCGTGAGGGGATTTCGCCGGCCTTAAATATGGGCGAATTCCAAATTCCCATGGGCGCCTTTTTCTTTTCTTCTGCCCGCCGCCCGGGGGGGGGGGGGGGAGACCCTCATTCTCCTCCTTCTCAGCGCACCTCCGCAGCTCCTCAGGAGGAAAGGGCCCGGAGAATGGAGATAGAGGGAATAGAGAGGCGGCAGAACAGCTAAACTTCCATTGGTAGGGGTTATCGAATCGAAGCGCCAGCGTACAGCACAGCACAGAAAACCGCACCCTCAGGGATTCTTGGGGGGGTTTCGTCCGTCTGCCGGGTGGCATGGTGGCATGTCAAAGGGAAACTAGCACAAGTGGTCGATCACCTCACGTGCCTTGCGCGTAACACCCGTATCGTGGCCCATGAGGGGGAGGCAGTGTCACCTCAGCTGCAATCTCGATAAAATCTAAGAATTTGAGTTACCTTAATAAGACCTTAATAAGGTAGTAGGCATCCCTTTCCGTCTTTTCATATCACAGCAACCGCCAAAAGTTGAAGGTGGGAACGATTTGTCACTGCTGAGGTGGGCTTTCAGCTTCAAGGAATGGCAGCGGCTGAGAGGGCTGAGAACAAGTGTTGACAATGATTTGAT
The DNA here is from genome assembly GCF_030913505.1 of Colletotrichum phormii. Taxonomy (NCBI): domain Eukaryota; kingdom Fungi; phylum Ascomycota; class Sordariomycetes; order Glomerellales; family Glomerellaceae; genus Colletotrichum; species Colletotrichum phormii. The sequence continues at coordinate 1,724,159 of NW_026851452.1, forward strand.
TTCATTATACTCTAGCGACCTTGTGCTTGACGACAGCCATCTCCTGTCCTAGGTGCTCACACCCCTAGAGCGATTCAGAAGATTGCTTCTTCAACATCTTCGACATGGTCTTCTTCCATAAACGATTCCACCACTCCCAACATCTGGAATCTCTTCTTCACGCCCAACGCCTTGCGGGAATCATATAATCAATGCCAAATTGGCCCAGATTCGCTTTTTACTTTTTGGTGACCGCCCAACGCCGTATGAATGCATTTGATCTTCCTCCGCTCACTGAGCCGCTTCAGTCGTCATCTTCGTCTTCGCTGGCGGTAGCAGTGTCCTCCTCGACGTCCGTCTCCGGAACGTTCTCGTCGTCGTCGTCTTCGCTGTCACTATCGGCCGTCATGTTGAGACCCGGGATAGCCTGGTAGTGCACGTAATCGTTCTGAACCCATCGCTTGCTCACGGGCAGCTGGTAAGGGTCGAAAGGGAAGTAGGGATCGAGTTGGTATGCCTCCTCGTCTTGCGCTCCCGAGCCCGTATCTCGGAGAGCGCCGCCTGTGCCGTATGTGTCTGACACGAATTGTGACAGTCTAATCCGCTTGTTCTCCTCGACACGCGGGAAGATGTACATGAGACCGAGCTTGTGTGATAGTGTCGCAAACTCCTCGACAATAGCTGGTGCGCAGATCTTGAGAGGGTTCATCTTGCAGTACACGCTCGCAGAGAGCTCTTCTCTCATCCCTTGCATCCACTCCAACTCGTGGCCAAGATACGATGCGGGATCCTCTGCGTCGACAAACTCGGGTGTAGACACGATCAAGTCGCGCCAGCGGAAACAGAACATGTACAGCGCGGCCTGTACTTGTGCGTAGTAGATCTGGTGTCTTCTCAGATCCGGTCCTCGGGCGTCCGCGTCATGCTTGAGGCGGTAAATTTGCATCTGCTTGAGCAAGAGCGCAAAAACTGTGCGCACCAAGTCGGACGGCACGTGGGCTCCTCGCGCCATGAATCCGGCCAGGTATGTTGCCGCCGCTTGACGCACGAAGCTCGGTCGGTTTTGCGAACCAAAGATGTGCATTAAACTGCCGACAAAGGTGTCTCGCAGGCGAGCTGACATTTGGCCAAAGTGGAAAAGGAGGAATTGGGTATGACGGGACTTGTACGTTGGCAGCACAATTTTTCCAAATGACTGTACGAGCAAGGCGTACCGCTCCCATGCTTGATCCGAGTCGGGGTTCTCGAAGAGAGGTGTGTAGTGTGCGAATAGCGTATCGAGAATGGCATCCAGCTTTTCGACATTGCCTTTGACCACGCGAATCTTTTCTTCCTTATCGTCAAAGTCCGAATCATCGCTATCGACAGACTCGTCGTCGCTGTCATCGTCCGAAGCATCCTCGTCGCCCTCCCATGAGCCGGTGTCCAGGGACTTGCTAAGCGCGTAGGCAACCGATGCCGTGAGGTCGTCGTCAAGGTCGTCGAGATCCGTCTGCATCTGGACATCAATCTTGACCAGTCGTGACAGCAGCACGTCGACAATTTCGAGGTCCAAGTCTCCCGCGTATTCCTTTAGTCTTAGAAGGTTGTTGACGTACGCAACGAACATTTTTTTCGAATCGTCGTCAAAGGGGAACTTGGTATCGAGGAGGCCGCGGAGAACAGGTGTGGCGGCAGGGAACATTTGAAGAATGTACTGAAGACCGGTGTGTAGCCTTTCACGCATCGTTGTTCGGCTGACGGTAGGGAAGTCGGCGACGCTCCACTCCGATTGTCTGGAGTGGGAGAACTTCTCGACGATCATGGACAAGACATGCGTCAGGTAGGATCCCTGGGCACTGACGAGGGCGGCCAGGAACTGGATGTACACCTTGAAGAAGTCATCGTCTCGGCCCAACCACGAGACCTGCAAGACCGTCTTCACGAGGCCGTTGCAGGCCTTGTTCTTCAGTAGCGGCACGCAGCTGGTCAGCGCCAGAACATAGCCCTTGAGCTCCTGGGGCTTGAGCGTATCCTCGTCTTCTCCGGCGACGGGTGGCAGGTATCGCTGCTTGTCGTTGGCGAAAATCTCCTTGAGCATGTCGTAATCCTCGTCCTCGCCCATGAGGTGCTCCTCCAGCGCTTTCCTCACTTCCGAGTTCACCTCGTCCATGGAGCGACTGCCAAACTCGAAGACGCGGTTGTTCATTTCGTTGATGAGGACTTTCCGCCTCTTTGTCGGGCTCGAGGGTGGGTCATCGAACTCGATTTCGTCAGCCTTCCTCCGGCCGAGGACTGTAGACGTTTGACGCAAAATGCTTTTGATGGGCGTCGCGGTTCTCGGTGGCGGACCAGACCGATGTCTGGAAATGGGGGTGAAAGGACGCATGAGAATGGGTTGTTTGTGGTGGTCAAGGCTTCTGTGCTCTCTCCTCCGTCTTTTCTCTCTTTCTTTCAGCGGCTCGGGCTCGAGGTCAGATCTTCAGTGGTCGGCGTCTGGCAATTCTCATTGAAGGGTCAACGTGTTGCGCGAGGATCTGCAGGGAAAATCGTCATGCATGTCTCGGACTATTGCGACAATGTGGACTCGTTTCGATTTATTGTCGTCGAAATAATGAATTGATTTCTGGGCGTGGGTTGTGTCGGCCGACCGAGATTATTTCGTGGTACGGTGGCGGTTGGTTGCCTGGGAAAGTTTCCAGTTCGGCGTGAGCTGCCGCCGATACTTTTTTTTCTTTCGTAGAGTGGGCTGCCCGCCGTTCTGTTTGGCTGTGACGGAAAATTTTGAGACTGGAGGGGCTGCGCACGTGCCTCGTTCGACCTGGAAGACTTCCATCCATGCCACCATGGAGACTTTGGCTGGGGGGGGGGGGCTGCTCCAGGCTCACAGCACTCAAGACCCCTGGAATGAATCTTCTGGACCGTGCACACTCGGTAATGGAACAATGAGCTTGTTGAACCATTTTTAAGTGGCGGCCAAGATACTGGGGAACCTGGAAGCCTATGACGACGTCCTCTGAGCTTCTTATTGGACGTCTTTTTCAATATATCTTACGGCTGGCTACCTTACACACACGTTACCAAATATAGGTAGGCAGTTTGAGCTTGATAGTTATAGCAGTAGCCAGCAACTCGAACCCGTGACTACGCTGCCCAAGATCACCACGAGCAAAGACCAGACGCCATATACCTCATTTACGCGATGGAAGTGGAATAACAAGCTATCTGAAGTGCTGTAGCTACCAGTGCTTTGGAGATACGGCCCGGGCCCGTTTCCAAAAGCTTCGATGCTTGCTGAACTGCTCTCTGCCGATGCCTCGAAACCACGAATTGGTCGGGCATGGCTTACTGAATCGCAACGCCATAGGGGGGAATCTATCAAATAGACAAAGAGTCAAAGAAAAGACGAACCCCCTCCACTCCACACTTTTGGGTTAACCGTACCGCTCCCCTTCCCATAACTGACTCCTGAGGCCCTCATATACAACCATGTGCCCCGTTCCATCCGTGGTCAGGTAGTCTTGAGACCCCCTGCCTCCGTACTTATACAGACTTGAACCTATTTCCAGGCGTCCTTTATCGTCGGGCTTGGTCGTCGTCAAGTCGCAGCTAGTACATATATGTCGAGATGGAAGAAAAAAAATCGCCCTTTCAAAACACTATCCAGCCAACTCAGGTGTGAATCACATTACTGGTAGCCGTCGGCGCCACCGGTACCATTGTGCCCAGTTTGCGCGCCGTACATGTAGCCCTGAGCGTCGGCAGTGCCATCTCCTTGTTGACCTCCAAGGACGCTGTTTTGAGGCTCGGCTTGGAAGCTCCCCGCTCCTGTTGGCGGGTTGGCGCCATAGCCGCTGCTGCCTGGACGGTGGGAGGTTTCTCCCCTGTTGGATTGGGATTGCTGCTGGAATCGTCAGTTGAGCTCATTAGTCCTATTTAGAAGGGGGATACCAGCTGAATTTCGAGCCGATGTGTGGACTGTACATACTTCTCTGTATTTCGAGAGGTAGATCTTAAGGGCCTCGGCGTAGTTCTCGAATCCCAGAGAGGTCATGGCGAATAGAATGTCTTCTCCATTCACCGTCTTTCTCTTCTCCTGGTGGCACTTCTCCGAGGCTGTGATAGGTCAGATATCTACTCAATCAAGTTGCCCTTCAACTTGGGAAAAGCAGCTACGAGAAACTATACATACCTTCACTCGTAATGAACGAGATGAATTCGCTAACACATTCCTGCATGCATTCTTTCGCTTCCTTGGCGATCTTTGCATTTTCGGGAAGCGCGTTCTTCATGATGCGGGCGACTGGAGCAAAGTTTCGTATATTAGCGTCAAGTTCATCGAATTTCTCACCGCCAGAAGCACCTGTCGTTTCTGGCGACTTTGGTGACGATTCATGAGACATCGATTGCTTCTTTAGCCCTGCGCTGCCGTCTTTGGTGATGCTTTGGTTGAATGATTTCGCAACAATGTCAAAGAACAGCAAATGGAAGCGCAGAGCAAGCAAGCAGACTGGCCAATCCAGTTCATAGACCATAGTCATAGCAACCGCAAGCAAACACGGAGTCTCTCAGGTCAAGCATCGTCGTCGTTGCCGTTGTCTCGATTTCGTTGGGGAATGGGATCTGGCTTACCATTGGCTATGGGCAACCAGCGGTCCTGCTCCTTGACCTCGAACTCATAGGTGAGTCCACCGGACTGTGGGTCTTGAGCCTCGTTCATTTGTTCCTCTTCCGGTGATTGTACACCTTGGTCGACATCCTTGGGAGGAGATTGGGGGGAGTCCGACATATTTGGCTACCTGCAGCGGCTGCTGGCGTTCTTGTAATTTGCTTGGGCTCTTGCAGCTCGCACACACGACGGGCTTAGGATGATGTGTTCCCTGACACGTTGCAGGTCCGTAGGGCTTGCAAGTCTGGCGGCTTAGCTGCAGAAAGTGTGCGTCAATCCTGTCGTAGGCTGTCCTGGGAAGGATTATTTTTACTCGCGATCCCCTGGCAGGCCCTGTCTTGACTTCAGGCTATGACGGATCTTTCCTGGGGTGGCCTGTATACTGCCTTGCCCGGGTTGAGTTTGGCAACAGAGACTTGGAAAAAAGCGGGATGAGGGTGGCTGCGTTTGCGGGTCCCACAGGAATGGCCAACGTCTAGTCCAAGGAGAGGGTAGCGTCGAACTGGCAAAGACGTTTCTCGATCGCCCTGCTGCAGCTGTGGATATGCGCGGTCCTCCGGGTTGGTGCTCGAAGCTCGGCGCGGGTTTGACCTGTAAGGCGGAAGGTAGATGGGGTTTGCGAGACGCGATGGGGGTGGGTGAAGTTGGGTCGAATCAGGTATCCCCAAGGCGAAGAGAGGTAAGATACTTGTGTGTGTTTCTCGGGGCGGAGGTGCGGAGCGCTGCGTCGAGGAGGCGCGTGGGCAGCCGGGCCTTTGCTGGTACAGTACGGATTTTCGCGTGTCGTTGAGACTTATGGCCGAGCTTTGGGCGCGCAAAGAGTCAACCTATGGTTACACACCGGTCGACCGGACGGGAAAGCCGTGATAGGGGAAATCAAGAGGTAACAGCTGCAAAAGCGCGTCAGAGGAAAGCTTCGCTTGACCCGAACGGGACAGAGAGAGGGAAGGGAAATGGGGCGTGAGACGAGTGGGAAGAGGCCGAGCAGTGAAGAACCTAAGCACTCAACGCGCGCGTTGTGTGTGGTTGTGGTTGTGTGTGTGGATGGGGGGAAAACATGGAAGAGGGGCCAGCAGCAAGTGCCGTCGACATGGGGTTGTAGAATTCTTTTCCTTACATGAATTTGGGGTGTCTGAGTTGTTCGATCGAGGTCGCAATAGACCCTAACAATGCGCCTTGAAAGGATACACCTGTACTTATTGATGGCTGCAAGAACGTGGGGTTGGTGCAGAAGGGAGAAATGGAGGGAAAGTGGGCAATGAAGGTGCGGTCAACAAGAGGCCGGCGCATTAAACACAATAACAAGGCCAAAGTCCCTCAAAGTCGCGCTGCCCACCAGCCGTTTTATCGATAACGTCACATGTACTTCTTCTCAGTATGTGAAACCCACCAAAGACACAAGTACTTGTCAGCTCCATGTCTTCCTCCAAGGTTTAGCGCGGTACCTCCATCACCCTTCCATCCGATCCTCTTCCCTAACACCACGCGGCTGAGGTGATGCGCTCCGAACCTGGAAGCTGCGACAGCTTTTCGAATTCTCCATTTTACCACAAGCTCACGCGCTCGGATGTTCAGTTTGGGCGTCTGTCAGTCTGACGACATCTTCGACCCTGCAAAACCCCCCGTCAGACCACGAGGCATCCGAGATCAAAGATCAAAACTACCCTTCGGAAGCTACGAATCCGTCGTCTGACGGCACCACCATGGGACAGACGAAAGGTACAAGAAAGGCAGCTCTTTTTACTTACCTCTCCCATCCCTTCCGACACTCCTGCCTAGCAAAGTTTGATGTGTCATTGCATGCATTCATGCTGTATCAACACGGGCGCTGGTCATCCTGCCCGTCTTCCCGTATATGAGCGGTGTAGGCAGCGCAAAGCCACTTCACTAAGCTCAGAGGAGGGTAGCAAGCACGGCTACCTTGCCTTTCACCGGCCCATGGCGGACGCCAAGCGGGTGCATGAAGCACGACCGACATAACGGGACGGAAGTATGAGGTGAGCTTCTGTTCTTGCAAGTCTGCTGATGATCGCTTTGATTCTGAAGTGGGGAAACCCAACGACGTCCGCTCAAGAGCGTCGGCAAGCTCTATCGAGCGAGCTCATCGCCCTCAACGGGCGTCATCAAAAGAACGATGCAGTTGGCGCAATGCGATAATTACCTACAGCTCTGCCGTTGTGGATTCCTCGGCCGTGCGACTTGTAGCAGTTTGGGTAGCTCATCCGTTGCGACAAGACTGAGTAGGAGGGCGAGGGCGCCGGTTGATTTGACAATGGCACCGTCTGGAGTAAACAAGCCGTCGAACCTGTCAGCTGTCTTTCTCAACATCGCCCCCAACCTAACCGTGTCAGGCACGAGAAGGCTGACGGCAGCCTAAGCAAGCGCCCTGGATGACGACCGCTTGGGCCGAAACATGCACCTTGGTTGGCTCATACAGCTACTTGCCTCCTTTACGGAGAAACATAGGGCATAGAACAATTTATTCATTTACAGGAGACTCTAGCATAGAAGCTTACCCCCTTCAATATCCGCCTATTTAAATATTAACTTTATAATACCCTTAATCTTTAATAAATAGTTTTTAATATTATTATTATAATATTTAAAGTACTAAATATTATTTTTTATTTATTTATTAACTTTAAACTATTATTAATAAGCCTTAAGTCCTGACTATAAAATATAGAAATTATTATATATTTAATAATTACGTTTAACTATATAAAAAAACACGATAAAAATCTAATAATTTAATTAACGTGGTTTACCAGTCAGTGACGCACTTTCTTATTGCGTACTAGATCGCTTATACTCTATAATTTATATTTTCTTATTTATTGATAAAGAAAAGTTAAAATTTTATGCCCCGTCTTTGATAAGACTTATATACCTAAACTAAAAGTTTCAAATATTAATCTTTATTTAAAAAGAGAGTACTTATAATTTATTCTTATTATAGGCCCATTTTTCTATATACTATGAATTAAAATTAAAAAGTTCAACTCTCTTTTTATTTTATAAGTAATAATAACTAACGTACTTGATAAGCGAGCTGCCCACCCAACCGCGTTCATCCTTCCTCCTCACTTCTAATGCGTATCACGCCACAAATAATCATGTCGTCACAAAGCAAAGAGGCCCAATTGAACTTAGCAGTCGAGGCTATCCAAAAAAAACCTAAACTCAGCATTCGAGCCGCAGCAAGAATCTATTCAGTCCCCCCTAGGACCCTAGGCACCCGATTAAAAGGCACACCTACACGACAAGATACTATACTTAACTCACGTAAATTAACGGAGCTTGAAGAGGAGAAGCTAGTTGAGTATATCCTCGACCTGGATTCCCGATCGTTTCCTTCCCGGATCAGTGGTGTGGAAGAAATGGCTAATCGATTGCTCGCCGACCGCGACGCGCCCCTAGTTGGGAAGCGCTGGGCTTTAAACTTCGTTAAACAATAACCACAGCTCCGGACGCGCTTTTTTCGCAAGTACGACTTTAAGAGGGCCTAATGCGAAGATCTAGATGCAATAAACGCGTGGTTTCGGCTTATAGCGAACATAATTGCGAAATACGGCATTATAGACTCCGATATTTATAACTCCGACGAGACTAGGTTTATGATGGGCTAGATTGTATCCGAGATGGTCGTCACGAGTGCCGAAAGGCGTTTAAATACAAAAATGATATAGCCTAGTAATTGTGAATGGGTTACAGTTATTTAGGCCATTAGTTCGTCAGGCTATAGCGTTCCGCCATATATCATCGTTATAGGCCAATATTACCTCTCTATTTGGTATATAGAAATGATTCTCCCATGCGACTGGGTTATTGTAACGTCTGAAAACGGATGGATAACAAATGAAAGAGGCCTAGACTGGCTCCAGCACTTTGATCGGTATATAAAACCGCGTACAACTAGCAGTTATCGCCTCCTCGTCGTCGATGGGCACGAAAGTCACCACTCTGCGGACTTTGAGATATATTGCAAAGAAAACAATATCGTCACACTCTGCATGCCGGCCCATTCGTCTCATCTACTTCAGCCTTTAGACGTTGGGTGTTTTGGGCCACTAAAGACGGCTTATGGTCGACAAATTGAGGATAAGATGCGCCGGGGTAATACCTATATTACGAAGGAGGACTTCTTCCCTGCATTTCACAACGCTTTCACGCAAGCCCTAACGGTAAAAAACATCCAGGGAGGCTTCAGAGGGGCCGGGCTTGTTCCTTTAAGTGCCGAAAGTGTGCTTTCAAAGCTTGATATCAAGTTATACACTCTAATACCCTCAGGGTCCCTACTAATAACACCCCCTGCGTGGACTTCTCAGACGCTAAATAACCCAATAGAGGCCTCTTCTCAGTCCGAACTCATCAAAAAGAGGATCTCCCGCCATCAAAATAGCTCCCCAACTTCAATTATTGAAGCTGTAGAGCATTTATCAAAGGGAGCGCGGGGATTTATGCACCAGATTGCCTTATTAAGGTCGGAGGTCCAGATCCTCCGGGAGGAAAATAACCTACTAAGCCGACGCAGGAGGGCTAAGAAAACACGTCTCAGACAAGGAGGAAGTCTTACTGTAGCTGAGGCAGAGGACATTCAGTCGCAGAGAGAGGCTACGGCCCAGATTGAGGAGGAAACGCGCCAGAGTAGTGGTCGTCGGCCGAGGACAGAAACAGGTCGACGGCGATGTGGCGTCTGCGGAAACACTGGCCACAATGCGCGAACATGTCAGTTTAATGAAGAAATATCTGAGGAATAGGATTCAGAGTAGTTTCAATTGATTTTATGTTTTTAGTGTTGCTTCTTAGACAGATTTATAATGTGATCATGGTTAGGTGGGCAGCTCGCTTGTCTGGGCAGCTCGCTTATCAAGTACGTTATCTTTAATACATTATTAAATTAGTTTTTAAAATATTATTAATTAATTATTATTTTAAAGATTATAGAATATAAGCGATCTAGTATATCATAAGAAAGTGTGTCGCTGACTGATATGCGTCGCTGATTGGTAAACCACGTTATCTTGTATTTAATTATATTTATAATATAAAGTATTTTAATTATATTTTATATCCATTAATAATTATAAGAGAGTTATATTGTTTCAAAGAATAATATCGACCGTCTTTGTTATTAATATCTCAATATAAAAGACGTAATTTATTTTAAATATTATTTAAAATAATTAAAAAAATAATTTACTAATTTTAATTATATATAACGTGGTTTACTAGTCAGCCGCGCATATCAGTCAGCCGCGCATTTCCTTATCGTATACTAAGTCGCCTACATTACATAATTAATATCTTTTTCATTGTTGGTTATATAACGTTCAAAAATTTTCATTAGTCTTTGATAAGAGTCACCAAACTAAATAAAAAGTTTTAAAAATTAATTTCTATTTAGAGATAGAGTAAATATATTATATCCTTATCAAAGACCCATATTTCTATTCCACTACTTATTTCAATATAAAAAGATTAAAGTGTCTTTTTCTATTAAATTTAACTAGTTATATTTTAGATATATTATAAAGACACTGAATTTTTTTTAATTAGTTATTATTCAAAGAAATTAGGTAAATATGCAATTTAGTATGCGATAAGGAAATGCGCGGCTGACTGATATGCGCGGCTGACTGGTAAACCACGTTATATTTCTTTGATTAAATATTTAATAATTGATATTATAAAGATGTTATTTTATTTAATTTTCTTTTCATTTTAAAGTTATCAAAATCAATTATAACCTTAAATAATAAAGAGTTTCTTTAATTACCCTAAAATCTTAAAGTTTATTTTAAAATATAATATTCAATAATAATTAATAGATATTAGAATAGTATAATTATTCGATATACAATTTCATTAGTTTTCTTTTTGCCCCTTAATTAGAGGCAGGGAGACGTAGAGGTATAGCTACTTGCCTCTTCAGGCACGATAATGCTGGAGAGGAGCCTCTGGAATGGGCCATTCGAGAAACACGCGCACAAGGCTGCGCGACATGACGTCCGACGATGCTTCCTTAGCTCTAGAGGGACACGGAAGAGCCCAAGCCAGTTGACGTCGGTTGCTCTGGGTACACCAGCCAGACGTGCGACAAAATCGACCATGTTTTGGAGGAAGAAAAACGCGGAGAAATTCTTCCAATCTTTCTCGAGGAGGCGCCGGTCACCAATCGGCGGCCCATCGCCTTACAGTACGCCTGACCCTGCATGCAGCGCTGCAACAGACAACCGCCAGCTCAGCCAGTCACCCTCATCGCAGTTGGGCTCCTCTGCTCTGTCGGGAGCCAATAACCCTTTAATTGGATTGGGCTGGGATTGGACGATGCCTGCCGCAACGAAAAAAAAGGACCACCACCAAAAACCCCTGCGATGCAGCGATGCAGCGGTGCGCTGACCTTCCACTCTTGTTTTCCACGACCCTGGTCCGGATGATGCGGTTCCTACCCCTCCTTTTCTCACTCATCATGGCGAGAGGGGTAGGTATACCGTATCGGTATCCGTACACACTTCGGCCTTCCCTCGCCGTTGCGGGTGATTTCATGTCACAGGCGAAAGGGTTGCATGTGTTGGCTGCGCTGCTTCTCACCCCAGAGCTGGTGACAACTCAGAGCCACATTTTGTGTCGACCCTGGTCTCTTACAGCAACGCCGAGGGACACTGGTCTAGTCTGCGTGAGCCACCAAACTCCTCAACTGCCCGGCACCAGCATCGGGGAACCGAGCAATACTGTCGCTGGTCGCTGGGTCATCTTGACTGTCGAATTCTGCGCCCTGTCTATAAGTCTAGATGACACTTTCTCAACATCATCCGAGACCCAGGTACAGCCATGCATGACTATGTCTAGGCGGTCGTCAATAACCCACAGCTTGCATCCGCGACCATGTCCGCATTGGGTAGTCCATGATGTCGCTAACCCACCTACTGGATGCGATTTCGTACTTGTACGTACAGGACGCATGCGACTGTGAGAAAACTCCATGGAACAGCGAGGCGAATCTAGACCATTGGATGCCTCCCGCATCTACTTAGCCCGCGGCTGATCACAGATGAGGAAGCCCACATCGTGCCTCTCGTTGGGCATCAGTTCAAGCAAGCATGATATCACGGCTGTAGGAACCCTCAGAACGGGACATCAGTCGATCACCGCAGACCTCACGTTTCATCCCTTGGCAGCTTGCGAATCGGATGACCGCCCTCTGCCCATCAGACAGACGGGCTCCATATACGCACACACGGGACAGCATCTGACTTCTGGCCAGGCTCCAACCCGTCGTCGGCAGCATGGGCCGGTCCGCCTCCGTTCCGTGTGCCTTCTCTCCCGAGTGGCAGACAAATCTTTTGTGTTTAGCGTCTTTCTTCCGAAAGGAACGATGTGAACTAATAGGTAGGCGTTGGTCTTCGTAGCCTCGAAAAAAAAAGGGGGCTTTCATACGCGAACTGCCGTAAGGTTGTCAGAGGCCTCGCGCAGCACACCTTTCCGTCACTAGGCCGCATGACAAGCAGCCAGTAAGCACGCCTCGCCAGTTGGGCCGATCTCAGCCAGCCATCTTGAATCGCCATATGTGCCAATGACTTTTCCTGAGTGGTGTGCTAGTCTGACGACTTTCTCAAGTACGCATCTTGTTGGGCACTGAAACGCGGTTACCGCCGATATCTATTGCTTCTGATGTCTCTCAAGCCTACGACGTTGGACAACGCATTGCTGCCACTGTGTGGTCTTCATGTCTCTATTTTCTGAGACGTATTGCTGAGTTGGCTTCCTCCCTCATCGTAACATCAACCATGGGTATATTCGATGCCGCCTCATTTTTGACGCCTTTAATATTTGCATGACGGCTTTGCTGTCCCTGTGCCATTCTGTGTTGGCCGCAGCTAGAACTCGTGGTCGAAAAAAACTGAGCGAAAGTCATCTTCTCTCACCCAATCCAAGGGTCCTTGTGCTGCAAAAAGACTCTCGAAGCCAACGCCGCCGGACTGAACCTTTTCGTGACCCAAACCTAGTTGTTCCTAGATAGTCTCAGTTCTGGACAACCTGAACGTTGTTCTTCTTCTATAAATCCATATTCGTCAGCAATTGGTTACAGCCCAGTGACATTATGGTGCGGGAAAAGGAGCATCCTTCAAAGCCCAAACGAACCTTCCACTTCTCCAGCTCATCCTGCTTAGCCTTGTACTGCTTGACAAGATCTTCCAGGACTTTCTTCAGACCTTCCGAGTTGGTCGTCAGGGCGGGCATGACGTCCTTGACCGTCTGCTCCATGAGGACCCCGTTGATGAGGCGGAAGCACTTCCGGTCCTCGGACAGCGGTTGCAGGGTCTCTAGGACAAGCCTGTCAATGAGTCAAGTCAGAAACGAATCATTTCCATAATAGGCGGTGTGCCGGGGGAAGAGGTGAAGGGGGCAGTTCATCAAGGGTTGTTGTTTGAGTTTCTGAAGGAGTGAGGTGTGAAGAGCGGTGTGATGGAGGCAAAGAGTTGGCGACGGTCATGCCGGAGTGAGTTCCGGTTTGAGGATGAGGAAGAAGGAGAAAATCCATCATGTGCCTTGCCCCTCCCCTTTCCCTGAGCGGCGCAGGGTTCACGATATCATCCAGGGTATGGGTGATTGTCTTCCTCTGTCCCTCTATCAAGGTTGCGCCGTGGAGGTGAAGGAATGGGATGAAGTGAAGATGAGGAAGACGAGAGAAAGAGAGAAGACGCACTTGTGTTCTTCAGCTTCTTGTTCTACATCGCCAATCTTTTGCGCAATCTGTTGGAGGGTGTTCTTGTAGACGCCATACTGCGTTTGCAGGTCTAAAAAAGCAGGTTAGCATGGAAGCATGGCGGGGTTATTATATCTCATGTGTTTCTTGGCCGACGGTCGGGAATAGTGAGTTGAGCCAACTTACCTTGCTGCTTCTTCTGACTTACTTGCGCCGCCATCGTGAAGGGGAAACGTCTGTAAAGGTAAATGGAGGGGTGTTGATGAGACCTCGTTGAAGAAAGTGAGGTACGATGCAGGCAATCAGTGAGGGACGAACGAACAAGCCTGAGGTAATCGACCCTCCCTCCACCAAGCAGTGACCAACTGTGGGATGGAAGTTCTAGAAGGGCATTCAAGGTGGCCCGAGCTTTTGCCGGGCTCGCTCTCTGAATCCATGACTGAGTGAGACCTCCGAAAATGCACAAAGCCCGGCGCGCCGTTCTGTCTGCTCCATACCCCACCGAGCCGAGTGGTCTTATCCAATCCCTCGCAGGCCAATTCCCAATCTTTTATCGGCATTGAACTTCACCGGGAAATTCCTCTGGCGCATTCTATTCGTACAAAACACAAGCAAACGCCGACGACGACGAAGAACCTCTTTCCTCCCGCCGACAGACTGACCACTTTTTTCCTTGCCTTTCCCAATCCTACAGACAAACACGAGAACTCGAGTCAAAATGCATCCTCACCTGCACACCAAGGACAACTTCGGTCAGTCACGCAACAAAAGTGCACCCGTCATGATTCCATCCGCGCCCCTCCTCCTACTCCTCTCCCTGGATCATCTAATCCCCGTCGCAATTGCCACCACAACCCCCCTTCCCCCTTTCCTCGGGTCTCGTACCAACAAGAGAGAAAGTCCATACTAATCGCTTTTCCCGCGAAACAGAGTGCGAAGACATCATGGTCGCCCTCGAAGAGTGCCACGCAAAGGGCTTCATGTTCAAGTCCCTCGGCGGCTGCAACGACGCAAAGGATAAAGTCAGCGAGTGCCTCCGCGGCGCGCGCGCGAGGCGCACCGAGGCGAACCGGGCAGCTGCGAGGGCGAAGAGGGAGGAGCGCGAGAACCGGATAAAGGAGCTGAACAAGTCGCTCGGTCTCGATTAGATCTACGGGGAACAGCGATCCTTGAAGCGAACGACACGAACGAACCTCTGGCCCCCCTTGCCATTGAGACGATGGGCCAGACTGGGCATTGTATTATATCACGAACACTCGCAATTACATCGACTTTTGGCGACGGCATGGAGCGGGACGGAGGAATACCAAAATTACCAAAGGGTTTGGCGTCCTATAAGGGAGCAAAAGATTGTACCATGTACTGTATCAAAACCGGTCCGAACCAGCGGAGAGGAAAAAGACAGCAAAGTTATTGAATAATTGTATTCCTATAGTTACGAAGCCAGTGCAAACAACACCTGTACTCTTTTCACCCAACAATCCTACAAATCCTCTCGGACACTCTCTCTTTACAAGGTGCGACGGAACTCGTTGCCAAAGGTGAAGAGACCAAAGACGGACAACACACTGAGGAGGATTGGCACAGGCTTGCGGAGGCGGATGGCGCGGGGGATGGCGGAGCCACCGAGGACTGCCGAGGCGAGCAGACTCAGCTCGACGCCGTAGGGCTCGCGGTTCTGGATGCGGTAGCCGCCGAGGCCGTCTGCGTGGGTTGGGAATCCGAGGTCAGTCCACTAGATTGCCAATCTACTTATGCGACAACGCGGGGCAGGGATGCTGGGGGAGTGGATGGGGATGCTGGGGGAGTGGATGGGGATGCTGAGAGATGAAGGAAAGGGAGAAGGCGGGGGATTGTACGTACAGAGAAGGCCGACGCTGACTCCGGCGACGATGGACGGGACGGACTTTGTCCGGGCGTAGCCGGCGATGCCGCCTCCGGCCGTCAGTACGGCCAGGGCGAAGGAGGGGATAGAGAGATCTGAGGACTGCGCATGTTGTCTCTTATTAGCTATGTGTTCTCTTTTCCGAAAGGCAAGTCGTTTTACCATGTTGAAGTATTTGATTGTGAGAATTGGCTGCGAGAACAAATTCAATCGGTGTCAAATTTGCAATCGAGTTGAATTGAATTGAGAGAGCAATTGGTTCCTTATGAGCAAAGATGATGGAAGTTCCGATGTTGCTTCGGTGCCTCGGGAAGTCCAAGCTTCAGCCGCCCGCCCACTCAAAAAGAACAGCTCATGAGAGCTGCTGGATGATCTCATCCATTCCCGGGACCCTTACTAATCACGACATTTCATAATTCCAGGGGCACGCACCGGGAGTCGTCAGGGACCACTGAACTGCTACCCCAGATTCGTGGCTTGGCAACGCTTCTGTGCAGGGATAAGAGGCCACACCAGCCACACCCATCACCTGACGCCCTGTGGCTTCAAGCTTTCGTGTCCTCCAGAGCTCCCCCCCCAGCTCTCAATTGCAGCAATCGGCCGCAGTTGCAGTACGTACGCCAGCAATCGAGACAATCTGGAAGGAGACCTTTCCTCAACTTTTCGGTCCACCACCAACACCGATCTCACGATAGACCTTCGAATTCCTTCCCAACAACACTCCCCCCGACCTCGACGTCCACAAACTTCAACAATGGCGCCCAAGCGAACCGCCTCCTCCCAAAAAGCTGCTGCTGCCGCTCCCGCAGTCTACCACCCCGAGCCGCCCACCTCGCCCGCAGGACCGACCACCGCCGCCGCGATCCAGGGCACAATGACCTCGCAGCCCAAGGCCGTCCCCATCACCATGACCCCCAAGAGCACCGGTGGCAGCGGCGCCCATAACTGGGACCAGGTCCTTGCCAACATCTACAACCACTATGTCAAGAGCACGCCGCAGCGCACCAAGCTGATTGATGTCTTTATGGCCTTTTTGGTCGTTGTTGGCGCGCTGCAGTTTTTGTACTGCGTTGTTGCTGGAAACTACGTATGTTTTTTGTCTTTCTTTTACATTATTTCTGTTGGAGAGTTACAGAAGGGGACTTTTTGGTCGAGTTGTAGTTTGAACGAGGAACAATGGCGATCAAAAGATGGCAACTTTACAGAAGAACAATCGCTAACATTATGATGCGAAACAGCCCTTCAACGCCTTCCTCTCTGGTTTCTCTGCCACCGTCGGCCAATTCGTTCTCACCGGTAAGGCGCACTCATAGCAATGTGAGTTTCAATGGCTAACAACAGTCCCCAGCATCCTTGCGCATCCAGACCACCGAGGCCAACAAGTCCGATTTCCCCTCTGTATCACCCGAGAGGTATGCCAATCCCTTTCCCAGAGACCACAGACTATAGAAGCTAACACTGCAATAACAGAGCTTTCGCCGACTACGTCGCATGCAGTCTGATTCTGCACTTCTTCTGTGTCAACTTCATAAACTAAGGGCACATGCCAGATAAAGCAACAGGAGAGGTTTCTTCCTTACGGTCAGGACAAGATTAGGGGGTTGGCTCCCAAATCAAAGACAGAGGTTCGATGTGGGGGTAGATAGACCAATTGGTGGTGAAGCATCAAAGCTACAACATCACGACCGCATGAGCATGCGGAACGAACAAAGCAATGTATATTATTCGAGCAGGCGTTGCATCACAGCACGGTAGATGTCTAAGAGCAGAAAAAAAAAGTGCAATTCTGGGAATCATCATGACAGTGGACTCCAAAATTCTAGTTCTATGAAAACGACACACGCCCACCAACCTCAGCCTCCCAACCCTCTCTCCATCACTCAGAACCCTCCTCGGCCGCAGGCTGATCCTTCGGCGGCCCCGTCGACCCAGCTCTAGGCGGCGGCGGCGGTCCCCCCATCTTCGGAGGCGGCGCAACAGGCGTGCCCCTCCCGCTGGGCGCATTGTCCGCCTCCCTGCTCTTCTTCTCCTCCTCCTTGAAGTAGTCGTCCATAAAGTTATTGTTTCCACCGTGGGCCCTCTCCTTCTTCTTCCTCGTCGTCGCCGTACCCGCAGGAGGCGGCGGTGCGGCGGCGCCCGCGTCCACCATTTGCGCAGGGACCAAGAAGTCGCCGCCCGTCGGAGCAGGCGGCGCGCCAAGACCAGGCGTGGCGGGCGTGAAGAGGTTCTGCTGCACCTCGCCACCAAGGGGAGCCGCGTTCCCGTACAGCGCGGCAGCCGGGTCCTTCTCCCCGCCAGCGTCAAACATCATCTCGCCCGGCGCGTCGACGGGCTCGTTCAGCGGCGCGGGCAACCTGTGCAGCGCACCGTACCCCAGCACGCATCCCAGCGCCCCTTCGCCACCCCACTCGCGCGTCGGCTGGATCGTCACCTCGCGCGTGACGTCGTACTCGTTGTTATACACGTACAGCCTCAAGGGCCGGCCAATGTGATCCTCGACGAGCTCGCTCAGCCCGCCCTCGCCGTGGAGGGCGCCCTCGGGGCTGCCGAGGATGTAGTCGCCGTAGGGGAGGAGCCCCGCGCCGTCGGCGGGAGAGTTTGCTGCGACGTCGAGGACGTGCCAGATGTTGGCGGCGACGGCGAGAGGGGTCCACTGTAGGGAGAGGCCGAGGGAGGCGGTGTCGTAGGGGACGAGGGCGTGGATCTCGCGGGTGCGTTGGCCTTTTGCGGACCAGAGGCCTAGAGAGACGGAGCCGCCTGCGCAGTTGCGGACTTCTTGGGCGAAGAGGCTTGGGTCGGGGTTGTCCTGGTGAGGAGGAGTGGCTTATTAGTATTTAAGGTAGTTTGAGAATGTGGGAACCACAGGGTACGTACGATGGGCCGGCCGTTGATACCAATGATGAAGTCGAACCAAGGCTCGACGTTGAGTTCGAGGTTCGTGTTCCGGAGGACCTGGAAACCGAACGAGCCCTGGTTATTCTGCTGGGTTGGTTGCTGCCCGTCCAGGCGGGACATGAAGCGGTTCAGCGCATTGAACATGGTGATGCGCTCGTCGCTCGAGCCGAGTTTTCCTCTTGTATCGTTGTGTGTCTGTGCTAAGCCGGGTTTCAATCGTGGTATGGCGCTCGAGATCGGTATTGAGGCTTGTGGTGATTATTTACTCAAAGTTTGTCGTTGCGAGCATTCCATTCGTTCCTGTTTGAAGCAAGCTGTCATCCAAGGTCCCTCGTCAGCCTTGCAGATGATCCAAGCTTCTTCCCACGGTGGCGGGGCCACCAAGTGGGACCCTGACTTTTAGCTTCCTCTCGCTTCAGCCTCGTTCATCCCATTTTCATCACCGAACCTTCGACACCTTTTCTTACACAGATCAACATGTGATTTTGTTCCGATGAGTCTGACGGACTAGACTTTTGAACTCATTGAATCTCACAATTTTGGAAAGAAGGTGGACTTGAGAATACCTCGTACTTCATGCATCACCACCAAAATGAAGGCCGCCACCAGACTCCCCCTAACGGATGAGTGCCATCACTACAAGTCCAAGGCAGAAGTGCCTTGGGATCTCCAAAAGTGAGCCGCTTCTCTCTCCTCAGGTAGATCACGTTCCTCGTAAACAGCAGCTAACAAAACACCTCTAGATATTTTTCCCAGCGCTACTCCATCTTCTCCTGGTACGACGAGGGCGTCTACCTCACAGACAGCGCCTGGTTCGGCGTGACCCCCGAACCCCTCGCCAACAAAGTCGCAAACGAAATGTACCACATCGACGCCTCCAAGCGCGTCCTCGTCGACATATTCGGCGGCGCCGGCGGCAACACCATCGCATTCGCCCTCTCGGCTCGCTGGGACCGCGTCATCTCCATCGAGCGCGACGCCGCGACCCTGGCGTGCGCCCAGCACAACGCCGAGCTGTACGAGGTCGCGGAGTACATCACCTGGATCCACGGGGACTGCTTCGACTATCTCCAGAAGCTGAGAGAGAGCCCCGACGAGCTAAGCGAGGAGTTGAGGGTTGACATGGCCGAGACGGTGGTCTTTGCTTCGCCGCCTTGGGGTGGGCCTGGGTACCGGACCGCCGAGGTGTTTGATCTGAGCAAGATGGAACCGTATAATCTGGAACAGCTACACGAAGCCTGCAAACCCATGGATCACGCACTGTATCTTCCTCGAACAAGTGATCTCAGACAGGTGGCGAAGCTAGCTCCGGAAGGGGAGAAGCTCGAGGTGGTGCAGTATTGCATGGAGGGGGCGAGTAAGGCCATGGTGGCATTCATACCAGGAGCATTGAGTACAACACAATCAAAACCTTAATGAATATTCCTTCTTGTTCTGGCTCTTTCAAATATGGCCACACTCTAACAAGCAAAACCTACTTTTACAACGCCTTGACAACGCTACGTTCATCGAACAAATCCTTCAATAAACCCTGAACACAAAACTCCCGGTCTAGTGGCGCCATTGCATAGGTCGACTCGAAAGCATAGATACTAAGCTGTCCAAAGAGCGGCCGTAGGATCTTGCCAACAAGCTCGTCCTTTCTTTCAATGCTGACTTCGTCGTTGATGCCGCCAGGTCCAAGCAGTGGCCGTCTGTGGGAGCTGCTCGTGGCCAAGTGCGCCGCCGGATTACTACCTAATGAAGAGCTGACACCCATAGTGCCAAGCTCCTCTGCAAGCTCGTCGACAAGTGCAACAGGTTGATAGTTGGTAGAGCGATACACAGCGTCGATGGTGTCCGTGACGAAGAGCCACTCATGAAGCTGGAAGTCATCAGGCGCAACGCAAATGAGCAGGTCTAGCAACTTGCAGGCTTGTAGGATAGAAATGTTGTTGTAGGTATCAGATGCGGTGCTGTGATCGGCAGCTACGACAGATGCGATGGCTGCATGAAGTTCGGCATTGATGATCGGCCACAGCATGGCCAGGTGGATAGCACTGGTCTTCAGTACAAGTGCGCGGACAAGCATGAAGATCTCAGCCCTCGTTGTAGAGGAAGGTGAAGACGTCGCCGTGGCGCCGAGAAGTTCCACTACTTTATCAGTGATGATGGGAAGCTCTGTGACAAATGCGTCCTCTGTAGCTGCTAGGACTAGTGATGCAGTGCGACGAAGGTTGAGCTGCGTCCTCCGGTCTGCCTCCAATCGAGCAGAAGTGGCACCAACACCAAACACGATACCGGCTGTGGTGGGCGGAGTCATGCGGGCCAATAGCTCAGGCATACGTTCCTTATCACTGACGGTCCATTGTCTAAGCAACGGCAACCAGTCGCTTCGTACGAGCTCAATGCTCGAGCTGAAGAACCGAGCATCGTTGAACGCGTCTCCGACATCCTTCTTCCAGGTCTTTTGGTTGTTGGGCAGCCTGGACAGTTCTTGTAGTAAGACTAGTGTATTTTTGGACACAGTATCAGGGAATGCCTTCGCTCTGAAAGCTGGGTTGATGACGTTTGTTGAAATTGTGCCGGCTGCAGACAGTACACGGTCCGTTTCGACTAGGATCTTGGGAAGGTTCGGCACGATTGAGGCCAAGATTGCGACCACATCCTCGGCTCTATCGAGGACGCTGACCAGGGCAATCGTGGGAGCGCGGCGAATACCGTCGCGGTTCTTTTCCGACTTGTCGTTTGGTGCCGTATCTGAAAACGTCAAGGGCTTAGTTGTGAATATCGCGGTTAGGAGTCGGAGGAACAGGTCCTAGCATAGTTGTTAGTAAGTTTTTTATAGATGGCGATAGAGTCACAATGCTTACCCCGAGCTCGCGTCTCATCTTCCGCTGCTCTCCGAAATTGGTGTTGTCAACCTTTTCGCCCAGGATAGCCGCGAACTCCAAGAGACTTGGGAGTGTCTGCCTGTGTGGGAAAGGATTCGTGAGCAAGTCGCGCAGGAACGCCATGCAGTCAAGCCAGATCTCGTCCATCGCGTCGTCTTCCAGCGAGCGGGCATATTCAACCAGAAATGTAACTAGGTCAACGTCTTGGAGAGATGTTGTCAACGTTGATTTTCTTGAGGCGTCCAATGCCCCAGGGTTTGTTCTGCTGTAGATAGCGTTAAAGATGGCAGGGATGGTGTGCTTTGGTCGTGAACCGTCCAATGCTGGCAAGAGGTTGAACACTTCTGACTGTGGTATAGGCGTGGTAATATTGATAGAGCCTCGCCAGATTTCGATGACTGTCTCGAGACACTCCAAGGTCTCTGCTGCGAAAAGATGCTCCAACAGTCGTCTCGCCCGATTCCTCATTCGAAGAGATGTGTAGTTGAAAGACGAGACAGAAGTCAAGTCCTGGGCATTGATATCGCCGCCCTGGCCCCAGGACCATATTGTGAAGCAAATGCGAACAGCATCTGCAAATGCAAGGTGCACCGTGAGTCTATCATTTGCAGTGGCACTCCGCGCCTGTGGGGCATCCGAAGTGAAGACGCCGGATACCATGGTGCCGAAGAATCCCGATGGCTGCTGATCCGGACCCTTGACAACTTGCGTTCTGGCCTCTTCAACCAGAAGCCGCTCGTGTGCCCGGGCCAGTACTTGCTCCAAAGCGTTGAGTAGCGAGATCAGCGTAGACTCTGGTGCATTCCAATCATCCTTCTTTGAACTGCCGTTGTCTCGGAATATGGATTGCAAGTCGCTGAAGGTATTGGAAACTTGCCGACATAAAGTCTCCACTAGAGGAATGAGAACCTGGAAGACGGTATCGGAGTAGAACGGCAGGCATTCCGTCAAGAAGCTGACCCAACTATCGAGAACACTGCGACTGCTGGGAGAGCTTAAGCCAGCCTGAAGACACTTGAGCAAGTTGGGAGGCGGCGATGTTGGCTTGGTCTCGGACTGCGTCGATACTCTGAGACTCTTGCTCGGTTCAAGACTCAATTTTCTCTTCTCTGATGATGGAGAAGCAGGTACATCGGAGATGATGATGTCTCGGAGCTTCAGTGCATCGAACACGACGTCCAGAAGAAGAACCTGGACGTAGGGGTCGGGTCCAGCGAGCGATTGCAGGAGGCGCTCGATGAGAACATTCTCGAGATGGAGGCTTGCCAGGGGCTCGGCGTAGGGGTTCAGGAGAATTTGGTGCATGACAGTCAAGGCATAGCGATGAAGTTGAGTTGCCCGTACTCGTATGTTCCCGTCTGCAGGTTCGTTGTTGCCAGCGATGCACCGTAGACAAACGTGGATGAATACCTCTTGCATTGAGATGTCACCTTCGTGGCCAGCTGTTGCGGGTTAACGTCAGGTACTTTGAGTCACAGAATTCTACTTACTCATCTGCGCGACTTCCGGATGGCCGCCGTCCACGGTGATCGTTGTAGAGGCCAGAACAGCCCAGATCACGTCTGGAGCCCAGCGGAAAACATTTGATAGCGTTCTCAGGTAGTAGAGACAAAGGTCTATATCGTCTTCAGCCGTGAAAGTCGTTGAGTTGGTCGAAGTCGATGCCGATCCAATCTCGTCGCTCGCTCTCAGGAACTCTAATGCAGAAAACTTCCTAACAAAAAGCAAGAACAGTCTGTTGATGTCAGTAAACGCTCAAGATCATTGTCTCCGAAGATAGGGAGACCCACTTATCGATGCCGACTAAGCTATTCAGCCATCCCTTGACAGTCATGAACAATTGAGTTCGTTCGTCTAAGAGGGCATCGAGCATGAGAAATAGAGGTCGCGTCAACATGACATCGTAGTTCTCTGACCCAGCCAGCCGGATCTGTGGAGGTTTCTCGGTCATTGGCGTTTTGGATCCGCGCCTTTCAACACTAGAATCCTGCAATGTATGAGACCAAAGCACGCTGAAGCGGCGGCCAGCATCGGCAGGACGCGATGCGAAGGATCCCTGAACGTCATTTTCGATAATGAGACTAGCCAATGCGGCTTCTATATCCCGATTCTGTGATGTAAGAGCAGTTTGGAGCTGCCATAACGATCTAACGGTTTCGACGTGGTACTTTGGTTCCGAAGCTGACAGGAATTCCCAAGCCTGCTGGACGAGTGGTGTGACAAGTTCGGTCAGGTTTGGCACCTCTATGCGCTCTGCAGAGTAAAGATGGGCGGAGAGGTACAGAATCGAGTTGAAGGAGGTAAAAGACAATCTGCTTTTGTTGTTCAAACACTCGTGTAGACAAGAAAGAAGGAACGTCGTGTCAAGCTGGTAAGTGGTCGGCACTTTGAGCAGCAGGGCGGTTAGAATCCTCCCTTTGGCGCCTAGTTCAGACCCTGATTCGGGGTTCTTCAATCCTTCGCAGACCAGCAAGCCTGACTTTTGCAACAGCAATTCTCCAACCTCGATAGGCGAGAGCGGAACATGGACGGCATCGAGATTGCCTTGCTCGTCGACATAGAATGCCTTGATCCGTTTCAAGAGTTCGACTGTAGGAAGTGAGGCCAGAACACCGGCCTCCATTGTCCTCTTGGACTTGCTGCCATCTGAAGACGGGAAGGCTCGATCCGGAATGAGGTCCAACACAGCCAGAGCGATGTGCAGTGCCTCTTCAGCGGTCTTCTGCGATGACTTCTTGGGAGAGTTGTTCTGCTGTCTTTCCCTCGTGTCCTCTAGCATGCAGAGGATGGAAAGAGCTGTAAGGGGCGCATGAATAGTGATCATCTCTTCCTCGCGGACATTGAAGTTTGCCAGGATGAAATTGACCAAATCCAACTTGTCGAGTCGTTCCTTTTCTGCAAGGTTTCCCGGTCCTATAGCCTGCGCTAAAAGACTAACAATTTCGCCGTAAATCAGACCACTTTCGACACCGTCGAAGAACACGCTTGCGCTACGGAACACTTCGTTGAAGTCGGCTTTGCTGGGCGCATGGTCTCTGTACTGCCGAACGCTGTTGACAATCGAAAGGAATACCTCGGGAACTACGAGCCCGCCAATTTCCCATCGATCCATGAGTGATAAGCATATTCTGTAAGGTCTCGCTCTCTCTGCTGGGCTCGAATCGCGGTCAACATGAATCATGCTCAACAGCGCCCTGGTCAAAGGTTGCAGCCCATGGTCTTCAAAGTAGCTCGTCTTGGACGCAAAATAGGAGTTGTGATGGTCTGTCGAAGATGGTGACTCGATGCCGCTCTCGCTTTCTCCGGGTCCAGGGTCCGGGCCAAGGAACCATGCCCACAGCCTCCGGTTAAGACTCATATCTCTCCGGATGACAACACCCGCCGCCGCACGCAGAAGGAGCTCCAAGTCACCTGATTTGACATTTGTCTGCAACACCTTGGAGTGCAAGGGAAGGTGGGAGACCAAGAGGTCTAGAAATCCACGCTGGATCAGCAGTTGCTCGTCTGCAAGCCCCGCAGCGAATGAACGCAATAGCAGCCCTGGTTCCGGCGAGGTGACCATTTGTGCAAGTTTCGCAGAATGCTCGTCTTCCTGAACGCCATTTTTGCCTGGTTTTCCCGGGCTGGAGCTCTCGCCTAACTTGGGCAGGTTCCTCACAAGGTATGCTAGCGCTCCAGCTCTCCGACTTGAACCTGTGATAGAGGCCAAGAAGAAGCATTGCCAGAAAAAGTCATCTCCCGATGAGTGTGGATCATCCAGTTCGTCGCTGCCTGCGGGCCGGATCGCGGTCTTGAAGCTATCCATCAATCGCAACGTCCGTTCAAAGTCCTCGCTAGTTTCGTCCTCGAGGCCAGGCAGAAGAGCCAGAACAACAGATTTCATGGCTGGTCGGAGAGATCGGGGGTCCAAGTCTAAAAAGTGGCGTTCAAGAATGTCGAGAAAAGGGGATCGGACGGATAGAGAGGCAAACGAAAGAGTGGACGCCAGGCCGGGGAAGTACAATGGTAAATCCTTGCATAACCCATCGGTTCCTATAGTTGCGAATATGTAGCTGTAGACTTCGAGTGCTTTTTGGTGCACGCCGGACGGGAGGGAGGGGTTGAGACATTGCGACAGGCGTTTCGCGACGATGGCTTTCGAAGGGATAGTCGTGACTGAGGGGTGCCGGGCTTGCAGTGCCTGTTGAGTACGATCAGTCTCTCGTCGTTCTGAGAATCCTCTTAGCATCATCAGAAGCAGTTCCTACCTTGAGAAGGCGATTTAGGAAGGAGATGTAGTCAGCCCATTCCTGTAAGGCCGTTTCAAACAGCGTAAGGGCCCTCTCAACACCAGATGCGTATTTGCGGTAGTGCTTATCCTTGGTCGGGGTTTCCTCTGTTTCACAGAATCAATACATGAAGACCATGATAAATTGAAGACAGACTGCTTACCAGCTCCCAGCTGGTTCCTCCATTGACGAGGAAGAGGAGACTCGCGGCCTGAGCTCTCTGGGGAGACAGACCGACGGCCAGAGCCAGGCTCAAGGGCCATGATTGCTGAGAATGGGCGTTGGTTGAACGAGTGAGTACATCAGTCTGTTCTTCTGGTCTTGTAGAGACGGTATCGCATCGCTGCCTAGCCTTGGGGAATCAAGCTGGCGTAGGTAGTCGTCGCATGCATTGATCGTGAACAGGGTTAGAGAGCCCGGTGTTGCTTGAGCTCGAAAGGCTACCATGTCTCCTTCCAAACGACAGGTGTACAGTGGGGGCACCCTGAAAGCTCCCAAGCTTCCCATTGGGCAGACTACTTTAGCGACCGTTCTCGCCTGACGAGGCTGGCACAACCCTCTCCATCAGTGCCGAGATAGGATAAAGCGCAACGTCATCAAGCATTGGATTTGGGGTGCACCTGGAAATTGTGGGCTCTTTTGCATCCTGTCGCTTTTCCACCTTGAATGGACACTCCACCTTTGAGCCTCACGATATGAGACACATCTTTGGATACTAGAGACAACACTTTGGAGGGAATTGAACGTATTGTGTCCGTTCATGTCTGTTAACTAAGATAGCGTGCATGCAAAACATTTTGGGTAGTAATCAGTCCGTGCCATAACTTGGCTCTTGTTCATGCTTGAGATACTATGCATTCTCACAAGTACACATCCTCTTGCAGCAAAAAACATTGCTATTATCTAGATAATCAGCTGCCAATGTATCGATCAGGTCTGCTGAAGTAAGCTGTCAAAGTCCGGACTGCTTCCTCCGGCAAGGGAGTTTCCGCTCGGCCATGGGATTTGCAAATTCCCATGTTGCTCCCTGCTCTGGGGGCATTTGGCCCAGCTCCGATCCCAGGTCAGGCGAGCGAGTGGGCCTAAGCCGACTCTGATTAGCGGACCGTTCCCACTAAGGCACTTTACCAAGAGGCTGCCGCACCACTAGATCTCAGCGGCCCCTCCTACGCATCATCAGCAGGTCTGCGCTAACTTGAGACGACTTTCTTCCTTATCCCGTCGGGTCCCTCTTTCGCTCCTCTTCCCGTGCCGCCTTTGAACCTCACATACCAACCAACCTACTTACCTACCTATACCCTAGGTGAGGTCTCGAATGCCAGTCATGGCGGCTTGAACCTGGTTTGCCGACCCAAACTCTAGATAAAGTCAAAATCACTCTACTTCCAGGTAGTCTGCATCATCGCCGCGCTTCTTTCCACTTCCCGACCACCTAGCTGAAATGCTCCCGCCATCGCAAACATGGGCGAGGACCACGAAAACGGCCCCAGTGAGGAACAACCTCCTCCTCTGCCTCCACGGCCCTCGATGGAATCGAACGCGTCGATAGATTCGAGAATGGCCATGGCAGCCGCGACTACCGCAATTACGCCTCTCGATATTCAGACCCTGTCATTCCCAGATGGCTCCCGCGGCACTTTCTCAACCCCAGGCAGCAGGGCGGTCTCGACCCCCGTGCAGTACTCGACAAGCGGCCAAGCCACTCCAACGAGGACGCTGGGCGAAGGCGAAGACTCTATGAGCATCGCCAGCTTTTCCCCGACCCTGCGGCCGCCCAACGACATTGCAAGTTTGCTGATGGGGGAGTTCAACAAAAGAAGCCCGGCATGGAACTTACTTAGGTCGCAATCGGCAACGGTGCCGCCCTTCGAAACCTTGAGGATGGACAATACAACCCGTAATCTGGCTGGGTTCGATCACGAGTTTGACGACCTACCCGACGAGGCCGACACGAGTTTTAAAGACGAAGACCGAGTCACCATGTGGAAGGCAAAGTTGAAGCACTACATGATTCTTTCGTCGGCGGGCAAACCCATCTACAGTCGTCACGGAGATTTGGGACTGATCAACTCGTCTATGGGCGTCATTCAAACCCTCATATCTTTTTATGAAGGGGCCAAGAACCCCTTGTCCGGCTTCACTGCTGGAACTACGCGATTTGTTGTTGCAACACAAGGGCCCCTCTACTTCGTCGCTATCAGTCGGCTCGGCGAGAGTGACTCACAACTGCGAGCGCAACTCGACGCACTTTATATGCAGATTCTATCGACACTGACGCTGCCCACGCTGAAGAACATTTTTGTACAACGTCCATCGTCCGACCTGCGGAAACCACTTGAGGGAACTGAGCCCCTGATTTCGTCCCTTGCCGATAATTTCACAAAAGGCTCCCCGTCAGCACTGCTTGGCGCATTGGAATGTCTCAAGCTGCGCAAGTCTCAGAGACATGCCATCAACAATGCCTTCCTCAAGCAAAGGACAGACAAGCTTCTGTACGGCTTGATCGTAGCCGGTGGTAAGCTGGTCAGCGTTATTCGACCACGTCGCCACTCTCTGCATCCTAGCGACCTCCAACTCATTTTCAACATGCTGTTTGAATCAGGTGGGATCAAAGCCGGCGGCGGAGAAAATTGGATCCCCCTATGTTTGCCGGCCTTCAACAACCGTGGGTACTTGTACATGTACGTCAGCTTCTTCGACGGTGTCGACGGCGATCAAGCTACGGGACACGAGGCACCGGTGCGCAAGGACGAAGAACTCGCCATCATTCTCATTAGTCCGGACAAGGAGTCCTTCTTTGAGCTCAAGCAAATGCGCGATAACGTCGCTGCTTCCCTGGCCAAGTCGGGCCACCTCTCTCTTATACAGACCGCCGCGCGTGCTGGACGGCCAAAGACCACAGACATTACCCCTGGTGGTCAAATATCCCACTTTCTCTACAAATCACGCGCGAATGTGCAATTCAGCATGTCCGCCCTCGATCCCGTATTCTCCTCCCTGATGGCCCGTCGCCGCCTCATGGGCCTATATCATCAACTACACGCCGCTGTTCACGCGAAACACTCCCATATGCGCGTTCTACATTCCGTCTCCGAGGATGCCACTTCTTTAGCCTGGATCACACCGATATTCGAATTTTACTGTGTAGCCGGCCCCAATGTGAGCCGTGCCGTACTCACACAAGGCGCCAATAAGGTCATTCAGTGGGCCCGCCGCGAGGAGGAACGGGTTTTCATCATTGGCGGAGGCGTATTCTGATCCAGAGAAACGAGATAGCCCCTGAATCTTCGGGAACACTTCATACGCTTGGACTGATTAGCTATTAGCTATTAGAAATTACGTGAGCTGGCCCTTAGTGGCCATGCTGACTGAGAGGGAAAGCCTCTCTCGACAAATTACTTGGGTATCAATACAATGATGACTCTACAGTCAAAGCCATCTACAGTGTCCACCACGCCTCTGGGATCTTTGTAAGACGAACAGTCGCCAATGTCGAGCGTGATTCACCCGCCGCCGCCACCGCCATATCATCGGCATCGGTTCGATCCATGTCCTTCTTGTCCGAGTCCACATCGAACTTCTGCTCACAAGCGCCGCTCGACGTCTCCTTGCCCACCGTAGCAGCAGCAGCAATCTCTCTATCCTCTTGCCACTCCGCCCGCTCAACCGCAAACCCCAACTCATCACCACAAATCCGACACCGCGCCCTCCCCTTGCCCTTCCTATCCTCCTTCTCCCTACCCTCCTTGCCGAAAAGCCTACTCAGCAAATCCACCGACCGCGCCGCGAACCCAGCCATCTTCCTCCTCCGTCGTCCGCACTTCTGGCGACACCCGCCGCTCTGGTGGCACCACGGCACCTTGGGCAGCACCAGAAGCTCCTCCTTTTCGGCCTCTTCCTTTTTCTTCTTCTTCTCCTGTTTAGTTTGTCTCTTGCTCTTCTTCGGCTCGGGCGGGAAGACGCCGGCGGGGCAAGGGTCATCAGCCGGCTGCGGCGGAGGCGAAGACCGAGGAGCTTCGGGTTGAAGGAAAATACCGGGAGCATCGTGGCCCCGACCTCGTGCTCCATTCACCCATCGAGCATCGCCGCCCCATGGGCCAACACCGGGCAACGGCGCGGATTCCCCCTTCTCCTTCTTCTTGTTCTTCTTCTGCTGCTTCTCCATCTCCCTCTTCCGGATCTCCTTCTCCTTCATACGCTTCTCCATCTCCATCTCCTCTGCCTTCTTCTTCTCGTCCTCAGAGGGCGCGGTACTACTCTCCCCCTCCTCGTCAGACTCCCTAACCATCTTACGGACCGTCATGATCTCAGTCTTCTCTTCGGCCCCCGACTCGGATGAATGGACCGACGACGACTGCGGCAATACATACGTCTTGTCAACGGAGTCGTCCGCCATTCCATCCGTTATGACGCTATCCTTGCGCTCCACGGGATCATCCGCATCCTTCTTCTTAATGTCCTTGGTTCCGCTATACTCCATATGAAAGAGTTGAACCCCGGGGAGACTAGTATACTCCCCCATCGCCGAAAATGATCGCGACGAGAGGTGTTGGGCCGGATTCTCGAAGAAGGAAGGGTGTTGGATGACTAGGGGGAGACGGTCCAGCGGCGACTTGAGGTTCTTCATCTCGGAGAGGGAGGAGATCATTGCTGGTTTGGGTTTGGGTTTAGTTGCGGAAAGCAGGGAAGGAAAGGATGAAAGGAGTAGGTTTGCCGGGCTACGATGCGGATTGAATCGTCGATGGAGCTTGGTGGTGTCGTTGTTCAATGGAGCTAATGGTAGAGATCGATGGCGAGAAGCGGATGATGAAAAGCTGATGTAGCTCTAGGTGAAGTTGAGGAGGCTAAAGGTGAAGCTGAGCAATCCTGTGTGTGAAGTCAAGGAAGCTGTTGATGGGGGTTGCGTAGTAAATCTGATGATGAAGCTATCGACAAAGCTACCGATGTAGCTGTTGGTGAAGCTGATGGAGTTGATGTAGCGATAGGTGAAGCTATTGGTGAAACGAATGGCAATATTTAGCGAGTGTTCAAGTCTCGAGATGACTTTTTGGATTGTATCACGATAGTTTCTAACGAGTGTCGGTTGAACGAATGGTATGGTGGAGTACCTTAACGAATGTACGGTGGTCGCGTGGACAGTATGTACCGAGGAAACCTTGACAACGACAGATTTCCGTGGGGATAGCTCGGTTTTGTGAGGGCCGGTTACGAAAGCCATGAGAACCCTCATGGTCAATCAGCCCCTCCGTCATGTATCCCGTATACGGCCATATATGGCCGTACATGATACGGTAAAGTCAACATCATGATGCAAGCCCTCCAATTCTCGCTTAGCGCCTCCTGACCATAGCGAAATGCATTAACTCATATCGTATTTTATTGATTCTGTGAGTCTGGCCCTGATCTGGTCAAGCCACTTCACGATGTCTCGTTCTCAACAAACCGGCCATCACTCATTACGTCCCAACCAACCGCATGTATCATCTACTCGGGCCCGGGTCCACCACTTCGCTCATATCCCTCCCAAGAAACAGCAACAAGTCTCTTTTCAAGAAGCTCATGTCCTTGAGAATCAAGCAAGAAAAGCACCCAATGACGCTAATAATGATTCCAACATTTTCTCCCTGATAGCTAAGAGATGATATCGCTCTCGCTTCGCCGGCCCTTGACGCAGATGCGGACAGCTTGCCAAACCCATCTCTTCATCTTCCTTCGCACTTGTTTCGGCTGGCCCGGGGTAGCCGTGGCCCATTCACTGTGAACAACCGTCACGTCGGAGTTCGTCGGGCCGGTGAACCTGGTTGGTCGGGGTCGCCTGCCAGTGTGCTTGTTCACGCGCTCTCGAAGGTTCAAACGTGACTTGGTGAGGCGAAGCCTGAGGTTCGATAGCTTTTTCTTGAGGATCCGCGGCCGGAAAAAGGTCAAATCGGAGCTGAAGCTTCGGGAATCGCTGAGGTCAAATCCATCAGTGGACGCACTCAACCTATAGAGGTTCGCGTCAACAGGGTGCGCCAGAGGGATGTCACGCTCGTGCAAGTGCCCATCTCTGGAGTATCTTGCTGTTGGAGAGACACGGGCCGGTAGATTTTCCCCGTCACTTGGTGTGAGCTGGATAAATCGTCTTCCCTTCCGCCGGTAAGCCATGCTACTTTGGCGCTCCTCATGGCGCTCCGGGGTGAAGAGGTCTTTGGCCTGATGAGTCGGTAAGTCGGAAAGTATGCTTTGCTTGACACTGGAGCGACGTCTCACTGTGCCGCTCTGGTCTTCTGGAATTGTGTCCACATCCAAGGCCAGTCGAGATGCTTTGAGTCGAAGTTTTCGCTTCGATGGGCTTGACACCACAGCCACTTTCATTTTCGGGCTTGGTCCACCAGGATCCGCCGGTTTTTGCTCTCTCCGGGGTTGAACGACTTCGAGCTCAATGCTGGCTCGGAAAGACTCATGGTCTCCCACATCTGAATGTGCAGTAATTCTAGGACTCGACCGTGGAGTTGCGAGGATTTCGAGCTGAAAAGGTGAGAACTTCACTGGAAATCGCAAATCGTCTCCAGAAGCCTCTGAAGCTCGTCTTAGTTGAAGTTGCGCTTCTTTGGGAAGAGAGGGCAATGCCTTCATCAAGTGTGGGACACTGCTACTCGTACTCAGGAAGCGAGTCTTAGAAATTGGCGCCGGGGAGAGGAGAGAAATTTCTGTATTGGCGACTGGTGGCGCTGTATGACTTCGGAGACTTGCCGTACTGATCCGGGCAAGGGCTCGATTTCTACGGTGGCCTCTGAAGAAGGGCCTCCACTGAAGGTCAGGATGGGTTCCGCCACTTGCGGCAGCCTCATTCGCCATGTTGCCCGGTTTCAGGGGTTGATCGTGGTAAAGTTCAGCATTGAGGTCTTTCGGCTCATCTTCATAAGCCTCGTGAAGCCCAGTTGAGTCTTCATCCTTGCTCATGAATGGTGACTTGGCAATCCGCTCAAATGATGAAACTAAAGCCGCTAAGTCGGATAAGCCAGGTTCAACCGAATGGCGTAAACTCGAGCGGAGAAGCGCCGCGAGGCCACCGTGGGATGGAGCTCCTTTGGACATCCGCTCTCGATTCACAAGCTCTACTCGCGACGAGTTTGGTTCATTAGGGCCTGAGATGAGCTCTTCTGGAATTTTCCAACAGGACTCAGAGGGAGCATCCGTTAGATGTTCCTCAGCGGGACGGAAAGTATCAGCTTTAGCCGTGGTGGTATGGCCTCCATTCGCCTGCTCATGGCCACAAGTGGGATTCACGCAGTCTTCCACGTTGTCTTCGACATTTTCTTCGTCTTCAGTTTTGTCATTTCCGGTATTTGGAGGCTTTGGAGTCGCTTGAGATCGCCGGAAAGCTGTAGTATCAACGGTTTGTGATAATTGTGAAAACATGCTCGGATCAGCATCAACGTCGACAGGGCGAGAAGCCGATGTCCCATCAACTTCGAACGGAAAATGTTCCAGCGTTGGAGGGGCGGTCCTGGAGTTCGAGCGTTGTGAAGGTAACGTTTCGATGTCGTTGGCAGGTTTCCTGACTAATGCTCGACAGTCATCGCCAGACGAGTCGCTTGAGTCTTTCACAGATATGTCGACGACAGCGTCAAGACGAGCCTTCGTTTCGTCTCGAAGTACTAAGGCTTTGGTAAGGCTCGATGCTCGCTGGGGAATTGGAGCTAAAGGCAGCGCCAGGGTGGATTCCCGAGGATCTGTTTGGTGTTCCGGAGTTTCAAAACCTTCGGTGTAGTCGTAGTAGAAAGATCCTGCGGGGCGAATTGTGCGTGACAGGTTGGGTTCCGAGTTTGAGGGTGACCTGTAGTACATCTCAATGACCGAAGTCAGGCTTGAGGATCTTACACTATGATCCGTGGATGGTCGTTGTGGTCTGCTCGCAAGCTCGTTACACCACGGGTTATGGTTCCCACGATACCTGAGAGCGGATCCGGTTGGCAACACGAAAGAGTTGGAACACGGTAGAGACGGCATGGATTGGTTGATGCCGCCGCGGAACGCATTAGGGGGACCAAGTCGTTGCGGTTGTGGAAAGGTTGGCTTGTACGAGCCATGCACAGTCCTCTAGTAAATGGTGAGCTATCATCCCGCTACACTTTATGAAGAACTAAGAACGCTTACATATGAGATTCGATCTATTTCGACCATCCTACTGTAGTCAACGAGTCCATTCTCTGTGAGAGCCGGCGAAGACGGCCGGACTCCGGGGCGTTTCAATCGAGTCGGGTACGGAAACGGAGAGCGTGGTCGTTGCAAGATGCCACTACTCGAATGACTTTGGAGAGTACCAGACGACTTGTTACTGGACAATTTCCGAGAACCACATGTGGTCAGGGAGTATGAACGCTGATACGGACCATCGATTCTGGGAGAAAACGAGCTGGAGAAGGAAGATGGAGGGCCTTCTGAGCCGTACATGGATATGATCTCCGAATTGGTGTCTCTCTCAGAGCTATGCCATCGGCGTCCGGCTCTAGAGTTGGTCCGATCGCTGGCACGAGACTCAGATCTGAAGATTGTGTTAACATCGAGTCCGGTCCGTGATCTTGCGCATTGATGGATTGTAGCCGCTGGAGCTATTGGCTTGATGCTGAAGATGCCTATGTCGCCTGTCTCCGTTGTAGTCTTGAGCATGCTCTCGAGAGGACCGGGCGACGGAAGTAAACTAGCATTCTCGTTGACGCTTCTCAACGGTCGACGAGGCAGACCGTATCCAATGGGCGGTCGAGCGTGAGACTTGTAGCTGCTACGAAGCGAGCCATGGCTGGCAGAACGACGTTGAACGTGAATGTTCTCCATTTGAAGAGACTTTGGCCGGTTTTTGACACGGGCAGGACAGTAATATGAAGTATCTCTACTTAAAGGACAGAGCAAAATCGTCGGGCACTGGAGAGACCCCAAAGAGTCGACATGAAGCTATGTTGAGGCCGGCAGGCTGGCATGGCTGGACGTTGTGTCGGACAAACATTTTGGCAGCATTAGCACCGGAGTAGACGTCAGTTGACGTTGACTCCATGAACTCGAAATGGGAAAGGACGACGATGCGGTAGAGGCAGGTAGGCTCACCTGGTTCGCCACCGCAAGAGAGTACTTACCTCGTGATGATTCAAACTCACCAGGAAGGCACTCCTCCAAGTACCTTACCTTACCAGGTACCTCATAAAATACCTCTTTCCCCACTCATATGTTAGCATGGAGGAGGAGCTCCTAGCTGAGGGCTGCAACGAAGGAAGTCGCATTCTCCAAGAAGTTTACCAAAAAATTAAAAAAATTTAACATCGTCGTGGCTAGCAAGATGAGATGATGGAAGGAAAGACGGCATGAAGCTGCAGTTCGAGCATATCAAGAGCATTAGATTGTCTCTTACTGCAAGCTATCCGAACAAGCCTTGGTTGGGGCCAAGGCTTGCGAGAAGAAGACTAAGCTTGCAGTGAGTGCTCATCGCTGTCTGTTATCCGTCCGCGATGTGTAGGTGAGGGTTTCAACCTCAAAAACGAGAGGCAGGTGACCAATCGACTACCGAGTATGGATGGTCAACGACTCTTAATCCATATCTTACAAAAACGAGAGGGTAATTCACAGTTGAGTCGCTGAACCTGACAACCCTGAAGATTCGATGAATTGATTGGTCTGTCATCTAGAGGCACTTGCCTGTTTGGGTAATCATCTTGAGGATTAGTCGGTTTATGTGGTGGGTAATTTCCTGGGCGAGATTCGATATGGGATAAAGTACGGATACAATGCTCACGTTTCCTCCAGGGAACTGACATCTGTCCTTTTCGCATTTCAGCCTCATTGATGGTTGAACGACTCGGTGACGCGACAAATGGCTTGCGAGATAATATACGGAAATTGGAATACGATGCCGCCGAACGGCGCTCCAGCCAGCATGTGTCTTGTCTGACCATTTACATAGCACAAACCATGAGACGGATTCTGAAAGCTTCCTCGTCAGGACCCCACTTGCGGCGGAGCGGCCGGGTCGGAGGCAAAGATGAGATGGAGAGTTTGGGGTGACGCGGAGCATGTCAGCCGCTGCGCTGTTCGGGACACGGTTCCACTTTGCAGGCAGCGAAGCAAACGGACATGACGGAGTAGCATTTCGGGATTTATTCCGTAGAGGCGAAAATACTATCCGTAAATGTGGCGATGTGAGTACTACTTTTCGAGTCTTGTGGGCTTGTCTCTTGCAACTGAATACCTCTGCCGTCGCTCAAAAGTGTTGTCGTGGTTTCCGGCAACGCCCAACTCAAAGGTCCAGATGCAGCATCGCAGGTGCAATTATAGTTGCGTCGATATTGCCATGTTGGACCCTGGAAATGAGGCTGGGAGGTTTGACCACGGTATCCAGTAGAGCAGCGTGAGCGGTAATGGGTGGCTGGAGCTTCTCGCAGCAGCCACCTCCAATCTTTTGTCGGACTGCGAGTCGAAGCACCAAATAAGAAGCTGCCGAAACTGGCCAGATCTGGCTTAGTGATCCGCTCCACGGTAGCATTGCCGATGGATCTTGAGCCGGCAGGGCAGCTTGGCGGGTGGTGGAGTCGTTGGAATCCCACGGACAGGTCCAATGGCAAGAGGGGTGCTCCTTGTGCCGGTATGGACAAGCTTGCAAGGCAACAAATACACCGAAGAGCTTATTCTACCTACCTACTTGTACACGGCAAAACGTGGAAATGTGTCCTTTGGGACGTTA
This sequence comes from Colletotrichum phormii, assembly GCF_030913505.1. NCBI lineage: Eukaryota > Fungi > Ascomycota > Sordariomycetes > Glomerellales > Glomerellaceae > Colletotrichum > Colletotrichum phormii. The sequence continues at coordinate 1,760,128 of NW_026851452.1, forward strand.
GGAAACCTTGCCGCCCCCAGGACCGACGGACCCCATTGTTGGCTGTGTCTGCGTTGCATTCCTTTCACGGTAGAGGAAGGAGCAAGAGACACAAACGGGAATGGAATAAGTCCACCACCACCACACACTCCCGTCACAACCAACCCGAGCCTGGCGCGCACTGAGTTGGTCCGGGCTGGAACTGGGAGAACATGGGATGGAGGTCGGAGAGAAGACGTGGTTTGAGGGGCAGATGTCCTGGCTCATGCTGCCTGTGCCATCGCCAGTGCTTGTGCCATGTTGAAAGCCATTCCTCGATCAACGATGTCCCGTCTGTCTCAGACCGCCCAGGCATAAGGCGGAACGCGAGGAAAGGGGGGCGGGCTGTCAATGACAATGGCCTCCGAGCGCATTTGCCCCCCGGCCTATTTCGCCTTTGAGGCTCTCGGCCTCGAAGGACTACTGACAAGCGGATCGTGGAGCTCTAGCATCTTCTTCATGCACTGGCGGAGACTTGGAAGCAGAGAGGGGACTTTGGTGTAGGCAGAAATAAGCGCGATGCCAATGTAGAAAGCTTAGGTAGGTACCTGACGATGGCAAACTGAGCTTACCTTTTCACGGCAAAAAGGGCAACCGTTCCTACCTTAGCTCAGCTTCACCCTCAAACGGCCGGAGGTCAGCCTGGCTTGATTATCAATTCACCGTAAGTTGGTGTTCCTAGCGGTCGAACGGTGGGGGGAGTGCCTGGAAAGGAGGGGAGTGGAAGCGAATTTGCCCCTCACAACCATAAGGTACCTTAGGGGCACGGGCCCGCTTGTGGATTGGGGTAAGTACCGGATCACTCGCTACACGTACTATCCCTCTAATTACACGATTGAAGAGACCTATGAGTACTTAGCCCAAAAAGAGGAGAGGGGTGGATGGGGGAACATCCACCACAGACACTGCAGCCGCCTGAGTGAATGCATGAGCTGACGGGCGGTTCCTGGAAAAAGGGACACCTGTTCTCAATTGCCCTTTAGAAATCCGGAATCCGTCTCCAGAACCTCTTCCACCATCTACTTAAGACCAAAGCCTTCCCCATTCACCACGGTCTGAAGTTAGACTTGACAGCCTCGCCTTCTCCACGAGTGTACTTTTTTTTCTTTCTTTCTTCACTGTTCATTCTTCAGATCAAAGAAAGGTAAGCTTCTTCTCAATTTCCTACTCACTCCTCAAGCTATCACCAAGCTTCATCGGTCGCCTCAGGTAGCAGCAAACGGTCGCCACCGCTGCAAAATCACAAAACAGCTCTACCGTTGCTGAGGCTTGATTGAGTCTCCAAGCCTTCTTGCTTCTACGAATCACCCAGACCATCGCCACTCTCTGAGATAGCATCACCAATCGCTTGTACCAAAGCTAACATTTCTCCTCACAAGATCAAGATGTTCTGCAAGCGTGTCGCCCTTGGCCTTTTGGCCGCCGCTGCTGCGGTTTCCGCCTCCGATGTTGCTCAGTTGAAGAAGGATGACTTCGCCGACTTCATCAAGACCAACGACCTCGTCCTCGCTGAGTGTGAGTCTCCCCGTTAGCCCAGCTCCCTTCGAGCCGAATACATACTGATCGTGGACCTCTAGTCTTCGCTCCCTGGTGCGGTCACTGCAAGGCCCTCGCTCCCGAGTACGAGGAGGCCGCCACCTCTCTCAAGGAGAAGAACATCAAGCTCGTCAAGGTCGACTGCACTGAGGAGTCTGACCTCTGCCAGGAGTACGGCGTTGAGGGCTACCCTACCCTCAAGGTCTTCCGTGGCCCCGACAACGTCTCCCCCTACTCCGGCCAGCGCAAGGCTGCTGCCATCACCTCCTACATGGTGAAGCAGTCCCTGCCTGCCGTCTCCATCCTCACTAAGGACACCCTTGAGGAGTTCAAGACCGCCGACAAGGTCGTCCTCGTCGCCTACATCGACGCCGCTGACAAGGCCTCCAACGAGACCTTCACCAAGGTCGCCGAGAAGCTCCGCGACACCTACCTCTTCGGTGGCGTCAACGACGCCGCTGTTGCTGAGGCCGAGGGCATCAAGGCCCCTGCCATTGTCCTCTACAAGTCTTTCGATGAGGGCAAGGCCACCTTCACTGAGAAGTTCGACGCTGAGGCCATTGAGACCTTCGCCCAGACCGCCGCCACCCCCTTGATCGGTGAGGTCGGCCCCGAGACCTACTCCGGCTACATGTCTGCTGGCCTTCCCCTCGCCTACATCTTCGCCGAGACCCCCGAGGAGCGTGAGGAGCTTGGCACCGCCCTGAAGCCCATCGCTGAGAAGTACCGCGGCAAGATCAACTTCGCTACCATTGACGCCAAGGCGTTCGGTGCTCACGCCGGCAACCTCAACCTCGCCACCGACAAGTTCCCCTCTTTCGCCATCCAGGAGACCGTCAAGAACCAGAAGTTCCCCTTTGACCAGGAGAAGAAGATCACCCACGATGACATCGCCAAGTTTGTTGAGGAATTCTCCTCCGGCAAGATGGAGCCCAGCATCAAGTCCGAGCCCATCCCCGAGTCCAACGACGGCCCCGTCGCTGTTGTTGTCGCCAAGAACTACGAGCAGATTGTCCTTGATGACAAGAAGGATGTCCTGATTGAGTTCTACGCCCCCTGGTGCGGTCACTGCAAGGCTCTGGCCCCCAAGTACGAGGAGCTTGGTGAGCTGTACCAGAAGTCTGAGTTCAAGGACAAGGTCGTCATTGCCAAGGTTGACGCTACTGCCAACGACGTTCCCGATGAGATCCAGGGCTTCCCCACCATCAAGCTCTACCCCGCAGGCAACAAGGATGCCGCCGTCACCTACTCCGGCTCCCGCTCCATTGAGGACCTGATCGAGTTCGTCAAGGAGAACGGCAAGTACAAGGCCGAGGTCTCCGTCAAGGAGGAGGGCGCCGAGGAGAGCCAGGCCGCCCCTGCTGCCACCGAGAAGGAGGCTGAGAAGGTCAAGGAGGATGCTCACGATGAGTTGTAAAATAATTCTGGGTTCATTATGAAGTGACACTTTGGGACGTCCCATGGGATAGGGACTATATACCTCTTGCGCGTTAGGTCGACTCTTTGCATTATGGTCTGCGGGTAAATTAACGTTATGAAATTCGAGCACATGTCTAAACATTGTCCCATCTACTAAATGAATCGTGACCTGGAGCCTTTCTACTTGAATGTTCGAAAAATCTACGAGAAAATTTATCGTATGTAGACTGACTGGGGATGACTGATCAATACCGCAAGACCGAGAGTCGTACACCACCCCTGCCTACTACTTGCTCAAGGGTAGTCACAGATTCTCGTACAAAGCTTCTCGGTCTCAGTCGCCGAGCATGTTGTTTTATGACTCTCCCCAGCACAGTCGCTTTTCACGCCGCAACTTTCGATGATATCACTGGCCTTCTAAGGTTGTAGCAAGAGCCTGCTCTTTCGTTCCCGTTGCATGATATCGTTCTGAGGCTTGCTTCAGAAGTCGTAGCAGATTGAAAAAGCCTGGGGATAACAATATAGGTGGACGTCGTTACTTTGAGATAAGGGGGGCAACGAAGTCACTTCACCTCGGAAGATTCCTCAAAATTGTGCTCGTTTGTGTATGGGAAGTGTGGCATCTTGATGTAATGGACGCCTGTGCCGGGTGTTTTGCTACGACTTTGGGGCTGAAGATGAGTCTTGTCGGAGTCGCTTACTCCACCTAGATGTGAATGGGCGGCTATCGGGAAGACGAACCGCGGGTTGAGTATTGTGTATATGTATACATACACCTCGGAACGTAAATATCTAATTAACCTCAACAACGTGCGTTGTTCCCTTTCGTGGCCCGGCGTATATTTGCAGAGGCTTTGTATGGAAACGCTTAGCAGACTTCCAAATGATTGAGTATACACACACCTCATGAGAATATTTCTTGCCCTCCTTGTTACTATTTCCAAAACGTCTGCCGGTTGTGCGGTCCATTACTGACCGAGTGGAAGGGAAATAAAAGGCAAGAAAAGAAAAGGGGGCTGCTGATGAGTTCTGGGAGGCCGTAATCGGTGGAAGTTGGGCCCTTCGCTCTGCCTTTCTCCTCGCTGGTTGCTTCACTCGGGGATACCCATGAGATCTGTTAATCAAGGTAGATGAAGTACCTATGTAGGTTGGTTTATTCCCTTCCCAATGTCTCAAGGACGACAGGACCAAAGAGAAAATGACACTGTATGCATAGTCGGGCTTGAATGGTTGTAAGCTCCCCCAAGTTCTTGTAGTGCTGTGATACCTATGCTGCAGCTTGCAGGTCTAATTTGCAGACAATCTTCAAAACCTGCCATCTTTCGTCGAAATATTGGCAAGTTACGAGATACTATGCCCGTCTGAATGATCCCAGAGCAAAGTATCAAGCCATAGTTGCTTTTGCTTGTCTGTGAGATGGCATGAAGTTCGAGGGGCTGAAAGGTAGAGAAGTCACCGAACTTGTAGGACCGAGTGTTGGACTTCCAGCCAAGTCTTGACCGAAAACTCCCTTGACTTTATTCATAATCTACACTGCGTACGAGTACATGTTCTGTCAAAATGCGGGAGGCGGCAATTTACCGAAAGGAGGATATTTTCAAAAAAACAATCATCATCATTGTGAATAAGTTGGAATCAACAGCAGAGGAAATTAAAATAAGAGAGAGAGAAAGATCAAAGAATACAATGAGACCGACCTCCCACTTGAGAACCTGATAATCTAAAAGAAAAGAAAAGAAAAAAAAAACCAGCGGGGGAAGATTGTCCATTGGACTTAATTGAGGGTAAGACAATCTCAACCTTTGCGCCAGGGATTTTCATCCGAAGGCGAAGAGATGAACTGTTGACAACACGGATGGTCGTTCCGTCATATGGCCATTTTGCAGTCCTCCAATGGAATCAACCTGGATAGCTGTCTGAACGGTGAATGGAGCTCAGACAAGTGGCTTGTCGAAAACTTCTTGGATTGCACAAGATGCCAAACCTAAGAGGAAGCGATTGAAGGGAAGGCTGTAGTCAAATACGCCTTGCCAGATGATGGGCCTCATCCGAATCTGCCTGACCGAGTGAAGACGAAGGAGCAGCTTATACCCTTGAAGAACGTACAACGGCAAAGAAACGCGCTTGAGCATGTACTCCCAAGAACTCCGCGCCTGGCAAAGCATATTGTTACAGTCTTGATATACACAAGCCCATCTCAATCTCGACTTCCACGACACGTTGTACACACCGTTACCGCCGAATCGGAAGGACCTCACGAAAGAGAAGAAATCGGACGTTGTTTGGAAAAATTCCGGTCGTAACCATTGTGCTGTGCTGCTTTTTTGTGCTGTTTTCGCCTCGAAAAACCTCGACCGTCCATTACCACGGCGTCACCCTCGGCCATTCGATTCCTCGTCACACTCCCGTCATCCTCCCTACTTTTCTCAGTTCAACAAACGCTGCGACCTCCACGTTTACTTCCTCTTGCGCTCAATGGCGTCCATCTTCTCTTCCAATACCTCGACGTACTTGCTCACGCGCTGGACGGCGGCCTGAAGTGCCTATAGTAACAAGGTCTGATTAGCTTTCTGAATATTTGTGCAGGGTCTGTGGCGGTGATGAATGGTATCCCCAGGGTAGTGAGAGAGCAGAGGAGGCGAGGATGGTCGCGCAGTGTTGTAGCGAGAGAGCGCCGGGGGCGTTCCGGTGCAGCGCACAAGACGCAAACGACGCCACGACCAGGACTTCTAAAGAACGGAGGAGAGACCAGGGTGATAGACGCGGAGAGACTCGGGGGATAGCTGGGAAGGTAGATAATGAGATGTAATGACGCACGTAGATATCCTCTGTCAAAAGCTCGTTGGAGGTCTTGTATTCTTGGAGGATGTAAGAGTAGACACCGGCGCCGGCGACGGAGCTGCCGAGGAAGAAGCCAAACAGACTGTTAAAGGTTCGATTCGTTAGCAAAGACCTCATCATCTTTCTTCGAATAGACATGGGCCGGTTTTCGGCATCCTAAAGCCCTCACGGGACCCAATTGGGTCCCGTGGACCAGACACAGGAATAGCTGCCCCAAAGGAAGAGGAGAAGACGAGAAGCTCAAGACGTACCCTCCACGGAAAGCACCGACGGGTTTCCGGGCCGGCAGAGGCGCGGCGACGGCGTCGCGCAAGGGCGAGGAGGTCTGGAAGTTGCGGGCGGCGCGGAGAGGGAGGCCGGAGGCGCGGGGGAGGGCGCGGGTGACGATGCGGGAGGCCATTGTGGTTTTCGGGTGATGTCGTGCGTAGAGCTCGGTTAGGGAGGGAGGATGGTTCTGTCGGGCGGAGGATTGAATGCGACCCGGTCGGAATTGGGCGCGGCGTTTGAGGATGCGGAAGGGGGAGCTCGGTCGGCTTGCTTCGATGTTGGTGATGTTGTGTTTTGTGGTGGTGGAAGAAGTTACGGGGGTTTGGGGATGGCGTAGACCAAGTTCGATGAGGTCGGGTCGGTGCTCTGGGGGCGAGGTACGGGTAATTTGGGCGGGAACCTGGAAGCTCTCTCCCAGCCGTGTTACGTCGTTCTCCCTCTCTGCGGCGCCGCTGAGGTGCGGCGCTGCAGCAGGTGAGGAGGTACCTCAGTCAGGTACCGCCTCCGCCTGCGCCGGACCAGCGAGAGCAAAGAGGGCGGGATTAGCCGGGACGCCATTGACGGTATCCTATTGGCCAGAACTGTGCGGCCGAGCAGCCGGCTTTTGCTGGGGATTGTCTGGGACTCTGGGGAGTGGCTTCATGATCCACTGAAGGGGGTTCGGGAATGCAGCTCAAGGGCGCTTTCGGCAGTTGTCGGCTTCTGAGGGCATGGAAACTTGTCACGGCGTCGAACTACCTTTTCAACGTTGATTGAATTGTTTACTCCGAACCAGGTCTGTAGGTGTTTGATCGTTGATAGTAAGTTACCGCGGCCTCGACTTACAACCTGGGGAAGCTCTCAGCTCAGTGCTTGTCTGTAACCAACAAACTCTCATTGGCCAATAATCAGCCACTCAACGTCGTCTCTTCTGATTCGCTACAAGAAAAAGTTCAAGCTCAGAGACTCTCCAGAGAGCTCCAAGGCAAACCACCAACACCACTCACTACCCATGAACCACCCACCACACTCATCCACCCACTCCAAAACCCTGCCACAACACTTTCAACCTCGAAATGAACAACTTTGGCGTCTACGAGCTCGCCAGCAACAAAGTCACAAACGCCCCGGGATGGGCCTACGTTCCCGACACGGGCCTTAACCCGGCCGCCGCCGCCCTCCAACCCGCCAACCGCAAGCGCGCCGCCCGCAGCAAAGCAAACCCTTCCGCCTCAGACCTCACCGTACGGCAAGAAGCCAAGATCCGCAAGGAGCTCGAGCAGCTGGACCGCGACGGCGGTCGTGATGCCTCGATACCCATTCCGGCCAAGGCCGCGAGAGGTATGCCTGCCCCTCCTTCCACCCCTTTTCAATGCGCCGTGGAGGCACTTTGTAGTAAAGCGCAGCATGACAGCCAAACTAACGGCGGATCACAGGCCAGAACAAGAGCACGCCAGCGATCCGCAAAATCCTCCAATCCCAAAAGACCTTCCACAACCACTGCGACGACCACCTCGCCCTCCTCTCCCACGCCGGAAACGCGCCCGTTCCGCACCCGAACCAGCACACAGCCAAACCGGCCAACAAACCGCCCCATCCGAACCAGCACACCAAGCGCAACGCCACCAAGCGCTCCAAGACATCGACGCCCAGGACGCCAGCGGAACCGGAAGACGTCGAGATGACGCCCGCGCCGTCAGTAGCGCCGGAGGACTCCGCGACGGCAACAACGGCGATGGGCCCGGTACTCACGCCCTATGAGAAACCTGGTCCGGCGCCGCATCCTGGTGACGACGATCCGCTGCTGGTATCGCGGGTGCCTGCGATGCCGACGGACGAGGAGCTCAAGTGGTTGCTTTCGCGGCCGATGTCGAGCTTTTGGGACGCGCGGGCCGAGTGGGGCGACGACGATACGCGGTATCCTGAGCGGACTTTCTGCGAGGTGTGTGGGTATTGGGGCCGGGTTAAGTGTATGAAGTGCGGGACGAGGGTATGTGCCTTGGATTGTCTTGAGACGCATCGGGAGGAGTGTTTCACGAGGTATGGTATTTAAGAGAGCGAGGGGCTTGTTGGGTATTGTGGTATGGCTTTGGTAGGAGCACACGCTATTACCATTGCCGCTCACGGTATGTTTGGATATGGGATAAGCATGGAAACTGGAATTGCGAGGCGTTATGATACCCCCCTTTGTCAAGTTTATTTTAAAAGGATGGATAAAAGTGATTTGAATTGGACGGCCTTGATCGCCAACGGGCCTGGATTTTTAACAAAGTCCTTTAGAAGGCATTTGTACAGATGCGCTTGTGTCTTACAAGCGCAATATATATATATATATATATACTGTAGAAGATGTTGCCCCTAGAAGACGGCAAACAAACTCCTATCCCGGAACCCTTTTCATCAAAATCATGAAGCCACGGCATAGAAAATGCCTATAGCAAGAAAAAAAACGAGGTATCCAAGTCCAAGTGAACAATCTCTGTGAGAAGAAAGTAAGAAAAGGAAAAACACATCAGATACGATAACATCCCCTCATCCACCGCCAGAGCACGCAAAAAAAGTGAAAGCCACGTTGGGGGCTTCCGTTGCATTTACAAGTCGTCCATGCCAAACGAGTTCTTGAGCGTAAACTCCACATCGCCGGCCGTCGCGCCGCCGGCGCAGACGGCGCGGAGGCTGCCGGTGGGGCACTTGTCGCGGGCGGCGCGGACGCACTGCTCCCACTTGTTCTTGGAAATGGTGATGCTCGCGCCCTCGACGGTGGTCTTGAGGGCGAAGCGGGCGGAGCCGGCTTGGCCGACGGTGGTTGAGGGGTTTCCGTGGCAGGCGGCAACGGAGCCGGAGATGCTGCCGCAGATGGCGAGTTCTGCTGCGTTTTGGTCGTGGAAGACGATGTGGCTAGGATTGATGTTAGTGATGATTTCATGAGGTTTACTTGAGATGAAAGGGGGGTGGTAGGATTTTATGTGAGATATCATGGATAGGATCTTGTGTAAGTGATGAAAGGGAACGTACGCGTTGCGGTCGATGCAGGTGGCTTCCACCATGGCGGCCGGGTTCACGGGCTCCTGCATGCGCATGCTGAGGACCTCAAAGTGCTGCTGGGGCACGGTAAAGCGGGGCCAGTTGTTTCTTCCGGTCGGGGCGGCGAGGGCTGCGATGGCTGTGAGGAGGAGGACAAAGGTATGGATGAGCGTGGAGAACATGGTTGCGGTTGTTGGTAGTAGAGGTTGGGTTGGTGAGAGAGATTTGGGTGTAGGTGAAACGTTCGAGGTTTGTGAGGGCTCTCAGTTGTGATGTGGGTTGGCTGAAAGCGGGATGTCGTTTCGGAGAGTTCGTTTTGGTTATGACGGATAGACAGGTCGATACTCTGGAGTTGTGAGAGACTTTCGAAGTAGCCTGGTAATCGATTGTGAGATATCTCGAGTGAGTTTGGTTTGTAAGTTTGGTGTTTTTGGTCGTCGAGACGAGGTTTGCTTTTAGAACGGAGCGAAGAAGGCTTCTTGGAAGAAAGAATGGAACAGATCACAGATCATCAAAAGTTGGTTAGAAAAAAGGAAGGCAAATGATTGTCCACAAACTGTCTGGTTTGTTTCTTTCGAAAAGAATGTGGAAAGAGAAACAAGTTTCGAACAATTCAAGTTGGAAGAAGAAGCAGAAGAAGGGGTGGAAGAGAGAATAGGGAGGACGGGCAAGCCACTAAGTAGGTTTCGCAAACAGCCATATTCACAAACCAGAAATGATTTTCCCGCGAAGCACTTTGGGCTGGTGAGTTATTACTAGGTTGCATCCGTAAGGTATTACTCTGTAAACTTCCTCACTTCCACTTGCACACCCCCTGGACCCTGGACCCCAGTCTTTGCAAATCCAAGAGCCGGCTTCCCCATGTCGCAATGAAGAGCGAGGGTCCCAGGGGGGAGGGGTGGCGCGAAACTTGGCTGACAGTATCCGCGAGAATGGCCTTGAACTTGGTAACCGCCTCTCGAAGATGGAGCTCTGAGCCCCATCCCAATATGGATCCCTGACTTCCCTTCCCAAAATCGAAAGGAAAGAAGAGGGAGCGGGCTGCGGGACGGAACAGACGTTTGTCACGTTTGTGCGTGCGTACGTTGCTTGCGTTGCGTGGATTGCGTTGCCATTTGCGTGCCTTTTGTAGTCTTGTAGGCCCGGACTCTCCATAGCCACAGGTTCTCCTCTTTCCTGTTGCCGGCCCGGTAAGGTGGGTGAAAGTTGAAACTGGGCGGTTTTTTCCACTACCCAAAGAGAACTGCGCCGGGATCGCTTCTGTGCCTTTGCAGGTATGGCCCGCTTGCCGCAGGTTTGAATATGTGCTTACCCGAGAGTCGTGAGTCGAGACTCGAGACTCGTTCGAGTAGACAGATGTGTGAGTACTCGACCTCGGTGGTGTAGTATAACTTCAAGTCCGCCACGTTCTTGTACCTGAAGGCGTTGACGGGGGCTGACGCTGTCGTCCGAAGGGGGGTTGTTCCCTATGAACCTTAGTATCATTAGAGTAGGTGTCACTAAAAACAAAGCCTGTGTTTAGTGTAGGTATAGTGGTTGCTGCCAAGAGCAGTATGGCTGTGTGAACGGATGAAACCAAAGTCTCTCTTTCTTTCTCCTGGCTAGGCATTTCTTAGTCAGTCAGCTTTCACTATGACGGTCTCTTACTCTGAGTCTCTGACTGTTTAACAGAATATTGTGGCCAGATGGCCAGGACATGGGGCGTCGTTCCCGTCCTCGGATCGCCGGTTCGCTGTTTAGGACGCCGCTGGGCGCATGAGATTCGATACTGGGCGAGTTTGCAAGGGTAACACCACATATCAACTCTAAGGCACGGGAAGGAAGGGGACCTGAGGGAAGAGAGAGGGGAGCGTTCCATCGGACAAAGCCAAGCATCGTCATTCCATCATGCCCTGCCAGCCAACTATGGGACGGTGATGGACGTAGCCGAAGGGATGATCGGACACTGGTCTGCAGCGTAAATGCAGAAGCACAGAAGGTAAGGTGGTAGTCAAAGTCCCCTGAGAGTTCCTTGAAGAGCAGGAATATTCCCAGAAGGATGGGATCTTTGAAGGAATAAGTTTCGGTGATCACTTGGCCGTCCAATCGACACGGCGGCGGTCATCCGGAGTCGCAAGGTGAAACAGGGCCAGCGCTGAGTAGGCCGCCAGCCACGCCCCCCCTCCCTCCACAGCGGCAGGCGTCCTTAGCTTATTCGTGCGGTAGCGGTCGTCGGTAGGGACTCTCTCGCAACTGCTGCAAGTAACGGTAGTCTTCGACTCTTTTCGGCCCAGGCGATAAGAGGTCACCCCACACAACCGATCACCCAATTTGGCCACTTTTCGAGACTTCGCATTCTGAACTTTATGGCGGCGAATTGGTCTTTTGGTGGCACAGCGCTGCTAAAGCTGAAATTCTGAACATATGCTGGTAAAAAAAGCTTCTAGTATACCCGACATTACTGTTAGTTCCGTGATCTGCCGCGTAGAGCGTGTTGTGACCTCCTTCTTCGTTCTTATAATAGCCTTAATTTATATAAATTGTTTATTTAGATCTTACTTAACTTTTACTTACGGTACTAGCTTTTATAATCTAACTTAAACTTCTAGTGCCTTTATAACCCCTTAAGTATTAGCTAAGGCAAAGTTTTGGGCATCTAATTGCTTACTAACCTTACTAAATATAAGACTTAGAATATTTACTAAAATTTTAAAACTTATACCTAATTAGTATCCTAAAACTAGTACTCTATGATATAAAAAATATATATTAATATCTTAATGAATATAAGGGCTATAGATATTTTATAAATATATTTAGACTTATTAATTTTCCACCATTTTAATGATATATTTATAATTTAAAAATATAGGTACTATATGAGTTACGTGCTTAAGAAGTTATATAGTAATAAGAGGCTCAACTGAAGTACGTATCTACTGAGATACAACGCTTTGTACGCACGTACAGCCCGTACGTAAATACGCTTTACATATACATGTTAAAGCGCCGGCAGGCACATATGCTCGTATAAACTTAATAATAAATGCTCGGACTTAAGCATCACATGTGATTACATGTGATTACATATAATTACATGTGATATTTATATTATATATAGACTACACTTTCCTACCATATCATAGAATAATCATCAATACAATCGATTCTCTGATTATCTCAACTCGTACCTCAACTTATTTATCTTTTCCCTTTTTGCCTACTTATAACCTCTTAGTCTTACTTAACTTCTAGTAGTCTTTTTTTTTAACTTCCGCCGTATAATTATATTATTAATGCGGCCCGAGAGCGTCGCATAGGGGATTCCTTAGTCGATAGAGACTTTCCGGATCGATTTACCCTTACAGATATCATTAACCGCGTTTTTCACTTATTCTTTCGTATAATTAACCATGGTGAATCTATTAGCAATTTTAGTATAATATTTGCGATTTGTTTTTGATTGATTTTGACGTACCTAGTGAAAGTGGTGGTGGTGGTGTTGAAGGAGGACAAAAAGTGGCCAAATTGGGTGATCGGTTGTGTGGGGTGACCTCTTAGGTGCCCATTTTAAGCCTTCTGAAACTCGACCGGTGGGGTCCCCTATCCCGGTATTCCCGCGTCTCTCCACGGCTGGCGCGACTTTGGGGGATGGGCTGCGAGCCTGCGAATACCACCTACCACAGTCGTGCAGTTGCCCCGGACTCGCCTCCCCTTTCTGGAGTGCATCTTTGGTGGTCGACGGTAGACGATAGGCTGAGAATATCTTTCCCGCCTGCAGAAAGAGAAGCTTGAGAAGCGCTTGTTTGCACTTCTGCAGGATAAAGAAGGCAACGAACGCGGGGTTATTCGATGATGATGCGGACGCGGTTCCTTGCACTGCAAAAGGCCGGCCGGAGCTTAAGCTCAGCCCAAGGTCGGGTGTTGCTTGCTTCTTCTTTCATCTCAACTATCTTGATAAACTGCTGCCGGTTAATAGGATGCGCAGCGATATAGAAGATCCCCGAGAATAGGCACAGAGTGCAATTCACTTCTAACCCCCCACCCCGCCGCTACTACTGCTGATGGTGGTCTTAACTCTTGGGTCTATGGTTCTTGTCCATGCTATTACTTACCGATCAGTCATCTGTGTATCTGGTTGTTTATCAGACACTCTGGCGAGCTTGCCCAGACTTTTGGTCTGTTAACCATATTTTTTCGTCCTTCCTTCTTCGGACTCCTCGAAATCTCCAGTCCACTGTCCAGGTTCTTTTTTCCCAGATGCCGAGTAAGCGAGGCTCCGCGTCTTCGCTTGGCCCTGGCGATCCCCGAGCTGATGATGACATACTCAATGATGCATTCTGCTCGACGGGCCCGATTCACGGATAGATATCTGATGTTGCCCACCATGCGATCCCATGACTTGCACTTGAATCGTGAGCTTTCTTCAGTCATTGAAGCGATAGTTGGTATTCGTGTCCGTAGAGTATTCATACAGTATCCGTAGGCGAAGCCGTAGTTCATGATCAACAGCCCACTTCAAAAAGTCCCCCTGGCCCCATCGATCGGCTGTCCGCCTTGCCTGGCCTGCTCTTTCTCCATGTTTCGTCCTTATTACCCCCCCCCCCCCTTGGCCCGACCTTGGTGGCCGAAGGGGATCCCATGCTGAGCCTGTCCGTGGCAAGCGTGACTTGACTTTCGGACGAACCCACCCGCAAAACTTTACTTGACGAGTTGACATATCAGTCTTACTACGTAGATGAATAAGAGCCATTTTCGTAAATTGCGTACGAGGGGTGTATATTCCCGCTTTCCTCTTTTTTGAGTAGGAAAAGCGCAGTGGAAAAGGTTTCCCAGAATAACTATTCGTCCCTGGAAAACAGATCAATCACAAAAAGCTGAGCCCTGCGCCGCCAGGAACGAGCCCTACCGCCTACCGCCTACCGCCCGTCACTTAGTCAGTTGACGAGGGTGCGGATAGTGACTCGATATTAACATGCGCTCATCGCCTCATCAAAAGTCATGACTTGTTTGCTTCCTTTTCCCTGCCCAAGAGATCCGTACATACTTTTTCTTGTCTAATTGTTTGCGAGTATACGGTGTACCACGGTTGATTAGCAACACATGCAATTTGTCATTATCTCAAACTCATCTCTTTGACTGCAAAGGTCCTGTGTCACTCCTAACCTTATCACGTCGTGAACCGATCAAACTCAGCCTTGCTTTTTTCGCTTGCTCTGCCCACAGACACCGCACACTCCAAAGTCGCCGGGGTTGAGATACTGGCTCCCCTGGCACGCGGCGCCCTCGCAGCGCCAGGCGTTCGGCACGCTTGCCGGGTCCAGCACGTGGGAGCAGACGGCGCACGTTATCGACAGGGCACAGTTGGCAAACGAGCAGACTCCACAGATGGACTCGGCCTCACTTTCTTGTCTCTCTTCGGCCGTCGTCGTTGCGGCCGCAGCTCTATTAGAATTTGGCGCTGGCATCGTCGCTGACTCCGTTGCCGTCGCCGTCACCCTCTCGGCCGATGGCGGCGCGATCGGATGACGGGTCGCTATTGACCAGGGTCCGTCTCGCGCTTCTCTCTTGATTGTGGAGGTTGCGCTCGCGATATCTAAAATTGGCGCCTCCTGATCGTCATCCGGCTCCTCCTTGACCTTGACTCGAGGAAGAACTTCTTGCTTTGGTTCCCGGATCGTCGGAACTTCCTTCTGTGATGACTTTGCTACTCGATTTTGCGGTGGCACAGTTGCAGCCTCAGCTTCGTCCACGGGCTCGCGCTTGAACTTGAGATGCGTCTGTCGCCATTGCTTCACCGACGCCTGTAACTCCTGTAGCTCATTCTGAGCGTCCTGGTCATCGGGGTTCTCGTCTTCGCAGACCTTGATCATGCCCCTGCCCTTACCATCCTTGATCACCTTGCCATCGATATCGATGGCGTCTTCGTTCTTGATGTCCGCCGGATCATCCTCGTACTCGCTTTCGCCGCTGTCCTCGTCCTTGACCTCACTCTTGATGTCTTCTTCGGGCTCCTTTTTCGGCTGGTCGAATCGTGCGAGCGCCGCTGCGGCTCTCAGTTCACGCCCACGAGCACTCCCAGCCACGCGAGGCTTCGCTTGCGTGCGCTTGCCGCATTCCAGCTTGACCTTGGTCTCCTCGTCGGCGCCCAGAGCCGTGCCGTTGGCGCCAAATTTCTTGAGGATTCGGCGCTCCTTTTGCTCCTTGTAGGACAACTTTGGCTTGACCTTCCTCTTGCGTCCACGGGATCGATATGTGCCGCCACACAGGTGTTCCGGCAGCGGTTCAGAGGGAAGTGCGACGTTGTTCTGGAACTGTCCTGTTCCCAGCAGGGCACCACGACCCCAGAGGCCTTCGCCAGAGTATCCTCGCTGCCAAAGCCCTCGCATTTGCTCGGCATAGTTGTTCCTAACGGCCCAGAATGCCCTGGAATGATTCATTTGCTTGCAGTGTGCAAGCCTTTGTCCAGTCAGCAAGGGGTCACCGAGGACACAGCAGCAGACTTACTCGTGCATCATCACCATCTGGACGTACTCAAATGGCAGCCATCGTCCTGATTGCGACTTGAGCACTAGCTGAATGATTTCACCGGCGTTGAAGTTTCTGCCGACAAATTCCCTGTTGAATTCGTACTGTTCTAGAGACATCACCGAAAGGTGGTGCTCCTTCATGATGGGTACTAAATCTGGTTAGCTGGGCCCAACCTTGAGGACAGGAGGAGCCACTCACGACATTGTGCAGCAATTCTTTCGAGAAAATCCTGGGCGATCTTTTCATCGCGACCTTCCAGAGGCTTGATGAAGATGATGCGGTCGTTTGGATGCGAACGTTTCGCATTCAGCCGCTGAATGCCGATCGGCATAGTGACACTGACAGGGACTTGGGGACAGTGTTCTCAACAGTATGAAGCGTGGAACCATGTAATTTTTTGCCTTGAGTTTGGCAGACTGTTTGTTCTTCATTGAGTATCAGTAATACCTGGAGTGGAATACTGATGAAAAGGAGTGATGCGTCTAAGACCGGACGTGACGAGGGGCAAAAGACGGCAGAGCGGGAGTGACGCGCAGTCACGTGCCCCACTTTCCGAGCGTTTTGGTGGCCACCACTCGCCTGGACCTGGGCAACACGGCTGCCTGAGTTAACGTACGTCAGGAAAGAAGCAAGTGTTTGTGCCATGTAACTTTTGTTTGTTCAGCATTTCTATTTTCCAAAATTATTTGCATCTTTCTGCTGAAACGATCATCGTCTTCTGGCACCACCGGCAGCACTAGCGTCACCTCTCTCGGCGAGGGACACAACTTCACTAATACCAGCGGCCTCCTGCTCCTCCTCCAACGCCGTGATCTCCTCTCTGCAATCCCACCACTTCTCCTCACTGAGCTCAAAGGCCTTGGCTTTGATCTCCTTGATGGCGAGCGTCTCCGGTTGGATGTTATTCCAGCGAAGGTTGGTCATTAGAATCTCCTGCCACTCGTTCGTGGTACGCACGAAGAAATCACGTCTTGTCTCGAAGGGCTGTGATTTGTTGGTTAGCTTGATTGAAATCTCGATGATAAGTGCCGATAGAGCTCACTCTTGGGTGCGGGAGACCGTCATCGACGGTTTCGGTCGCCTCTGTATCGTCGTCCTCTGTCGCGCTCGTAGCAGCAGTCGAGGAGGTTGCGTTGGTCGTCTCCGAGCCGGCAACGGAGGTCTCGTCGCCCTGCTTCTTCTTGCGCTTGCTCGGCGTGTAGAACTGCTTCTTGTCCTCCTCTTCCATCTCGATGTCTCCTTCTTCATCTTCATCGTCTTCGTCATCTTCGTCGTCATCCTCATCATCATCATCGTCTTCGTCCTCGGACTCCTGAAGTGCTATTAGTGAAGTGAACCCAGTTCCGGCAGTGATCTGACTTACGATCCAGTCCTCGACAGGCCTGTTGAAGATTTCTTTACAGCCGTCCATTTTGCCAAGATCCACTGCATACAAGTCGTCAAAAGTAAACTCGCGGTCCTTCGCCTCGAAAGTGCCGCCGTAGATGTAGAGTACATCATCTTGCACAGCCAATTGGGCATTGAACCGTTGGTGCGGCAGCTCCATCGTAATCGGCATTTCTCTCAGGGGGCTCGCATCCTCATCGGGCTCCTCCTCCTTCTTCTCAATCTCCATGTTGTCGGCATCTGCCAAAGACTTGCCAGTCTCGAGAGCAGCCAGCTGACGGAGGAGTTCCTCCTCTCGATCCTGGGCACGAGCACGACGGCCTCCACGCTGCTCAGCCGGGTTGGACTTCTTTTGCTGACGGGCCTTGCGAAGAGCGAGCGGGAAGAAGCGGTTCCTCTCAATGTTCCACGCAAAAAGCTCCCTGAAAAACTCGCTGTCCATGCCCTCTTCACTATCCTCGACATCGTGTACGCCACCAAACAGGATGCCACGACCCTTGTGCCATGCCATGGTAGCGCCTGCGCGCTTGGGGCTGGGAGCATTGGCAGGCTTCTTGCGCCGTTCCCAGCGAACGACTGGAGGCGCCGTCGGGGGTGATCCCTCAGCCGGCAGAGACATCCTCAGGAAGAAACAGTCATCATGAACCATTGGCTTCAAGATGTTCTTCTGTCCTTGGCTTGAACCCTTGGCCTGCTTGTTGGCTGCCACGGTAGCTTTCACTCTCGAGTAACCTCCGTAGAGAACAGCGCCTTGCTCATGGGGAAGAAGCGTGAAAGAAGACCGGGCATCAGGCTTCAACTGTGCAGGAGGCAGAGTCGGACTGTGCCAGGAGAAGTTTTGTGTATCAAAGATCCACACATCGGCAAGATACTTGGTCTGATTAGACGTATCCTGGAAACCGCCAAACAAGATGATATACTGCTTCCAGTATGTCATGCGGTGGCCACTCCTGGACGGAGGCGTCTTGCCCTTGCACTCAATCTTTGTCCACTCTCTCGTGGCAGGCTCCAGCCGCCAAAAGTCCGAGTAGTGATGGAACGTACCCTGCTTTGGCGACGAGAACTCTCCGCCGAACAAGTAGACATGATTCGGGTTTGATGCTCTCGTCCACGCGTGTCCGGAGCGCGGCAAGGGGGCGTTCGGGGACGTCACGCACCTCCACTCATCCCGGTTGATATAGTAGATGTGCAAGTCGTTGAAGAAGTGAGCCAGCGAGCCATTGAAGTACTCGCCGCCAAAGAGCAGCAAGTTGTTGCTGTCACAGGGCGAGGCCATGATGGTGGAAGCAGAACGGGCCTTGGGCGGTCCCTCGCACACGGTCTCTGTGACTTTGAGGAACTGCTCCTGCTGCTTCCTGTACTCCTCGAGCACTTGCTCAAGGTCAACATCCTCGGCATCGCTCCCCTCGAGCTTTGCAGTCTTGGTCTTCGCCTTCTTCTCGCCCTTGTTGGCCTGCTTCTGCTTCTTTGCAGCCTACTCCATGTCAAGTTAGGCACGGATTCTCTCTCCTGGCTTTGGGGGGCCCTTGAAGACGAGGCAGTGGAACACGTACTAGCTTAGCTGCCTTCTCGTCACCCTTCCCCTTCTTAGCCTTGGCCATTTTGAAGGTGTTGTGCAAAGAGTTGTGATACGTAGGGACGGAAAAGGTCAAATATTGACGTTTGTGACGTCGGCGGGGTGAATGGTGGGATGATGATGGTGGGGTTCATCCTCTTGGGGAAAATTTGAGTCCAGTCACGGAGGGGCAATTTGCATTGGCCGATACAGTCCTCGTCTCTCCGCATCTACTGTGCTCTTCGTCATATTGGAGGCGAGAAACAGTGCGAATTGATAGATAACCTCTGGATGTCCATCCTGCAAGCATTCGAAGCCACAGATCCGGATTTGACGCCAGGAGGTCGACTGATTGTTCATAGTGATTCTCTCGCACGAGGAGATCGATCCATGCAAAATGAATCTTGATGCGGCGTTCACGTTGCCGGCTCAGTGGTAGGTTTAAATGTCGCGTGCTCCCCCTGCCGTTCACCCGATCCCTCGATAATTGACTTGGCACGGGCCGGAAGCTGACTGGTCACTGTCTCTCTGCCCTTCAAGTTGGCGCGCGAATAGCTGGTGATTTTCACATGTTTGAGCTGGTCCAGCCCCACTGAGGCTTTTCGCCAGTGTTGAGGATGGCAAAGGAGCTCTGGCCAAGGTCCCAGGGAGGCGTACGCGAACATGCGAGGTACCTCGTCCGCGTTGTGCTTGTTTCCTTATCCCATAGCTTTGCTCGAGCTAGGCAAGTCTCAGACCAACAGCTCAACAACGCTATGTTCGAGACAGTCGCGTCGATCGTTTTTGAGCATCTAGTGCAAGCCCACTGTCCACGAAGCCTTGTCGAATCCTCTGTGGAAGCTGCTTCATTTCGAAGGCAGTCTGCAGGTCGCTGAGATGGAAGAAATTCTGAATGCCGCTTGATCAACTTGAAGTGACCATCGTACCTTATTCTTGTGAGTAAAAGAGGGTAGTTGTGAGCTTGACAATCACATGTGAATTAGAAGTTGAGTGGTGGTGAGATGGGATTGAGTCTGACCGGGGTGTTTATCGACATATCGAGATTTATGCATATCTCGCATATTATGCGCACTTATGCACAGTTTATGAACAAAGGCCAACTTCTGTGCTCAGGGGGACAGTCGTAGACTGCAGCCGCTTGCCGGCATGCGGACGGGATGCTATCCGTAACGTCATCGTCATTGGCGGCAGCTCCAGGGTGCTAGCTGCTGATGCTCCCACGTCCCTCTCTTATCCGCACCCAGCGTAATGCACCCAACCTGCCCTCGTTTCGCAACATCAGGCTAGCTGCCACCAAGCAACCTTTCCGCCCTCCCTTTGTGCATTCCTTCGCCCGCTCCCTCATAGACTTCGGACCCTGTGCGCCAAAAAGTTTCCGATCATCGCTGGTCAAACCACCGCCCTTACTGAATCAAGCCGTGGGTCTTCGATTAGCAAAGGAGGTCTCCTCCGAGCTCTCAGCCTACGCCCACGCCGCACGCCTGTCCGAGGTCCGGCCCTGCCGCCATCCGACGCCGACGCAACCATGTCTAACTTTGGAGACGGGACCAAGGTGGCTGTCATTTCAGGTAAGAGACAACCTGCTTTATAAACACCTCTGGTCTCCGCATCCTCTCTTTGTACACGTTCCCACGATCTGGACTGCCGATACCGACGTACGAGCCGCCATCATCCAACACACGCCATCATGCCTCGCAAGAAGGGTTCCGCAGCTCGTTCCAAGTCGCCAGCCAAGAGGCAACCTGTCAAGAAATTCAGCAACCCTCAACTCGCGTCGCAGGCAGCTGAGTCTGGGAACAGCAAGATTAACGTTGTAGCAGAAGCTCCAGAGCTTGGGCCACCAGCGTCCACCACCACCGACACGCAGACCCCTGATGATACTGAGAGACCTGCCGCTGAGAGGCAGGAGTCCAATCACGAGTACAGTGCCACTGTAAGTCGACATGAGATTGAGCAGCTGCTTCGGCTTTTGTCTAACCATGGTTTCCTCGATAGGGCCTAGACGATTCCCCGAAAAGCCCAAGCAGAGGCCATGGACGATCTCCATCTGCGGCGAGGAGCAATGGCAGTAAGGTCGAGGAGAATGACAGCAACGGCAATGCTCTGGATCCCGAAAAGAGCTTTGGTAGCGAAGGCACCGCAGACGAGACTCTCGTCGATGGATTTGATGTCGACCGATCGGATTCAACAAGCGTCAAGGGAATGAGTGACGACAACTACCCGCGCCTCACTCTCGCAGCACACGGACGAAGGAACATCCATCGATTTGGATTGAAAGCTGCAGGCATTCGCTTCGCACCCCTCCAGGTCCCCTTCCAGCGGCGGCTCCAGACTGGAGCCGTCCTTTTCCATGGCCTGTCGATCCTCACATTCGTTTCGATCTTCTTCTTCCTCGCGGCAATCCCGTTCACCTGGCCTCTTTTGGTCCCTTACCTCATTCACCTGTCACTCTCTGGCGTTGCCTCCAATGGCAACCTGAAGCTCCGCTCCGAATGGCTACGATCGCTTCCGATTTGGAAGTTCTTCGCCGAGTACTACCCTGCCGAGCTTCACAAGACCCACGATCTTCCACCGACGAGGAAGTACATTTTCGGCTATCACCCTCATGGAATCATCTCACACGGCGCTTTCGCGGCATTCGCAACCAATGCCCTCGGATTCGCCCAGAAGTTTCCCGGGATCACCAACTCACTGTTGACGCTCGACAACAACTTCCGCATCCCCTTTTACCGCGACTACATCCTGTTCATGGGCGTCCGATCTGTGTCTAAGGAGTCGATCTGGAACACCTTGAGCAAGGGCGGAGCCAACGGTGAGGGAATGGGACGGGCTGTTACCATCGTTGTGGGCGGTGCAAGAGAGTCGCTCGAGGCACAACCTGGAACTCTCAGGTTAATTCTGAAGGGACGCAAGGGCTTCATCAAAATGGCCCTGCGGACTGGAGCTGACCTTGTGCCCGTTCTGGGTTTCGGCGAGAACGACCTCTACGACCAACTCAGTCCGAAGACCCATCCTTGGGTGCACAACTTTCAAATGTTTGTGCTTCGCGTCTTCAAGTTCACTCTCCCGGCTCTCCATGGCCGGGGAATCCTCAACTACGATGTTGGTATGATGCCGTATCGCAGACCGCTTAACATCGTGGTTGGCAAGCCTATCAAGGTCACCACTTCGCCCACAGCACAACCTACCCAGGAAGATATTGACCGGCTACACGAATTGTACATGGCTGAACTTCAGAAGATCTGGGACACTTACAAAGACCAATTCGTGCCTGAGCGCAAGGCCGAGCTTCAATTCATTGCCTAAAGTACCTTAGCATAGCACCTGCTACAAGAGGTGGCTTCTCCTGGTTTCCTTACACATCTCCTTTGAGCTTAGTACTCAGTTCTTGTCTTACACAAAACAAAACACGGCAGCGGCGGTTGAATTTGGCGCCTGGATATTCGGGTGGAAAAAGGGAAGCAAAGTACACTGGGCATCGGGATGGCTAGGCATGGTTATAGCAGACATTCCGGTATTCAATTGAAAGCTGATTAAAATCCAAACTACTGGTAGTCGTCTGAAATACCGATACGATTTGGCTATTTTGTGTGCTCTACCTCGGCCCGACCGCGAGATTTAATTGAAGTAAGGTAAAGCACGGTACCGTCAGGTATCCTAGCAGGAAGGTAGAGCACAGACTTTACAGCTGCATGCTCAATTGCACATTAAAGTCACCTGACACCGCGCATGTATGACGCGGACCTCGACGCGTGCTAATCACCGACCCGCCGACGACGAGTCTTTGCTTTTTGATAGTCTCGATTTCTACTCCCGCAATCGCTTCCTCTTCCTTTCAATCTTTTGAGAATTGTTTTTTCTTAACATCAATCTCTTTGCGAAAGACCATCCATCTCGGCGCAAATTGAGAAGACGAGAAAAAACCATGCCTCCCCGCACTTCTGCACGCAGAAAGGCGCAAGCAGTCGTCGAGACCAAGGTCGAAGAGACAAACACCACGAAGACGAACGGAGCCAAGAGCACGGCTGTTGCTGCTACGAAGACGAAGACCATCACCGCAAAGAAGCCAGCGGCAAAGCGCAAGGTCTCTTCGGACGACGAGCACGAGGCCTGCGGAAGTTGCGCCGAGGAAGAGGAAGAGAAGCCCGCGAAGAAGAGGAAGACTGCAGCAGCGAAGGGCAAGGCGAAGAAGGAGGACGATATGCCGTTGGCAGACAGGACAGCGGTGTCTTCCCTCAAGAGGGCGATGTACATTGGCGCTCATGTCAGCGGTGCTGGCGGTTCGTGGTTGCGACTCCCTCTTCTCGAACCTGTGCGCTGACAAAAGCATCACAGGTGTACAAAACTCGATTCAGAATGCCGTCAACATCGGTGCCAATGCTTTCGCCCTGTTTCTCAAGTCACAGAGGAAATGGGAGAGCCCTCCCCTGGCAGCCGACGCAAAAGACCAATTCGTCTCCCTCGCAAAGGAAAATGATTACGATGCCGGCGCACATGTCCTCCCCCATGGCTCATACCTCGTCAACCTCGCCCAGGCGGACGCCGACAAGGCGAAGCAGGCATACAAGAGCTTCATAGATGACTTGCAACGGTGCGAGCAGCTGGGCATCAAGCTGTACAACTTCCACCCGGGCAACACGGGAGGAGAGGCTCGCGAGGAGGCGTGCGGACGTATCGCCACACAGCTCAATACCGCGCACAAGGCGACGAAGAAGGTGATTACCGTGTTGGAAAATATGGCAGGGACCGGGAACGTCATTGGCACAAAGTTTGAGGACTTGAAGCAAATCATTGACAAGGTCGAGGATAAGGAGCGAGTCGGCGTATGTATTGACACATGCCATGCATTTGCTGCGGGATACGACTTACGGACGCCGGAAACATTCCACGAGACGATGAAGGAGTTTGACGATGTTATTGGTAACAAGTACCTCAAGGCTTTCCATCGTAAGTGCAAACCCCCTTGTCCAAGTTTCTCGCGCTTTAGATGGCCAATACTGACACCACAAAGTCAACGATAGCAAGGCACCCTTCGCCTCCCACCGCGACCTCCACGCCAACATCGGCACAGGCTTCCTCGGCCTCCGCGCCTTCCACACCCTCGTCAACTACGAGCCCTTCCAGAACCTCCCCATGGTCCTCGAGACGCCCATCGACCACAAGGACGCAAACGGTAAGACCGTCGAAGACAAGAAGGTGTGGGCGGACGAGATCAAGCTCCTTGAGAGCATGATTGGCATGGACGCCGAGAGCGAAGAGTTCAAGACGCTCGAGGCGGAGCTGCAGAAGAAGGGCGCGGGAGAGAGGGACAAGATACAGGACCAGGTCGATCGCAAGGCCGAGAAGGATGCCAAGAAGGGGACCAAGGGGGCCAAGGGTGCCGCGAAGAAGGGCGCGGCGGCTGGAAAGGGTAGGAAGAAGAAGGTTGAGAGTGATGATGAGAGCGAGTGAGAAGACTGAACTGGCTTGAATGTCTGGACTGTGTATCAATATGTACCTCATGAACCCCATGGATAGATAGCTGAGTACTTTACGTGCAAACTCCAATTATAAATTCGGACCAACAACTGAGAGACGACATAGTTCAGTGACAGACTTGATGCCTCTGAGACTTATGTGACACTCCAGGACATCTAGGAGCTTCTGTAATGAGGCGTCTCAACGACCTTGCTACCCTGCCAATCCCGTCTGTTGAATTAGGCACTAAGTAAGCACTTCATGTATCCACCGAAACCTCAGGCTCGAGGAGGCTTTTCATCTGATCACGACACCAAGCCCATATAGGTCCCCCCAGCTCCATTCCAGTCACCAGCCAGCAGGCGCCCTCTAGGTCGGGGGTCAGGTCAAACTGGCTGGATGGTGGAGTGGTTTAAGGTCAACAATCAACGCCAACCAGTCTACTCGACGACAGGCTTAGCAAGTACCCGAGTTCGAATCCCAGCATGAGCACCAGAGATGTAGCCCCCAGTTCAGCACCGGGGGGGTGAACTCTTTTTTGGTTTGTGTGTGTACATTAGACAGACTCTATTGTGAGTACTCTTGTGTTCCAAGTCTAAGAGAAAGACGCAAAAAAGACCGCACCAGTGGTATAGGTAGTTAGTTCAAAGTAAACAATCTCCTTCCCCCTCTATTTGAGCCCGGAACGCCCCCCGCGCCTTCCTTCTTCGTCAAATCAGACACGAAGATATATATGCCTTTCCCTTTCCTCACCTCCTGCCCTTGGCAAAAGCTTCAACCTTGCCAACAAGACTCTTCAACCCCACACCCCTCTCACAGTTGCCCTCCAACCAAGCCTCCATCTTCTCCCTCACACCACGCATGCTCTTGAGAACCGGCATGCGAGCACCCTCCTCCGCGGCGACAAACGAGCCAGGGTTAAGCAACAGATCGAAACACTCTGACCAGATCTCCGTCTGCCAGTACCGCTTCAGGCTCTCGCGGACACGGTACTTGCGCCCGCCTGCCCCGATCCCACCCTGGTCGCAGCGGACCGTGTCAATGTACTTGCCAAACAACAAGCAGTGAACGATGCCTGCGAGACCGTGGTAGTCAATCTGCCACGTCCACGGCCGACCCTCGCGCATCTCGGCGCAGTCCTGCGCACTCGTCTTCCAATCCGCGATGAAGCCCACGTCGGGCGCAAAGTTGCGCATGTCGATGCCGCGGCCGAAATCGATGAGGGTTACGCCCCGCGCGTCCCAGCCGTCCGCGCCGGTGGCACTGTATTGCGTTGACAGGGGTTGGTCGTTGCCGCCGTGGTCGAGGCGGAGAAGGCAGTTGTCGACTTTGAGGTCGCCGTGGAGGACGCCACGGGCGTGCAGGGCTTCCACGGTGCGGAAGAGCTCAATGGTGAAGAACATGACTAGCTGCTCGTCCATGACGGCAGAGGGCTCGGCACGGAAGAAGTTGACGACGTCGAGGACGCTGCCGTGAGGGTGGTAGGGGAGGAAGAGGAGACCCTCATCCTGGTAGAGGTGGAACTCGTGGGCATACGAGACGGAGGCGGCTGCGCGGTGCTGAGGCCCCAGGCGCGTATGGGCGAGACGCATCATGTGGAACTCCCAGGGCGTTGGGGGAAGTTCCATCTTGAGTGCTTCCAGGGGGCTGCGATGATTGACGGCAAATGCGCCCTTGCCCATGGCCACGACCCCGTTCTCGTCCTCGTCCTCATGGTCTGCGTCTGGGTTCTCGACAAGATAGACCGGAGCAAAAGCGCCAGCACCGAGCTCTTTCCTGATAGTGTACTCTGTAGCAATATCTGGAAACTCGATTGTGACCATGGCACAGGCATTGCTCACTCTGTCTCCGCCCTTGGCTGCCTTCGTCATGGCCTTGGCGAATTTGCGGATCTCGTTGCCCTTTTCGTACTTCTCGTGGCTATGGTCGTAGAATCCAGGGTATGAGTCCAGCGAAGGATGCATGTTGGCCAAAATTTCGTTTCTCACAGCTTCATCCACTGGATTGCATTGCAACTCCTTGATGATCGGTCCCTTGAGAGGTGCTGGCTTTGACGGAGCAGACTTTGCCTTGCCGAGAAGAGGCTGGGCAATCTTAATAGGTCGAACTTCGCTCAAGACTTCCCTCAATGGACTGCTACCCGGCTCTTCCATGTCAGAGTCCTCCTCATGGATAGTTGACTCATACTCCTCACGAGACGGAGTCTCGTACCTCGCCTTCCGTTCTGTAAACGCAAGAGAAGATTCGGTTCTCTCCGTAATTGGGGTCATGAAGGGGAGACGGTTATTGGCCATCTCGACCGGGTCCCTAAACGGTCGTGTCCTGGGCTCATAATCCTCTGGCGGAATCGGAACGAAAATCGTCTTCGTTCTTGGCGGGTAATCCTCATCATCTTCCCCTTCTTCTTCAGCCTCCTGCTCATCACCTGATTCTCTGCCATCCTGGGAGGCGGTCTGCTCATCTGGTAGAGGGCCAGTACGTTCAGAGTAATTTGGATCCATCAAATCGGAAGGCTGGGTCTCATCTATACCGGCTTGGGTCGCGTCCTCGTCGAGAACTGGGACGTGCTTGCGTGTGGAGAAGTCAGACCATTCACTGATACTCTTGACATCCGAGCCGTCTTCATCAGCTTCATCGGCGGCGTTATCGTTCTCAATCAGGCGAGTAGTCATGGTGTTTTCAACCTCAGTGTAGTCGCCATCTGTCTCGTAGTCGTCGTCCTCGTCGCTATCTTCCTCTTCCTCTTCTTCCTCCTCCTCATCATCATCCAGAGGGTTGGACTGGATGGGTTGGTTGAAAATCTCGTAGATCTCATCCGTAGCAGCCCGAGTGTGGAGTGTCATTGTCGGCTCAGCCGTATTCCTCTTCTTCAGCTTTGGCCTGGACGGCGAGTCCAAGTTTGCTTTTACTATAATATTGTCAGCTTGAATACGTCGTAGCTTGTTGAAATGGAAGCTCCTTACTGATTTGAGTCTCGTTCACCTCCATCGTCTTCTTCTTCTTGCTCTTGCCTCCCTTCTTTTTGACTATGGCTCCATTCTCATCCATTACGACAGTTTCTGTATGGACAACCAATTTCTCCTGTACCAGGTGGCTGAGATCGTCAACCATGGAAGGCTCGGCGCTCATCATCTCGGAAGGGACTTCTTCGGTTAGTGACACGTCATCCCAGGAGACATCCAGCCAGCCTCGGGTCATGGCCCAGACTTCCTCAAAACCAAGCTCAGAGCCAGGCTCTTCAGGAGTGGGATAGAGGGCCTCGAGGCTGACAAAGATGCGCTCCTTCTTCCCGCTTACGGGGTTCACTACTGTTTGATTCTTCGACGGCACGAGTGTAATATGGGACTTAGACATTTGCGCTCGTGATGACCGTGATTGGGCTTTGGGTTGCATTTTTGACTGCAACTGAGACTGAAATACATGAAACGCCATAAAGCCAAACATTAGTCCTATAATCATCAACATCCAGGCATTGGGAAGTTCAAGTAAAATGGTGCTTACCGTATCCTTGAAGATAGCCATCTTCGGAGCAGTGCTCTTCTTCCCGCCAGCCTTCAATGTCTCTCCTGCCCACGGCTTGGGTTCCATCACATTCTCCTTCTTGCGGTCACCTAAGGAGCCGATTGAATCCCAACCCTTTGAACTCGGTCCACGTGACGACAATGCTGGGGGCGCCGAGTTGGCATCTGAGAAGATGGACATCTTAGCCTTGCCAGGCTTCGCCGCTGTTGTGCTCACGCCCTGGCTGGGGCGAGGGGCCTGGGGGTCTGCAGCGACTGCAGCTGCAGCACGGGCAGCGGCAAAGGGATCAATCTTTGCAGCCAAAGCGGGCCGCACGGTGGGAAGTGCTGGTGAAGAGGGCTCGTTGTCTGCCTCGGGCTGGTGGGCGAGTCTCTCCTCGAACTCCTTGAACTTGCGAATCAGACGCTGGACCGGTCTTGCCTCGCGCTCAATTCCGAGCTTGTACACCTCCTCTGCTTGGCTCCATCTGCCAGCGCCCTCAAGCCAGGCAGCATACTCTTCGTAGAAAAGGGCGAGTGTCTCTCCGATGTTGTGTCGCGACAGGAAGAGGAAGGTCTCGCGCGGCGAGTCGGAGAAGAACTGGATGTACAGAACCCAGATCTTGAGGTATCTGGGATCATTCTTGTATTGTGATGATCCGATGAAGGTCTTGGTTGCGCGCTCGAGGAGCGTGTGAAGCTGGGACTGTGGCGTGGCTTGCGCCGAGGGGTAGGCGTCCAGGGTCCATCGCACGTAACGGTCGAAGATGTCTAGAGGATCGTCCGACTCTGAGATGTTCTGAAGTTCCTCTTCGTACTCGACTCGAATGCAGTCGTTTACATTTTTGGTGTCTGAGGGTGTCGGGGTGTTTAGTTTGTGCAGGGGCGACGGCGAGAACAGCTCGGCCAACTTTTTAGCGGAGCGTCCACTGGGCAGCGCCTGGATGTTTTCTTTCTGCGCTTCGATAACGTCAAAGTTTATGAGATCGTCGGAGGCTGCCATGGTTAGTATCGTCGCGGCAAGTTGCCGTCGCGTCTCCAAGTGATGCGGTGCTGGGGTGCTGCGTCTGGGTTGTCGATGTCTGAGTTGGGAATGGGGGGCAGCGTTACCTAGAAAAGGAAGCCCAGTGTTGTGGTGTTGATTATTGATAACGATAACAGATCGCCCATGTAGGTCGGGTCGCACGTTGCTGGGACAACACGCTTCTTCGCTCGAGCTTATGTAATGACATTTCCTTCACCGAGCTCGGTGTGCTCACATCGTCATTTTCCCTTGTTCAACGGCACTTACCAAGGTAGGAAGTAGCAGTACACCTCCTTCCCTTTATGTTACCTCCAAGTAGTAATCCCACGTCATCTTCTTCATCACAAAGAGAATTTGCGAATTTCAGAATGACAAAAGATTTTAGCGTCGAAAAACCTCAGTCCTCCGTTTGGCCTCTTCTAGCGCTCGGTCCGTCTGATCTTAGTGGCCGGTTCTGCCCATGTGCCCCTATCTTGTCCAACCTCTTCGACTCCAGAAGTCAAAAATCAGAATGACGCCACCCCAATCACTCCTTTTTTTCTGGCAAGTTCACATTACAGATTGATCTTGCTTGTCGCGACACGGCGGTTTTATTCCATGTTTTCCACCTGTTGTACGGTGACCACAACTTCAGAACCCTCAAAGAGCCCTAAGTGTTGTAGAGGGGCTTCATTATGGATCACTCAACGCTGGTGACTTCGGGGTCAAGTCTGACGTCCAAAAAACGCCTGCTGGACCTTCCCAACGAGCTAATTTGTTGCGTCGTCGACTCCGTCGCACTTTTGAGGGAAGACAGATACGATGATTCCAGAAATACTCAGACCTTGTCGAATCTTTCACAAACCTGTCAAATATTCCATCTTCTCTGCAATTCTCAACTCTTTTCCAACATCAACTTGGATGAGTCCAAAGACGCCGCTGGTCTTTTGATCCGTTCCCTTATCGAAGCACCTGAACTTGGGGTTCACGTGCAGCGTCTGACGCTACGCGTCATATGGGAATCAGCAGAGCAATGCGAGAAGGGATTACGGAAACGGCTTACACATACCCAGAGAAATGCGACACATCATCGGGGAACTTTGCCAAATTTGCGGCACTTGGAATTGGAAGATCCTGCAGTGTACTTCATGAACATTCCCGAGGTTCCTCGCATATTCACTGGTCTTCTTGCGCTACCTCCTCTCACATCGATTCTTACACGATACGACAATGATCGATGGGGAGGTCTTGCTCAAGTCGCCTCAGCTGGACCTTTCGCCTTGGAACAAATCCGCTTTCACGAAACTGCCATCCGGGGACCCGAATTATGCCGCTTACTGCAGCTTTGCCCCGGTCTTCGAGTTCTCGAAATCGAGATCGACTATCACTTTTTCGCTCCTTGTTTCCAGCCGGCCACACACCCTGGTATCACGACCCACCTGTCCACGACGCTCTCAACACTCTGTCCGCGCTTGCAGAGACTTACGCTGCTACAT
Organism: Colletotrichum phormii; assembly: GCF_030913505.1. Lineage (NCBI taxonomy): Eukaryota > Fungi > Ascomycota > Sordariomycetes > Glomerellales > Glomerellaceae > Colletotrichum > Colletotrichum phormii. Next base: position 1,790,119 of record NW_026851452.1, read on the forward strand.
GGGGACCTCTCAGCTCTTCGGCCCCCTGATGACCCATGTCTCACATGTCTTACGGATTTGGAAGATCTCACTGTGTTGGAGACTGAGCTGCCAACGATATTCCGAAGTCCCGAAGACATGGCAAATGCAGACATCACTGCTCGTCTGCCTGCCAAGCTCACGCAACTGACCCTACACGATATCTGGTACTCGGATCCAAGGTACTGTCTGTACTCTTTGGCCCCAGGCTCTCGTCCCTGGATCCATGAGAGATTGGATGCCAGCACTGAACCTCTGACTGCAATGCTACTCCGTCTGGCGTCGTCATGTTTGGCCGGCCAACTGTCTGGTCTCCGAAAGGTGGCCGTGAAGACTCCCACTTACGAACACGACAGAGGCAGTACTTGTGACAAAATTGTAGAAGCATTTGCGAAGACTGGAGTTTTGTTCGAGCTGATATCCGCTCACTCAACATTTCCATGTCCATTAACGCGGTAACATCAGAGAATGGCTGTCAAGACGTTAAATTGCGTAAGTCTTGAGTTAATTTTAGTATGACTTAGCTGCAAATTGTAATTAAGTGAAGTCCATACTTCAATACCATTACGTTTTCCTTGAAGGAATTCTAGTGATCTATTCAATGTTTCATGTTTTACTACCGCATGCTGGGCATCTACCTATAATTGAAAGCTTACTTTGACTACAGAAAGTTCTCAAATCCGTGATGTTGATAGAATTGGCTTGGCCGTGAATGAGGCATTTCGTTGAGGCGTTTTCTTCTCCTTTACTTAGCTCGGTTACTGTTGGTATCCCTATCACAGGGAAGTTGGTTCGAACCGTAGGGTCCTGGGGGTGACGAAGTATCAATATCTCTGTATTGATTGATTCTGCGTAATGTGTAAAAGGGAGATTCCAACCGTAGGTTGGTTGGGTAGTCGCGGTCTAATTGTACCACCTCGAGGTGGTCCATGCTCTTGCCCTTATCCGCGGTCGAATTGGACTTCCAATCCGACAACCACCGAGGTATGCTTCACCAGCACTCACATGCGGCTATCAATGGGTTTTGCCAAAAGTCATCGAGACTGATACCTAAATTTGATCAATGCAGGACGTAGACTTCATTATCAACATCGACAGCGCCCCTCATGGGATTAAACAAAGATTACTGTCTCTTCCAAACTCTCCGTTCATTCAGCAGGCACAGTTCTTCTATTACAAGCAGGGAACAACTTTGGTGCAAGTTGATATCACTCCCGGATGGCAGGTCAGTTTAAGCCTTAACTTAGTGGCACGCTAGCTCCAGTCTCTGACATCCACCTTATAGTCCCCTTATATGCCGACTGCGGCCACGGAAATCAGGAGAATACCTCATGGTTATGTTCCCTACATATCACCCACAGACCTCATTGTTTTTGTCACGAATCAGCATATAGAGTAGCTCATGGAAATCGGGATCTCAACTGTGGTCTAATCAACTATGGAAAAGGGGAAAAGGGAAGCCCTCGAGGGAGCCCCTTTTGTATGCCCATACCCCTGTCTACCCCTTATCTCTACCCCTGAGATATCCACTGCTATACCTCTTTCGTGACAGTTTTCAAGATCAACTCTTGCGGCTTGCGGGCGCAGGTGAACAAGAAACGTGTTGATGCTTTGGATGCGGTGACGCTGCTAGAACTCGAGACTAGGAACGGGCCGTTGACTCTCAACAGTGCCCAAAGAGCCGTCGTTGAGCAATGCATCGCAGACGTCGTGACCCATGGCCCTAAAAACGATCAATGGTGGAAGCAGCGTCTCGGTCTTCGCTGATCTAGATTCCGGGCTCCTGTACAACACACGGCATGATCATCGCAGGGTGTTTGCTATTTAGTTGTAGTAGTAGTAGTAGTAGTGGTGGTGTTTTACGTCATCAGGGACAGGTGCCCAGCTATCTATGTAACTAAGCTCCGATCAACCAGAGCGCCCTTTGGGCATATGATGTGCCGTGCCGCCATTATAGCATACGACAAGTCAGGCAGTCTATAATATACACTTTTCTTCTCATGCCTAGAGCAGAAACCCTACCCTCATAGGCGTAGTTATCCACAAGAGCATTTTTACGTTTTCCTATACTAAATAGAGGAGTAAGAGAGAGGGGTATGGTAAGGCCGTGGCCTAAAGAGCATCGGTGAGTAATAAAGCGCGGGTCTCGGGCTCGCTATCTTTGCAGAGAGTAAGCCTCGTAATAACGCGTTATATACTCAAACTTCTCAAACGCTCCCGGGTCTCTAACTAGGGCGTACCAATAGGCTTCGGCCGGGCCCTTCGGGGGCGGTAATAGTCCTGGATCGTCCGCGGTCCCGGTAATCGGCCATAGTACTTATATACGTCGGTTCTTTAGGCAGTATACTAGATAGTTAGGCGATAGTTTCCGCCCGCATTTACATTTAAAGTCTCCGTCGTACTGAAAGCGCCTGTGGTAGTCGTGGAAATGGCCATAGCCAAGGCAAGCAGCGAGGAGGTAGTATAAAAGAGGACGCCGTAGGTCCAATTCCGGAGGGCAACAAAGAGCAGCGTCAGTTTTCTTATAGCCTGGTTTAAGCTTTTACTTTGAAGTATACCACCATCGTGAATAATGGCCACGGGCTCTAGCGCAGGCCATCTTCGTTATCCCAGCATATAATGCTAGCGGTAGAGGGTCAGGTAATAGGAGAGCGGCTCCTTCTTTAGCAAGCTTATCAGCTAATTCGTTTCCAAGGATCCCGGTATATCCGGGCGACCAGTAGCATTTTATATCCCTTGCCCGCTAGGCGTCGAGTATCTCAAGCATAGCCGCCTACGAGCTGGCGGGAGATCGTCCAAAACCCAAGATAAAGTTAAGAACGCCAGTATTATCAAGGCAAAGATGGATTATAGTAGGGGAGGTAGCAGCTAGGTTCAGTGCTCACCGTAGGCCCAGACGTGCCCCCTCAGCCTCGGCATCGAAGACTTCAGTGTATTCGCCGAGGCGGCCTCGGCCTTCCGCGATGACCTTGGGCCCACGGAATATCGCATATCCGTATCCTACAGCGCCTTCATACAGCATGGACCCGTCGGAGTAGACCACTAGATCGGAGCGTTCGAGCCCCTTAATAATTTTCAGAAATGCAGCAGTGGCCTTCTCTTAATCTCTTTAGAGTCTCGCTAGGGCGCGGGGGGGTTCGGGACGACCAACGCCGGCCGAGGGCATAGGGGTAATAACGCATAGGTATGCTGAAGACGTATGTCCCGTCCGAGGCGTCCAGGGGTGCGTTCCTCTAACCTGGGGACCAGCGGGTGTTGGGGGTCCAGTCGGCGCAGCCTTACGGCAAAGCGTAATCTGACCCCTTCCAGAGCGGTAACGGCGGCGGGAAGCCCTGACTCCTTCAGCAGGAGGTCGGCGGGCGTGGTACACCAGACCGGGAGCACGGCCCGGGCAGCAGCGACAATGGTTTTATAAATAGTAGTAAAGTGACCCTTTTGGCCAGTGTTCACGGAGGGGTTGCGGAGGGTGGCGTACATCTTCGAGAGTTATGGGAGCGCAGCCGGCTTAGTACAGCCCGAGAACCATACGGCGACCCTCCTCGCGGCGGCGGCCCGGTGGCCAACGTGGGTTTGGAAGGAAAGCGTACGATCGAACCAGACGCCTAGCCAGCGCACAGCTTTCGTTGGAGCTACGGGCGTGATTATAAGCCCAGTAACATAGATAGCAGGCCATTCGCTTGGCCTATTCTTACGGTGTTTACGCATAAAGTGTACCTCTTCACACTTAGCTAGTGTTGGGCAGCGATTATCAGGTAGGGGGTCAATGGGATGTATTGATGAGTATGAAGAACGAGTGGCTATGGGAATATCCCGACTATCTATATAGTGAGTGGAAGACCCTTTATACTGGCATATCCTTGGCAAACTTAGTCATGCTTGTGTAAGACCATATTGTTTCATAGGCATAGTGTGACAATCGTTGTAACGAGTGTACTGGGATGGGCCTGACAGCTAGATCAAAGGTAACTTTATTTTCAGCACCCCATTTAAGCATAAAGCTAACTTCGCCACCTAGTATCCGAGCGTTCTCTTCTAGCGTAGGAGAGATCACGAGGAGTCCTACATCATCGGCATACCCAAAGGGGCACCTAGGATTATCTAGGAGCGCGTCTACTAGGTAGAGGATATAGAGGACTAGGGACGTAGGGTAGCCCTGTGGGAGGCCGCAGCGTAGGGGAAAGCCCTCCGAGAGTCTCTTGTCCATTCTGATAATAGCCGCGCGTTGGGTCATAAAGGACCTTACAAAGCGGATAAATACCTCTGGCCAGCCCTGTTGGCGAAGCTGGAGTATAAGTCTATTTCGAAGTGTGGCCTCAAAAGCCCAATTAGCGTCCATTGTGACTATCGTCGCAGTGAGGCCGCTTTCCAGTGCTATTTAGTTGCTGCCTATGTATTTATCCTAGATTTCTTTGACGCCATAATAGTGTGTTGCCTGCGGCATAGACGCATTGTATTCAACTCCTGAGATTCTTTGATCATATCTCAATGACTTTATTCTCATCGAATGCTGCTGCCTGCGCGAAGTAATATCCTCGCTGATTAGCAATTAGCCTCACGGGCTCTGCGTCGCCTTCCCTCTCAACGCTGAAATCACAGTTGTAGTGCGTGTGACCAAATGCCCAGATTTTGACTCTGGCGCTTTTGAAGCAGTCCTCCTTTGACAAATCCGTGGCAAAACCGCTGGTGATTGGGCTCTGTGCATGCCTTGGATCAGATGCGCGTGCATCTCTCGTCGGACTCCAGTGTGAAAAGATGATGATTCTGACCTCAGACTTCTCGAGCTCTGCGACTTGGGAATTGAGCCAAGAAAGATCTCGATTGTGGGCTTCGTTATGCGTGCTGATTTCCCAATCATCAATCTGGAAGAAGTCCTGGAGTCCCATGCTGACCGAATCGGCGCTTTCAGGGAACAAACGGCAATCGCTAGGTATACACGGAGCCGAGCTATGTCACGTGTCTTCGGCACGTGACACACCTCAGCTCCCTCCTTCCATATCACGAGCCTTCGCGTTTAGATACTCTCCTTAACAACAATAAGGAGCGCGGATCATCTCCTGCAACATACCTCGAAAGGTACCCACTGTTAGTAATTGTTAAGGTTATAGAGGGCTACGGCCCACTGCACTATCATCTCTCAACATCAGCCCATACGAGCTGAATTCCACGACCATGGCGGTCTCCCTAGATGTAGGGCCATCGATCACGGTTCACGGGGACGCCGGTATATCTCGGCGGTCGGGACGAGTCCGGAAGCCGACTGCAAAGGTCAGAGTGGTTGAGCAGGTTAACCATCAGGACAACTCTGAGCTTAAAGACGAGATCAACAAGCTTTCGAATCTTGTCCAGGACCTCCTGCGTCGGGACGCCGAGAGGGAACAGTTTTTGAAAGACTGTTTGACGAAGATCGAATCCTTGGAGAGAGAGCTTCAGGAGGAGAAACAGCGTTCAAACCGGCATCAACGTGGTCTAGCAAGGTCTATGCACGCTATTGGCACAGGGCCTAGCGAGACTGACCTGAGTTCCCAGGGGCATCCCTCGCACACAACCCAGAACCAGCCGCCCCCAGTCCGTTCATACGCGGCGGCGGCGAGCCAGCCACTGTCCAGAAGACAGGATGAACCAACGCCAGCCAAACAAGGCGCAAAACAAGCTACAAACCGGGCGGCCTTAAAGGATCTACGCGTCTTCGCGCGTCTATCGCCTGAAAGCCCGCTTCGGAACGAGAAAGCCTACGACATATACATCTTCGTTCGGGAAAGGCTAAGTCCCCAAGCCCGAGAAGCCCTCAAGGGGATCGACCATGTCAAGACAGGATTAGCACTCCTACCTTCGTCAATGGATGGTGCAAAAGTCCTGCTAGAGAACAGAGAACAGATCGCTGCCCTTCTCCAAGCGCAAGCGATCGAGCAACGCGATACCTGGATCCGAGCCTATATCGCAAACGTCCCTTACACCAGGCATTGTCTGGTAACCAACACTGAGCTGGAAATCACGACCGAGGAGCTCCTTGAAGAGATCCAGGTCTCGACGAAACTCAAGCCTGAAAAAGCACACTTCTCTAGGAAGGACGAAGTCGAAAGGCTAGGCACGGTGACAGCCTGGTTCAAGGCGGAAGCCGTAAGGCAACTACCAAGACGCCTCCGTTTGATGGGGGCCAGCGTTTTTGTAAACCTGCAGTTCCCGAAGGAGAAGAGGTCTCCTCAATGTCTCCGCTGCGGCGGTTTTCACAACGAACGAACGTGCACCAGAAGGAAGAGATGCCTCAAGTGCAGCTCTCCTTCCCACACAACTGATCAACACCGGGCACCCTGCGGCGGTACTGAGGGTCACGATGGCTGCGACTGCCCCTTTAAATGCCCGTCGTGTAACGGGCCTCACGCCGCCTTCGATGCGACTTGCCCTATCCAACCCAAAGTGGTGAAGGGGGTAGTCCAGAGGAGGGATAAGGCTCAGCTACGGGCCATCTGAGCTGAGGGAGAAAGATTATGGAGAAATGCGACCCAGCAGTCGCATCGATATTCCCGTGAAGAAGAACAAGCGATGGACTGTACCCCGGCGAATGAGACACAAAAGAAGAATACAGCCCTCTAAAACCCTGCAAATTATGCAAGCGAATGTGGGCAGGCGGGCATCCGCCCACGAAACAGCACTGAACCTGGCTTACGCAGCCCAGATCGATATACTCCTAATACAAGAGCCGTCTATCCGTTCGGAGGAGAGGAGGCTCACAAGACACCACCCAGGTTTTGAGACTTTCACCCCAGTAGATAACTGGACCGAAGACCGTCCCAGGGTACTTACCTACCTCCGCAGAGGAACTGGGGTACGAGGCGTACAAACACGGCCTCTACCCGATCCATCCACAGACCTGCTCTTCTTACGACTCCTCTCAGGAACGAAGGAGGTCCTCACAGTCATCAACGTATACAACGCCCCTCTTGGCTCTCTGCGACCTGGCCAGGCTCTCAGGAACATCCTAGCGGCCTGGCAACCCAAACCTGAGGATCGAGTACTGATTGCGGGGGATTTTAACTTACACCATTGGACGTGGCAGCCCGAGGCCACGAGTTCCCCGGACGCTGAAAACCTAGTAGAATGGGCAGAAGCCGCTAGCCTTGTCCTAATGTCACCTATAGGTGAACCCACGCACAAAGGCGGCAACACCCTAGATTTATGCTGGGCGTCCAGCAACCTCCATGGGGCTTCCACCAGCATAGAAACGTCACTACACACGACATCAGACCACGAATCTCTGCTTACCCGGGTCCCCTTGGCCCTGATCGATTCACCCAGCCAGACCCCGGGAAGGTTTCGGCTCGACACGATGGACGAGGAGCTTTTCCTCGGCATCATTAAACGCAACTTACAACCCATGCGCCGCACTGCAAGCAACATCCAAGACCCACAGTCTTTAGATCTCCTAGCACAACAGCTTACGGACTGTCTTATTAAAGCACTTACGGCTTCCACAAAGCGCACGCTCGGGAAAGGTACAGGGAGACCATACTGGAGCGAGAGCTGCACACGTAAACACCGAGCCTATGCGAGTAAGCGAGCGATGTTAGCAAGACTCCGCGCAGCCGGAGTGAACTGCCAATGGGAAGAAGAGGAGGTCGAAGCTCTAAAACAGGACTTCCTCTACGAGTTTAAACGCTCCAAGGATGCCTTTTGGAAAGACAAGATCTCCTCAGCCTCCTCAAGCAAAGACATATTTGAAATGGTCGGTTGGCACAAAGCCACAGGATCCTTTCAGACCCCGCCACTCCGAGATGTAGACAACCAAGACACGCTTGTCTCACAACCAAAAGAGAAGCGCGACTTATTTACCCGCGTCCTCCTTAGAAACGCTGCAATCTCCGAGGACATACCAACAGAAAGCCCAGTCCTACAAAGGCAAGCTACGCTTCCTTTCCCGCAGGTTACGAAGGACGAGGTACGGTCTTCGGTTCTCACCGCGGGAAACACGACTCCTGGGACCGACGGAATCACTACGACTGCTTTGAAAATAGCATGGCCAGTTATTGAGGATATTGTCCTCTCACTTTATAGCGGGTGTATACGCGAGGGTTGGCATCCTACTTGTTTTAAAGAAGCAACTCTCGTGATCCTAGCAAAACCGGGAAAAAGAGACAAGACACTCCCGCGCTCCTATAGGCCAATTGCGCTCTTGGCCGTCCTCAGAAAAGGCTTGGAGAGACTCATCGCCAGACGACTTGCCTGGATCGTAGTTAAATATCGTGTTCTGCACGATCAACAGTTTGGAGCACTCCCTCTTCGCTCTTGCAGCGACCTCATCGCAGCGGCCATCCACGACATCGAGTGCGCCTGGCAAAGAGGCCTGGTTACCTCTATGCTTACGCTCGATATAAAAGGGGCTTTCGACGCCGTGCTCCCAGGACGACTAGTCCGACGCCTCTGCGAACAAGGATGGCCGGAGAACCTCGTACGCTGGGTCTCAAGTTTTGTTACCGGAAGGAGAGCAAGAATAAGGCTTGATGGGGAGGTAGGAGACGTCTTCGGTCTCGAATGCGGACTACCACAAGGCTCACCCGTGTCTCCCATTCTATTCATGCTCTATATTAAACCTCTTTTCAAGCTAGGCATAGCTCGCCTAGGAAGGAAGCGATCTCGTTTTCGGCTACGCCGATGACGTCCGCT